>NC_135371.1:78233500-78922000 GCF_049243985.1 Paroedura picta | reverse complement strand
ATAAAGTGCAAAGAGGAGATAACAGAAATAATGTGCAAATTAAGAAAATGGAAGTCTATAGCTAGGTAGATAGAGTTCTCCATGACTTCTGGGTTTCTTCTGGAAGTGATGTAGTGCTATAAGTGATACCATGGTTATTTTAAAATTTGTATCCCACTGACGTTCTGAGCAGGAGTCCTGGGAAATACACCTCTGCAGCAGGAATGGGATGTCTTTGTTGGAAGAAAAATATTTTTAGAAAAAACTGCCTTGTAAAGATTTGGACCATTAGGGTGTTGATCACTGTTATTGTGCTATGATGAGGAGGCCATTAATTCTGTGACAGGCCACAGCAGGCAAAGCCCCAGAATTAATAAGGTATCTAGCCTGGGAGGATGTAAAAATAAACTTGAAGACTGGAGGTGTTCTCAGCAAAGAACTCACTGAATGCACTTACAACAGAGAGATGTAGTAATTGCCTAAATTTAGATCCAGCTGCTGTTCAGCCAGAATTACTCAAAGCACTACTGAGAGTTTTAACCATCAGATTAATACCAACAGCTATAAAAACAGGGGGAAGTGGCATAAAGTGCCAAGCTAGATTTAATATTACAATTTCCCTCTATTTTACCAGAAAAAATCTGCATACATTTTATTTTCTTAAAATGAAAGCAGGCCCTAAGATTTTAAGATTTACTGCATATCTTGGCCACAAACAAACACAGGGCAACATGTCAATTTATGCATGAAACCAGGAAGTTTAAGAGCATTTGACTATGTGGAATTTTGACTGTGGAATTTTATTATTTTTCTTTCACTAAACCAGTTGATTTAAGAGGACTGAAGAAAAGTGTTGTGTTCCTTTAATGTGAGGAAATGGGCAACTGAAGCTTCTCCTGGCATGGAGGTAAATAACATCCTAGTAAGCCCCTATTAAAGTGGCAGAATCCTCCCCCCCCCCCTGCAAAGAGCAATTTTGACTTCTGGTGAATAAAGCTTCTATATCGTGAGTCTAGAGTCAAGTTTATACATTTCTTAAGTCAAAAAACCTCTTCATTATTCAACATTTACAGATACTAAATAACACCCATTGCAACTGTATTTTACTGTGTAAAATGGCAAAATCCACTTGCAAAAGTCACTGAAGGGGACTGAAGCTGCAATATTTAGCAAGTGTGAAAGTGCCCTATTCTCTTTTTTGAATGGAAAATAAAGTGGCAGTGGGATGCTGTCAGTTTGAGAGGAGAAGCAGCAGGGAGAGAAGCTGCTTAGTCATTTCCCTTTTCACCCGCAAGAAAGGGTAAATGCTCATTTTAGCTTTGCAGGGAATTGTTCCCTGCCCTAGCTGAATGCTAACCTAGCTTGCAAAATTAATGAAAAATAGTCATTAGAGATCTGCTATTTGGCTGGAAGGTAGAGAAACAGAGTACTCCACCTCCATCTATTAAGAGAGAAAAAAAGACAAATATGACAACCTTTCATGGGAAAGAAGCACTGAAGACCATTATTTTGTTAATGTGGGTCTTCCAAGGGCCTGGGTTGGGGCAGGCCCTGGATGACGGCAACGTTGGGCATAACTGGAGATTTTCCCCGAAGCCCGGTCACCACCATTTCGGTGCATTCACTGGCAGGGGCTCATGGGAATTGTAGTCCATGGACATCTGGCGGGCTGCAGTTTCATTACCCCTGGCATAGATTATCCCCTGAAGAATAGGGAACCGATATTGTGCAACTGGAATTGTGCCATGGTAGTGCAAATATGGATGGAGGGAGGGGGCTCAGGTGAGCAAAGTCTTTGGCTTTTTTTCGGAAATGTTCCATGCTATTTCAGAGAATTGCATGAATGTGCATCTCCTTTAACATCTTCTTTAAAAGTAACAATTTCCAGCACAATCTGCATTCCTCCTGCTCTCTTGACAAGTGGTTTGCCAACAGATGAAACAATGTTGCTAAGACCACAGATCATCTTTTTAAAAGGGTCATCTTTTTTACTATCCTCCCCTAGACATTGCCTCCTTTAAATTGGCCATTTAAAATGATTAGTAATAAGGGACTGAGCTAGTATGAAGGGATTGCACTGCAAATAATTTTTTCTTTGCTTAGAAAGTTTTTTTTATTTCTTTAAATTTTTTTTAGATGTATATACCGCCTTCCCCGAAGGCTCAGGTTTACATTGCTTCAGAAAACTGGTGGACTTTCTTTTCAATTAGATTAAGTAAAAAGTATAAATTAGCACATTTCATTTAATCTATTATTGTAACTTACACTGTAAGTGTAAATCAGTTTCACTGTTTTCTTGTCAGAGGTATCAGAGGTATTTGTTTTGCAGGGAAGTGCAGATTTTACCAGCACTTTCCTGGCGGTAATAATACTTCTCTCTCTCATCTTAAACCGCTCCACGGGAGCGGAATAAATAAAACAGTAAGGGCCCTGGCAGAGGGCCCTGTCCGGGATGAGGAAGGGTAGCCATTGGCCCTTTCCCCCAGAATGGCAAGTGGAGGGCCCAATCGGCAGGCGCACAGCGCCTGCTGATTGGGCCCTCCGCTTGCCATTCCGGCCCCAATGGCCCAATCAGCCCCTTGGCAACAACCCGCCTCCCCCCCAAACCGCCGCCTTCCATGCATGCCGCCATTGCTGGCAGCCGCTCCAGCTACCGTCGGCTGCCTCCATATGCCTTCCCGCCTCCCCTTTCAAAGCCTGCTCTTCAGCCCGCCCTTACCAGTGGGCTTTGAAGCCACGCTAACAAAATTCTTCCTGCTATTCTTACTTGAGGGGCAACAAGCAAACAGGTTAGGTTCGAGGGGCTGCTGCACAGCCATGGTGTGTCGGCTTCCATTTGAGAAACTCCTCTGCTCGGCCCCCACTTGCCTTCCTGGTTCGCTTTGAAGTCTCTTCCCCATTTGCGAGAGCCGGCCAGGTTGTTTCAAAAGCAGCTCTGGTTAATGCTGCCCCTCCCCCCCATGCTTCAAGGCCATCTCTCTTGCCTCACGTTGGACTCAAGAGCTCCACTTGCAAGACTGGGAAGCTGCCGGTTGCTGCTTTTTTTTTTCTCTCCGGCTCTCTGATCTGTACTTTGCAGGCTCCCAGAAGAGGCAAACGGGCTGCTAATCAGGAGGCGGGACTTCACAGCTACATGTGAGGAGGCAGAGATTTAACCCCCACTCCCCGGCCAAACAAACATACAATGACTTAAATAAATCATGAACAGGGAAGCTGCTGGTTGCTGCTTCTTTTTCTCTCTGCCTGGGAACTATAGTTTGTAGGCTCCCGGTAGAAGCACACGGGCTGCTAATGAGTAAGCAGGGTCTTCCAGCCTGCGCTTCAGAAGACAGAGATTTTACGCCCCCCCACAAAAAACACATAACATTACTTAAAGAAATCATTCACAGCTACTCATTGAACCCATGCAAATATTTTACCACTGCTTCACGATAGACAATAGTCTGATACACAAGAAACAGCCAGGAAGAACTACTTGAGAAGTTTCACGAAGCCTGTGAAATGTCGTGCGTCCACCAACAACCTTTAACAATCCTGCGCAGAGGTCTGGAGATGTCCCGAGCACAGCACGCATGACCTGTGCCAAGTCTTCATCTCCCGGGACATTACCTAGAAAAGCCTGCAGGATTTCTTCCTGTAGCTTTCAGGCCTGCATACGAGACAGTAAGTTCTGTTCCAGCCTAACATACCCCCCCCCCCAAGTCTCCAGAGAGGCCACCCACATCCACTCCTCAGAGCCTTTGCCAGCCTGCCACCTTCTGTATTGCTGCGGACAGGAGGGGGAGGGAGGCAGGCCCCAGCTGTGCTTCTGGCCCAGGGGGTAAGGATTCCTTCCCCCCTTCCTTTCTTCCTCCCTTCCTTCTATCCATCCAGACCTCCCTTTATCTCCGTTCTCCCTCCTTTCCATCCATTTCTCTTCTGCCTTTCTTTCTCCCATTGCTTCATCTCCTTTCTCCCCTTCTCTCTCTCTTTCTCCCTTTCTCTGTGCCTCCCTGCCTGCCTCCCTGCCTGCCTCCCGTGTTCTCGCCACTGCATCTTTCTCCTCCCTTCACACCCAGGACTTCTAAGGCAAACACTCACCCATCACACCATGCTAGTGCCTGTTGTATTTAAGCGTACAACAGGCTTCAGTTCCTAGTGTCCTTATACTATCCCTCCTCCAAGGAGCTCAGAGTGATATGCAGGGTTTTCCCAGCCTCTGTTTTATCTTCACTATCACCCTGTGAGGCTGTATAGATTAAAATGTGTCCAAAGTTATCCAATGAGATTCATAGCTAACTGGGGATCTCAACACAAGTCAATAAATCTAATCCTCATCATAGCCCCAACTGTAGATTTCTAAATCTGAGACTAGGTGTTATGTAGAGAAAAGGGGATATTTCTTAAGTTAAGGGAACCCCCAAATTTGGAGAAAAGTATGAAAACTTAGAGGGAAATCATAGGAGATTAAATCCACTCAAACAGAGGTCCTTTTTCTGTGTTTGCTCAGACAACATACCTCTGCTGGTCTGGGTTCAGAGGACAATGTATGACAGATACCAACACAGATTATCAACAAAGGTGAGAAGGAGACAAAACTGCCCCATTGTGTGAGCTGCTGAAGCCCCATCCCATGGTGCAATACATGGAGTAGAGATAATGCCAATAAGGGGGAGAGAAAAGAGAGGTGCCCCCCAAACTGCTGTGCAAGCCACAAAAGACTGGCAATTCAAGTAGGAGTGTGAAAAAGCAAGAGGAATTAGCATATCCCCCTCCTGCCTTGTGAAGCATGGAGGTCTAGCAATGCAGTGCACATATTGACCCAATCAATAGATTCATGTTGGTCTGAAGTAGCACAACAAAAATTGAGTCCAGTAGCACTTTAAGACCAATAAAGATTTAATCAAGGCATGAGCTTTCGAATGCATGCACTCTTCCACAGACAAAATGGAACAAGAATCATGAGAGGGCAGATACATAGAAAAGAATCAATGAGGGGAAAATTAGTAAACTGTGTCATAGTATCCAAATCATGCCATATAATGCCATGTGATAATTCTTTGCCAAAATAGCTCATAAGTTCAGTTTGGAGTTCAGTTATAGTTCATTGGAGAAATAAAACTGCCCATGGTAGTAATTAGTGGCAGACACTTGCCCAGTTTGAAAAGAAATAATTAAAACAGGCTAGTTGGTCACTCCCTTCTAAACAAATAAAAAAAAGTATATTAAAAAGAAAGAAAGAAAGAAAGAAAGAAAGAAAAAAAGAAAGAAAAAAAGAAAGAAAGAAAGAAAGAAAGAGAATCAGTTCTCAGAGTCATCCTGGAAGCCTGAGAAGTTTGTGTACGGAGGCCACGAGAAAGAGTAGATTGCTCTAGGTGAGTTGGAGCTGGGCCTTTGTTCAAGGCCATCGATGTCACAGGCAGGTTTAATGCCTCTACCACAATCAAGGGTGGGTGGGGAAATTGAGAGCAGGTCCAGGATCCATAATGTCAAACAGCATCCCCTCCTGTATGCAACAGCTTGTGATCTGTGCACAGGAAATGAAATAAATTACACTCAGCCATTTAATGCTTTTTAAAATAAATTAGATCATAATGTGACTTTATGGATGGAAGGGTTCTAAATTCACGAAAATCGTCTGTTTATTTTGTCCCCACCATAGCCAATTAGCTTTAGCAGTGCACAGATAACTCTGTGTAATGCTGCTTTTTAAAATTACATTTCATTACTGCCTGTGAAATCCTCCTTGTCCACTTTTCTCCTTGAAATTAATCTTCCACACTGTGATTTAGAAATTTTACTATATTGGATATTGTAAACTTGAAAGGGAATAAAAACTAGTAAAAAATGCAGGAGATTATATAATATGACTTTTAAAAATGAAAAAAAAACATTCTTAAGGGAAATGCCACTCATTTCATTGTGAAAGAAAATCATTAGAGGGCTGGCACAAACAACCCAGACATTTGGAGGGATGACAGTGTTTCTTGACGTCACTAAAGAAACTGTGAATGATGAAAGACTTTTGAGAGAGAGGTGGCCCAGGGATTCCTTTGATTTGTTGCAGACAAAGCTACATGTGAGCTAAGAAATGTGTCCCTGAACACTGTTGGTTTGGCTCCAGAATGGTCCAGTAGAAAGCCTCCATCTTTGAATGAAATGTATTTCAGATACTGCCTCAGTACAGTTTATCATCAGAAACCAAATTTTGCTGAAACAGCAGCAATATAACATCAGCACTGTTATATTTACCCACAAGAGGCTGTCAACCAGAACTCCCCAAACTTTTCAACCCTGCAGGAACTTTTGGAATTTTGAAAGGGGTGAGAGGCACAACTACAAAATGGTTGCTGCAAGAAGTGGAGCCAACCACAAAATGGCTGCCACAGGAGGTAGAGCATTACTAAATGTCAGGGAGTGAAATTATGCATAACTCTGACCTTTTATGCACGGCGACAGCTACCCCATGCTGTTGCCGTGCCGTTGCGATGGGGCATGATGCCCTGCCGTTCCCCATGTACTTATGGGGGAGTGACATGCTGGGCTGCCCTGGCGTAGTGTGCGCACTTTATGCCGGGGCCAGGAGAGCCAGATTGCTGCCGGCTGAGGTAAGCAAAGTGGTGAGGGGAGGTGGGGAGGGGCCGGGGGCCGGGGGAAGTGGGGGGACAGGCCCCCTCCACACACACATTGGTGGGGGCAGGGGGTCGCCCCTGCCAGCTCTGAGGCTCCATGGAGCCCGCAAGGGACACCGCAGGTTGGGGCTGGACGGGCCGAAAGACCTGGCACTGGTGATTATGCACAGCACCAGCCCGCCTCAGCCCCTGCTGACCCCTGGCATACCCAGGAAGTTGCGGAAGTTCCTGCGTTTGCTTAACTGTAGCCCTGGGCCAGGATGTGCCCGTGCTGGCAGCGGCAGCAAGCAGAGCTCAGCAGAGCTCAGACAACTGAGAACACGTGGAGAGAGCTACTGGGGAGTGTTGTTGCTGACCAGGTAAGGCTATTGTGGTGCTGAGTGAGGTGTTTGCTGGGTGATTGCTGGGAGGATTAAAAAGGGCTGCTCCTTGCCAGAGGCACAAGACAAAGGGCTCTTGGCCTGCGGCTCGTAGCCTGGGGTTCTTGGCCTAGCAATTAGAATCAGTAGATTATATTTCCCTAGTAGTTGCACTGCCTAGAAGTTACAATTGACCTCCAGGACACTCATCCCATCATCTGCAGTGAGTGTGACATGATTGCCTTCCTCCCAGAACACAAAATGGACTACATCTGCCCCAAGTGTAAGCTGGTAAGACTTTTGGAGGAAAGGATTAGGGGATTAGAAGACAGCGTTATTACTCTGACCCAAATTAAGAAAGGGGAGGAGTTCATAGACCAGAGACCAGAGCTGTACAACTCGGAATTAAGAGGATAAAACCAGTCCTGAAAAGGATAAGGGGATTGACCTGATTACGGAGCCTCTGCAGACAGTTCAGAAAAAGACTCAAAAGACTCAGAAAAAGAGCGAGACGGTTCTCGGGGCCTTTGGAGCTCCAGAATAGATTTTAGGCCCTTGCAGAGGAGGTGCAAGTGTCAACGAGGGAAGAGGTCCCAAAACAAAGTCTAAGACAAAGTGAAGAGGCCACGTGGACAGAAGGAAATGGAGTTGAGAAGGGGGAAAAAAGGGGGAGTACTAGTAATTGGAGACTCCCTGCTAAGAGGAATGGATCGCCATGTGGCTGGGCCCGACCCCCTAACCCGAGAGGTGTGTTGCTTGCCAGGGGTGAAAATTAAAGACATTTCAGAATGGCTGCCCAAACTCCTCAAATCTATGGATCGCTACCCATTTGTGATGGTCCATGTGGGAACTAATGACATGTCCATGAATACCATCGCTCCTATTAAAAAAAACTATCAAGATCTGGGGAGGAAGCTCAAGCAAATGGGGGAAGAAGTGGTATTCTCTTCAATCTTGCCTGTCAAGGTAAGAAGAATGCGTCGGGAGAGGAAGATAATGGAGGTGAATCAGTGGCTGCATAGTTGGTGCCAGCAGGAGAGATTTGGTTTCTGGGACCATGGGATAGGCTTTCTTGAGGAAGGCCTACTACCTGATGGACTGCACTCATCGAAGCTGGGGAAGAATGTGTTTGGCAGGAACCTGGGGAGATTCATCAGGAGAGCTTTAAACTGAAGCCACAAGGGGAAGGAGACGATCAACATAGGGAGTGTAAGGAAGGAGACCGATCGGGGGCAGCCCAACCAGGAAGGCCAGCTCATAGGGAACCAAAAGTAAAAGGATTCAGATGCCTTTATACTAACGCCCGAAACATGGGCAATAAGAAGGAAGAGCTGGAACTTCTCATGCTGATGGAAAGGTATGATCTAGTAGGCATCACAGAAACTTGGTGGAATGATTCTCAATGACTGGAATGTAATAGTGGATGGATATGAACTGTTCAGAAAAAGCAGAATAGATCGTGGAGGTGGAGGAGTGGCACTGTATGTGAGGAAAGGGCTTACCTGTCAGGAAATTCTAGTGAAGAAGAGTATATCTACAGTGGAAAGCATCTGGGTGAAAATAAGCGAGGGGAAAACAAACAATGTGGACGAGAATGCTGGAAGGGAAGGGAGCATGTGAAGGGTGGGCGCTACTCAAACAAGAGCTATTGCATGCTCAATCAATGACTATCCCAGAAAGAAGAAAACACTGCAGGAGCTCTAAGAAGCCTATTTGGATGAACAGAGAACTTCAAGAGGAACTAAGAAAGAAAAGGAAAATGTTCAGGAAATGGAGGGAAGGACAGAGCTCTAAAGAAGAGTACCTACAGGTTACTAGTCACTGTAGATCAATCATCAGAAAGGCCAAAGCTGAGAGTGAGTTAAGATTGGCCAGGGAAGCCCATTGTAACAAGAAAATATTTTTCAGTTATGTGAGGAGAAAACGTAAAGGAGGCAATAGGCCCACTGTTGGGTGCAGATGGACAAACTCTAATGGAAGATGGAGAGAAAGAAAGGCTTAGCGCCTATTTTACATCTGTTTTAGGGTTTAGGCACATCTAGAGATGGCAGTAGCCAAAGGATAGTGTCTGGGTGGCAGGTTTTCATGGATAGAGAGGTTGTCGAGAGGCATTTAGCTGCACTGGATGAGTTCAAATCCCCTGGGCCAGATGAAATGCACTCGAGAGTGCTCAAAGAAATTTCCAGAGAACTTGCAGAACCCTTGTCCATCATCTTTGGGACCTCTTTAAGGACTGGAGATGTCCCGGAGGACTGGAAGAGAGCAAATGTTATTCCGATCTTCAAAAAAGGGAGGAAGGATGGCCCGGGAAACTACAGACCAGTGAGTCTGACCTCTGTTGTGGGGAAGATAATGGAGCAGATGTTAAAGGGAGCGATCTGCAAACATCTGGAAGACAATTTGGTGATCCAAGGAAGTCAGCATGGATTTGTCTCTAACAGGTCCTGTCAGACCAACCTGGTTTCCTTTTTTGACCAAGTAACAGGTTTGCTGGATCGTGGAAATTCGGTTTATGTTGTTTACTTGGATTTTAGTAAAGCTTTTGATAAGGTTCCCCATGATATTCTGATGGATAAACTGAAGGACTGCAATTTGGATTTTCAGATAGTTAGGTGGATAGGGAATTGGTTAGAGAACTGCACTCAAAGAGTTGTTGTCAATGGTGTTTCATCAGACTGGAGGGAGGTGAGTAGTGGGGTACCTCAGGGCTCGGGGCTCGGGCCTGGTACTTTTTAACATATTTATTAATGATCTAGATGAGGGGGTGGAGGGACTACTCATCAAGTTTGCAGATGACACCAAATTGGGAGGACTGGCAAATACTCCGGAAGATAGAGACAGAGTTCAATGAGATCCGAATACAATGGAAAAATGGGCAAATGTGAACAAGATGCAATTTAATAAAGATAAGTGTAAAGTTCTGCATCTGGGTCAGAAAAATGAAAAGCATGCCTACTGGATGGGGGATACGCTTCTAGGTAACACTGTGTGTGAACGAGACCTCGGGGTACTTGTGGATTGTAAACTAAACATGAGCAGGCAGTGTGATGCAACAGTAAAAAAGGCGAATGCAGTTTTGGCCTGTATCAACAGGGGCATCACATCAAAATTACAAGATGTCATAGTCCCATTGTATACGGCACTGGTCAGACCACACCTGGAGTAGTGTGTGCAGTTCTGGAGGCCTCCAAGGACGTAGATAAAATTGAAAGGGTACAGAGGAGAGTGACAAAGATGATCTGGGGCCAAGGGACCAAGCCCTATGGAGATATGTTGAGGGACTTTGGAATGTTCAGCCTGGAGAAAAGGAGGCTGAGAGGGGACATGATAGCTCTCGTTAAGTTTTTGAAAGGTTGTCACTTGGAGGAGGGGAGTATGCTGTTTCCATTGGCTGCAGAGGAGAGGACACGCAGTAATGGGTTTAAATTACAAGTACAACGATATAGGTTAGATATCAGGAAAAAAAATTTCACAGAGTAGTTCAGCAGTGGAATAGGTTGCCTAAGGAGGTGGTGAGCTCCCTCTCACTGGTAGTCTTCAAGCAAAGGTTGGATACACACTTTTCTTGGATGCTTTAGGATGTTTAGGGCTGATCCTGCATTGAGCAGGGGGTTGGACTAGATGGCCTGTATGGCCCCTTCCAACTCTATGATTCTATGATACTATGATTATCGGGGATTTTCCCTGAAGCGCTGCCACCGCCAGTGCTGGCATTATGGCCCGTGCATAATGGGCCTCTAACAGTAACTCTTCAGTATTTCAGGCAGAAGCTCTGATTAACATGACGTCTTTTAAAATTAGCATGTTTTACATTTGAATAACACATAGAAGCTCTTTGTATTGTGGTGGCAGCTGTTGCTGAAGCAATTTTTAAAATATCCAAGCAGTCAATCAGATCTTCAATGAACAATCAAAAACTCAGATGTATGAAAGCTCCCAATGGAGCTTTCTAAGAATTCTTGGGAGAGTGTTGGTTGGCATGCTCTGTGGTGCCTTTGCTGTAGGTAGTTAGAAAGTGCTTGCAATAGGAAGAGAAACTTTTGTTCGGAGGCAGTTTGTCCAAACAGATTTTGGAATGATATTAGAAGAGTTGGCCCAGGAATCTGAAACCTGTGCCTATGTAATTCTAGTGCAGAATCCTGAATATAGAATATCTAGAACTTATTAGTTCTGCGAAGAAAACTTGTTCACCTTTGAGCTTGGCTTTATATTTTGACTATGGACCATTATACTCTTACCAGCTAAGAGATCCACAGCAACACAGAGCCTACATGCTTGCCAGGTTCAGCACTTTGCATTCTGCAATGATGACAGGGAAAGTTCTTAATATTCCTCACCCAAGCAGATTGCGCCAAAGCAACCAAGGTTATAAAGTATCTGTTATTCATCTTTTATTATACTGTCCAGTATATGAAAGTATTAGGGATAAATTCCTGTTGCTGCTTCTAATTAGAAAATGGGAGGTTTCTGCTACTAAACAGCCAGAATCCTGTTTTAATGGATAGGGTTGCAAAATTCTTACAAGCAATAAGAACATGAGCATTTTATGTTTAATTTTGCACATATTTATGTTCCCTGTATTATTCATCTATACTGTTTTGCATGTTAATAAAGGTGTTGTTGTTGTTGTTTTGGGATATTGAAAAATATCATGGTTGTGAGGACCTATATTTCTTTGGTTGCCCTAGATAGGACTAACATGGAAGTGATTATCATGCTGTCTCTGATAGCCTTTCTGTGCTGCCCTGCACTGCTGTTGGTGAGTGCCAACATGTTTTCCGAATGCCACGGTAAGCCTGCTCTACGGACCGAGATAAGGCCGACGTCCCCCCCCCCAGAAGGCTGGGAAAGGCTTCTCGGCCCATGGGGCCCGAGAGAAGGCCAGGGGTGGCCCCACCCACCCTGCAGCCTTGCGGAGGCTTCTTCCGGGCCCAGGAGCAGGCTCGTCATGGCAAGGCTGGCCCCAGGGCCGGGAGAAGGCCGGCGGCCAGCCACCCACTGCAGCGAGGCTATTACTGGGGCCGGGAGAAGGGCCCGACCTACCGCGTCCCCCCCCAGCGGCAAGGGACGCGGGGCGGGAAAGGAGCAGGGATGCCGTGTTTGGTGTAGTGGTTAGGTGTGTGGACTTCTAATCTGGCATGCTGGGTTCGATTCTGCATTCCCCCACATGCAGCCAGCTGGGTGGCTTTGGGCTCGCTACAGCACTGATAAAGCTGTTCTGACCGAGCAGTGATATCAGGGCTCTCTCAGCCTCACACACCCCACAGGTTGTCTGTTGTGGGAAGAGGAATGGGAAGGCGACTGTGATGTATGTTTCTTTAAGAGGTTCATTCTCTTAGCACACCTGTGATGCATTTAAGCAACCTTGTTTTTCTGGTGCGGGGTTCTCCTTTCGCTATCGCCTTTTTGTTGCTGCTCCAGCTTTCTTTTAATCGTTGTGCAAATAAACGTACCTGTGTTCAACAAGACAATCTGGACGTTGGTTCTTGGGCCAGAAGAGACATTACATGGTGTCAGAAGTATGGATTTTTTTTCGCTTGTTTTGCAAGGTAATTTGGCTGAGAACTGGAAACGCTGGGAGCAAACTTTTTGACTATATTTGACTGCAGCTGGAATTGATAATGTTTCAAACAAGCGGCAAGTGGCTATTTTGTTGAATTGTGTGGGCAATGAAGCTTTGTTAATTTATAATACTTTTGTTTTTTCTGGTGGAGAGCCAGAGGATGTAGAAGAAGTCCTTGAAGAGTTTAAGAAATATTGCACTCCACGAAAGAATGTGATATTTGAACGTTATTCTTTCTGGAATCATTCGTGGAGACAAGGAGAGACTGTGGAGCATTTTGTAACTGAGCTTAAATTAAAAGCTAATAATTGTGAATTTGGGTCTGCTTTTAATGAGATGGTTAGAGATAAAATTGTTTTCAGTGCAACCGAGAGACTGAAAGAGAGGCTGTTAAAGGAACCTAACTTTAACCTTGAGAAAGTAATTGAGATATGCCAGGTGGCTGAAGCAACAGCAAGTCAACTGCAAACTATGGCAAGTGTTTCTAAACAACTGCATGAGGCAACAGTGATAAAGAAGGGACATGATGAGGTTCCAGTACAAACGCTTGGAAATAGAAATAGAAATAGAAGACCACGTGCTGAGTGGAGACATGACAATGGAAGGGATAAGGATGTGGATAAGGATCCAGTGTGGGATGGTGCATAAGACTCAAAGGTGTCCAGCATATGGAAAAATTTGTCACAAGTGTGGAAGAAAAAATCATTTTGCAAGACTATGTACTGTAACATCAATAGGGCATGGCAAAGGACAGCAAAAAAAGCATGTTCATAATTTGGATTTACATAGTTTATTTATAGGAGTGTTGTCCCATACTGCTGGTGAACCAGATGCATTTCAAGCCCCTGGATGGTATGCAGATGTAATAATAAGAGGACATACAGTAAAGTTTAAGTTAGATACTGGGGCGGAAGCAAATGTTCTGCCATTAAAAGTATATAATGACTTGCTAGTTCGGAAAGCATTAACTAAAAGTGATACAACTCTAGTGGCCTTGCAGTGCATACCATAAAACAGGAAGCTGAATTATTGTTTTATGTAACAGACAAATCAACTCTTCCATTGTTAGGTAGGGTGGCTTGTGAGACTTTGGACTTGGTTCGTCGTATAGATGTTGTAAACCCAATTGAATCATTGTCACGTGAACACTTGTTCACAATGTATTCTGATGTTTTTGAAGGTCTTGGGGAGTTTGAAGGTTCCCATCATCTACATGTTGATCCAACAGTTCCACCAATGATTCAAGCATGTAGAAAGATACCTTTTGCAATATTGGACAGACTTAAGGAGACATTAGAACAAATGGAAAGGGTAGGTTTGATGGGCCTACAGAGTGGGTAAATAGTTTGGTCATCACAGAAAAAAAAATGGGAAGTTGCGTATATGTTTAGATCCCCGTGACCTGAATAAAGCAATTCGTAGGCAGCACTACACCATCCCTACGATAGATGATGTGCTGAGTCAGTTGGCTGGAATGAAAGTTTTTACAATTGTAGATGAAAAAGATGGTTATTGGCAAGTGAAACTGGATGAATCATCATCACACTTATGTACATTTAATACGCCATGGGGAAGATATTGTTTTAATCGCTTGCCATTTGGGCTCAAATCCTCTAGTAAAGTATTTCAACAGAAAAATCAAGAAGTTTTTGGCCATATAAAAGGAGTATTCATGATAGCTGATGATATGATTATAGCAGCAAAAACTTCTGAAGAGCATGATCAGATTTTGGTTCAAGTAATGGAAACAGCAAGGGCTAAGAACATAAAATTTAATAAGGAAAAGATTCAATTTAAAGTGGATTCTGTTAAGTACATGGGGCATATAGTAACAGCCCAGGGTGTTAAGCCAGATGAAGAGAAAGTAAAGGCCATTAGAGAGATGCCACCTCCACAGGATAGAAAAGGTGTTCTCAGGTTTTTGGGGTCTATACAATATTTGTCAAAATATATCCCAAAAGAGGCAGAGCTTACTGCCCCTCTAAGAAATCTGTTAAAAAAGGATGTCTTATTCCAGTGGATGCCTGAACATCAAGAGGCTTTTGAAATGGTTAGGCAGCAATTGTGCCAGGCACCTCTGCTTCAATATTTTGATCTAAAAAGACCTGTGGTTGTTCAGGCAGATGCATCAAAAGATGGGTTGGGAGCTTGTTTACTTCAAGAGGATAAGCCAATATCCTATGCATCTAGGGCTCTTACAGCATCAGAACAAAATTATGCTCAAATAGAGAAGGAGTTACTTGCTGTACTATATGCTATGAGGAAGTTTCATCAATATGTATTTGGTAAGGTTGTTTTGGTCCAGACTGATCATAAGCCATTAGAAGCTATTTTTAAAAAACCAATTGGTAGTGCTCCTGCTCGGTTACAACGTATGCTCTTACAGCTTCAAAGATACCAACTTAATGTGGTGTATACTCCCGGGAAGCAGATGTATCTAGCTGATACCTTATCAAGAGCCACTGTGGGTGCTCCCATAAGTGATGAGGAGCAGGTAGAAGGCGAAAGAGTGGTACATGAAATAAATAGCCTAGAAATGAATCCAGAAGGTGTAACAGCGATGCAGGAAGCAACAAATCAAGATGGCCAACTCCAAGCATTAGTGACTGTTATAAAACAGGGATGGCCACAATACCGTAAAAGTGTTCCTCCATATGTGAAACCTTTTTGGCCAGTAAAGGATTCAATCCGTTATGAAGAGGGTATTCTCTATGTGGGTGAAAGGGTGGTCATTCCTGTGTTTCAAAGGCAGAATATACTTTCTCAGCTTCATGAGTCACATCAAGGAATCCAGAGAACCAAAGCTAGAGCAAGAGATTTAGTGTATTGGCCTTGCATGAATGATGACATTGAGGCATTTATTGGAAAGTGTTCGGTATGTGCACAGCTGGCTCCAAGGAATCAAAAAGAACCACCTATCCCACATGAGATTCCTAATTTGCCATGGGAGAAAGTATGAGTAGATATATTCGAATATGACCTCTCTCCATTTCTTCTAGTGATTTACTATTCAAAATACCCAGAAGTAGTCTCACTACCAGATAAAACGGCAGGAACGGTGATTGCCAAACTCAAAGCAATATTCGCTCGGCATGGCATCCCCAAAAGAGTTGTAAGTGACAACATGCCATTTGCTAGTCTGGAGTTTCGGCAATTTGCTCGGGAGTGGGGTTTTGAGCAGTGTTTTAGCAGTCCAGGATACCCACAGTCAAATGGGATGGTGGAAAGAGCAATACGTTCCATAAAACAACTCATTATAAAGACAGAAGAGGGGCAAATTGATGTATATTTGGCACTGCTTGAATATCGAAATACACCTATCACAGGAATGGCATATTCTCCAGCTCAGATGCTGATGGGTAGAATGCTTAGAAGTAATCTGCCAGTAACCACTGAGCTGTTGCACCCCAAAACACTGAGTGAGGTAAAAGTTGATCTTCAAAGGATACAGGAGAGACAAAAATATTTTTATGATCGAACAGCAAGATCCCTTAAACCATTACAAGAAGGGGATCAAGTATGGGTGGAAGCTAAAAAGGGGTGGTTTCCCGCCCTGGTAACAGAAAAATGTAATCAGCCACGCACGTATTGGGTAATGACCCCTGATGGACGTAAGTACCGGAGAAATAGACGTAAGTTGAGGTATTGTGGTTCTGGAAGTAATGATGCGGAGCAAGAACCGGAAGTAGCTATTGAAGGGCAGTCTAACCAGCATTGTAACACGGAGAATGGGAGTATGGAGGAAGTTAAACCGGATGGAAATGATTGTAGTATAATGGGTGAAACACAGAATTGGCGAACTGAAGAAAGATCTCCCAGATATGTAACATCTTATGGTAGACCTGTTTTCATACCAGAAAGATATACACCATGAAAATTGTACAATTTTAAGGAAGATGTTTTTATAAAAGTGTTTTTGTTGTACAGTTCTATGGAAGCTTTGTTATCTGTGAAGGGAGATGTGATGTATGTTTCTTTAAGAGGTTCATTCTCTTAGCACACCTGTGATGCATTTAAGCAACCTTGTTTTTCTGGTGCGGGGTTCTCCTTTCGCTATCGCCTTTTTGTTGCTGCTCCAGCTTTCTTTTAATCGTTGTGCAAATAAACGTACCTGTGTTCAACAAGACAATCTGGACGTTGGTTCTTGGGCCAGAAGAGACATTACAGCGACTAAGCCGCTTTGAGCCTCCTTTGGGTAGAGAAAAGCGGCATGTAAGAACCAACTCTTCTTCTTCTTCTTCTTCTTCTTCTTCTTCTTCTTCTTCTTCTTCTTCTTCTTCTTCTTCTTCTTCTTCTTCTTCTTCTTCTTCTTCAACATGGTGTTCCTGCTCCTTTCCCTAGGTGAAGGACAGGCCGGGCCGGAGGAGTCACCCTGCGGGCTGGCTGTTCAGTCTGCTGGGAAAGTCCCTGGCTGGGCCAGAAGAGGGCGGGCCAAAGCGCGGCTCCCCTTTGGCTGCTTGGCCCTGGGTGGGCACTCGGAGGGCCCAATCAGGAGCCGCTTTGTTTTTATCCCAGACAGGGCCCGCCCTAACTTCTCCCCAGGTGGCCTTACCCTTTTATTTAATCCGCTCAGCAGGAGTGGTTAAGGATGGGATCAGAAAGAAATCTATATGCTCTCAACTCTACAGACTGTTTTCTCTTGGCTTTTTTGCAATTACAGAGAGAGGCAGGGAATTTCTTAAAAGGGAACTAGCAGAGCACATGCCCTCATGATTGGGAACTTCTCTCCCCTTCTAGGGTTTTGGTGGACTCAGGGTTCTACGCCACACCTCTCTCTTCTCTTGCTGAGCAGAGGGGTTTAGTCAGCAGGTTCCTTGGTTGAGGACCCACATTTGATTCTGATTCCTCTTCTCTGCTGGGGTTTGAGAGTGTTATTATTATTATTATTTAGATTTATTTCCTGCCAGTCCCCGTAGGCTCGTGGTGGGCCACAATAGTCTTATTCCCATTAAAATACCCATTAAAAGACTTGAAAAGCTCTCATTATTCCTACCCCCTGCTATCAGAGCAGCAAGGAGGGTGGGGAGGAGATCTAACTTACTAGGTCCGGGGGGGAATGCTGGCACTCATTCGCTGACCCCAGCCTCAACCAAAAACCTGGCAGAAGAGCTCCGTCTTGCAGGCCCTGTGGAAAGCTGGTAAATCCCACAGGGCCTATGGACTCAGGGCTTTTGCTGAGCAAAGTGTTTTAACTAGTGGTCCATCTAGTATTAAAAAGTTCGTGATCGTCTATGAAAAGCCCAACTGAGGAGAAATCTCACTACTGGTTATCAGCAGTGGTGGTGATGCCAGGCATGCCATGGCAGAAAATTTGGTAATGATGATGGTAAAGGAGTACCTTGTTGATTTCCCTGAGCCCACCTCCACCAATCCCCTGGAATACTGGTCACACAAGGCTGCCGTCTCTTGCATGGCCATGAGTCTCCTCTCCTACCTTCTCCCCAGTGTCTAGAATAAATAGATCTTCTCCCACCTTGGAGACCTTCTCAGTAACCACTGCTCACTGCTCACGTCTCTCCCATCTGGGCTGTCTTTCTCTGGGACTGCTGCTGAGCTACCCCCCTCTGAATCTCAAAGGGTAAAATCTATTGTCCCCTGGCATGTCTCCCCATTCCTCATCCTCTTTGGGTGATCTAGAACATGGCCTGTAGTTTGCAACCTTAGTGTGAGGATGATCCCCTCTGCATTACTCAACACCTGCCCCATAACACAACACTTACCTCATGATCACCTTAAATGTAAAAATCTGATTTCCATAGGTTGGTAGTGAGATGCCCTGCCTGCCAAGTTAGCCATTATGAGGTTACTTTGGGGTGCCCTTGTACTGTCAGTTACCTGCCTTTCTAGTTTGCACATGATCTATTATATAGATTCCAGAACCTGTGCCTTTCCTTAGGGCACCTTTTGGGGAAGGGGCATAAATTGGACCCGATAAATCCAATCATCACCCAATTTGTGGAGCAGATAGAAGATTATGAACCAGAGATCCCTGTGGATTTGGTGTCTCTAGCTCACCAGAGGTCCATTCTGCCAAATCACAAACTTCATGAACTGAACTAGTTCATCTAGTACAAAAAAATCTATGATGGTCCATGCATACCATGGACCATCAACCAAACCACATTCTTCTGGTTCATACCTATCCCTACTTCTACCCCTTCTGGATCTGAGGGGTCATAGAAATTAAGGGCCCAGAAGACTATGGAATCCCTATTTTCCCAACCATCTTGAATCCATGGATAAGTTACTATGACCCATTATGCATGGCCATTCCGGGCTGCTGCTGGGCATCGTGTCAGAGCAGCATGGCCCGGTGCTTCCCGCATATACACGGGGGAGGGAATCCCCGGGTGTATGTGGGCTGCCCCGGCATGCAAAATGCCAGAGCTGGAAAGCCCAGTATGCTGCCTGAAGGCAGGGGTGGAACGAGAGCATGGCCCTCTCATCGCATGATGGTGGAGAGCGGTATGCCACTCTCCCACCAAGGTGGGGTGGAAGGACTCCCTGGCCAGTTCCGTGGCTCCATGGAGCTGATTGGTGTGCGATGTCCCTGCAGGGATACCATAGGTAGGGGGAAGATTATGCATGGCACCAATCTGACCCTAGGTAGCCCTTGCTGGCACCCGCAGCATCCCAAGGAAAGTAGAAAATTCTGTGTTCCCTTACCCTAGGCCTTACAGGGTGCTGTGCTGAGCTAGGGCTGGGATGGCAGCAGCATCGTGCATAATCAGGGCTGCCCTGCTGCCGCCACCCCAGATTACCTGCCCCGTGCATAATTGGTCTATGAGGCAGTTTTTGCATTGTAGGCAACTTAGTTGTAATTAAACGAGTGTTAGAAGCACATGGATGCTGTTTGATATCATGATATGGTGAGGTGTATTTATAATGTATAATGATTTATGTATCATTTCTCCACTATCTAGTGTATCTTTTGCTGAGGGTTGCCTTTAAAACTGAATTGTAAACTGAGAATTGCTATTTATTGCTTGTTTATGGATCTCATATCATGTATTATAGCATAACTAGGGGCAAAGCCCATTGTATCCAAGAATACAATGGGCGCTAGAGCTTCGCAGTGGGAAGAGGAAGGGGAGGAGTTGTCCAGTCTGTAAGGGCATGAGGTTGAATGTGTGTGATGTTTGGGAGGTTGTGGTGGCATGGTGGCAAATTAAGGCATGGGTGTCATGGGCAAATGAAGACATGGGTGTCAATAACCTGTGGTTTGGAATGTTCGTTGAGTTTGGGAGACGACTGACCTTTGGGAATTGTGGTATAGTTGTTATAGGTGAGCTTTCCAGAGCCATGTCTTCAGATAAATCAGACTGGAGACTCCTCTTAGGGCAAGATTACATGGCAACCAATTCCCCCCAGTTCTGTGTCATTCCCCTTCTTGTGTGAATTAGGCCACGGACACCGAAATGCCCCTCTGCCCTAATAAACATGGTAGTCACAGTACACAGGTGTCCACCCTGTTCCTTCTTTTCCATTTTTTCACTGTTGATAAAATGTTATGTGCCCACATGCTTCTCTCATGGTTGCTCCTTAGAAGGATGGATTTTTGTACCCTGTTGTTTACTACCCAAAGGAGTCTCAAAGTGGTTTATAAACACCTTTTCCATTTGTCTCCCCACAATAGTCAACCTGTGAGGTATGTGGGGCTGTGAGAGGTCTGAGAGAACTGGGAATGGGACGCAGTGACCCAGAAGGCCTCAGGTGTCTCAAAGCATTTTCCAGTTGTCTTCCCTTTCTCTCCCCATAGCAGACTCCCCATAAGGGAGGTGGGGTAGAGAGCCTCACATGGAAGCTGGCAACCCATAAGGAAGACTCTATGTACACAGCAGTCTTGACCTTAAAAAGGTTTTTTATACTGCTTTTTTATTTGCCAGGCAAAGGTTGAAAAATGTCATTTCAGTTCCCATGTGTCTCCAGCCATTACAGTTTCAGGCTGTAAATATTTATTTAAATCTTCCTGCACTTTCCAGACTCACAGGACTGATGCTGGTTTGCCTGTCTGCGCCCCAGAATACAAACAGTTGCTGGTAAGGGCTGGCCGTAGCCCATAGCCCATAGTTCAGGAGGGACACACCTGCAGCACTCCCTCCCAACTGCAGGGAGTATGAAGATCATCTCCCCAGGAAGAAAGGGTTTTGGTAGAGAAGGATTGTGGTAGAAAAGAAACATTTAAGGCCTCCCACACAGGTTGTTGTTGAATTGAAAGACTTGAGGCGTACTGCACAGGGTTGTCGTGCAGATGAAAACCCCTTACTGTTTTATGTAGAGGGACAGATTGGAGAGGTTTCATATCTGTACCTCTTGCCATTTATTTATCATGCATTGGATTGATTCAGGTTGCTTTTTTAGCATTTTGGCCAACAGTGTATACCAATTATAGCTTGTATCAGTAATAACCTGAAGTCTGTGTTTGAGGATTAGCAGCCACTTACCACTGATGTGATAGTAACCCATAGTAGCTGAAACCTTCTGTTTAAGAGGCCTAATTATTATGTACAGGGCACATTGCAAGGGATTTTGAATAGTTGGACTGCCAAGCAAAGTGTCTTGTGTGAGCTTTACTTGCAGGCCGCTTCTCCCTCTGGATGTACATATTGGCTGTCAGAACACATTTGCAGCAAACCCTATCTGTGTTTTAAATATATAGATTTCCCATATTCATCATCTTGCATCTTCTCCCATCATATGATCTGATTTCTTTTTATCTTCAGAAAATCCCATTGTAATGATAACTATCCTAAATATATTCATGCTGTCATCTTTTCCCCCCCCCTACACTCCTCTTTCTTTGTTCCCTGTTGCCTTGGTTCCTTGGAGAAAAAGTGCCTTTAGCTAGGAACCTTGTGCAGTGCTAGGCACATGGCTGATGTTTTAAATTGTCATTATCACTGTCTTCCTAGAATTAGATCTTTCCAAAGCAGAGCTTCCATGTCCATCATCTGCCCATTTCCATTGTGCTTGCTTGTACAGTTTTCCCTTTTGCCACTTGACATTTTCTGACCTTGTAAGTGCTTAAAATGAGACCTCATATCCTGTAAATAACCAGATTAGTACATCTATATGACAGAAGCAAAAGCTTTTTTGTCTATGAGGAGATTGCAGAGACCTGTTGCCAGGCAACAGAATCCGGAGGCAACAAAACAAAGAGGGAAGGGTGAGTGGGTGTGTGTGGGGGGGAGTGAGCAAACATTAACTGTTAGTGTGTGGGGGGAGTGAGCAAACACTAACTCAGCTGCATGGGAAGGTAATTGGAGAGAGCTTCAGCAAGTGTCTTGCCTTCAGCGGGGCTTGCCACATTCAGCAGCTGAGAATTTCTTTTGTGATTCTACAAGCGTGTTTGCCATTATCACTGCAGTTTTGATCTAGCATTATGGAATGGCTCACATGAAAATGCAGGGGGCAAGCCAAAGACTGGTGTGCTGAGAACCAGAGACTCACAGCTACAAAATAAGGCAGGAAGAATTGGAAATCAGCCTCCTAAGAGTAATGGCAAGCCCATGTCTGCACAGGCTGTGTATGTACTATATCTAGGTGTACCGAGAGTGTTTTGTGACAGTCTACTAGATACATTATTTCTTTTGTAATTGATAAGCTGTTGTATACGACAGTCATGTGTTATTAAGCCAGTTATTGTTTTAATATCCCTAAGGTGGGATATTTGCTGCAGTTTATCAAATTGCTAGGAAAATGGCAGAAGATATCCTTCTACATCAAATGCCAGCTCATTTCAAATAAGGAGGCTCTGGTTTGTTTGGAGGAGATTCATATCATGTTCATGTGTTTGTGTACATTTATACAGAGGCGGTTTATCCTAGTGGCACATGTAGCATTTGCTATGGGACACACGATTCCAAGGGCCCTTGGTGCTATATAGTTAGGGGGCCTTCACACTGTGATTGTTAGAGGGTCTTCATACTTATACGGCTTCTGGACTGTAAGAATGAAAAAAGAAAAGAAGTGGTCAATTGCTTCCAAAGTTCCAACTATCCTTGCAAAAGGTGCCTCAATGTTGCAGCACAAGTCACAGCATCAGTTACATTATACTAAGGTCCTGTGAATCCTTAAACTTGCACTGGTGCTATGGGCCCTGTAAATCCTTAACCCAGGGCTTCATTTATATGTACATTGGTGCCTCCATGTGCACAGAACCTTGTATGCACATGGGCGTGTGGGCTGATGTAAAGCTGTATGCATAAATGAAACGGAAGAAGAGGCCCTGATCCCATTCATCTCTGTATATGATTTTGAACAAGACATGAGAAGTTAGGATTTGTTAATGTCCCTGTTAAACTTCCAAAAATAAGAGAAGCTATGAAGCTACAGTGATTGATGATAAACATCATTGATAAATGACACCCCCATGCTGAGAGGTTATATAATCTGAATACCAGGTAGTGATTTAACAGGGATTTTCTTATATCCTTAATTAAAAACTATCCACTTCACTGCCTGAGATCCAAAGAACTCCTTCAGCCAGACTGACCTTTTTATTTTGCGTAGCTGAACTCTCTATGTTATCACAAAGTAGCTTTGAAATTGCCTTTGTTTTGCACTGTAGCACACAGGGTGAAGAGTGTTCAAGAAAACCAAGTCAAAAGCTCTCTTAAAATCACAGAAATAGTTTTATAGTTCATTTGATCCTTTTACATGGGACTATAACACTGGGAATAGGAAACTGTTCTTTGGGGACATCTGGCACTCCTAGGGCATGACCATGTAGTCAGCCATCTGGAATTGTTATACAATATGAGGAAACATTCAGTTATGCAGTCCTCCCCTCTTATAATTCAAACAGTGTATGGAATACCCCAATTCTGTGTTTCCAGGTGACTCTCATTTGGATGTTGTTGCCTCCTTTATGGGTTAGCCTCAGATTAGAGAGAAGAGGAGTGCTTAACCCTTGTCATTGTGGAGGAACATAAAAATACAAAACCAATACTTGTTTCCACCACATTATGGGGAGGACTAGATGTGCATACCAAATCTTTCCATCTGCTACCAAAATCTGTTATGGATCTGGCTGTGACCTCCAACAACTTCTGCACTTGCCCAGATGTTAAAAATTGGCATATGTGCCTGGCAAAAGTCACCAAATCATATTTCCCTTTTCCCCACAGCATAAAGTTCCACCCTTCGCACACCTTGAGAGAGTGCATTAAATGCTTTATCTTAAACTAGGGGTAAAGCCTGTTGTATCCAATAATACAACGGGTGCTAGAGCTTGGCAGTGGGAAGAGGAAGGGGAGGAGTTGTCCAGTCTGTAAGGGCATGGGGTTGAATGTGTGTGTTGTGTGGGAGGTTGTGGTGGCATGGTGGCAAATGAGGGCATGGGTGTGGAGATAGGGGTGTCAAGAACCTGTGGTTTGGAATGTTCATTGAGTGTGGGAGAGGACTGACCTTTGGGAATTGTGGCATAGTGGTTACACATGAGCTTTCCAGAGCCATGTCTTCAGATATATGAGGGAAAAATCAGACTAGAGACCCTTCTTAAGGGGAGGATTACGTGGCAACCAATTCCTTCCAGTTTTGCATCATTTCCCTTCTTGTGTGAATTAGGCCACAGATACAAAGGAGTCTCAAAGCGGTTTACAAACACCTTTTCCCTTCGTCTCCCCACAATAGTCAACCTGTGAGGTATGTGTGGCTGGGAATGGGCTGCAGTGACCCAGCAGGCCTCAGGTGTCTCAAAGCATTTTCCAATCATCTTCCCTTTGTCTCTCCATAGCAGACTCCCCATGAGGGTGGTGCAATACAGAGCCTCACACGGAAGCTGGCAACCCTAAGAGGAAGACTGTCTGCGCACAGCAGTCTTGACCTTTGTAAGGTTTTTTATACTGTTTTTTATTTGAAAAAAGTTATTTCAGTTTCACAGGACTGATGCTGGTCTGCCTGTCTGTGCCCCAGTTGCTGGTAAGAGCTGGCCATAACCCATAGCCCAGGAGGGACACACCTGCACCATTCCCTCCCAACTGCAGGCAAAAAAGGCTCCTTGAAGGCTGGACTCTGAGGCATTGTATGATTTTGAAGTCCCACCTCCAAACCTCCAGGAATATTTCCAACCCAGGGGTAGCCAACCTCCAGGTGGGGCCTGGAGAGCTCCTGGAATTACAGCTCACCTGCAGAGTATAAAAAATCAGCTCCCCAGGCAGAAAGGGCAACTTTGGACAGGGTAGTGGTAGAGAAGAAACATTTAAGGCCTCCCACACAGGTTGTTGTTGAATTGAAGGACTTGAGGCCTACTGCACAGGGTTATTGTGCAGATGAAACAGGAGACAAAAGAACCAGTTTTGTCTGCAGAATAACAATGTGCAGTAAGCCTCAAATCTGCAGAGAATTGCAAAGAAGAAAGACACATGGCTTGGCTGTGTCTAACCCCCGGCCAGAGCAGTATTTTAAGTGAGAAGGGGCTTTTCTGTGGCCTCCCTGTCAGCCAACTGTTTGGCAGAAGGGGAAAGTTCCCCACCCTCAAAAGGAATGCCCTCAGGCTCCCCTGTATTGCTCTTGGAAACGCCTCCCTCCCCTCACTCAGAGCCTTTCAGAGGCTCCTTTGCAGGAGGCCTGAAGGGAGGGGAGGGGGAGCACTCTGCAGCCTCCTTCCAGCTCTGTCAGGGTTCTGAGGCAAAGTTACAGTTGGACATGACAGAACAGCCTTGGGGCGAAAAGGGCTGGCCCAGCCTCTGTTCTCATTCCCCTTGGCAGCCCTGCTGACCTCCTCTCCCTGAAGTGGTCAGGAGCCGACTGGCAGCAATGTCTCCTGATTGCCCTGGAACTCTGTTCTGTTCTGGTGAGGGCCTAATCGGAAAGCGCTTCACACCTTCCGATTGGCCCCTCTGCTTGTCAGTCCGAGGCCAAAAGGCCAATCCAGGAGTTTTGATCCTGGACTCAGCCCACCCCAACCCTTCTTACTGTTTTATTAAGAGGGACAGATTCTGTAGGTATGGTTTCAATGAGACACTGGAACAATAAGAGAGGCTAATAAATAAAGTTTACTTGCTGTAGAAATATATCATATTCACTGATTTGGCACCCTTTGCATGCTACTGCAATATGGAGAACATACACACACAAAGAAAGTCAGACTCAGAGTGAGAACAAAGCCTTTGATTCTTTTCCTATTTAAAGAGGAAATGGGTGTTCTCATATGAAACAAAAGGCTCTGGTGAGTCATCTTCTGCAGCTACTGCTCTGCCCCAACAGATGTACGTGTTGAGCATATCAGCCCATGGGGTTTGTGGCAACCAGCCCCACAAGGCAGGCCTGCTCCAAATACCTTGCTGATTGTATTCCAACAATCCTGTATCTTTCTCCTGTTTTCCAAACTCTTTTAACCTGGATACTCAGAGACCACTGGAGGAGTCATCCTTAGCCTATTTCTCCTCTGTTTTAAATGCCTCCTCACATCCTTTACAAATATACCCAGCTGCCACCCTCTTCAAGTCATATACTGAGCCCTTTGCTTGCAAAGTTCATCACTTCCAGAGTAATGCTCTCACTTTTAAAGTCTGCTTCAGGGCAGGCTGACCTTTTTGAATCCTAAGGTGACTCCTGTTTCTTGGGACTTGCTGGTGTTGCAGTTTGTTGTTTGCTGAAATCGGAGTCCTCTAAGTCCTTGAGGTATGTGTTCTGCAACCTTTGTATTGTCAGTTAATCACTGCCTTGAACATCATCTGGAGCTTTGCTTTGGAAACAAGAATTCTAGAAAGAATTTTACTAGACAATCCAAAGATCTATACTAGATGCCGGATATAAAGATATCTCCCACTATCTAGAATCATGCTCTGAATTGGGCTCACAGAAAACCCTGATTAAAGTGAGAGTTAAATTAATCTTCATCTAAAGAATAAGGGTCCTGAGTCAATATTTCTTACACTTGATCTATGACACAAATGTGTTTGTGTGATATATTAAAGTGCAGTCATAGTATTAAACAGTGTTCAAATGTTGCTTTCCACAGCTGAATACAGTGGTTCTCTTGCAAACAAAGCAGATCAATAATCTAGTATTTTTCAAAGTGCCAGCAAATGGAGTGGTATTCTTGCTCTGGAGGATTTTGACCTCTCTCAGCCCTTATCACTGGAATTATGGAGACACTGGTAAATGTTGAGCAACTTTGTGGCAGCTCAGCAAGAAAGAGTCAAGAAGTCAGTATTGGTGGGGTTTTTAAAGAGTCAATTTGGTTGTCTAACAGGGATAAAGAGATGTAAAATTAAAGCAACACTGGCTCTGTCATATGTCTAGGCCTTCAGACATTCCATGTCAGCTGTTACATGCCTTCCTTTATGGGCCTGATTTCTCTTAGACCTTCTTTGATTAAAGAGGCAGCCTCTTCATTCACAATAGAACGGTCCCTCAGGTATGTGGGTCCCAACCCGCATAAGGCCTTAAAGGTTAAAACCAAAACCTTGAACTGGATCCGGACAGCAATTGACAACCAATGCAGCTGCCTCAGCACAGGCTGGATGTGAGCCCTCCAAGATGTGCCAGTGAGGACCCTAGCAGTTGCATTTTGCACTAGATGAAGTTTCTGGATCAAGGACAAGAGTAGGCCCGCGTAGAGCAAGTTACAGAATTCTATTCTGGAGGTGACCATTGCATGGATCACTGTGGCCAAGTGTTTGAGGGACAGGTAGGGCGCTAGTAGTTGAGCCTGGCAAAGATGGGAAAATGCCTGGCTAGCTATCCTCTTGACCTGTGCCTTCAAAGTTAATGAGACATTCCTGGCCTGGGACATGATGGTCAGTTGCATATCTTCCCCCTACATCCCAGCCACAGGACCTCCGTCTTGGAGGAGTTTCAAGTGACTCTGCTCGAGCCATTCAGCCACCTTCCCAGGTCTCTAGTTTTATTCCTAGTTTCCTTTTAACAGATAACTAGTCTCGCACTAATTATTTCCACAAATATTGGAAGAATAAATTTTAAGTGTGACTTTCTCCTAGCAGCCATACTTCATTAGCCTGCTTCGTCAGAAGCCAGACTCTGAGGCCTCAGGTTTCCTAAACCACTCTTTCAGGCATTTTATCCCTGTCTGACTGAAAGAGCAGTCAGATTTTCCTGTCAGCTTTTGTCGCCCATCTAATTTCTCTGAGAATTCATAGATCCAGATTGTTACCTGATCTTCACATACACACACTGATTATGCAAAATGGAGACTAGTTATATATAGAAAGGGACAAATTATTTCTCATCCATCTTGGAGGCAGCTGGGGAGGAAGGTTCCACTGTGCTTCGTGGTGCAGGGTGGTTTTTATTTTATTTTCACAAAGGTTAGATTACATGACTATGCAATTCCACATTTTTCCTTTTGTGATGTTTGTGTGATTATTAATTCCAAATTGCATTTGGTTATGTTAGTGTTTCTGTTCATCACTGCTGGTGGTTATGCATCAAGAGAAGATCCTTTTGTGGTGGAGCTCACACAGGTCAGGGGCCTCCTTAAGCAACTTGGTGCTAGGGGACCTGTAGCGCCTTGCCTTCTTTGGAGGCTGCGACCTCACATTGAGGTGGCTGGGAGCGTGCTAATAGAGGCCAATGCCAACAGAGCTCAGGCTCCATGTCACCTTCCTGTCGCCCAGCAGGTGTGGTGATTACAGGGAGCTTGACCTGCAAGTTGCTGTGTCCCCAAATGGTGATTTGCTAGTGCTGGGCTCACCTGCAGTTGGCAGGCTGCAGAAGGGCAGGATCTGCCCTGCGGGTTGCCAACACTCGTTTCCATAACAAAAAGCGGCTGGAGACTCACATAAGGCCACCACTGAAGAGGCAGCAGGCGGATAGGCAGAAAGATGTGTTGCAGGAGTGTGTTGCAGTATCTCCAGCATCAGAAGAGCGATCAGCTTGGCTACTACTTAGCGGCTGCTGGAGGAGGCTACATTTAGTTAAAAAAAGAGAGAGAGTTAGAACGGGCTCCAAGCCTGGGGTGGAATCAGCTTGCAAGGAAGTGGAGCTGAGCGTGAGTTCCTGAGTCTTTTGCATCACGGAGAGAAGTGATGGCTACATTAGGGCAAGGGAAGCATGGGCTGCTACCATTCCTGGGGGGAGGGCTACCAGCGGGCAAGCCCCAGACAGGCCAGAAGCAGCGTTGGACAGTGGTAAGCCCCAAAAAGGGAGAAGAGCAGCCTGGCCAATTCTGGAGCAGGGGGTGAGGAAGACCCTGGCCTATCGATCCAGAGAGGAGTCTTCTTCCCCAAGGAGGGGTGCTTGGGTGGTCTCTGCACCCCAGGCCACCCGGACACAAACAAGGAGTGTGGGGGCAGGGTGTGCCGTTCCCATGGGTGATGCAGATGGTACCACCTAGAGGAGCAGGGCACAAAATAGGCAAAGGCAGCAGGCTGAAAGGGCATCTCAAAGAGGGGCAGCTGGCCAAAGGGTGTGCAGGCATGCATCCCCATTAAACTCAGGGAGCAGCAGACCTAGGTGCGGGCCAGATGCTGCTAGTGGGGAGCAAGTGGCCTTTTGGCAAGGCTATGCAAGGGTGATGTCACATAGGTCAGAGTCTAGAATGACCAGGAGCCCTTCCAGCTGTATTGGTAGGTCAATGGAATCCTTGAGTGAGGAGAGCTGAGAATCAAACACCTCTTCAGAAGCAGGGAGACAGGCTGGGGACCAGTGCAGGAGGAGGTGAAGGCAAGCCAGGCACAAGGGAAAATGCAGGAGGCATTGCACACACTTCTCGAGATAGTCTTCATCAGGGGAAGATATTAAGGATGCCCATAGGGATGGCCGTTACTGCCTGGAGGGGGCGTTTATTCCACGCCTGCCAGCCTGGCTCCATAGGAAGGATCCAACCTTGGTCCTGTGCAATGCAAGATCGATTAACAACAAGGCATTTTTATGCAGAGTTGGGGCCTGACCCTGCTTGCGTGACCGAGACCTAGGTGAGAGAAGGCAAGTCAGTGGCCTTGAAAAAAACTAGCCCCACTTGGTTTCTCAGTCCTTCACCAATCTCAGATCCATAAAGGGGGAGGGGGGGCGGCAATCATAGTTTGGAGGCTTTCTCCTACAGAGCTCTTCCTGCGCCAGAAATTGGTGGCGTGGAGTGTGTCAGTATTGGTTGGGACTCAGCCGACAGCATGGCCATCTGGTTGGTATACTGTCCACCCAAAGCGTCTCTAGATGTTCTGCTGTGGCTGCTGGAGGCAGTGGCTTCTTGGGCGTTGCAGTACCCCAGACTTCTGGTTCTGGGGGACTTCAATATCCATGTGGACATGCCGTATCCAGGACCTGGCGCAGATCTAGTGTCTTCCATGGTGACACTAAGGCTCTCGCAATTTGTTGACGGGCCCACCCACCATGCTGGCCACACACTTGACCTGATTTTTGGGGCAGGGATAGCGATGGTTTCCATTCAATTCAAACTTTTGTTCAGACCAAGTTATATGAAGTTAATACATAAAAGATCAAAAGAATATGGTCATTTAATATAAGAATATGGTCATTTAAGAATTTAAAACAGATCATAAAATAGAACTTAAAATTATGCTACTTTAGAGCATCGGATTTTTATGGCGGCGGCACAAAACATAGCCAGCTGAGTTGTCACCTGGGGGGGACTCATCACTTAGCAGCCTCTTTGCTCGATCTACATCATGATGTTCTGGCAACTTTTTAAGGAGTGGTTCAATCAAGTTGCTACGAATGTGTACATAAGTAGGGCAGTGTAACAATATATACTCTCTTGTATCAATTTCGCCACTCCCACAAAAACAATGTCTCAGTGTAATGGGAATGTTCTTATAGTGACCCTCTACAAGAGCTGAAGGCACGACGGAGCATCTTGTAAGGGTAAATGCCCTTCTTTGTTTACCAGCCGAGACAGATAAGTGGCAAGGGCCAGAATATATCTTGTTTTAACTAGGGACAAAAAAGTTGGAGCTTTACTCAGGTCCAATTGACATCGATTATCCCATATCCGCTGCTTAACTAATGATGCAGCTTCTAATTTGGATGTTAAGTGTACGGAGAAGCCCAGACTTTGGATTCCTCTGTGAACAGCCTTAGTCCAAGATGACTGGAAGTTGTCATTCAGGGTTAAAGAAACTATATCTGGTGGGTTATGTACTAATTTCAGCCATATTCCTATTGCTGACAGGCAGATTTTGTCTTGAACCATTAACATTGCAATTTCCAGATGCCACATGGAGTTGGTTACACAGCATGGAAGTTGGAGGAGTGCCCGAAGGAATTTTGACTGGACCCTTTCAAGCTTCATAGTATCTGATAACGGAGCACCCAAAATGTACCATAAATGAGTTGGGTTAGATATTTAGCAGAGTATAGTTTCAGGGCTGCTGGTATAAAGAATTTGCCCTTTGTTCGATAGAATTTCAAATTGTTATTTGCTGATCTTTGACCTAGTTCTGATGTATATGAATAATGGATGCTCTTTGCTCCAGAGGCTTGAATATATACACCTAAATATTAAAATGTGGTTACTTGTTCAATTTTGTGCCCATTTAGTATCCATGTTCTAGATTTTGGACGTTTGCCAAATGCCATAGCCTTCGTCTTCTGGTAGCTAATTTCAAGGTGTTCTTTTTCACAATGTTGGGCAAGTTTTTTTAGCATTCGCCTCATCCCTATGGGGGTTCTTGAAAGAAGAACTACATCATCAGCATAAAGCAGTATAGGGATTGGGCAACCAGCTAATATTGGGGGATGCAAGTCTGAGTCTTGAAACACTTGGATCAAATCATTTATATAGACGTTGAAAAGTGCAGGGCTAAGACACAGCCTTGCTTTACCCCTCTGAAGGTATTAATTGGGTCAGTTAAATGTCCTTGTTTGCTATATTTTACTCCAAGAGGCGTGTCCTGGTATAAAGATCTAATGAGAATCAGAAGCCTTCGATCAATTGAAGTGGACTCTAGCTTTTCCTAGAGCTCTGGAAACAGAGTCAAATGCTGCTTTGAAGCCTACAAAGACAGCATATAATGAGGCGGGACTAGTAGAGGTATATTTCTCTATTAGATACTAGATAGTTAAACAATGATCCAAGGTGGGTGCCACTTCCCGAAATCCAGCTTGCTCCCTCCCAATCAGCTTTTCCTGATCTAGCCAGATGGATAGTTTGTCTAAAAGGTGTTTAGCATAGATTTTACTGGAAACACTAAATAGACTAATTGGCCAATAATTTGTTGGGTCCTTCCAATTTCCCTTTTTATAGAAGAGTATTATAATTGCTGTTTTCCAACTCTTGGGGATCCATCCTGTTGGGTTGATATAGGAAAACAAGGCTGCCAAAAGTGGAGCCCACCAATCTTCATTGTTTTTAATTAGTTCAGGAGGAATACCATCTAGTCCTGGGGCCTTTCTGCACCTTAGCTGCTGAATGAGTGACTGCAAGAGACTGGAGGTCACTCTGCTATGCCCATTAATAAACATGGACTATAATGGCAATTTGGATCTTTATAGAGATTTTGAAAATATGCTACCCAGGTATGTGGAGAAATATGGTCGTCAATCGGAGATCTATCTCCGGGGATCCACCTGCCCAGAAAGATAAGGGGAAAAGCACTGGATGGGTACTATGTGGACCTTTTCCTTTATAAAGATGGTTAAAGGGGTTGATACGGGGAAGTGCAAAGAGAAGAAGCCCGAGGAGGCCCCACGGTGTGAAAGGTCCTTTTCAAATTCCCTGAGAGGCTTTGCAGAATTCACGGATTTGATCACAGCAGCATAAGAAAAGAAAGAGACTCCTGTTGCACTTGGCTGCCGCCATTCTGAGCTTTCCACAATCAAGTGCAGAACACTTTCTTTTCCAATGGATCTTTTTTCAATGGCACAGATTCCTACCATTCTATTTGTGACAACTGGGACATTTTCATCCTCATCCGCAGCAGAACAACACTCCCCAACCCCTTTACATTTGTCTTTCCAAATCTCCATGTAAGCAGCATGACATACTGGATACTTTTATAAATATATATTGATATATAAATATATAATGGCTTCTAAACATGGTTTATACAATTTGCTGCATCGCACTTGAAGACTAATGGGAAACACACTTTTGAATCCAACAACCTATAGTTGAACATTAATATTTTATAGTTCAGCACAAATTTTTCTCTGTGATATGAGAACTTGTTATGTGAAATGAGCAATTTCAGAATAAGAAAAAGATGTATCACTTCTTGAAGTATCCAAGAGCATTGCTTTTTTATGCAGCAGAGTCTGTCCTGTTAAACCTTCCAACGTGGTACCTTTTACTCCCCCTTGTTATCTATGTGTAATCATTATTATACTATTATTATTACTAATATTATAACTATTATTATACTATTACATTAAACTAAGAAGTCTTAGTAGACCATACATTGAACATGAGTCAGCAGTGTGACTTGGTGACTAAAAAGGCAAATGGTATTTTGGGCTGTATCAAATGGAGTATCATGTCCAGATCACGGGAGGTGATGGTACTGCTTTACTCTGCTCTGGTTTGGCCTCACTGGAAGAGGGATATAGACAAACTGGAGTGTGTCCAGAGGAGGGCAACAAAGATGGTGAGGGGTTTGGAGACCAAGACATATGAATAAAAGTTGGGGGAGCTTGATCTGTTTAGCCTGGAGAGAAAACGACTGAGAGGGAATCTGATAACCATCTTCAAGTAATTAAAAGGCTGCCATATAGAGGATGGAGTAGAGTTGTTCTCTCTTGCTCCAGAGGGACAGACCAGAACCAATGGGATGAAATTAATTCAAAAGAAATTCTGTCTAAACATCAGGAAGAAGTTCCTGACAGAGTGGTTTTTCAGCGGAACAAGTTTATAGAAGAATAGAACCATAGAGTTGGAAGGGGCCATACAGGCCATCTAGTCCAACTCCCTGCTCAACACAGGATCAGCCCTAAGCATCCTAAAGCATCCAAGAAAAGTGTGTATCCAACCTTTGCTTGAAGACTGCCAGTGAGGGGGAGCTCACCACCTCCTTAGGCAGCCTATTCCACTGCTGAACTACTCTGTGAAAATTTTTTTCCTGATATCAAGCCTATATCGTTGTACTTGTAGTTTAAACCCATTACTGTGTGTCCTCTCCTCTGCAGCCAACGGAAACAGCATCCTGCCCTCCTCCAAGTGACAACCTTTCAAATACTTAAAGAGGGCTATCATGTCCCCTCTCATCCTCCTTTTCTCCAGGCTGAACATTCCCAAGTCCCTCAACCTATCTTCATAGGGCTTGGTCCCTTGGCCCCAGATCATCTTTGTCGTTCTCCTCTGTACCCTTTCAATTTTATCTACGTCCTTCAACTTTTTATCTACGTCCTTTATCTAGGCCTCCAGAACTGCACACAGTACTCCAGGTGTGGTCTGACCAGTGCCGTATACAATGGGACTATGACATCTTGTGATTTTGATGTGATGCCCCTGTTGATACAGCCCAAAATGGCATTTGCCTTTTTTACCGCTGCATCACAAGCCTGCTCATGTTTAGCTTACAATCCACAAGTACCCCAAGGTCTCGTTCACACACAGTGTTACCTAGAAGCGTATCCCCCATCCAGTAGGCATGCCTTTCATTTTTCTGACCCAGATGCAGAACTTTACACTTATCTTTATTAAATTGCATCTTGTTCTCATTTGCCCAAATTCCATTGTGTTCAGATCTCATTGAACTCTGTCTCTATCTTCTGGAGTATTTGCCAGTCCTCCCAATTTGGTGTCATCTGCAAACTTGATGAGTAGTCCCTCCACCCCCTCATCTAGATCATTAATAAATATGTTAAAAAGTACCGGGCCGAGCACCGAGCCCTGAAATACCCCACTACTCACCTCCCTCCAGTCTGATGAAACACCATTGACAACAACTCTTTGAGTGCAGTTCTCTAACCAATTCCCTATCCACCTAACTATCTGAAAATCCAGATTGCAGTCCTTCAATTTATCCATCAGAACATCATGAGGAACCTTATCAAAAGCTTTACTAAAATCCAAGTAAACAACATCAACCAAATTTACACGATCCAGCAAACCTGTTACTTGGTCAAAAAAGGAAACCAGGTTGGTCTGACAGGACCTGTTAGAGACAAATCCATGCTGACTTCCTTGGATCACCAAATTGTCCTCCAGATGTTTGCAGATCGCTCCCTTTAATATCTGCTCCATTATCTTCCCCACAACAGAGGTAAGACTCACTGGTCTGTAGTTTCCCAGGTCATCCTTCTTTCCTTTTTTGAAGATCGGAATAACATTTGCTCTCTTCCAGTCCTCCGGGACATCTCCAGTCCTTAAAGAGGTCCCAAAGATGATGGACAAGGGTTCTGCAAGTTCTCTGGAAAGTTCTTTGAGCACTCTCGAGTACATTTCATCCGGCCCAGGGGATTTGAACTCATCCAGTGCAGCTAAATGCCTCTCGACAACCTCTCTATCCATGAAAACCTGCCACCCAGACACTATCCTTTGGCTACTGCCATCTCTAGATGTGCCTAAACCCTAAAACAGATGTAAAGTAGGCGCTAAGCCTTTCTGCTTTCTCTCCATCTTCCATTAGAATTTGTCCATCTGCACCCAACAGTGGGCCTATTACCTCCTTTACATTTTCTCCTCACATAACTGAAAAATCTTTTCTTGTTACAATGGGCTTCCCTGGCCAATCTTAGCTCACTCTCAGCGTTGGCCTTTCTGATGACTGATCGACAGTGACTAATAACCTGTAGGTACTCTTCTTTAGAGCTCTGTCCTTCCCTCCATTTCCTGAACATTTTCCTTTTCTTTCTTAGTTCCTCTTGAAGTTCTCTGTTCATCCAAATAGGCTTCTTAGAGCTCCTGCAGTGTTTTCTTCTTTCTGGGATAGTCATTGATTGAGCATGCAATAGCTCTTGTTTGAGTAGCGCCCATCCTTCACATGCTCCCTTCCCTTCCAGCATTCTCGTCCATGGTATGACACTCATCATGTCTGTGAGTTTATTAAAGTTTGCCCTATGAAAATCCAACATCCACATCTGGCTTCAAGCTTCCTTGCCTCTCCATCTTAAAAGGAATTCTATGAGGACATTGTCACTTCCCCCTAGGGTCCCCACCTCCTTCACCTCATCCACCAACTCTTTCCTGTTGGTCAGTATTAAGTCCACTATGGCTGAACCTCTTGTGGGTTCATCTACCATTTGATAAATGAAATTGTGAGCCAGGCAGGTCAGAAAGTTGCATGACTGAGGACGCTTCGCAGAGTTTGTTTCCCAGCACACATCTGGGAAATTGAAGTCACCCATGATGACATGGATATTTTCTCAAGCTTCTCACAAAGTGCAGCATCAACATCCTCTCGTTGGTCAGGTGGTCGATAGCAGACACTAACCACCACACTGTTTGTTTTCCCCTCGCTTATTTTCACCCAGATGCTTTCCACTGTAGATATGCTCTCCTTCACTAGAATTTCCTGACAGGTAAGCCCTTTCCTCACATACAGTGCCACTCCTCCACCTCTTCGATCTATTCTGTTTTTTCTGAACAGTTCATATCCATCCACCATTACATTCCAGTCATGAGAATCATTCCACCAAGTTTCTGTGATGCCTACTAGATCATACCTTTCCATCAGCATGAGAAGTTCCAGCTCTTCCTTTTTATTGCCCATGCTTCGGGTATTAGTATAAAGACATCTGAATCCTTTTACTTTTGGTTCCCTATGAGCTGGCTTTGCCGGTTGGGCTGCCGCCGATCGTTTTCCTTCCTTACACTCCCTATGTTGATTGTCTCCTTCCCCTAGTGGCTTTAGTTTAAAGCTCTCCTAATGAATCTCCCCAGGTTCCTGCCAAACACATTCTTCCCCAGTTTCGATAAGTGCAGTCCATCAGGTGCTAGTAGGCCTTCCTCAAGAAAGCCTATCCCATGGTCCCAGAAACCAAATCTCTCCTGCCGGCACCAACTACGCAGCCAGAAGTGACACAATTGTGCAGAATATGGTTAATAAGCACAGCTGTGTACATGTCCATCCAAGGCCATTTTGCTCTCTTCAAGTCCTCCGGGACATCTCCAGTCCTTAAAGAGGTCCCAAAGATGATGGACAAGGGTTCTGCAAGTTTTCTGGAAATTTCTTTGAGCACTCTCGAGTGCATTTCATCTGGCCCAGGGGATTTGAACTCATCCAGTGCAGCTAAATGCCTCTCGACAACCTCTCTATGCATGAAAACCTGCCACCCAGACACTATCCTTTGGCTACTGCCATCTCTAGATGTGCCTAAACCCTAAAACAGATGTAAAATAGGCGCTAAGCCTTTCTGCTTTCTCTCCATCTTCCATTAGAGTTTGTCCATCTGCACCCAACAGTGGGCCTATTGCCTCCTTTACGTTTTCTCCTCACATAACTGAAAAATCTTTTCTTGTTTTCTTGCTTCTTAGAGCTCCTGCAGTGTTTTCTTCTTTCTGGGATAGTCATTGATTGAGCATGCAATAGCTCTTGTTTGAGTAGCGCCCACCCTTCACATGCTCCCTTCCCTTCCAGCATTCTCGTCCATGGTATGACACTCATCATGTCTGTGAGTTTATTAAAGTTTGCCCTACACATCTGGGAAATCCATGTCACCCATGATGACAAGGTCCTGCTGCTTGGATATTTTTTCAAGCTTCTCACAAAGTGCAGCATCAACATTCTCTCGTTGGTCAGGTGGTCGGTAGCAGACACTAACCACCACACTGTTTGTTTTCCCCTCGCTTATTTTCACCCAGATGCTTTCCACTGTAGATATACTCTCCTTCACTAGAATTTCCTGACAGGTAAGCCCTTTCCTCACATACAGTGCCACTCCTCCTCCTCTTCGATCTATTCTGTTTTTTCTGAACAGTTCATATCCATCCACCATTACATTCCAGTCATGAGAATCATTCCACCAAGTTTCTGTGATGCCTACTAGATCATACCTTTCCATCAGCACTTTCTTTTTCAATGGGGGGGGGGGAGCACTGGATGGGTACAATGTTGCTTGTTGTTTCATTTCATTCATCATTGTTAATCTAAGTTATCTATACTGTTTCTGTTCTGTTTCATGTGAACTGCCCTTAGCCTTCAGGGAGGGCGGTATACAAATATGATAGATAGATAGATAGATAGATAGATAGATAGATAGATAGATAGATAGATAGAGAGAGAGAGAGAGAGAGAGAGAGAGAGAGAGAGAGAGAGAGAGAGAGAGAGAGAGAGAGAGAGAGAGAGAGATGAAATATTGGGTCACAGAGTAATGGCTGTCCCAAAGGAATACGAGTCCTGTTAGACCAAGTTAGCTCTGACCTATTGGCATGAGCAAAACCCACATCACCATCTGATTGATTCTTCAGTGTGCTTGCTGTCTTTACATACTTTGAACAACTTTGAGCATGCTTTATCACAGATCCTCAAACAAAATATTATACATATTAGAGAAGTATACTTCATCTTTTATATACAGATATAAACATCAGGTGCTTGAAACCCAAAAGATAAATGCCCTACCCACCTTTTCCATCATCCTATCAATGTCCTTGGATTATTAGAGAATTTTGGAACTATCCCTTGTCCCTGAATCAAGTAAAAAACTAGCAGCATGACCACAGACAGAATATTATTTGAGATGCAAGCTTAACCAGGGCTGAGTCTCCATTGACTTTTATTGCAATCCCAGGTTAATTCAGTCCCTGCCATCTACACAGAATGCGATTTCCATTTGGATTTTGGGTGATTTAAATTTTCCCTCTGCAACAAGCATGATTGATCTGGAGTGATCCTACCTTTTGCCCGCAATGTCCTGGAATTGATATAACCCTCGATATTTGAAAAATCGGCATGAGAAAGCATGCATTTCTCTGCTTTTCCCCAAACTAACTTGCTGCCAAGCCTCCAACGCCCTGATTGGCCAATTCAAAGGCTTCCTGGTTGCAAATACAAATGTTGCTGATGGGTAGAATGGTGATGTTTAAGATTAATATTCTTCCTATAATGTTATTTTTATTTCAAATAATACCTGTTTTGATTTCTGATGGATCATCCAAACAATGGCAGAAATATATATCTAAATTCATTCAGCAAGGGAAAAAATCAATAGTAAAATTTAAATTAATTCAAGATGTAAAGGAAAAAGGTAGACTGAGTTTACCTGATTTGAAATCATATTTTGCAGCCTGTTGTTTAATATGGGTGTAAAGACTGGCTCTAGAAGCACATGATTTGATATTTAGATGGCACACCTATTTATTGTATGACAAAGATAGAATAGACAATTTAAAAACAATGTTATTACACATGCCATTTAAAAATATAAATTCATATTATGCATGAAAATACATTTATGAATTTCTACACATGAAGCTTTTTAAAAGAGAGAAATTATTTTAAAAAATAAATGGTCAACATATTGTGATATATTAGTTTTCTCCCAAGAGGACTATTAAATAACAACAAGAGAAGACCTGATAGCTGAAGGTTATTGCCATCAATATTTGCTTTATACACAACTAGTAAAAGGATATGGCAAAATAAAAAGTGCATGGTTACTTTTGACCAAGTTAAAACTGTTTTTGAAATACAGTTATATTTATTTATTTATTTATTTATTTATTAGATTTATATACCGCCCTCCCCGAAGGCTCAGGGCGGTTTACATTAAACTAAACAACAATACATGAAACAGTCTTCGTTAAAAACATAATTAATAACAGTATAACAGTATAACAGTATAACAATATAACAGTATAACAATATAATAAATAGTATGGGCCCGGCAGAAGCCTCCACCGCCCGCCGCTGTCCCTTCCCGGCAGAAGCAAGGCTCAAGCGCTCTCGCAGAGCCGGCCGGTGCCATCCACGGCCCCACAGAAGCCTTTCCCGGTGCGGGGGGGGGGAGAAAAAGGCTTCTCCGGAGACGGGGACGGCACTGGGCGCCTCCCAGAGCCGACCAGCACTGTTCCCGGCCCGAGGAAGCCTTTCCCGATGGGGGGATGCAAGGGAAAGGCTTCTGCCACCTCCCCACCCTTCAGCTCTCTACAGGGACCAGGGAAAATGACCGCTGGCTCACAGAGCCAGCGGTCATTCTCCCTGGCCTCTGGGAAGGGCTTTCTCCTCCACCCCACCCCACCCCACCCTTAAGCTCTTTCCAGGGACCGGGAGAAGGACTGCTGTCACTCTTCCCGGCCCCTGGCAAGGGCTTTCTCCTCCCTTCCCCACCCTTAAGCTTTTTCCAGGGACTGGGGAGAACGACTGCTGTCACTCTCCCCAGCCCCTAAGAAGAGCTTTCTCCTCCTTCCTCCCAGCCTTAAGCTCTTTCCAGGGCCCTGGGAGACCAACTACTGGCTTGCAACGACTGCTGTCACTCTCCCCGGCCCCTGGGGAGGGCGTCCTCCACTCCCCCCCCAGCCTTGAGCCCTTCCCAGGGACCCGGGACCTGTCGCTCTCCTCCTCTGGCCGGAGTGGTGCAATAAAGAGAGTCTGAAAGGGTCTCTTTATTGAGGCAGCTTCAGGGGTGCCTCCTTCTAAGGTGCATAAGGAAGGGGTGATTGCTGGCACTTCTGCGGGGCCTGCTGATCAGGCAGCCCCTTGTATCACTCCTGTTGCTAGTGAGGCATGGGGGTGTCAGGAGGAGTTGCCTGATCTTTCCCTCAGGGTGATCCTTGGGGACATGAGTGGCTTGTCCTTCATGACCCCAGGCATCACCTCAGGGGTGCAGAGAGCCCTGGAGGAGATGGGTGAGGGAGTGGCCTGACAGCCTACTCCCCTTTCTCCTCCAGGATCCAGCAGGCTTGAGTTGTGGGGGGAACAGGAGCAGATATAAGAGGTGGTGCAAGAGGGAGAGATGGAGGTGGAGCCCCCTGTCCCACCATCTTGACCCCTTCCCCCTCCCTCACCTCCTTCTGTCCCCACCTCAGGACACGGTGTGTCCGGCCCGAGCTCCTCACAGGAGGCAGCTCAGGAGACTTCCCAGGCTGCAAACCAGCCTGCGTTGTCCAAAGGATCCAAAGTCCGGAATTACTTCCAGATAGTGGAGGGAACACACTTTGAAGAGTGCCAGCTCTGTAGGCAGAGGGTTAGTTGTGGAAGGCAAGAGCGTCACTACACATCTAGTGGCCTCATGAACCAGGTACCACCAGGTTGTCCTGCTTCAGGGGGATAGACAGGCTGGCAGTGGGGTGCCAGCGCAGGCACAACCTACCAGCACGGGGCTGGAGAGTCTCCCCAGGACCTCCACCTCCAGAGTTCTGCTCAGGGGGCGGGTGCACTTAGAGGGAGGCAAGAGACCTTGGTGGAAATGCTTGCCTGGGCTGGCAGCGGCATGCCAAAAGGGGGTTTGAGGCAGGGTGTAGGGCCACGAGTTCCCTTCGCATAACAAATGGAAAAGCTGTGCCTTAGTTAATTTTTCCATAGTTCTAGGCAGTCACAAAGTATAAACAGAAAGTCTCATGAGGTCTCGCGGGAGCACGAGCGATCCCAAATTATCAGTTTGTCGATCTCCGTATCAAGTCAGCTTCCCCCACTGAACTCTCTCCAGCAAAACTTTAAAGTCTCTCTTTTCTTAAGCTCTCTCTTTGTTTGGTTAGTGGGTATAATTAGCTGGGAGCCTCTCACTCAACGAAAGAAGGAATTCACTTGTAAATTGGTTGGGGGGGGGGGAGAGCTTGTGGGGAAAGAAAAGGAAAAGCCAGAAAGCTTTCAATCCTTACTGTTGTAGACTTCAGCTCCTGTCAGTCTAGTAAAAGATGATCTGGGAAGAATGTAGGGTCAGCTGGTCATTTCAGGCTTAGAAAGTTATTTATGACAAGGATGCCATCATGACCTTAAGCACATGCCGCGGTTGATCCAGAGAGCTTCGTCTCCCTCCCTTTCCACGGATCTGTAGGACCCTCAGGATGCCGTTCCCGGTTCCTGGGGCGACCGGCGAGCAGATTTGCGTATCTACTCAGGTCTGCCAGGTGCGGTTGCTCCTGACCCTCAGCATGGCTTAAGAGCTGGACAGAAGCCCAGCTGTTACGGCGCCATCTTCAGTCGTTCTCGCTGGAAGTCAGTTGTTCTCCAGTTCTCACCTGGAGGCTGACACCAAGCACTGCTTAGGCTGCCAGCCAAAGGTTTCCCCTGCAGCTTTGGCATGCAGTGTCCTTTTCCCCCAGGTCCAATTATTTATTTAAACAATTTCCTGCTGAGCAGAACAGTTACACAGTAAGGATTAGAGTTAGTAGAACTCAATCAGGCTGTATGAGAACATACACATTAAAAAACTCAGTTGCATTGGTGTAGCCAGCTTGGTATAGTGGTTTGGAGCATGGACTTCTAATCTGGTGAGTCGGGTTTGATTACCCGCTTCCCCACATGCAACCAGCTGGGTGACCTTGGGCTCACCACAGCACTGATAAAGCTGTTCTGACCAAGCAGTAATATCAGGGCTCTCTCAGCCTCACCCACCCCACAGGGTGTCTTTTGTGGGGAGACAGAAGAGAAGGCGATTGTAAGCTGCTTTGATACTCCGCCGGGTAGAGAAAAGCAGCATATAAGAACCAACTCTTCTTCTTCCTCTATCCAGACCAGTATACAACTGTTTATCCAAAGAGCCAGTGTGGTGTAATGGTTAAAAGCAGCGGCTTTTAATCTGGTGAGCCGGGTTTGATTTACCACTCCTCCACATGCAACCAGATGGGTGACCTTGGGCTTGCCACAGCACTGTTAAATCTGTTCTGACCGAGCAGTAAAATCAGGGCTCTCTCAGCCTCACCCACCTCATAGGGCGTCCATTATGAGGAGAGGAAAGGGAAGGTGACTGTAAGCCGCTTTGAGACTCCTTTGGGTAGAGAAAAGTAGCATATATGAACCAACTCTTCTTCATTGTTTAGCAATGAATACAGTGAGACAATCTTCTCAGCATGCATAAACAGATCAATGTACTGTCAAAGCAACAGCTAAAAATCTCAGGCGTCTGCTTGCAACTGGGAAATGGGACAAGAGCTGGTGCCTGAGCATGCCTTCTTCAGATAGCATATTTCTTGTTCATAGTAGTTGAAAGCTCATGAATATGGACAAATGTAATGTGTGAACTAAGCAGGCACTTCTACTGGCCAGGAGCAATTTCCACAGTCTCTGACGGAAAGCTGCAGACAAACATTCATTAGGTTTAGATTGCCTAATCTACAGAGGTTTAGGACTGCCAGCTCCTACTAGCTGGTGGCCCAACAAATGAGCATAGGTGCATCTCAGTTATACAACAGATGACATCCCTGCCTGGTCTCAAGGGCCCATTATGCACAGGCACATGGAAGAGGTGGAGGAGGATGGAACGCGGCAAACCACGTACACACGGGACAGGATTGCATGGCGGCAAAAGATGGGACATCCAGCTGCGGCGACCAAAGTGACGGCAATGCGGAGCAAACAGGAAGGGAAGCCAGCACAATCCTTACCTATGCAGGTCCGTCAAGCAAGCCGTTGTACCAAAAGAGGCTGCCAGGCAGGCTGGCGACGGCGCACACATGTGCAGACAGTGCCAGTGGGTACGACCATTGCAGCCAGGCCGCAGTTCACGGAAGGCGAGAGAGCAAGGAGACCCAGAGGGCCAAGGGCAGTCGTAGCCGAGGGCCACGGGTCCGCAGGATGGAGCGCAGGGCAGCTGCGATGGCAGCGGCACAGCTAGGCACAGCCATCGGCACCTTAGTCAGTGGTGTCCAGGTCCTAATGGAGACCAGGTCCATGGCAGTCTGATACCTGCGGCAAAGAAGACGGCTCCATAGGTGACAGAGAGCCATGGCGAGCTGGCTCAGGAGGAGGACGTGGCAGAGGGCCTCTCTGTCGTGGAGGTGGCCAGCCTGAAGCTGGTGGCACGTACTGTCTGCAGTGTGCTTCCAAAGGGGTGGCTTGACCAAACGCCAGAACAGGGACTGGTGGGAGAACTAGATGACTGCCATCTGGAGCGACGACCTCTGGATAGACAACTTTTGTATGACGTGGAGCACATTCCAGGAGCTTGTGATAGCCCTTCACGGCAGACTGGATAGACAAGCCACCAACTTGACAATGCCCATCCCCATGGAGAAGAGAGTCACCATTGCCCAGTGGTACCTGGCCACCTGAGAAAGGAGTTCGGCAAGGCTGTATACTGTCGCCTTGCCTATTTAACTTGTATGCGGAGCACATCATGAGAAAGGCGGGATTAGAGGAGTCACAAATTGGGATCAAGATTGCAGGGAGAAATATCAACAACTTTAGATATGCATATGATACTCTAATGCAGGGGTCCTCAACCCCCGGTACCGGTCTGCAAAGTCCATGGTACCGGGCCGCCAGCAACCGCACCTGCCTCGCCCCCACAGCGAGAGCGGGGGAAGAGGCAGGCGCGGCCACCAGCACGTCAGCAACACAAACGCGCATGCGTGGGGCTGCCACGCATGCATGTCTGTGCCCTCTGCTGGCAAAAACGCATGTTAGCGCCACCTAGTGATCCCTGACTACAAGAAGGTTGGGGACCGCTACTCTAATGGCAGAAAGTGAAGAGGATCTAAAGAGCCTGTTGATGAGGGTGAAGGAGGAGAGTGCAAAAGTTGGCTTGAAACTCAACATCAAGAAAACAAAGATCATAGCATCCGGCCCTCTCAATTCCTGGCAAATAGATGGGGTAGAAATGGAGATAGTGACAGATTTTATTTTCCTGGGCTCCAAGATCACTGCAGATGGGGACTGCAGTAAAGAAATTAAAAGACGCTTGCTCCTGGGGAGGAAAGCTATGGCAAATCTAGACAGTATCCTAAAAAGCAGAGACATCACCCTGCCAACAAAAGTGTGTTTAGTCAAGGCTATGGTCTTCCCAGTTGCAATGTATGGCTGCGAAAGGTGGACCATAAGGAAGGCTGGGCGTCAAAGAATTGAGGCTTTTGAACTCTGGTGCTGGAGAAGACTCTTGCGAGTCCCTTGGACTGCAAGGCGAACAAACCGGTCAGTCCTAGAGGAGATCAGCCCTGACTGCTCTTTAGAAGGCGAGATCCTGAAGATGAAACTCAAATACTTTGGTCACCTCATGAGAAGGAAGGACTCCCTGGAGAAGAGCCTAATGCTGGGAGCGATCGAGGGCAAAAGAAGAAGGGGACGACAGAGAATGAGATGGCTGGATGGAGTCACTGAAGCAGTAGGTGCAAACTTAAATGGACTCCAGGGAATGGTAGAGGACAGGAAGGCTTGGAGGATCATTGTTCATGGGGTCGCGATGGGTCGGACACAACTTTGCACCTAACAACAACAACAACCTGGCCACCGGGGACATGTACCAGGACGTTGCCCACCAGTTCAGGATTGGCATGGCAACAGCAGGGGAGATCATCCAGGAAGTGTGTCCCGCAATGGAGACTGTGCTCTACCAGACGGTCGTGTGCCTGGGCGACAGGGTTCGTTGGTGTGGTTTTCCTGTTTCTCCTTGTTTTGCTCCAAGTTCTGCCGCCCCTTCTTTGTAGCCCCAGTCAACTGTTTTTTAAACTGTTTTATAAAGTTATCATAGAGTTTTATATAAAGGTTTTATATTTTCTTACTCCTGTTGCCTCCATGTCTTTTGTGGTTCGGAGGTGTATAGAGTGGGCCCTGCGCCATCCCTGGGGTTTGGCCATGCCCTCCTGGCTTTCCTGACTTCCCTGCATATCCTGGGCCCCTGGACTGCTGGAGTGCAGTGGTCTCAACCCCTGCGGGCGCCATGCCATCTGCGGCAGCCAGCTGCTGCTGATGGCGTCATCTGCCGGCCCCCCCTGCCCCATGGGCCATACCCCCCTGGTCAGGTAATAACCCTCCTGCATCCTGGACCCCTGCTGGTTTTCATTCCCCGTTCCCTTCGGCACTGGTGGCCGGCCTTGGGGTTCCGCTGTCATGCCGGTGCTGCGTCGGCTGCGCCCTGCCTGGCCAGCAGTCTTCGCTTTCTTCTGCGTTTCTCTGTCGCGGCTTTTTTGGTGGCCTACATCAAACCTGCGGTAGAACGCTGCCGGCAACGTGCATTATCGGGGATTTCCGCCGATGCCATTCGACCTCGAGTGCGGACCTTCCCCTCCATGCATAATGAGTCAAGGTGTTTTGCAGATGTGGACCATCCCGAAGAAACAACCTACATGACCCAATAATCAATTAGACTTAAAAGCAAAGCAATAAAGAAAAGTTGCCTCACAGAGAGGGAATGAAAATGTATAAGTCTAATTAAAGTCAAACAAGCCCTGCTGCTGAACCAAGCATGAAATCTAACTGTCCCATTTCAGTGCTTGATCCGTCAGACCTACTTTTCTTTCTGTACTTAGAGCTCACAAAGCAAAGTGTAAAAAAAAAAATTAGGACAGCTGAGGAACTGTAAATCTTTCAGGCCTTGAAGATTACCTTGAGGGTGAACCTAGGTGCCTTTTTTCGAATTCCCTATTTGTTCCCCATCCCAGAAAAGGTTTTAGGTATTAATCAATTCATCACTGCTGAAGTTTTAATCAAGCACCTGCATTTGTAATCAATGGGCTGCCTAGTGGCTCACAAGGATGTTTGCTGGACTGACCGCCTGCTCTTCTGAATCTTAATTAGCAATTATCTCTTCTGCACGGCCTCTTGACCTCACACATTTTAGCTCTCAAATAAATATATCCGAGCAATAATTTCACCTTTTGCCTCTGCTGTTTGGCATTATTCAGAGTTATCATTAAATCCCCAGCCTCAGTGGAACTTGAAGATGGGGAAAATCTTTAGTTAACACTGCAATTATTGTAATGAGAACATATAATGAAGTTAACCTAACAGCAATGCTAAAGGTTTTTTTTTTTTTTTTAAGAAATCTCATTCTCTCCCCATCCTTTCTTCTGAGAGTCAAACAGAAATTTCTGGCATCTTCAATGATGCTGCTCTATTGTTATGGGAGTATAGTCAATGCCATTTTGTATTACTGAACATGAAAAGCCATTAAGGCATTAAATATCTTATAGGGGTGAAAATGAAATTAAAGTATAACAAGAGTAGGGAACTCAACTCACTAGGCCATATTTATAGTTTTTTAAGTAGAGGTGTGCCCAGATTCTCTTGATTCTTCTTGTCACCCTAAATTTTGTGGCAGACCACATTCTTGTCCTAGGAGTGAAGTGTCATGATGCTAATTTAGCAGCTCGTTTGTGATCCCCAAAAGCTGTAGCTTGATTTAACTTGAGGTAAACCTAATCTCATATGATCTCAGAAGCTAAGAGGATCAGCCCTGGCTGGTATTGGGATGAGAGACCACCAAAGAATACCAGAATTGCAATGCAGAGGTAGGCAATATCAAACCACCTCAAGACATCCCTTGCCTTAAAAACACAACATAAGTTAACTATGACTTGACAGCAATCTCCTCCAACACCAAACCATTAAAAAAAAATTAGTGGGTGTTCCAGTATGGTATAGTGGTTAAATAGCTGTGACCTCTAATCTGGAGAGCCAGATTTGATTTCCCACTCCTCTACATACAGCTAACTGAGTGACTTTGGGCTAATTACAATTTTTTCAGAGCTGTTGCTACAGAGCAGTTCTCTTGGGTTCATATGAGCAATATAAACTCATCCTCAGATTCATTGGTAGCACATATACAAGTGAAGATTGGGTTTACATATGATCGATCCAGCAGTTATAATGGCTGGCATGTGATGGAATCATTGGACAATTAGATACATTTATGTAAATGGAGACTGAACTGGTTTGCCCTGCAGTCTGTGATGTACATTGCCTTTATCCTAAGAACCTACAGCATGTTTGCAAAGCACAGCTGCAGCATTTAAAAAAAATCATTGTATTTCTATTCTGTAGTCCATATAAACTTGCATATGCAGGATGGAAACACTCTGAATAATGTCGCTAATATATCATTGTCCCATATCAAACTACTGGACCCATTAAAGTTGACTCTGAGAAATTATTTTAGAGAGGCTAAATCCACTTTTTCCTCCCTGTCCATCATTTTTTATGAAGAAAATCTGTGTCATGGTACATGGGGCAATGAAATAGAAATGCATCAGAAGAGGTGTTTGAAGATAAAGGTAAAGGTATCCTCTGTGCAAGCACCGGGTCATGTCTGACCCTTGGGGTGATGCCCTCTAGCGTTTTCATGGCAGACTTGATACGAGGTGGTTTGCCAGTGCCTTCCCCAGTCATTACCGTTTACCCCCCAGCAAGCTGGGTACTCATTTTACCAATCTCAGAAGGATGGAAGGCTGAGTCAACCTTGAGCTGGCTGCTGGGATCGAACTTCCAGCCTCCTGGGCAGAGATTCAGACTGCATGTCTGCTGCCTTACCACTCTGCGCCACAAGAGGCTCCTGTTTGAAGATAAATAGACTTAATATGATGACTGTATAAAAATGTTGTAAGTAATATTTACACCAAACAAGTGAATAAAATGCTAGGCTTTGTCAAAAGCACACAGACTCCCAACTAGGCTTCTGGATTAATAGAAAGCTTTATTTGGAAGTAGATCTGAACACTCCGACATCTGTAGTCGAATCTAATCTATACATGGCAAGCAAGCAGTTATCAATGCATCCTTCCCGCCCAAATGCCCCCTCTTTCCCAAGGTAGAATTACCCCCCCCCCCTCACAGGTGGCATCCTGGGCTTCCTGCCAGACTGTCTCTAGTCCGGCTGGCCTTGGGTGACAGGCGCCCTCCCTTTCAGATAAAAAAGCACAGAGCAACATTTGCAAGAAAGAGAAACAGCATGAAAGGATACACAAAGCAGTGTGAAATAGTTCAGGGTTGTAAAAGGGTTACAAAATGTTCTTCAAACAACACACATCAAACCAACATGGAGTTTTTCCAGTCAACCACAAATCATGGCAGAGATCAGAGGGGCTGATCCTGACGGGCTTACAGTATTTGCTGGCGTATAAGACTACTTTCCCCCCCTGAAAAACATGCCTCCAAGTGGGGGGGGTCATCCTATACGCCAGGTGCACTTCAGTAGGGATAGACATAGCTGCCTATAGTGGATCATAGTACTGTAATGTAATGTAACAAACTCTATATTTTGAGTGGAAATGTTGAGGGGTCGTCTTATACGCCCAGTCGTCTTATGCGCCGGCAAATACGGTAAATCTTGCAATATTTATGGGAGAATTATTCCTTAAGGCAGTGGTCCCCAACCTTTTTAGCATCGAGGACCGGTCAACACTTGACAATTTTACTGAGGCCCGGTGGGGGGGGGTAGTCTTTTGCTGAGGCATGTCGCTGCTGCCTGAGCCCCTGCTCCACTTGCTTTCCCGCTGGTGCCCCTGACTTCCCGCCACCCACTGGGGGGTGCTGCCAGCAGCAGCTACGCAGTGCCACACTGAGGGGGAGCCCCAGCCACGGCGGCTGCTGGAGGGCACCAAAGGTGAGCCGGCAGCAGAGTGGCAGGTCAGCCCCCGAGGCAGCAGTTGGGGAGGAGGATGAGGAGGAGCCGTGGACCGGTACCAACTGATCCACGGACCGGTCCCGGTCCCCGGACCGGGGGTTGGGGACCACTGCCTTAAGGGAAATCCTAGTTATAGTAGCTTCCAAATTCCTGGCTTGGGGCATAGATGACAGTTACACCCCATCCAGGTATGGAAGACACGCTTCCTGTTCCTTCTCCCTCCATCTTGGAGGGGTTGAGTTTCAGGCTCCTCCTGATCCATCCAGCCACTGCTTCCAAATAGCTAGCAAATCTTTCTGGGAGGAGATCTGTCCATCCATCAAGAAATAGAGCTGGGTATCATCAGCATACCCAAGCCCATAACTCCGTACCAGCTAGGCCAGAGGATGTATGATGATGATGTCATCTATTCAGTTGTGTCCAACCCTTGGTGATTCTATAGGAAAATTTCCACCATGCGTCTCTGTCAATGACGGCTTCTTTTAGTTGGTTCATGGTCATCTCTGTGTCGGCTTTGATCGTGTCAAGCCAGAAGATCCTTTGGAGACCATGTTTCCTTTTGCCACTGACCATGCCGAGCATTAATGATTTTTCTAATGAGATTGATCACATGATATGTCCAAAGTGAGTTTTAGCCAAATACCTTGCCTTCTAATAACATAGTTGGTTTGCTTCTCTCTAAAACTGTCTTGTTGATAACTTTGGCTGTCCATGGTATTCGCAGCATTCGTCTTCATATGGATGCATATAGATGTTAAATAACATTGGAGAGAGCACTGTTCCCTGTGGCACCCCACATGGGAGTGCAAACTTTCCTCTCTTTGCCTGAATTGTATAGTATAGCCTGGAAAGGTGCCATTAGAAAACTGAAAGGGAACAGGAGTCTCACTGTACTGTGGAAATTACACTGGGAGAGCTGTCTCCTTCTTTGGTCTAGGAAGAACATATGGTGACTATATGTTTTAATTCATTCTAAAAAGCCACCAATTATTTTGCGTGACTGGCACCAATCCCTACACCTATCTTAGATCTAACTGAGTATCTGTTAACCAATGCACCAATGGGAAAAGGCAAAAATACTGTTAAGAAATCTGGAACTAAAAGAATGATGAATGCATAGTTGAGCTGATCATCCCAGCTCTTCCATATCCATTCTACTACATAGAAGACAGTCTTCATAGCTCTAAGGCTCATTTTATTGCTTAGAACAATAGATAATCATGGGCAGCTGGGGACTGGTGAAGCTATACTCTCTGCCCTTCTTAAATTGTACCCTCCCTTTGGCTGCTGATTACTTTATGTATTACCTTTGGGCAATCTGCGTTCAACCTTGGTTTTCTTTTAATCTACATTTTGAATTCACTGGCATTGTTGATTCCTCATTTGCTTTGAAAATTGCTGGAGCATAAGGCTGGGATTGGAAGAGAATGTAGATGTCATAGCCCAGTAAACCAAACAGCTGAACACTGCCAAGGTCAAAGCTACAGTACAAACCTTATCAATTCCTGTTTGTTTTTCACAGAATTACTGTGCACAAGGCATGTAGGGCACTCTGCTGCAATGCATAGTATGAACAAAAAAGGAAAAAAAATCACTCACCTAGCCACAAATTGATTAACGGGAATTGAGGGAACTTTTATATTGATTGTAAAGCACAAACTTACTATGATCTTGGGAGGTTAGACTTCAGCCTATGGATGTAAATCAGTTTTAACCAGACTGACATTTAAATATGAAGAGTTAAAATAAGCTCATTTTTTAAAGTTCTGAACCACTTTATGAATATATTAGCATTGTTTCTTACACTTCCATTTTAAAACAAGAATCATTAAACCCCAGCTCATATTTTAGTTATTATGAAGAGAATTGAAGAATTTTCTCCTTATGGAGGAGTTCTATACTACTCCTAACACACATAGCCTTCACTGTCCTGGCCCCCACCTGGTGAAACAAGCTCCCAGAGGAGATCTGGGCCCAAATGGAACTAAATCAGTTCTGCAGGGCCTGCAAAAGGGACTTCTTTCATCAGGTATTTGGTTGAGGTCAACCCAAACTAAATAACATCTACTAGGCCCTGATTAAGAGCCTCTTGTGGCGCAGAGTGGTAAGGCAGCGACATGCAGTCTGAAGCTCTGCCCATGAGGCTGGGAGTTCAATCCCAGCAGCCGGCTCAAGGTCGACTCAGACTTCCATCCTTCCGAGGTCGGTAAAATGAGTACCCAGCTTGCTGGGGGGTAAACGGTAATGACTGGGGAAGGCACTGGCAAACCACCCCGTATTGAGTCTGCCATGAAAACGCTGGAGGGCGTCACCCCAAGGGTCAGACATGACTCAGTGCTTGCACAGGGGATACCTTTACCTTTACCTTTAGGCCCTGATTGTCCCTCCATGAACCCATGTGACAGATCAGACCAACCATGGACCTGTTAGTGTTCACTGTTTTGAATATTATTTTCTCTGTTTATTGTTGCTGTTATCGTTCATTCATTATAATCAGTCAGCTTTATGTATTGTTCTGTTACGTTCTACATAAATTGCCCTGAGGGGAGGGAGGAATACAAATGTGAAAGACAGACAGACAGACAGACAGACAGACAGACAGAGTCCAGGCCCGCCCATGCTCCTGGGTGGGGACCCAGACTTGTGACACCAGCACCTACCTGAGGTTCCTGCCCAGGCTGAGCAAACCCCAACCTACCCGTTGAAAGACTCGCCACTTGAGGGTGCGGGGACCAAGACCGCGGAGGAATAAGCAGCCAGTGGTTGAGAAAGCTCCAGCGGGTCATCAACCGGACAAGGTGGGCTCCGGGCAAGAGCGGATGGCAAGGACCGTTCTCAGGTGGAAGAGGTGCGGGATGCGCAACATGCCTTCACTGAACACCAGGACTGGCAGACCAGTCACATGGGGCGAGCTCGCAGGACCATGAACAACCCTACAGGGAGAGGATGGGGCAGAATGGTGTGGAATGGTGTGCTGAAGATGGGAGGGGTGGGATTTGAAACCTCAGGTAGGCAGGAGGGGAGAGGAAGAACAAGCAGGGTGGTGGCATATAAGGACAGGGAGGAGAGACAAGGGGGGTTGGACGCTTCGGAGGGGAAGGAGGGAAGATGACTGTAAACGGAAAGAGGAAAATAAATGGGAACTGAGAACACATTGAGCAGACTGTTGTAAGTTATTGGCCCTGGACTCACCTGGCGGCCCAGGGCAGGATGCTGGATCTAATTCAGATGACTCTGGTCCTACCAACACCTCATCCCTGCCGATTTGGAAGGTCCCTCCGGCCCTCTGGCAGGACTGTTACCGGGAGTTGCCCAAAGGGATAGAGCACAAGCCCATGCCACCTACCTGGCATCGTAGTGGTGTCACGAATCTCTGTTCATGCCCCCTTGCATTCCTGCATCTCTGATACCCCTTTGAACCTGTCGCCATAAACATGTCATGACCCCTCTGCTTTTCGTCCTCATGACTGCCACCCCAGATCCCTCCCTAATTTCCCAGCAGGGTACTTCCTTATCTTGAAGCCTGAAGTGTCCTTGTAGTGCCTAGAAACATAACATGTAGATTACATTGTATTTCAAAGCCTGACTATCTGGCCTGGCCTGTGAATTTTAACACATCATTGTCTTTTCCACTCTCCTGATGAAATGCCATTGACCCTCCCTTATCGAGCCTGTACTATAAAGATGTCCCTGTGTCTTTGTCCTGTTTCTCTGCCAAAGAGTTTGTTTAGGAACTTTTTGACTGTTGTTCCTTTTGCTGTAATGCCTCTTTAATAAAGTCTATCTTTGGATTTCACCTTGGAATCTTGGATGCTTCATTTAATGGGACTTTACCAGTGAACCTCTGCCTGATTCCTGACAGGTGGAGACTGCGGGCACTGCAGGGGCTATGCTGAAGAAGGCCCCACCCTGTATCCCGCCGACTGTGGGCTGGCTAGCAGTGCATGGGCTCCAATCCACCCCGAGCACAGATGGTGGAGTCCTGGCTGAACAGCCCCAGACCACGGCGATACCAATGGACACTGCCCAGGCAGGAGCAACAGAAGCCCCCGCCATGGATTTCACCCATTTTGGGCAGTTGATGGTGGAACACCAAATACAAGTTATGTGAGACCTGGTGCAATAGCAGCACAAGGAACAAGTTGCCATCTCACAAGAACTGTGGCACGTAGTAGAAGCCATACGGCTCAGCGCGCCACCAGCAGGCACCCCCAGCCCCCTTGTGGGTTTGAGCCAGTCATGGTCTCCATTGATGAAATTGACCCCAGAAAACAACATTGAAGTTTATTTGGAGACATTCGAGCAGATGGGGGAAGCCACCTTCTGGCCCTGTGAATTATAACATTTGAGAACAGATTCTGGATAGGGAAACCTATCTCTGCTATTTCTCTAAAGCAAATCACTACCACCTCAAACTGTAACTTGCCCCGAATATTCAGTTACATTTATGTGTTACCTCACATTCCTGTGACAGATGGGAAATAGTTTGGTGGGCTGTACCACAATCACATTTGGGTTCTGGTATACAGCTCCCTTTAAATAACAGGTAAAATGTTGAATTGCCCTGGGTCATTCAGCAATGAGGAACTTGAACCAAACTTGGAAAAGCAAGGTGGATAGTGAACTGGTTGGAAAATCACACCTAAAGAGTAGTTGTCAATGGTATTTCATCAGACTGGAGGGAGGTGAGCAGTAGGGTGCTACAGAGCTTGGTACTGGGTCTGGTACTCTTCGACATTCTAATCAATTATCTGGTTGAGAGGGTGGAGAGACTATTAATTAAATTTGCAGATGACACCAAATTGGGAGGAGTAGCAAACAACCCAGAAGATGAGATCTGAACATGCCAGGAAAGTGAGCAAATAAGAACAAGTTGTAATTCAATAAGGATAAGTGCACAGTTCTATACCTTGGTCACAAAAATGAAATATGCATACTGGACAGAAGATAAACTGGAAGCAGTGCATGTAAAAAGATTTTTGGGATACTTGTGTACTGTAAGCTAAATATGAGCAGACAGTGTGATGTGGAAGTAAAGGAAGTGAATGTAGTCTTGAACTGTATCAACAGAGGTATCACATCAAAATCACAGGATGTCAAAGTCCTGCTGTATAACACATTGATTAGACTGCACCTGAAGTACTGTGTGCAGTTCTGGAGACCTCACTTCAAAAAAGACATGGAAAAGATTAAGAGGGTGCAGAGGAGAGTGATGAGAATGATCCGGGGCCTGGAGACCAAGCTCTATGAGGAAATGCTGAGGGATCTGGGAATGTTCAGCCCAGAAAATAGGAGGTTGAGCGGGTACATGATTGCTCTCTTTAAGTATTTGAAAGTTTTTCACTTAGAGAAGGTCAGGGAACAGTTCTTGTTGAGAGCAGAGGCTAGGAACCACAATAATGGTTTTAAATTTGTCACAGTCAAAGTAATTCAGCATTGGAAATGGGCTGCCTAAGGAGGTGGTGAGCTCACCCTCTCTGGCGGTCTTTAAGCAGCAGCTGGACAGATACTTATCCTGGATGCTAGAGGCTGATCCTGCATTAAGCAGGGAGTTCGACTAGATGACCTGTATGGCCACTTCCAACTTTATGATTCTATGAGTATATGAATATTACTAGAAATTAAGTCCGCTGTAACCAAAATACAGCGGACGCTAGGGATGGGGAGGAAGAATGTAGGGAAGAGAGGTAGAAGAAGAAAGGAGGAATGGGAAATGGAATGGAAAAGAGGGGAAGGGGTGCTTGATGGGATGGATAGAAGTGAGGGAAAAGGAAGTGAGGGAGGAAGTAAGGCAGGAAGACAGGAAGCAAGGGAGAGGGAGAGGCAGAGAGACAGGAAGGAGATGTAGAAAGAGAGGAAGTGAAGAAGTCTGAAGGAAGGAAGGAAGGCATGCAGGCAGGCATGGAGGTTGGTGGAATGGGATGGGAGAGGGGTGTGTGCGAAGGGCCTGGTGTTGGGGGGGAGATGGGGGCGTGTGTGTAGAAGCTGCAGCGGAGCGCGGGGGATCTAGGGGGAGAGGGGAGGTGGTGAGGGAAGAGCGTTGTGTGTGTGTACATGTGTGTGTGCACGTATGTGTACGTTGAAGCTGCAGCAGAGAGCGGGGGGGATCAAGGGGGAGAGGGGAGTGTCATAAACCCCGATTCATGCCAACTAAGTTTCGTTTTCTCACAAGCCTCTTTGCTTCTCACCAGCCTGGCCAAGCCAAGGCCATAAACCAATAAATCTGTCCGCAAGCTTCTAGCCTCCCTTCCATTTCCCAGCGGGAGTTTTCCGTTGCTGATGCATCCATCTCACTATAAGTGTCCTTGCGGAGACAACCCAAGTCTCAACAATGTGGCAACAACCTAGATAAGATTCCGGGCCCTCTGGTCGATTGGGAATCAGCTCACCTTTGCTGCCCTCTCGCTCTCCCACCAAAATGCCTATATACCTCCTCCCTTATGTAATGGGCTCTATATCTGCCCTGGGTTTCCTATTGTTCTTTATTATTATCAAGATCTTTGCTTAGGAAGATCTTGGCTTGCTTTAGCATTCTGTGGACTCTGTTTAATAAAGCTCTCTTTGGATTTAAAACTGCCTGTTGGATCTTGGGTGTGCCTTTATCATGGACTCTGCGGGCTAGGCGCAGCCTGGTTCCTGACAAATTGATAATAACCACTTTCTTCCTGTTAATCCACCCATCGGAGAGACTCGACACCCATGGCAGCAGCGCCGTTGGAGGATTCAGGATCAAACTTCGTAGAGCAGTCCCCAGATGGAGGTCGGCAGCGACTGGTCATCCACGTCCCTGTCCGAGAACGAGTGGACGCGGAGGCACCGACCACACCATTGTCGGCCCCCCCTCAACTGCACTCCACCAACCCCTTTTAACTGGCCAGTTCGCAAACTTTCCCCAGGGTGGGCCAGAAGAAAGAGGAGAACGGCTCGGCCTCCTCCTGGCATGGGGACAGCGTGGAAGAGGGCCACGACAAGCTTCGGGACCTACGATAGCTTCATCTTGAGGAGGGCGCTTCCGCCCATTCCCCCCTGGACGACTCTCCGAAGATGGGTGGGAGATCGCGTTCTCCATCCAGCCACAGAGAGGAGGAGGAGGGACGGCCCGCAGATGGCACAAAGAGCCTGGACCAGCTGGCTGAGCTGGGCCACCAAGTCGGGGTAGATTTAACCAGAGATGGGCATCAGCACCTCATACACGCGGGAGAAAAGGAGAGCCTGGTGCAGCGTGTGGGGGACCAGTGGAAAGAAATCGAGACCATACGCACGCAGGCCGAGGTGTACTGCAACCTCTGGTGCACCCAGATTTCAATGGAGAGATGGGAAAAGGACTGGGCGTCCCGACCCACCGCGGCGGCCACTCAGAGTTCGCCGGCCCCCGCCCGGCCACCAATTGGGCCAGTGGTCAAGCCCAAGCATCACAGCACCCCAGTGCTGAGGCTCGGAACTATGGTGTCATGGCCCCTTCTCCAGAGGGTGCCTCTGCACCACTGCCTGAGCTCATTCTGCCAGCTCCCTCGGAGGAAGAAGTGGAGGAGCTGGAGCAAAGCAGCAGGGTGCTGTTTAGAGAGGCAAGTCCCAATAGGGAGCCACAACCAGGTCCCAGCCAGACAAGCACCATGCCCTCTGCACCAGCATTACCTCAGCCTGCAGCAACACCCCTGAACAGCCCAGACTCATCTCCAGAGCGCAGGAGGGAATGCAGGAGGACAACGTTTGCAACACGCAGGCAAAGTGCTCAGCTTCGACTACAGCAACAGGCTAGGTTAGGCTCAGGTGGGGCTCATTCATTGGAGGAAGGCTGAGTGCCAGGTGCAGCCACTTGATGTGAAAGCTCAGCTTGTTCTTAAGCACAGTCAAAGTGCTTCCCAGTGTGGCTACAACCTTGTGCACATGTCCACCCGTTGCCTTGACTGGTTTCCTGCTCCCCGACGGTTCGGCGAAGTTCTGTTTGACTGATTCCCGGCTTGACCTTGGTAAAGATAAACGACAACTCTTTCGGTTCTCCTTTGGACTTCGTCAGCTAACAATTCCTGATAAGACCCGGACTGGACTTTTGACTACTCTCTGGTACATGCTTTGAAATTGCTTGACTCGGTAATCGTGCTTGCCCTTGCACTAACCCTGCGTGTGCCCGGCTAGGGCAGCACATTTTTCAGCCACCACTTCTCCCATCCTTGTGGCTGGAATTCAGAGCCAGCAGCTCCAGCCAAGCTGGACCCAGCTACAGCAGTCAACTTGGCTGCCCACAATCAGCTGCTAGAACAATAGGTGGCTGATTTGAACGGGCAGAACCAAGCCCTGGAAACCAGAGTGCAGCAGCTTACCACTGCCGTGTTGGGACTGCAGCAAGCAGCTGGAGCAGCCGCCCAAGCTGCTCTGCCCTCCTGCCCTCTCAAGGCTCCAGAGAGAAATATGAGGGAAGCCGGGAGACCTTTACCACATTCCTGGCCCAGGTAAAGATGTTTATTTCTGCCCGCCCCCAGGAGTTTCCTACGGAGCAGGCCAAGGTCAGCTTTACTATCAGCCTGCTTAAAGGGCCAGCTGCCCGGTGGGCTACACCACTGTTAATCGCAGATGACCCCGAGCTGGCTAACTTCCAGGCTTTTGTAGCTAAAAGGGATGAAGCCTTTGGGGACGCTCAAAAGGTGATTCGGGCCAGCCGGTGTTTGAGACAGCTACGCCAAGGGACCCGGTCCGTGAGGGACTATGCAGCAGAGTTCCAGATCATGGCACAAGACCTGGACTGGAATGAGCTGACCTTAGTGGACCAGTTCGTGGCCAGGCTCTCAGAACAGGTCTTGGATGAGCTGGTTCACGTGGACCGGCCCCGTAGAATGAGCGACCTGGTACAGTTGTGCTATCGGATAGACAACCGCCTGGAGGAGCGGTGCCTCGTCCGGTCCGGAACCCAGCCACCAAACCAAGGAGAGCCGTTTTTACCCCAGGTTACTGCTCCCAAGGTAGCGGGAGAACCGATGCAACTCAGCAGTGCGTGGCCTAGATTGGACCCCCGAGAAAAATAGCGGCGCCGCACACAGAACCTCTGCCTGTACTGCGGGGGTGCAGGTCACTACGTGGGCCAGTGTCCTGAAAAAAGCTAAGCCGGCTGGAAACGCCCGCTCCCAGATGACCCCAGCCCCGGTCGCCTGGGAGGAACCGTTGGGGCCGCTCCAGGATTAATGCATTTGCGCTTGCCCATACGCCTATAACTACCTCAGGGACAGTGGCTCCTGGTCCATGCCCTGGTTGACTCCGGGGCCACCCGGTCTTACATTGATGCCACCTTCCAGAGCCAGAACTCGGTCCCCATCACAAAGAAGCAGGTTCCCACATGGGTGGAAGCTATAGATGGGTGACTGATCGAGGCTGGATGGGTGAAATGGGAAACCCAGCCCCTGTTTCTCCAGGTGCAACAACATACTGAGACCATTGTATTCGATGTTGCACACACGCCTCAATTCCCATTGGTGCTAGGAATGGACTGGCTTGCCAAGCACAACCCGCACATCGATTGGGTGAAGCTGGACCTGCGCTTTGCCCGGGACTGCATACATGCCGCCCACACCTTTACTCCACCCGACCTCGACGGACTTCCGCATGAGTATTGTGATAATGCGGATGTGTTCGAGGAGAAGGCAGGCGCTTCAGGAGTTCCTAGAAAAAAACCTCAAGCGAGGATTCATCTGTTCGTCCACTGCCCCCACCTCAGCTCCAGTTCTGTTTGTCAAAAAGAAGTGTGGGGAGTTGAGGATGTGCCATGACTATCAGGCCCTGAACCAGATCATGATCAAGGATCACTACCCTTTACCTCTAATCTCTGAGCTGTTGAAGCAGGTACGGGGGGCCCAACTCTTTACCAAGCTGGACCTGCAGGGGGCCTATAACCTGATTCGCATCCATCAGGGGGATGAGTGGAAAACAGCGTTTGGTACCCATTACAGCCAGTTTGAGTACACCGTAATGCCTTTTGGCCTCTGTAATGCACCCGCACCTGTAATGCATCAATGACGTGTTCCGCGAGCTGTTGGATCAGTTCGTCATCATTTATCTTGATGATATCCTGGTGTACTCCTGATCTCGCCAGAAGCACGCAGACCATGTTAGACAAGTCCTCCAATGACTTTGGGATCATGGGCTGTTTGCTAAACTGTCTAGGTGCTCCTTTTCCCAGACTACCATGGACTTTCTTGGGCACTGTCTTACCCCTCAGGGGGTACAGATGGATCCAGCCAAAGTTCAAGCTATACTCTAATGGGAGGAGCCCCAGAACCGAAAGCAGCTGCAACGGTTTCTGGGGTTCGCCAAATATTATAGGACTTTCCTCCCTAATTATGCGGACTTGACTCACCCTCTGACGCAGCTTCTGTGCACCAAGCACCCTTTCCAATGGGGATCAGATGCAGCACAGGTTTTTCAGACTCTCAAGGAGTGCTTTGTCTCTGAACCTTATCTAGGGTACCCCGACCCAGAGAAGCCTTTCCTGGTAGAGGCAGACCCTTCAAGCTCCACCCGGTCCAGGAGATGGTACACCAAGACCTTGTGCATACTACTCCAGACAATTTACCCCCGCAGAAAGGAACTATACCATCTGGGAACGGGAGCTGCTGGCCATTAAGGCAGTTTTTGAGACCTGGCGCCACCCCCTAGAAGGAGCTAAATACCCTGTTCAGGTATGCACTGACCACCGGAATTTAGAGTACCTCCAGTCTGCCCGCTGCCTGAATCAACGCCAGATCCAATGGGCTCTCTTCTTTGCCTGCTTTGATTTTGAATTGAGTATATCCCCGGAAGCCAGAATAGGAGAGTGGATGCTCTCTCCAGACAACCCCAGTATCATTCGGACACTGAAGCCACACTGGCTCCCCCACTATTACCTGTTTTGGTTTTTGCTGCCCTGCCAGACCGGCTTGAGCTGTAGCAACAGATTCAGGATCGACAGGCTGAAGATTCATGGATTCAGGAGCAGATACAGTGGCTCCAGGAACACCCCAAGGTTTATGGCCTTGGCTTGGCCAGGCTGGTGAGAAGCAAAGAGGCTTGTGAGAAAACGAAACTTAGTTGGCATGAATCGGGGTTCATGACACTTGGCTTCCCTTAGAGCTCTCTCCCATCCTCATCCTCCCACCGCGACCGGCGGTGGTCCCGGTTTATCTGGGAACCGGGAGTGGAACTTGTGGAGGAGGGAGGGTGCGGCCACATCCTCGACATCGACCCATTCATTGTCAGAGTCCGGGAACCCTTTCCAGGACACCAAGTACTGTAACTGTTTGCACAGGAATCGAGAATCAACAATGGCTGATAACTCATAGTGCGTGTCTTCCCCCACCATGACCGGCTGTGGCTTGAGGTGCCAATCGTCCGGGGGGCCTTCTTCACTAGACTGACGTGAAAGACCAGGTGCACCTTACGGTACGCCGCAGGGAGTTCAACCTTGATGGTCACCTCGTTCAACACCTCAGTGACCTTAAAGGGGCCCACATACTGATAACTCAGTTTTTTGCATTATCTCCGGTTCTTGAGATGCTTGGTGGAGATGAAGACTTCATCCCCTACTGCGTAGGTCGGGACGGACTGCCGCTTATGGTCAGCCCATTTCTTGAAATCATCCTTAGCTTTGGACAGGGCGTCGGTTACCTCCCCCCACGCATCTCATACCTGAGTGGCCCACTTGTCTACCCCAGGAGGGATAACCTTTGGGTCCCCGGGGGGCTTTTCCAAGGTTGGGAATGGTGGAGACGCGTACCCGTGAACCACCTCAAAGGGAGACCTCCCAGTACTGGAGTGGGGCGCGTTGTTATAGGTGTATTCAGCCAGGGTGAGCAGAGGGACCCAGTAGTCCTGGTGGTAGTTTAAGAAACAGCAGAGGTACTGCTCGAGCACCTGGTTCACCCTCTCTGTTTGGCCATTTGTGGTGGGGTGGTAAGCGGAGCTGAGACCCTTGGCCACCCCCGCTAGGTGCATGAGTGCCCCCCAAAACTTGGCAACGAACTGGGCCCCCCCAGTCACTGATAATCTTGCGGGGGAACCCGTGCAATCTCATCACGTGTGAAATGAACAGTTTGGCCAGCTGCTGGGCCGTGGGTAAACCCACACAGGGATGAAATGCGACTGTGCAGAAAACTGGTCCACCACCACCCAGATCACTGTCTTTCCCTGCTGGGGGGCAGATCGGTGATGAAGTCCTTGGAGATGATTTCCCAGGGATGACCCGGGACCTTGAGGGGTTTCAGCAGGCCCTGGGGTTTCCCCACCCCCTGTTTATGGGTTAGACAGGTGGGGCACCCCTTGACGTACTTCTCCACATCCTTTTGGAACCTAGGCCACCAGAACTGGTGGCGCAGAAGCCCCCACGTTTTCAGGAACCCAAAGTACTCAGTGGCTTTGCTGTCGTGGCATGTTTCCAGGACCTGCTTCTGCAGAGAGGTGGGGTTGTACAACTGCTCCCACCTATACCAGAGACCCTCGTGAGTGCATAGCTGAGGTCGGAGCCCCGGCAGCTGCAGGTCACCCTCTAGGGCCGCTCAGAACTCCAGGAGCTTTGGCAGTGGATCTCCTGCCCCACCCCTCGCCGCCCCCTCCCAGAAAGCTACCTCGCAGTCCGGGGTCCACGGAAGGGGGGCTCCTGGTTGACTGTCCCTGAACCCCCGCCCCTTGGTTTTGAGCAAGTTGGTGAGGGGCAGGGAGATCTTCGAGAAATGGGAGGAAGTCCCTATAGAAATTGGTGAACCCCACGAATGACTGGAGCTGGCGCCGGGTGCAGGGGGTCTCCCAGTCAATGACCGCCTGCACTTTCGCTGGATCCATTTGGATTCCGTCCCCTCGAGACCCGAGACCCTAGGAAGTTGACTTGCTCCTGGTGAAACTCACATTTAGACAGCTTGGCGTACAGTTTGAGATCGGCCAGGCGGCGGAGGACCTCACGCACTAAGGAGATGTGTTCCTCCTCCCCCCAAGAGTAAATCAACATGTCATCTAGGTAAACCACCACCCCCGATACAGTAGATCATGCAACATCTCGTTAATTGCGTTCATGAAAATGGCCGGAGAGCCGCTTAACCCAAATGGCATGACGAGGAACTTGAATTGCCCGAAGGGAGTGTTGAACACTGTTTTCCACTCATCTCCCTTGGAATAACTGTGTATAAACTACTTTATTTTCTGTACTCCCCTATATTTCAGTATTTCCACTATACTTTTAAAATAAAACACTATCTCTATTGATTCAATATGATATAGCCATGTGAATGCTGTGAGTTATATAACAAACTCTCTCTCAAGTCAGAAAGACATTTCTGAATGTTTTTACCATATGGTGCTATCACAGCATATCATTGTGCCAGGATGGGTCACTTTAATCCATCATTCTGGGGCTGTAAAATTAGAAAAAGCATGTTGAAAATAAAAGAGGTTCCTCACAATATACTGTGATTAAAACATATGCCTAAGAGTTACAATTGGACAGGCTTAAAACAAGTTAGTTTAGTAGGGGCTATGAAGTTTTGACCAGTAGCCCAAGTAGAAGTTTCCAAGGTGAAACTTCCATTATTTCATATCTAGTTTATCAGTTTTAATACTTTCTCTTTAAGCAACTGTGTGGCCATATTTTGACTCTAGAAACAAGGATTCTTTAATGTTTCCGATATTGCTAGAAGGAAAACAAGACATGCATCCTTACTAGAACTTTTCCTATTTTTGAAAAAAATATGGCTAAAGCCACATCTTTTCAGAAAAAACATATTGCACATGTGTTTGTGTGCACAAAGGAAGTAGTATTTCCCTCCTTCTCCCACCGCCATCATGTGTATCACTTCCTTTTCAATCCAGATTGTATGTCTCTGAAAATGTAGCAAGCTTGTACATTTTATTTTGAACAAATGGAGTCATAAAACGCTTTATGAGAATGCGGTGGTGGTTTTCTGGGCAATTTTCTGGGCAAATCAGAAAAGAAGAGATGAATGAATGAATGAGACTCTAGGACATCAGGTTTGTCTAAGTAGATTTCCACCATCCATTGTCTTATTAATCAATAATTTCTCTCTTCATTGTTTTACTCTTCCTTAATTGTGATTTAATTAGGAAATTTTCTAAATGAATTAGAACTTGGTGATGATGTTTCGGGTGGTTTTTACTGATATGCACATGTACTCCTGCAGAGTGTAACATACTACACTCGAACACGTAAACACACACCTTGTTGATACAATATTGCATATGATGACATCTTGCAGTTTTTTTGGGGAAAGGATAATGTTTATCAATAGTGTAGGAGAGGAAGAAAAGACATGCAGACTGATACATGTGAAGTAGCTACCTGCATATAGAATCAGAGAATCATAGAATAATGGAGTTGGAAGGGACCTCATGGGTCATCTAGTCCAACGCCCTGCACTATGGAGGACATTCACAACCCTATCACTCATCCACTGTAACCTGCCACCCCCTTAACCCTTCACAGAATCAGTCTCTCCGTCAGATGGCTATCTAGCCTCTGTTTTAAAATGTCCAAAAATGGAGAACCAACCACCTCCTGAGGAAGCCTGTTCCACTGAGAAACTGCTCTGTCAGGAACTTCTAGATTTGAGACTGAATTTCTTTTGAATTAATTTCATCCCATTGGTTCTGGTCCGTCCCTCCGGGGCAAGAGAGAACAACTCTGCTCCACCCTCGATATGGCAGCCTTATAAATCCTTGAAGATGGTTATCAAATCCCCTCTCAGTCGTCTCCTCTCTAGGCTAAACAGACCAAGCTCCCCCAACCTTTCTTCATAAGTCTTGGTCTCCAAATCCCTCACCATCTTTGTTGCCCTCCTCTGGACACACTCCAGTTTGTCTACAGCCCTCTACAACTGGGGTGCCCAAAACTGAACACAGCACTCCAAGTGAAGCCGAACCAGAGCAGAGTAAAGCAGTACCATCACCTCCCATGATCTGGACACAATACTCTGTTTGATACAGCCCAAAATCCCATTTGCCTTTTTAGCCCCCGAGTCACACTGTTACCTGGATTCTCTTTTTTCCCTTTCTTGAAGAAGGGGACAACATTTGCCCACCTCCAATCATCTGGCACTTCTCCTGTTCTCCAAGAAGTGTCAAAAATAATTGAAAGAGGTTCAGAGATTACATCTGCAAGTTCTTTTAGTAGTCTTGGATGCCATTCATCTTGCCCAGAAGACTTTGTTACATTCAAAGCAACTAAGTGTTTTTGCCCCAACAGTGATCCTAGGGCACTGTTCACGTCTCTCCTGTTGTGTTATGTTTTTCCCACATCTAGCACTATTTCCCTCACAAGAGAAGACTTAGGAGAAATAGGAGTTAAGCAGTTCAGCCCTCTTTTCATCATCTATTATAATTTTACTTTCTTATCCTGACAGTGGTCCTACGCTGTCCCTATTCTTTTTCTTACTTGAAATATAACTAAAGTAGCCTTTTGTGTTATGTTTAGCACTTCTTGCTAACCTCTCATATTGAGCTTTAGCTTTTCTAACCCTGTCCTACAATTATTGGTTATTTGTTTAAACTCATCCTTGGTTATAAGGCCTTCCTTCCATTTCCTAAATGACTCTTTTTAATGTGAAGCACGATTCCTACTGCACCATTTCCATATTAGCAAGATGATGGGCTACTCGGGAATTTCCAAGTCCACTGAGAAGTTCAGGATGCTTATGGAAGCAGTTGTTTTTTTAAAGTCTGGGGCTTTGAACTGTGCTATCAGTGTGGGATTTAAGATCAAACTTGTAATACTACAATGAGAGAGCAATCCTAAATGGATCTACTCAGTATATTACTCAGGTTTTTCAAAGCATAGTTAGGAAGACTTGGGGGAGTATGACTTGGCTTTAAATCTGAGCTAACTATAGAATAAAAAAAGATAAACAAAAAAAATGTTCAGCAGAAAACAAAAACCACAGTGGAACTGTGAATAAAGCAGCATGCAGATATTTCAGTTTAGGGCACATGGTACACAGGGAGGGAGATTTAATTTGCTTATGACTCATTGTCATCTTTCAGTACTCCTGAGTTAATTTCTAATTAGTTTCTAAGGAACTTGATATACCGTGGCATGAATATATATTCATCTCATCAAAATTGCTCATGCACGTGTCTAAGGGACTTCTTGATGATCTAATATTCCTTTCTTTTAGTAAGATGTAAGTTTGCAATTCTCTCCCATTATAGATAATAGAAACAAGTGAATTCATAAAGCTCCCAGTAGTTTACAGGACAGATGTCTCAGAGCAACAGAAAGATCAGACATTCTGTTCTAGGTTGCTTTCCTTATTTGTTTTGTACAGTCTTTGGCTAAGTACTATGCAGAAACATGGCATGTCACCATCTGCAAAATAGCAACAATGTTCCTTTCAGCACAAATACTAAAAAAGGACATCAAGATAATATAAAAATCTCTTGAGGTAAAAAAAAAAAACGCACAGTGAGCTAAAAAGAAATTAAAGACAATTTTTCCAGGCTCCATCCATAAAGTATCTTTTTCTATCCACACCAACCAATTTTTTCCCATCAACATTTGTTTTGCTTTGACTGAAGGCTCCACTTCTGATCTTGTTCAAAGAATGTGCAGCTTATAGCTCAGTGGTAGACCATGTGATTTGCATTCACATTTGATTCCACATTTGGTCCCACATTTGATCTTTGGCATCTCCAATTTAAAGGATCAGGCAGTAAGTCATCAGTAGGCCTTGGAGAATCACAACCACTCAGAGATGACAATATTCACCTTGATAGATGGGTGGACTGATTATGGCAGCTTAGTGTGATCAAAATCTTTTTACAAACCACCCTGAACCTCAGGAGAGGGTGGTATCTAAATGAATGAAAGAAAAGTATTTTCAAGCCTACATGTACTACCAAATACAAAAGTATTTGTTTTAGAACATCTTTATGCAACCGCTTTAGGAATCTGCCTAAGGTAGTACACAAAATAAAAATAATAAAAGCAAAACATTAAAAGACATTAATTATTATGCTATGTATAACATGAAAGTAACTGTTAGAGCAGGTCGTATAATGCCAAAAGCCTCCACATTCATATCTTACCGTCCTTGTTAATGTTTTTAGGCAAACGCTCCTGTATCATGGAGAGTCAAGGCTGTGAGCTCTTGATCTCAAATTGTGTGCTTCAGCTGTGTTCATTTATTTTGCTGAGCAACTGAGTCAGCAAAAAAACTTACTATGCAACTTAAAGGGACATGTCATGTTATAGTCTAAATACATATAGGTTCCAATGTTACACATTTAACAAATTTCAGAAGGTATCTTTACAAAAAGCAGGATAAATCAAAGTCCATATTTAACCCATAGGGTTGCATTGTCCTTAAGTTGAAGATGTAATAGCATTCCTTTTGTAGCAGTTTCTTCCTCACATCCAGCCTTTGATGTCTTCCTGGTGAAATTTGCTCTATTCCATAGAAACGGAGGTCCTCAGCTTCATGTTTAAATTTGAGACAGTGGGCAGTTAATGGAGCCTCTTGAACCCGATTTCTCACGTGATATTTCTCATATCACATGATGGCCCCACCACCTAACAGATATAAACGTTCTTCAGTCTTTAGAAGAAGGGAGGCCAATGTCCACCAATTCCTATGTCTATTTGTCAGAATGGGGGTGCTTCCAGAGCATTGAGAAAATTCAAAAACAAACAGGTACCGGAAATACAAGACATAGTTTTATACAAATATGATAACTGGTATTGCATTGTATCTCTTCTTAGGAACCCAGAGCAAAGCAGTATGTTGAGACTTGAGGTGCTTCAATTGTTGAATTGAAGAACTCTTTCTCCAAGGACATTGTTTTCCTGACTAGGAATTGATCTAAGCCATATTTGTTAAAATGATACATCCTGTGAGCCATTGCTACCAAAAACAAAGGGAGAACAAAATTATTTGGATTATATTCAAAGCAGTACAGTTAAGTTATAACCAATGGCAGCAAATGATCCAGGTTTTTTTCCACCGTTACCATCTCCCTGAGATACCATCATGCTTAAAGCACGAGAAGCAGAAAGTAGGTCAGAGAGTATGCAGTCCAGATTCACAGCATAGGATATAAGTAAAAGAGAGCCTAAACCAAAGGGAAGTAGATGCTTCCCTTTGCAGCCCTGTTTGAAAGCTATCAAAATATTCAAAAGCTGCAATGACTGGGGAGGGATTAATGGAGGGATATTTTCATCAACTCTTAAAGGTATCGGGATTAGTAGAAGTGGATTCACAAGCAGGAAAATATTTTGAATACTGGGCAGCAGATCTGAGAGGCAGCAGTTCCTGCAATAGCAGCTCATCCCCATTATTCCAAAACTTCTGCCTGGGTAAACTTGTGGGTCTTTAAACCTCCTCCTTTATCAGCTGGTTTTATAGTAATGTCTGGATCAGATTGTAACTGTTGCAAAGTATTAAATTCCTCTTGGGTAAGATTAAAAGGGGCATTTCTTTTAATCTTACCCAACGCCTATTAGGCGTCAACCTAATAGATATCAATCGGATTTTCAGGGGAGCAGGAGAGGATCCCGCAAGAAATAGTCTTTAATTTATCCAATAAGACACTAACTGAAACACAAATCAAAGTTTTAAACAAAGGCCTCTCCTTTGTTCCTGTACCTAAATACAATGCCTTTCGCACCAGAGTAGACCTTTTTAAGCTCACACGTCTACTTAAATTGAAATATTATTTTCCACAGTCTACGGAGATTACACAGCCAGTTAGATTTAGAGCAAAATCAACATTTATACCCTTAATAGAGGTACCTGAAATAAGCACTTTTGAAAAAATGGTACTTAGGGATTTGGAGTTACTGAAATACAAGAGAAGAAATGCCCCTTTTAATCTTACCCAAGAGGAATTTAATACTTTGCAACAGTTACAATCTGATCCAGACATTACTATAAAACCAGCTGATAAAGGAGGAGGTATAGTAGTACTGAACACAGAGGATTATAGAAATGAAGTCCTCAGGCAACTAAATGACAGAAAATATTATAAACCTGTTAATTATAGTTGTATTAATGAGATCATAAGAGTGATCAGGATTGTAATACATGAGGGCTTGGGACTTGGATATATTAATAATAATGAAGCTGCTTTTCTTGAAAACAAGTACCCAAGGATCCCTCACATATATATTTTACCAAAAATACATAAACCTGACCGTCCACCCATAGGCAGACCAATTATTTCACAATGTGGATCCTTCTTGGAACCTTTAGCCAAATTTATAGATTTTCATTTTCAGAAGCTGCTTCCAACTCAAGACACATTGTTAAAAGACACTACCCACTTTATTAACCTCATAGAAAAATTAAGGGTACCAAAAGGAGCAGTATTAATGACTATGGATGTCACATCCTTATATACCAACATTCCATTGGAAGAGGCAAGATTAGTTATACAAAATTTGTTAGACAATAGACAATTATGTATCCCACCTACACACTTTTTGCTGGATTTATTGGATTTGATTTTTGAAAATAATTACTTTGAATTTGAAGACAATTTATACTTACAAACTCATGGAGTCTCTATGGGCTCCCCGATGGCCCCGACCATCGCAAACCTCTTTATGATTTACCTTGAAAACCAGTGGTTATACAACGATATTACTAATCCATTTAAGTCTGATATTAATTTTTATACCAGATTCCTGGATGATATTTTTCTTGTTTATTTAAATCCGGACTCCATAGAATAATTCATACAATGAGTTAATAGCCAGCATTCCACAATTAAATTTATAGGTCATCATGACATGGTGGAAGTACCATTTTTAGACACTTTGGTCACTTTAAAACCAGATGGTAGATTGACCACCACATCATACAAAAAACCAACAGGTCGTAACACACTTCTTCATTTCAATAGCTTTCATCCTCCCCACCTCATAAGAAATTTACCCTATGGGCAATTTTTGAGACATAAACGTATTAACTATTACTCCTCTTCTTATGAAAATGCCAGTAAGGAATTAGGTAAAGCCCTTGAACATCGTGGCTACCCACCATCTATTATCAAACAGGCTAAAACTAGGGTAGATGCCAAGGAGAGACATGATTTATTGCAGTACAATAAGAGAGTAAAAGATCAGAAATTGACCTGTGCTTTTGATTATTCATATTTTGCCACAAATATCAGAAAAATATTATTTAAACATTGGCATTTAATCAGGGACTTACCTGGATGTGAAAATGGGTTAAGATTAGCATGGAGGCGCAACCACACTATAGGTGAACTAATTAATAAAAAACAATGTAATACTGAAACATCAGCAAGTAACTTTCCTAAAGGCAATTACAAATGTGGTACATGTGGGGTTTGTAAGTATTTGTTACCTATCAAGGAATACAGAGCAACAGGTAATGGCTTCTATGTGAGGATCAATCGTTTTATTAACTGTTCAAGTAAAAACTTAGTATACTGTATTATATGTCCATGTGCGCAATTGTACATTGGTATTACCAGCCGTCCAATTAGGGTCCGGATCCAGGAACACCAGTCCAGACTTAGACACCGGATAACAGATGCTCCGATGGTGACTCACTTCATGGAAAAAGGACACAAACCAGAAGATTTACTATTCTTTGGACTTGAACAAATCTCAACTGTTGGACACCACAAGATGGACATCAATAAGATCTTGAGACAACGTGAAAGTTTTTACATTTACTCACTGGAAACTATGAGCCCTAAAGGCTTAAACACGAATTTGGAACTTTCTTGCTTCCTGTGAGGTAGCACCTGCAAACACAAAGACTGCAAAATGATGCTGTAATTTCTTAAACTCAAGCTAGGTATAAGATCAATAGCCTCTATAGGGGTACCTTGGAAGAAAGTTTATTATAATTTAAATCCTAACTGATAGGCTTCATGGCCAATTGGGAGAATTTAGAGCCCTTAAAATATTTTTTACATATGTTTGGAACTCTTCGCTTTTAGATGAGACTGCAGCTTTAATTGGTATAGGTGTGGCATGGAGTAAGTTTCTCAGCTAGAGTATAATTACCAGAGGCAGTCTACAACCCAGCGGGATGAGTCTTTTGAACAGACCTCCCCAAACCTGAGAGCCAAAGGCCACATATATATAATATAATTTAAAGGTAAGACTTGGCCCTTTAGTATAATTTTTATAATTTTTATAAGTTTTACGATAATAGCCAAAAAGCTGGCTTTTGATGTATATATATATTAAAGAAACAATGACTGTATGTTTATAAAAATTATAGGAGGTATGTACTATTGTAGACTAGAATAATGACTATGTTCAGTTAAATATGTTCTCTTCTGTTTTGTAAAAATGGTTGATAAGCCTGTATTAATTGTATGCTTTTGTATTTTAGAAGGACAACCACTGAGGAAAACAAAATTGAAAACGGTTTAATCTAGAGGCCGTTCTGGTTGTGCTTATACACATAAATATATAAGAAGAGATAAGAAACGTTTATTTGTATTTATTGTGGAATTGTTTAATATAACCTTTGGCGCCTCGGCAGCTTTGGCTGAGGCCGACACAGTCTGAGGCGGCCTTGGCTAAAGCTGTAGCAGTCTGGACTGGGACCACTCTGCACAACCCTACTTGTGATATTCACATTATATAACTTTATCCTGTTCACTGCTTAGTATTACTCTGTATCTATGCACCTAAATAATTATCAATTAATTTGTATAACCATTTTGTCTCCTTAAAAGGGGAGGAAACCTTCTTATGGGAGCCCCCCCCCCCGGACCTTCTTTGTCTTACTTCTATTGTGTTCTGTTTGAGGTCTCTTTGCCCTTGACTGGGTCTGAGGCACCTTCTGATCCTAGTCTCTTGGGACTTGGAATATTGCAGGGTTGGTGGCATCTCCACCTTACAGGGTGGATAGTTTAGTCTAATTCCTTGCTTTGTAATTGTGCTTCTCCCAGAAGTGGAATCCAGAGGGGTGTCTGAGGAGTCAGCTTCTCCTCTTGGGTAACCACAACAAGGCAGTACCAGGATTAGCATTCCTCCCACTGTTTAGTTTCTCATATAGATTCTGCACATATCTCATGGTGTGCGGCAGCATGAATAGGGGCAGAAAGTGTGCTGGGGCTTGTTGAGAGTCTCCCAATGTTATCTACCATATGCAAATAGCTTCCTTACAAGTGATAATAAGCTCAAATAGGTATTTACAGATCTTTCAGATTGCATGTGTTGTCTTTTCCTTTGTGCAATTGATTGTTTTAGTGTCCTTGGTCTTTTACAGTATTTTTATGGGGAAAATTTAGCTCAAGAAAATGGTATGAAAATATAAACACAAGTCCATTTCTTGCAAGGGAGAAGCAAAATTGATAAAACAAAGTACAAACGGAACCACCAAACATGTGAAATTGAGTTCCATCCCTCCATTTGAGTCCTACTGCCTTGAGCATGGCAATGCATATGGGAAGATTCTCCCAGTCTGTGTTAGCAGAAGGTGTTGTTGCCAGAAGTTCTAGTCAGATTATACTTTGGGAATTCAATGTGTAGCGCACACAGCACTTTTACAATTAACACTAGTGAGGGGAGATTTGTCTTGGGTCAAGACCATTATGCTGCCCTATCTGGTCACACCTAGTGGCAGCTGTACAGGTGGTGCCTGGGCTGCAGAGCCTAGCCAGAGTCCATACCAGAGCAAGGTCAAAGTCCAGACTGAGTTGTTAGGTATCAAAGCAAGCAGAGTTAAGGGCGAGGCAAAGAGTAGTTGAGGGAAAGCCAAGGTTAGAGTCCAGATAAGCATGTAGTCAACAAAGCCAGTCCAATTACCCAGTGTGTAGTCAAAAACTGTTTGCCAGGAGTCAGGAAAGCCGATAGGAGTCAGGAGTTTGCAAAGCCAAGGAATCCAAGCTGGACAGGAGTATTTCTGCATAGATTGCACCCAAGCCAAAGAGCTGCTGCTGTCTTGCCTAAAAGCAGCTAAGCTAATTGGTTGTACCTGGGGAGGACTCACTCATCCTCCCCAGGAGCTATCCCATCTGGGCCCCATCTATTCTGACAGCGTGGCTCCTTCAGTGTTCAGCAAATACCACTCTTCTGTGCCCTCTGCATCTTTCAGGCGAGCTGTCAGGGCTGAAGTGCATTTGCAGCTGCTCCAAAGATGCCTCTTGGGAAGAGCCTAGCTGACTTGTACTGTTTTCCCCTGCTGCACATTCAGAGGCCCCTCTCTCTTCTGCCAGAGCTGGCTCAGCAGCAGGCCCTGGTTGCTGTGGCAACTCCTCGGAGATGGGAGACGGCAGCGGGGACATGACATCTATGATATGAGGGGAAGTGGGCTTAAGCCTTTGTTTTCTTAGTGTAAAATGGCCCTGGAAAGCTGCCATTTCCCTTTTGGAAAAGCTTATACTATCAGAAGAAAGAATGTGGGCATTGCAAAACCTGCTAGAAAAACAAAGGGAGAGGGAACTTATTTTGGAGTCTCTCACAGTCAAGGAAATGTTGATCCCTATTGAAAATTAAGTAAGGAAAAGAAGAACACAGGCCAATGAGATTGGAAAGTATGGCAAAATTGGGTTCTATTTCACTATCTCAGGGTTGCAGTAAATTACATTGTGAATGTGTCAGGTCCCACAACTCACAGCTGACTCATGGCAATCCCCAAAAATGTCTTTCAAGGCAAGTGAGAAGCAGTTATTAAATGAGGCAACCCAAGGACTGCATCAGGGTACTGCCACTGCTGCTGACAGGACTGAGTACTCTCAGGTTTTTATGAATGGAAGTTATTTTGACTAACGGGCTGAGTAGAGAAAAACTTACAGTGAGAGAATTCAAGAAGAATGATCATTAATGATAAAGTAAGAAAGAAGTTAGGCCCCTCAACATAACTGAAGATGTAAAATCGTCCTCCTCAGTGAGACGAATGAGGAGCAGGAACCATGAGCACGGGGCAGACCTGCCACGAGGCAGCCCTGCCGGCAGGTCAGAGGCAAGGGCAATCGCTCGGTAACTCCCATCCCCTTACTCCTCATCCCAGTGACTCAAATACCCAAATACTGGAAGCAAACTCAGGGTGCAAGGAATTTTGGACTGTGGTTAGGCATTGGGGTAGAACCCCTTTAAAAGCCTCTGCATTTTGCGAAGATGGATGGTGGAGATGCCGTGTCCCGCACCCTACCCATGGATTTGGACATTCCAGAACACTGGGAATGCATTCAGCCCATTGTGGCCCCTAAGGAGGCATTTTTGTTTGGGCTGGGACTGGACTGGTTGCATAAGCATGATCCCAGGGTACGTTGGCATTCCAGGATGCTCACCTCCATAGACCCTAGGTGCCGGCACGATTGCCACCGTGCCACCCTAGGAAAGACTGTGGAGGGGCATCGGGAGTACACTATCATTTGAAAGCGAGCAATGCCTGGGTTGCCTAAGGAATATTGGGATTTAACCAATGTGTTTGAGGATAAGGAGTGTGATCAGCTACCCCCCCCCCCCATAGAAAAACTGACTGTGCCATTGAGTTGAAACTAGGGGAACCCCTACCTAAGTCCAAATTATATTCAATGAGCCAGAGGGAAATGACTGAACTATGCGGTTTTTTAGACAAAAACCTGACGCATGGATTTATAAGACCAGCTACGTCGCCCATGACAGCGGCAGTGCTGTTTGTGAAAAAGAAAGATGGGTCCCTACGTTTGTGCACAGGGGGCTTAATGCAGTATCCACATCAAACGCCTACCCTTTGCCTTTAATAAAGGACTTGTTGGGACATTTGGAAAAGGGCAAGATTTTCACAAAACTGGACTTGAGGGAAGCGTACTACAGGGTGAACATAAAAAAGGTCATGAATATTTAACAGCTTTCAACACTGCACTGGGGCAGTTTGAGTACCACATGATGCTGTTCAATTTGGCCGGCACGCCCGGTGTGTTCATAGAATCATAGAATCTGTAAACCGCTCCGTGGGAGCGGTAAGAATAAAGCCCTAAGGGATTAGTGGGTGGAGAGTGGGCGGGGTGAGTCCATGATAAAAACTCTACGGCAGACAATTGGGAGCCACGAAGCGGCTCCCAATTGGCCCCACCAATGGTCAGTCCAGTCCGTCCGCCCATAGATTCCATTTTGCAGCTTGCTATTGGGAAGTGCGAAGCGCCTCCTGACCCTTCCACCCCCCCTCGCCTCCGCCGCGCTTGTGCAGCAAACCTGCCCGCCATTGCCGCCCACAGACTCTCCACCGCCAAAGGGCCACAATTGAAATGCCCAGGCCGCCTTACTACTTGCCCGTGAGCCTCATGAACACATGTCTGATGCTTCCCCCCTCCCCCCTCCTCAATGCTGCTCCCTGAATGCTTGCCTCAACTTGCCGGCCAAATCACACACTGCATGCTCCATTCTGCATCCTTTCTCCCTTTGCCATCCACAGAGACATGAGGGAAGGGGGAAGAAAGATTGTAGCTGAGAGACACTGCAAGAGACAGATGGCCAGATAACACTGGGAACACATGAAGGAAGGAGAGAACTTCGGGAGAAGGAGGGGGGCCAATAACACACTGACAGCCACTGAGAGAACAGAACACAGGAGGGAGAGAACTTCTGGAGAAGGAGGGGCGGCAATAAAGACACACACACTGACAGCAACCCAGAGGACAGAACACAGGAGGGAGGGAGAGAACTTCAGGAGAAGGAGGGAGGCGATAAAGACACACACACTGACAGCCACTGAGAGGACAGAACACAGGAGGGAGGGAGAGAACTTCAGGAGAAGGAGGGGCGGCAATAAAGACACACACACTGACAGCAACCCAGAGGACAGAACACAGGAGGGAGGGAGAGAACTTCAGGAGAAGGAGGGAGGCGATAAAGACACACACACTGACAGCCACTGAGAGGACAGAACACAGGAGGGAGGGAGAGAACTTCAGGAGAAGGAGGGGGAGCGATAAAGACGCACACACTGACAGCCACCCAGAGGACAGACCACGTGAGGGAGAGAACTTCAGGAGAAGGAGGGGGCGATAAAGACGCACTGACAGCCAACCAGAGGACAGAACACAGGAGGGATGGAGAGAACTTCAGGAGAAGGGGTGGACAATAAAGATGCATACACTGACAGCCACCGAGAGGACACAAAACGGGAGGGAGGGATAGAACTTCAGGAGGAGGAGGGGGGCAATAAAGACGCACACACTGACAGCCACCGAGAGGACAGAACACAGGAGGGAGGGAGAGAACTTCAGGAGAAGGGGGGGCGATAAAGACGCACACACTGACAGCCACTGAGAGGACAGAACACAGGAGGGAGGGAGAGAAGGAGGGGGGCTGGCGCCACAGCGAGACTGCAAGACACATAAAGGACACAGAACATAGGAGCGAAGGAGTCGGCTTGCGCAGGGATGGATCTGACACTGGAAGCATATACAGGGGAGGATACCCGGACTATGGAAACCTATGGCCAACTACGCTCATTTTCCGGCTTCCGGGATCCCCTTCCCCCACCCTCCACCCCCACCCGTCCCCTATGCCACCACTCTAAGGGCAGAGGGACCCATCGGATGGATTCTCTAGCCTAACACAACAAAAACCCCACCTCCCACCTCCACGGCCAATTGGGAGAACACACACATGCGATTTGAACCTGTACGCCTCCCACGCAGTATGCTGCACCTCCAATCAGATCCATACATCTCTGCGCATTAAACGCTTCACCCCCTCCCAAGAAATGCTTTCCCATGGAGCCGCCTCCACCAATGCCATCCTGCCCGCCATTGCCACCCACAGACGGACACCTGTGCCCAAGTCGCCAGTGACTCCTGCAGCCCCCTTCCTACAAGCCCATAAGCTCCAATCTCTGACGCTTCCCCAATGCTGCTCCCCGAATGCCTGCCTCCACTCCCCACCCACAAACCCCACCCACAAGCATTGAGCACTCAATGCTGCATCCCTTAGCCCTCCAAAGACACATCACGAAAGGGGGGCTCACCCCGGAGGGCTTTGAGGCAGAGAAACAGGGCAAGAGACAGAGGAACAGAGAACATGGGAAGGAAAGCGTGGAGCCATGAGGGGAGGGATGTAAGACAGATAGCATTTAACCGGGACTCTGGATGCATGACTGCTCGAATTGCTGGAAGAAGGAAACTAAGACACATCGAGCCAGAGGGGGGACACAGATCGAGTCACACAGACACAGCAGACAGGGAACACACGAGGAAAGGACTGGCCAAAGGATAGAAGGAGGGCAGGAAGGCAGGAGGAACATGCAGGAAAAGGAGGACGGAGGACCGGATGGCAGACAGCCAGGAGGACATACAGCAGGTTGGCAGAGACTGGAATCCCAGGGAGACAGGAAGCAGATCAAGGACTGGACAGGTGGGGCAACAGACGGGGTGGGGGGTGGGGATTCTGAGAGAGATGGAGATATAGAGGCGGAGACAGACAGGACACAGAAACAAACACACCCCAAGCTTTCCTGAAGTCCAGTCTGTACATGCGACTACGTAAAGGTTTTCTCTTTCCCACTATTGAGAATTCTAAGAGCACATGGTCACTGCTACCAAGTTTGCCCACTACTTCCACCTCATCTACCACTTCTTCCCTATTGATGAGAATCAAGTCTAAAATAGCAGAGCCACTGGTTCCCCTCTCTACTTTCTGGGAAATGAAGCTGTCGCCAAGACAAGTTAAGAATTTAACGGAGTTTGCATTTTCAGCAGAGTTGGTCTTCCAACAGATATCTGGGTAATTGAAATTACCCATGACCACTGTTTGCCCCTTTTTTGAAAATTGTGTAATTTGGTCTAGCAGTATCTCATTCAAGTCCTCTTACCGGCTTGGTGGTCTATAGGCGACCCCCACAATAATACCACTCTCATTTCCTACTCCTTTTATATTTACCCAAGTACACTCAACTGAACTTTCATTCTCGGGTACTGTCAGAGGCAGCCAAAACTCACAACAAGGCTTCTGTAGAAAGAAAGCTTTAATTAGAAGTAGATCTGTAGACTCAAAGGTCTGAAGTCAAAACTGTTCGATATCGGGGGAAACAAGCAGTTTTCAATACAATTCTCCCGCCAAAACCCAGACCTGTTCCCAAGGGAGGTGTCATCCCCCCCCCCCCGCCAGGTGCCATCCCAGGCTTCCTGCCAAAATGTCTCTGTTAGTGCGGCCATGGTCAGCTCGGCGCCTCAAACTGCAGATAAGATGTTTATAGGGGCACTGGTAACAAAGTATCACAGCAGGGAGAACATGCAGTGTGAAAAGCTAGGGAGGGGATCAAAAGGAGAACAGAGGATCAAACGGGAAACTACAGAGTCATAAGCATCATGGTTACATGGGAAAGCAGCAGAGGTATACACACACAAAGATGGAGTCTCTCTGGTTCAGCTATTGCAGATATGGTAGCAAGCAGTGGACTGATCCTGACAGGTACCTGTATTTCTTTACAAGTATAAAGATTCCTAACATATATTGTTACACCTTTCCCCTTCTTTTCTTGTCTGTCCCTTCTGAATAGATTGTACCCCTCAATTTTAGTATTCCAATTATGAGTATTATCTCACCAAGTTTCTGTGATTCCTATTAGATCATAGCCCCCTTCCTCTATTATGACTACTAGTTCCTCCTGCTTCTTTTCCATACTCTGTGCATTGGCCTAGAGAAATCATAGTCCATCCTTTGTGTGCCTCATGGTTTTGGTTTTTGAACTTCCTCGTAAGCTAGTAGTTCCCTGCCTTTGTAACATTCCCCATAGATTTGAGACCTTCTCATGTTCAGATCACCAAGTTCTTAATTTACATCTCACTCCCCCTTTGTGTGAAGTTTAAAGCCCTCTTCACTAGGTGTGCAAGGGATCTCCCAAAAATACTTTTTCCGTCCTTTGTGAGGTGCACACCATCTCCTGATAATAGCCCCTCATATTGACATTGTTGACCATTATCCAGAAATCCAAATTGTTCCCATCGATACCATTGACATAGCTAGTCATTTACTTGCATAATTTTTCTCTCTCTCTTCCTATGACTCGGCCACTTACAGGAAGGACTTATGACAACACAACCTGTGCTCCCAGGTCCTTTACCTTTATCCCCATATCCATAAAGTCTTTACAAATATTTTCCATGTTCTGCTGGGCAGTATTATTTGTTCCTACATGGATGAGAAGGAAGAGGTAATGATCTGTAGGTTTGATGAGCCTGTCCAGCCGTTCTGTCACATCCTTGACGCATGCACCAGGTAGGCAGCAGACCTCTTGAGACAACAAGTCTGGTCTACACACTTTGGCCTCTACACCTCTTAGCAAGGAATCCCCAGTTACCGGTACCTGTTTCTTCATACCCTTGGGAGCAGAACTATAACTCTTTCTTTTGGGGGACTGTGAAGTGTTTCCTAAGCTTTGTGGGGTCGGCGGGAGAGAAGACCTAGAACTCTCACCTATGGGGGACTATAACTTTTTTCCTGGTCTACGTTGGGGCTTGTTCTTGAATCAACCTCTTCAGGCAGATCTTCAAACCAATTGCTGAGTGTCAGTGGGTCAGACCTTCTCCTTATTCTTCTACTTCTATGTGTAACATTTTTCCAATTATTACCCTCATGCATTAGGTGTTCCTGTTTTTGTTTTGATAGATTTCTCTCCTCCTGCAGTGTAATCAATCCCTGGATGTTCTCCTCCAGCAGAGCCACTAATTTGCACTTGCTGCATTTGTAAAAACTGCCCCCCTGAGGTAAAAAGACAAACATTCCGCAGATGGTACATGTCACTACGCAACCTTCTTCATTCTTCATGCCACTTTGATCCATCTGAACTGCTCCACAAACAGTACTACACTTCACTGAAACCTTCAGCTTGATCCTCAGGTGAAAAGCCAATAGCCAAGGGTCCTTTAGCTCTTGCTCTTGGCTCCTTACAGAGTATTATGGTTTAATTCAGACCCCAAGAGTCTTTTGGGTTTTGTTTGTGTTGAGCACACCTTTGGCAAGCAATAGCCTTTTATTTATCTATGCAATAGCCTACAAAGCCCTATTCAGCAGAGGGCGGAGCTAGCAGTCAGCTCCTGAGTCAGCTCCTGAGTCAATGTTCTCCTTCCAGCTCCTCCAAAATACTGGCTTCCTCCAGCAAGTAAGAGCCTTTTATAGCACAAATGTCTATTCAGCAGAGGGCAGAGCTAGTAGTCAGCTCCTGAGTCAATGTTCCCCTTCCAGCTCCTCCAAAGTACTGGCTTCCTCTGGCAAGCAAGCGCATTTTACAGCAGGGGTAGTCAACCTGTGGTCCTCCAGATGTTCATGGACAACAAACACAGTTCGTTGCCAAGCAAATGCTGGCAGAGGCTCATGGGAATTGTAGTCCATGAACATCTGGAGGACCACAGGTTGACTACCCCTGTTTTACAGCACAAAGGCCTACTCAGCAGAGGGCGGAGATAGCAGTCAGCTCCTAAGTCAATGTTCTCCTCCCAGCTCCTCCAAAATACTGGCTTCCTCTGGCAAGCAAGAGCCTTTTACAGCACAAAGGCCTACTCAGCAGAGGGCAGAACTAGCAGTCACTCCTGAGTCAATGTTCTCCTCCCAGCTCCTCCAAAGTACTTAATCATGAACTTAATCAATGAAGTGATGCATGATTTGTTGTATAAAGGGGCCCTGGTTTATTTGGATGAAATTTGCTGTATTCAGAGATTATGGAGGAGCTTGTGGATTTAGTGTGGGAGGTGTTGAAGTGCCTCAAAGCCAACCCATTGTATGTGAAACTGTCCAAGTGTGAGTATTTCCTAGGCTACCAGGTTTCAGCGAAGTCAAAGACTTGCTTAGTTGGGAGCCCCCTAAGACCAGGAGACAGTTACAAAGTTTCTTGGGATTCGCTAACTTTTACCGGTCTTTTATCTCTAACTTTGTCACAGTGGCATTGACTCTGTCAGAACTATTGAAAACTAAAGGGGGCGGCTCAAAAGCTTTAAAGCCTGCCACACCTCTTGCTTGGTCTGTTGCCTGTCAGCAAGCTTTTGAAACTCAAAAGGCGTTGTTCACCACTGAACCAATTATGCGTCATGCTGACCCCCTGAAGCCCTTCACAATAAAAGTGGATTCTAGCGATGTAGCCTGGGGGGCTGTGATCCTCCAGAAGGGGGAGGATAATCACATCCAGTAGCGTACATCTCCAAAAATTTCTCCGGTCATGAAAGGAATTGGCCCCTTTGGGAAAAAGAAGCTGCAGCCATAAAGCTGGCACTGTTTACTTGGAGGCATTGGTTGGAGGGTTCCCCAGTGCCCTTTGAAGTGTGGACAGATCACTGGAATCTCCAAGCCCTGTGCCAGCCGCGCACTTTGTCAGCCAAACAAATGCAGTGGGCTGAGTTCTTCTCCCAGTTCAATTTCACCCTTTGCCATCTCCCTGGCAAAATGAGCTTTTTAGCAGATGCCCTCTCGTGCCTGCCCCAGTATGACAGCTAACACGAGCCATTGATAGACACCATGTTCAGCCCCCACCCAATTGGGATTAGCTGCAGTGATGCGATGCCAGGTGGCGGGGTCAGCCCCTTCACCAGGCGGGTGGGTCCAAAGAGATGTCAACGCCGATCCAGAATTTCCCCGCCTACGAGACTCTCTGCAAGTGAAGGAGGGGGTGTTTTGCAAGGGGGAGAAATTGTGCCATGATTCCAAAGTGGCTGGGCATTTCGGGTTTGTAAAAACATTACACTTGGTGAAGAGGCATTATTGGTGACCCACATTATGAACTGATGTGGAAGCATATATTAAAGGGTATACAGACTGCTTGACAGCTAATTGTGCAGGGGCAAGCCCAAGGGACTATTGAACCCCTGCCTAATCCTCCCGTCCACTGGAAAGAAATCACCATGGACTTTATTACAGATTTACCTTCGAGTAATCTGGGTGGTTGTGGATGCTTTTTCTAAACAAGCACATTTCATCCCTTGTGCAGGGTTGCTGTCAGCAGCAAAATTGGCCTTCTTGTTTGTTGTAAAAAGGTAAAGGTAAAGGTATCCCCTGTGCAAGCACCGAGTCATGTCTGACCCTTGGAGTGACGCCCTCTAGCGTTTTCATGGCAAACTCAATACGGGGTGGTTTGCCAGTGTACACATGTACAAATTGCACGGTTTACCGGATTGGTACTTCACAGACCGTGGGGCACAGTTCGTTGCCAAGTTCTGGCAGGAGCTTTTGAAAAGGTTGGGGGTGGAACAAGCACTGACATCAGGCTACCACCCTGAAACCAACGGACATACTGAACTGGTCAATCAGATTCTTGGACCGTACCTGAGGTGTTTCGTAAATTAAGAGCAGTCTGATTGTGTGGGCTTATTGCCCCTAGAGGAATTTGCTTATAATAATGGGGTGCATGCATCCATAGGACTGTCCCCTTTTAAGGTGGTTTATGGCACCGACTTACAAGCCGTGACCACCTGGGTCCCAAAAACTGACTGTCTCAAGGAACTGAAGGAGTGGCCTGAGAGTATTGCTCACGCCTGGCCAATTATTGTGAAACACTTGGAGAAGTTCATAAAGAACTATAAACTGCAAGTGGATAAAACTAGGGGAACAGCCCCCAAGTGGAAAGTCAGGAATCTGGCGTTTCTGTCCACCAAGGATTTATGTTGCCAACAACAATCTCGTAAATTAGGACCTAAATACATGGGTCCCTTCAAAGTAACCCAAATTATCCATGCTGTGACCGTGGAACTTGCTCTACCTAAGACTTATAAACATGTGCATCCTGTGTTTCATTCCAGCTTGCTTAAGAAAGCCCCGCCTCCAGACAATTGGCATCCTGCTTCTACTGCACCCATTCCTGTTTTTGTGGACAAAGACACACACTACGAAGTTAACTAAATTCTGGACTCTTGCTGACACCGTGACAAGCTGCAGTATTTAGTGGACTGGAAGGAATTTCCCATGGGGGATGAGGAGTGGGTGGCTGCGGGAAATGTGCGGGCTCCCCGCTTGGTGAAAGTCTTTCACTCCAGGTTTCCTCATTGGCCACGGCCGGTGGGAGTGGGGTGAGGGTAATGAGGTGGGTTTTGGTGGGGCAGAATGTCAGAATCACATGATTGCTGCCATGACCTGTGTGAACCAGTGTGCATTTTGATTTAAATGCTCAGCCTGTATGTCTTGGCCTTCTGAATTCTGTGTAATGCATTGTTCTTCTTTGCAATATTTCCAGCCTTATGTGTGTAGAAGCTAGTGGGACCAAGTGTAGCTAGTGTAGCTAGTGTAGCCACGATTGGGGATGTTTGGGTTATAATCTTGGCTGTTTTCCCGGATGACACCTGGACATGGGAGGGGGCACCTTCAATTGGAGTGGGAACATCTTTGCATGGGAAAACTTTGGGGTAAAGTGCTGTCTTTTGGCTGTATTCATCAGTTTTGGCTTTGATAATCATTGGTATCAATCTGCTTGGAAAATAAATGCTTTCTGTTATAGAAGTGATTGTTTCCAGTCTGTCAGCCTGACAGAAAACTGAATTTACCCATATGTTTCACTATGATATTCAATATACTCTTGGAATAATATTAAATATATCATGGAATCATAGATTTGGCAGGGACAATACAGGCCATCTAGTCCATCCCTCTACTCAATGCAATATCAGCCTAAAGCATCCAGGATAAGTATTGGTCCAGCCACTATGTAAGATTACTAGTGAAGGGGAGCACATTATACAGCTGAACTACTCTGACTGTAAATATTTTTTTCCTGATACCTAATCAGTACTTTTCTACATGTAGCTTAAACTCATTGCTGCAGGTCCTATCTTCTGCTGTCAACAGGAACTGCTCCCTGCTCTCTTCCAAAAGACAATCTTTCAGCTACTTGAAAGAGAGCAATCATGTCCCCTCTCAAACTCCTGTTCTCCAGGCTGAACATTGCCAAGTCCCTCAGCTTTCCTCATAGGGCTTGGTCCCCAAGCCCCGGATCACTCTGGTCATTCTCCTCTGTACCCACTCTATTTTATTCACATTCTTTTTGAAGTGAAGCCTCCAGAACTGCATACAGTACTCTAGATATATACCAATGTGGTATACCCTGGGACTATGACATCTTACAATTTTGATGTTTTCCCTCTGCTGTTACAGCCCCAAACTGCATTCACCTTCCTTCCCTCTGCATTACACAGTCTGTCCATATTTAACTTACAGTCCACAAGTGCTCCAACATCTCCTTCACACACACTACTACCATCCATTAAGCCTGTGTCTCATTTGGTGACCCAGATGTAGGATTCTGCACTTATCACCAACATATCAAATCAGACCCACATCACATACATTTACTTTTCCCAATTGTTTTTTTTAAGCGAATGAGTGCCAACATCCCCCCCTCCGGACCTAGTAAGTTAGATCTCCTCCCCACCCTCCCTGCCGCTCTGATAGCAGCAATAATAAGAACTTCCGCCATGTTGGGATTGTTTTAAAGTCTTTTAATGGGTATTTTAATGGGGATAGGACTGTTGTGATGCCACGAGCCTACGGGAAGTGGTGGGAAATAAATCTAAATAATAATAATAATAATAATAATAATAATAATAATAATAATAATAATAATAATAATAATAATAATAAAGAATTGAGAAAACCTAAAATGGTAAGTTTTGGAAGCACTGTAATCCCTACATCTTTCTCAAGGTAATCAATAATTTAACCTGCCCCTCTAGTTCTTTATAATAGCTTACTTTCTCTCTAGCTTCCTCTCTTAAGCTTGTCTTGTATTCAAAATGAATGGTGGCATCTACCACAAGGAAGAAGGGAGTCCTGGCCAGCGATAACCCCTCCATAGGCAGGCCTGCTGAGGCCTGGAGATGCCACAGCAGGACTTTTTGGGGTAGGCGGGACATTGGGGAATCCTCACAAGTGCTTCCTCCCACCCCAAAAAGGCCCACCATGGCCTCTCCAGGCCTCAGCTGCCTACCTCGGGTGGGTGGGGGGAGGCTAGCACCTGTTGTATTTTCCAGTACAATGGGCTTTTCTGCTAGTGTTGAATAAAGATCAAACCCTTATGCCTATTCGCATTTGCTGGCAGGGGCTCATGGGAATTGTAGTCCGTTAACATCTGGAAGACCACAGTTTGACTACCCCTGCCCTAGACAACAATCTAAGGACTGCTGATCCAGTGGTCAGTGATGCCAATTACCAATTCCTAATAAATTCTCATTACCTACCTACATAAACATGACCCAGTGGTGAGTTGGAGCAAGGGCATGGTCAGTTTCCTGGCTCCGGGCTGCAACTCACAATGCCGGGGCAAGCCACGAAAGCCCCTGGGCAGCTACCCCCCCGAAATGGCTGCAGTGGCCAGTTCGGGACCTGAGGGCTTGCCTGAGGAGTACCGGGATTTCCAAGATGTGTTTGCTGAAAAGGAATGTGACCAATTGCCCCCCCCCCACTGTAAGACTGATTGCGCGAACAAACTTAAGAAGAAGAAGAGTTGGTTCTTATATGCCGCTTTTCCCTATCCGAAGGAGGCTCAAAGCGGCTTACAGTCGCCTTCCCATTCCTCTCCCCACAAAAGACACCCTGTGGGGTGGGTGAGGCTAAGAGAGCACTGATATCACTGCTCGGTCAGAACAGTTTTATCAGCACCATGGTGAGCCCAAGGTCACCCAGCTGGTTGCATGTGGGGGAGCGCAGAATCAAACCCGACATGCCAGATTAGAAGTCCGCACACCTAACCACTACACCAAACTGGCTCTCAGGGAGAGCCTGGGGAGCCACTTCCCAGAGCTAAACTGTATTCCATGACTCCCTGGGAGATGCAGGAGCTGAGAGCTTTCCTGGATAAGAACTTGGCGCATGGGTTCATCCGCCCTGCCACCTCGCCCTTGGCTGTCCCGGTGCTTTTTGTAAAAAAGAAGGACGGCTCCCTGTGCCTTTGTACGGATTATAGAGGGCTGAACACGTGTAATGCTTACCCGTTGCCTTTGATCAAAGAATTGTTGGGGCACTTGGGGAGGGCCCGCGTTTTTACAAAACTGGATTTGAGGGAGGCCTACTACCGGGTTCGAATTAAGAAGGGGCACGTGTATTTGACTGCGTTTAACACCCTCTTGGGACAATTTGAGTACATGATTATGCCGTTCGGCCTCGCCGGCACTCCGGGTGTGTTCATGAACATGATTAACGAAGTCATGCATGACCTGTTGTACAAAGGGGCCCTGGTTTATCTGGACGATATTTTGGTGTATTCAGAAGACCCGTCTGAACACGTGTCTTTGGTCCGCGAGCTGTTGCGCCGTCTACGAGCACACCACCTGTATGCCAAGCTTTCAAAGTGCGAGTTCCACCGGGAGGCAGTGGGGTTCCTCGGTTTCCGGATCTCCTGCAGCGGGATTGAGATGTACTCCGGGAAGGTTTGGGATTTACTGGCGTGGGAACCCCCTCGGATGAGGAAACAGCTCCAAAGTTTCTTAGGATTCGCCAGATTTTACCGTTCCTTCATTCCCAATTTTGTGAAGGTTGCCCTCCCCCTGACTGATCTTCTAAAGACAAAAGAAGGGGGGAAAGTGGCGGCACATCCCGGTGCGCCGTTGGTGTGGTCATTGAACTGCCAGGCGGGTTTTGATCAGAGCCGGTGCTGGCCCATGCGGACCCCCAAAAGCAATTCACGGTACAAGTAGATTCCTCGGATGTAGCCATGAGGGCGGTGATCCTCCAAGAGGGGGAAGATGGCAAACTGCACCCTCTTGCCTACATATCAAAGAAATTCTCTGGCCCCGAAAAGAATTGGGCAATTTGGGAGAAGGAGGCGGCGGCCGTCAAATTGGCTTTGGCAACTTGGAGACATTGGCTGGAGGGAGCGATCCACCCATTCGTGGTCTGGATGGATCACAAAAACTTGCAAGCGCTCAAACAGCCCCGCTCCCTCACCGCCAAGCAGATGAGGTGGGCGGAGTTTTTCTCCCAGTTCAACTTCACCCTCAAGCATCTGCCTGGCAAAATGAACTTTCTTGCGGATGCTCTCTCGCGCCTCCCTCAGTACGAATGCAAAAGGGTCCAATTGGTTGACACAGTGTGACCCCCTTCAAAGCAGTCTGTGGGGCGGATCTGTCAGCTGTGCCCACTTGGGACATTTCCTCCCCGGAGGCCCCTGACATTCAACAATGGGCAAGCGGGATCTCCTAGGCATGGCCCTCCATCATTGAATGCCTGGAAGAAGCAAAACGCTCCTACAAGTTTCAGGCTGATAAAAAGCGCAGTGCCTGCCCTGCCTGGGCTGTGGGGGATTTTGCCCAAAAAACTTCCGGTGTCAGCAACCATCCCGTAAACCTGGGGCAAAGTTCGTGGGGCCCTTTCTGGTGAAACGTTTGATCAATGCTGTGACTGTTGAACTATCCTTGCCTAAGACTTACCAGAATGTACACCCCGTTTTTCATTCCAGCTTGCTGAAACTTGCCCCACCTCCGGATGCCTGGCACCCCACATCCGCTGTGCCCATCCCCGTCTTCGTAGACAAGGATACTCACTATGAAGTGGACAAGGTCCTGGACTCTCGCTGGCATAAAGGGAAACTCCAGTACTTGGTTGATTGGAAAGACTTCCCCATCGGGGATAGGGAATGGGTCGATGCCAGTAACATCCGGGCTATCAGACTCCTGCGGGCTTTCCATAGGGAATTCCCTCAGTGGCCAAGACCTAAAGACAAGGGGTGAGGGGAGGTTGTTTTTGGGTCGGAGGAATGTCAGGATCAGTCCCTGTTCTCTGCCATGATTACTGTTCAGTGAACCTGCCTGATTCCATCTTGATTGCTGCATATGTGCTTTGTCCTTGTAACCCATGTATTCACAAAGTTCCCATGTAACTGAAACCCCTTCCTTGTAGTTGTCCCTTTGATTTCCCTGCTTTGATCCCTGCATTTTCACACTGCATACTCTCCCCCTTACTGTGAAACATTGTTGCGAGGATCCTGCGGTTCCTGTAAACAGCTTATCAGCTAGCCTGTGGTGCTGGCTTGACCAAGGCCACGCGAACTTCAACACCTCTGGCATGAAGCCCGGGATGGCACCTGGGAGAGGGGTTCTCCCTCCCATGGGAATGCTCAAGTTTTGGGCATTAGCTAGAACTAATGCTCTACCTTCTGCTGTGCTATATGATTTCAACAGATCCCGCATTCAGCTAGGCTGTGCCCCTGTGGACAATTCTGTATAGAATCAATTACACACGTTTTCTTCCATTGTCCATTTTATTCCTCGATCTGAGCTAAATTTCTTAACTCATTGCTGTGTAAAAGAGAACTGCATTCCGATGAATGTAAGATTCAGTTTCTTTTGACATCCCAGAACCCTGATATAATTGAACCAGTTTTTATATCTTGCCATGAGAGATTGTGAATGTATTTTGTCCTACTCTAAAGCATGATCTCTGCCTTTGTTATCTCTGTACAGGATCCTTTTGCACTTTCCATCGTTATATTATACTTTTATATGCTATTAAAGGCTTGTTGTTGATGTTGTCCCATCAGTATGTCAGGACTAGCAGCTGGATAATATGGTCGACATTATCATATTTGTTTCCTTTATTGCTGTATGAACCTTGACACTGAATAGAGGTGTTGGGACTGGCTAATGGCTTCATTCTTCTCTGTCTGTAGGCAGTCAGTAGCAGATGGTCATCAGTATCTTCTGTTCAAGATAATTGACACAGCATGACTAACAGCCAAACACCAGATAATTGAATTGTTCATGATGGTAACTGTCGTCCAAACTTTAGTTACTGTTTTACTTTCCCTTTTCATGAAGCCCCTAAATAATGTCACTCATTGCAAGAGTTCTCAAGACAACAGGACTGTTCTCTTATCCCCTGTTGCTAGATAATATTTTATTCTTAAAACTGCAAATTACCACTGCAATTTCTACATCCTAATTTGGCATAAAATTAGATTACACCAAAAGCATATTGATTGACTAAAGTACAATGTGGGGTTTTGCCCCCCTTACTGATCACAGAAATTCATTAAAGGACACTGAAGTCAAAATGCAGAACTTAAATCTTTGCAACAGATCCTAAAACTTTTCAGAGACCGGAAAAGTATGTCTGATAAAAAAAAGGAAATCATTGCAAAGACATTAAGCAAAGATGTTGCAGATGTGAATGTAGAAGCAATTGCAGTAAGGAAATAGCTGAAGGCATTGTTGCCAGCTAATGTGATCAGTTCATGTTAATTGAAACACTAAAATTCTATAAGTGGCCACAGGGCTTTTCATTTTTCATAATGAATGATATTTGTTATTGACCTGCTCAAATACAAACAGTGTGTGTGTTACAAGCATGTAGTGCTATAAGAGCTATGAAGCCAGGCATATTTCCGGACTGCTACCTAACAGGGAGGACTACAATCTATGCAAAGTTATTTCAGTTTAATCCTATTGAAATCTATAGATTTAGTGTCGCTCCCTTGGGCTTAACTTCATTGTTGGGGCTTAACTTGGCTAGAGAAGGCCACGGTACCTGACCTGTTGGGGTTGCGCCATCAGAGTTGCCTTGCCCCATTTGTATGCCCTTCACTGCCTTCTGAAAGCCCCTGATGTTCCTAGGATGCCAACTGCTGGTCCACAACTTGATTTAATAGCTGTGACTGGTTCTCCACCAACCATTGTCCAAACTGAGAAAGGTTGATCTTGAGTTCCTCTTCTGTGGTCACCTTTATCACTTAGTCCCCTGAAGAACTGTCAGAATTAGTCCTGGTTTGGTTCTCTTGGAACACCTTGAGGGTTGATGTTGCCATGTGGCTCAGCCTACAAGGATTCCAGCCCAGCAGGGCAGGAATCCATTGTGGTGCTTCACTGTAGTGGCAAAAATGCCGACATTCTCCACTAGTGTCATTCCCCTGAGCATGTCACTCAGTGCCTTCCCACCTGCAATTCTGGCTTGAAATAAAATGCATTGACATGCACTTTCCTGCATTCGGCTCTCTTTATTTGGGTTTTTCTCTCACACTGATACCTCTAGCCATCTGTTCCCTCACAGCAGGACCCCACACTGTTACTCTCTCTTTTTTTTATCCTCCCTTCCTTGCTCCTCCTTCTTGTTTTAACCCTCATTTCTGCCCTTCTTCCCTGCACAGTCTCTCTCAGTACAAACTCCACACTTCCACTATGTAATTACTGCAACGTGAAAATGGTTACAGTCAAAACATTTGAATGGTGATTGGCAAAGAACCTCAATGGGTCTCTAAAGAATAAATTGAAAAATAACCATTGAAGTCTATCAAGGACCCATAAGGTGTTCACCGTAATCAAAAATGGGGTAAAATCTATATTGCTTACCTCAGTGACTGCCTGTATGTGCTCACTCAGCTACATTCAGTGCAGTCAAGAGGAGGCAAACAAGAACTAACATTTAAGAAAAATGAATAGTTGAATCAGTTGTTGAGATGAGCTAATGAACTGCAACTGTTCCAGTTTAGAAAGGTTTAGAATTAGACCTTTCAAGCTTGTCATCAAAATGATCTACAAAGCCAATCCTAAATCTACTATCAAATGCCCAATGATTAACAGAAATCAATGATTCAAAGATGTTCACAAACCATGAGTACTTAAATGGGACATAGCAAAATGTAATAAGGGTAAGTGCATACTTTTTCAATTTGTATGAACAAATTGCAAAAAACAAGACAAATCATGTGCTGTGTTGAGACCTAAAAAAAATTTAATCTATAAATTAATCTAGCATCCTGTTTCTTTTATTCTTTTCTATTGTATCCTATAACTATCTATATGGATGTGCCAACCTCTTGTCAGAGCATGACCTAGTGTCTTCCATGGCGATGGTAGAGTTTTCACAATTTGTTGCTGGTCCCACCCATTAAGCAGGCCACACCCTGGATCTGATCTTTGGCATATGGATAGATGTGGCCATCAATAAAGTGCCATGATCAGATCACTTTATTCTGAAGGCCCAGCCCTATATACCATAGTCATACTATCAGCCTAGAGTTGTGGATATAAAACACAGGTGAATAGAATTATGTAAGTTGCTTTGGTTCTCTTTGTAGCAAAATACAGGTATAAATTAAATAAATAAAGATAACTGAAGACAGGGTGCTGATAAAATATAAGTTGGTGAGTGCTGAATCAGACCAGTGGCCAACCTGGGAAGAAGAGAAGGAAGCAGCGAAAGATAAGGAGGGAAGGTACATGGGTAAACAAGATGCAAGCGTCGGCAGGTTCTCCACCATGCAATTGGGTTTGGCCTCCCAGCTGACATTGTGTAACTCAGCCAGATTTTTTCTAGAGAGAGGCTGCCAGGAGTAAGGAGAGAGGGAAACTGAAGATAAATGTCAAGTTGGCTAGTGAGTGGGATGGAGAGAAGGAGTTAGGTAAAGTGGAGAGGCTATGGGGACTTCCAGGGAAGAGAAAGAGGATGTAGTAGAGGATGGGGAAATTAGTCACCACACATAGATCTTTGTGGATTCCTTGCTTCATGTGTCTTCATGGTTTACTTGACCCAACTGAGTCACTTTCTTGTAGTTCTTTTTTTTTTAATTTCAAATTTTATTTATAATCCAATACAAGAAAAATACATTTAGCCATCTCCAAAATTACATGTTAATAGATTATATTACATTTATAAATAATAACTTCCAACTGTATTTGTTAAAGAATATACGAGAAAAAAACATTAATTCTCCTGTACAAAATTTCAATTCATTCTCATTTCCCCTTATAAATTATAAATCATAACCAATAGTCATAAATCCACAACTATACTTTTTTCTAATATACGCTATCCATAAGTTCCATTTTGTCTTAAAGTCCGTTATTAGTTTATCTTCAACATAAGTTGTCAATTTTGCCATCTGAGCAATTTCCAATGTTTTCAACTGCCAATCAAATATGGTGGGCATCTCTTTTAACTTCCATTTTTTTGCCCAGACTATCCTTGCCGCCGTTGTTAAATATCTAAATAACTCTCCATATTTTTTATCTTTATCATTTACCAGAAAACCTAAAAGATAAGCTTCAGGATTTAGAGCTATGGAGTCCTTAAAGATTTTTGAGATTTCTTTTTGGATATCCTGCCAAAAGTGTCTTGCTCTTTTGCATGTCCACCACATATGGAACATTGTCCCTCTCACTTTCCCGCATTTCCAACATTTGTCCGATAGACTTTTATTCATTTTTGATAATTTGTGTGGAGTCATGTACCAACAGTAATGCATCTTATAATACTTTTCCTTAATATAATAACTGTTCGTAAATTTCAGATCTTTACTCCACATTTTTTGCCAGGTTTCCAATGGAATGTTATGACCAAGATTTCTTGCCCAAACAATCATAAAATCTTTAACCACCTCATCTTCCGTGTACAGTAATAAATATAATTCATGCATCTTCTTGATTAAATGATTATCATCTTTACATAAATATAACTCTAATTGTGATTTTTCAACTTCAAATTCCCATAGATTCTTATCCCTTTCTATATAGCCACCAGTCTACATATTTATATTCTTGCGCTAATTTCTCGTGAGATTTAATTCTCAACTGCATTATTCCTTCTTGAGTAAAAGTCTCAATTATATCCTTATAATTTAACCATTTAGTTTCTGATGTGCTTGCCCTCTGAACAGAGCTTCCTGTGGTGACAACCATAAAGGAATTTTAGAATATAATTTTCTTTTATACTTATTCCAAACCTTAAATAAAGCAAATCTTATAACATGATGCAAAAATTGTTTATTTGCTTTCTCTTTTTCGTACCATAAATATGCGTGCCAACCAAACCTCAAGCCTGCACCTTCTAATGTTAATAATCTCTGTTCTCTCAAAACTATCCATTCCTTTATCCAAACCAGACTACATGCATCAAAATACATCCTTAAATTTGGTAATGCCTGTCCTCCCCTCTTTTTAGCATCACAAAGAATTTTCATTTTTATTCTAGGTTTTCTTCCTCTCCAAACAAAGCTTGCCAAATCCCTCTGCCAGATTCTGAACGGCTTATCCGATTTAATAATTGGAATATTCTGAAACAAATACAAAATTTTTGGTAAGGTATTCATCTTTATGGCGGATATTCTACCCATAAAAGATAAATTGAGAGTCTCCCATTTTTAAAAATCTTTTTTGACCTCTGTCCATAGTTTCTCATAATTATCCTGGAATAGACTCAAGTTTGTGCTAGCAATATTGATACCTAAATATTTATAAGTTTTAACTATTTGACATCCTGTTTTCCCTTCTAAACCTTTCTGGCTCTCCTTATCCATATTTTTCACAATTATTTTTGATTTGGTTTTATTTATTTTTAAACCAGTTACCTCTTCAAAATCTTTAAGCTTGCCTAATCCCACATCTATACAATCTAAAGGATCCTCCAAAATCAATATTAAATCATCTACATAGGCCCTCAATTTAAAGGTCTGTTGTTTAATTTTCAGACCTGTAATATTTTTGTCTTCTCTTATGTCTTGATTAAAGACTTCTAGAGCCATGATAAAAAGTAAGGGTGAGAGTGGGCAACCTTGCCGTGTTCCCTTCTGAATATTAAATTTCTCTGTAAACTCACCATTTACTATTACTTTATGCCCACTGTTCTTTATAAATCTCCCTTATCCAATTTATAAATGTTCCACCACATTCCATCCTTTCAAGTAAGCTAAATAAAAAACTCCAATCAACAGAATCAAAAGCTTTTTCTATATCGATAAAGAATAAAGCCAGTTGTTTATCCGGTCTCAGTTGGTAATATTTGATAACATTTAGTATTATCCTTATATTATTTCTAACTTGTCTACCGGGCAGAAAACCCACCTGGTCTTCATGTATAATCTTAACCAGTATCCCTTTCAGCCGATTAGCCAGTATATTAGTAAAGATTTTATAATCTATATGTACTAAAGAAATAGGCCTAAAATTTTGCACCTCATTTGTCTCCAGTTTAAGTATAACCGTGATATGTGTCTCTTTCCAGGAGTCTGGGATGCTATCAATTATAATCTTGTTCATTGTCTCCTTTAAAGCTATTAATATTTCTTCTTTAAAAACCTTATAATATGCACTTGATAACCCATCAGGCCCCGGAGCTTTACCATCTTTTAGATTGTTAATTGTGTTTATAATTTCCTCTGAACTTATAGGCTGATTTAATAATTCTAACTGTTCTGAGTCCAATTTCAAAATATTCTGTTTTTCTAAGTATTTCTCTCTTTTCTCCCTAGAGATGTCCTGCTTCTCATATAATTTTAAATAAAATTCAAAAAAACCTTGTTTAATTTTTTCTTCCTCCAGTAATATATTCCCATCTTTCTTTAGAGCTGTAATCAATTTATTTTGTTGTTTCTTCTTTAATTTCCAAGCGAGCCATCTGCCTGGTTTATTTCCCAGTTCAAAATATTGTTGTTTTACTTTATTTAACTGTTCACCTAATATACCCACCTCTAAGAGTTCCAGTTGTTTTCTTAATAGCTTTAATTGTTGTAGAGTATTTTTATCTTTTGTTTTTTCCAACAACATTTTTTCCTTGTTTTTTATTACCTCTTCTAATTTCTGCCTTTCTTGATCTTTAAGCTTTTTTAATTTACAGCTGTGGGATATCAATAGCCCCCTCATGTAGGCTTTACTTGTGTCCCACACCGTTTTAATTTTAATAGCCTCCTGCACATTTATTTCAAAGAAGTCTTTTAGTTTGACTTTACAATCTTTCACAACTTCTTCATGTAATAGTAGACTATCCATCATTCGCCATCTTTGATTACTTTTCCTTCTCTTTGACTTCAAGCTCATTGGTACAGGTCTATGATCTGATATTAATCCCAGTAGTATCTCAATTTTTCTTACATCTAAAACAATATCTTTTGTAACCAAAATCATATCCAATCTGGACCATGAACTATGTCTTTCAGAAAAAAAGGTAAAGTCTTGCATAGTTCTATTATTATTCCTCCACACATCCACCAATCCCCAATTATCAACCAAATAAAAAAAAACTCAATGGTAACTTCCCTCGTTCTCTTCCAGTATTCCCATTGCTTATTCTCTTATCTAATTTAGGTTCAGTTACCCCATTTAAGTCCCCCATTAAAATAACACTAGAGTATAATAAATTTGACATTTCACAGGCCAAATTCTCAAGAAATGTACTTTTACCTTCATTTGGAGCATATGTCCCTACCACCAATGTTTTGATGCCATTTATTTCCACTTCTTACATTATATATCTTCCATCTTTATCAGATTTTATTAAACATGGTTTCAATTGTTCCTTAACATATTACACAGCACCATTTTTCTTTTCCTTTTTCATTGCTGACACAAAATCTAAACCCAAATTCATATTAACTAAATATTTTTAACCGATTCCTTTATATGTGTTTCCTGTAAGCAGATTATTTGGAAATTCCCCCTTTTCAAAAATTGGAACACTCTTTTACGTTTTTTTGGGTCATTTAAACCATTCACATTCCAAGTTATTATATTCATATCTTTATTACACAACATAAGTAAGTTAGTTTTGCTCTGTTACAAACAGACCAATATTTTAATTCAGCTCTTTTTTATGTTTCTTTAGGAAGTCTCTTGCTTTCTGTTTGTCTTTGATCTTAACTTCCCTACTTTTAAATTGGAATGAAATACCTTCTGGTATTTCCCATTTAAAATATATCCTATTTTTTTCAACACTTCAGTTATAAAACTGTATTCCTTTCTCAATTTCAAAATCTTTGGTGGCATTTCCTTCAACAAAATAATTTCCTTCCCATCCACTTGGAACCTTTTCTCATAATGTGCATGAAGTACAGCATCCCGTATAAATTTCTTAACAAAACTTATAAGAATGTCTCTTGGCAGATTTCTTTCTTTAGCATATTTTGAGTTTACATGAAAAATTTCATCCACCTCCAATTTCATTTCTCCCTCATTTTTCCCCAACATCTCACACAAAATATTAACTACTCTTCTATATGTATCTTCTCCTTCCAGCTCTTGCAGTGAGCGCAGTCTTAAAAGTCTTTCCTTTTGTTTCACTTCTATCCACATTCTTTCTTGATTTTCTCTCTCCTTCTCATTCTCCAGGCTTTCCATCCTATCTTCTAGATTTTCCAGTTTTTCATTGACAATTTTAAAGTCTTCTACTAGTTGAGATATGCCATGTTCCAGCCTTGAAATCTTTGCTGTCTCCTGTTTAATATTGCTTAAATCTTCATCAATTTTATTTACTTTTCTATTCATGTCATTTAAAGTCTCAGTCATTTGTGTTAATTTTGTCATCATCTCCTGCATATTCACTTTATCTGGCGTGGAGACAGCAAACTGCATTGGTACCTCCTTTTTTTCCCTGGGAGTCATTATTCCTTTTAGATAAGTAGTAACACTGTTCAAAAGTTAATAAGGCAACAACAAAAATCTTCTGTAACGTCTGTGACTTTATACATCAGCTTTCCCTTCCCCTCTTCAGTTTCTCCTTCAGCGTCTTAAACAAGGGTGGGGTGTTTCAATCAGCCTTCGGGAAATAAGAATCTAGCTCAGAGGAGTTAGAAAGATTCTTCAACAATACAGCCTCAACTTTACATTTCAATTGTTTAATCACCTAGTTTCAGGAAATGAAAGGTCGCTCCAGCCTCAGTCCCCTCAGGATCTTTCGTGTTGATAGGGAGTTCTTTTTCTCCTGCCACGATGAAATGCTGCTCTCGGGTTACAGTCACTATGACTATTTCTCCTTCACAGCTTTCACCTTTATCAGGCACTGGAGCTCCCCCGTCGCTTCTCCTTTGTACTGGAGAATTCTAATTTGCAGGTTAAAGAGTTTTTACCTGCATTCTCTAACACGAAGAAGCTCCGTTGAAATGGAGCCAGCCAGCTGGAGCGGAAATTCCACCGGAAGCCACTTTCTTGTAGTTCTGATGTGGACAGGACACACCGCTCTCCCTCCCACAGTGACAGGCCTTTCATTTCAAAGGCAAAAACAGATCAATGTGCTTTGATATTTTTCCATAAGTGGTAATGAGAGGGGCCAGCTACATACAGGAAGCCAATGCATATACATCAGAACAAAACTATGTTTATTTAGGTTATTTAGATTCTACCTTTTTCATTTGAAAACTGCCGAAGATGCCTTATATTCCGCACAGGTACAATACAAAAAAGATAGAGATTAAAATCTAATAACAATTGCTTCATAATTTAAACCAGAATTTGAATTAGTTTTAAAAGCTCACTAAAAATTTTAAAATGCAACTAACTCTCCTTGGAAGGCCTGTAGTATAGGGATCAGATGTAATTCACAGAGTAGAGAGTGTCAAAAGTTTGGAAAGGCAGAAGACGGTCATGTGACTTTCCACCAAGCACCCCTTGGTCATCATGAGCTCCTGCAATTAAGATTTACTAATCTATATACCTTCAGATGTATACTGTCGCCCTGCCTATTTAATGTGTATGTGGAGCACATCATGAGACAGGCGGGGTTAGATGAGTCACAAATTGGGATCAAGATTGCAGGGAGAAATATCAACAACCTCAGATATGCAGATGATACCACTCTAATGGCAGAAAATGAAGAGGAACTAAAGAGCCTGTTGATGAAGGAGGAGAGTGCAAAAGTTGGATTAAAACTCAACATCAAGAAAATGAAAATCATGGCATCTGGCCCTCTCAATTCCTGACAAATAGATGGGGAAGAAATGGTGGTAGTGACAGATTTTATTTTCCTGGGCTTCAAGATCACTGCAGATGGGGATTGCAGCAAAGAAATTATAAGACGCTTGTTCCTGGGAAGGAAAGCTATGGCAAATCTAGACAGCATCCTAAAAAGCAGAGACATCACCCTGCCAACTTAAGTGTGTCTAGTCAATGCTAGGGTCTTCCCAGTTGCAATGTATGGCTGTGAAAGTTGGAGCATAAGGAAGGCCGAGCGTCAAAAAATTGAGGCTTTTGAACTCTGTTGGAGAAGACTCTTGCGAGTCCCTTGGACTGCAAAGCGAACAAACCAGTCAGTCCTAGAGGAGATCAGCCCTGCCTGCTCCTTAGAAGGCCAGATCCTGAAGATGAAACTCAAATACTTTGGCCACCACATGAGAAGGAAAGACTCCCTGGAGAAGAGCCTAATGCTGGGAGCGATTGAGGGCAAAAGAAGAAGGGGACGACAGAGAATGAGGTGGCTGGATGGACTTACTAAAACAGTAGGTGCAAACTTAAATGGACTCTGGGGAATGGTAGAGCAGTGGTCCCCAACATTTTTATCACTGGGGACCGGTCAACGATTTTACTGAGCCCCGGGGGGGTAGTCTTTTGCCGAGGGACGTCGCTTTCCCACCGGCGCCCCTGACTTCCTGCCACCCGCTGGGGGGGGGGGCGCTGCCAGCAGCATCTGTGCAGTGCCACTCTGAGGGGGAGCCCCCGCCATGGCGGTTGCCGGAGAGCACCAAATGTGAGCCAGCAGCAGATTGGCAGGGCAGTCCCCGAGGTAGCAGCCGCGAAGGAGGACAAGGAGGAGCTGCAGCCCGGTATTGACTGATCCACGGAACGGTACTGGTCCCTGGACTGGGGGTTGGGGACCACTGTGGTAGAGGACAGGAAGGCCTGGAGGATCATTGTTCATGGGGTCACGATGGGTCGGACATGACTTCGCACCTAACAACAACAACAACAAGTTATTATTAGACCATCAAAAAAAAATTCATCCAGTGCTATGCAAGAGTTGCAACTCATGGTTAACACAATGGTTTGATACTAATTTTAAAATCTAAAGGCATATAAAATTTTCTACTGCTTCCTCTCCCATGAACTGTGCCAGTTAATATCGCAAGGAACTTCATGTTCTTCATCTGTAGGTCATGCAGGCCATAATGTTTATACATATTAGGTTGTTATAAGATTGAATAATTGCAAATTGGTCATGGCTGCTAGAGCTAACATTTCCTACACTCCTCATAGTAACATCCTGACTAATGCTTCAAAACTACATTGCCTAAATTATGAAATGTCAATATAGCTTTAATTGTAAACGTCTCTGTAAACTGTGTTCTAATGTGCTAAAGGGGCTTTGCTGTGGTGATGTCTGTGTAAATGGTTTTTTAAGATGCCCTGAGAGGACAAGGGACAGATCGGGGTTCTGTAACTGCTCTTTGAGTGAGCTGCTCACATGCTACAAAGGGGTCCCTCATTGCTAATTTATTAGTATACTAGATATTAAGCCCGCTGTGGGCAAAATACAGCGGGCCCTAGCATGATGGGTGGGTGGAGGGATGGGGCGAAGGAAGGAGGAAAAGGAGAGAGACTGAAAGACAGAAAGAAAGGGAGGAAGATAGAGACAGAAGAAGAGGGAGAGAAACAGGTAGCCAGAAAGAGGCAGATGGAAGAGAGGGAGGAAGGGAGAAAGGGAAAAACAAAGTGAATGCTGGGAGGAAGGGAAGGAAAGGGCAAAGGGAATGCTGGGAGGAAGGAAAGGGCAAAGGGAATGCTGGGAGGAAGGGAGGAACAGAGGAAGGTAGGTGGCCTTGGGACCTTCTGCTGGGCCCAGGGGCAGGCTCGGCTGCTCTACGGCCCGGCAGAAGGCTCAGGAAGGCGGCGGCAGGCTTTGAGGCCTACTGCCGGGCCGAGGAGCAGTTTCAGCTGCCCCAGGACCCAGCAGAAGGCTCCGGACGGGGGCGGTGGGCTCCGCGGCCTACTGCCAGGCCTAGGAGCAGGCTCGGCTGCTGCAGTGCCTGGCAGAAGGCTCGGGACGGGGGCGGTGGGCTCCGCGGCCTACTGCCAGCCCTAGGAGCAGTCTCGGCTGCTCCAGGGCCTGGCAGAAGGCTCGGGACGGGGGCGGTGGGCTCCGCGGGCTACTGCCAGGCTTAGGAGCAGTCTCAGCTGCTCCAGGGCCTGGCAGAAGGCTCGGGATGGGGGCGGTGGGCTCCGCGGGCTACTGCCAGGCCTAGGAGCAGACTCGGCTGCTCCAGGGCCTGGCAGAAGGCTCGGGATGGGGGCGGTGGGCTCCGTGGCCTACTGCCAGGCCTAGGAGCAGGCTCGGCTGCTCCAGGGCCTGGCAGAAGGCTTGGGATGGGGGCGGTGGGCTCCGCGGCCTACTGCCAGGCCTAGGAGCAGCTGAGCCTGCTCCAGGGCCTGGCAGAAGGCTCGGGACTTCGGGAGTGGGCTTTGTGGCCTTCTGGTGGGCCCAAGGGCAGGCGAGTCTGCCCCAGGGCCCGGCAGTAGGCTCCCTGGGCGAGGGGAAGCCGGCCAGAGGACTTACCGCTGGGGAAGGCTTCTTCCTCTGAGCGGCAACTCCCCGGCTGGCCCAGGCGAGGCTGGGCCAACCAGCCAATGGGGAGCCGCGCTTTGCGCGACTCCCCATTGGCTGCTTGGCCCTCGAATGACACTCGGAGGGCCCAATCAGGAGCCGCTTTGCGGCTCCTGATTGGGCCCTCCGAGTTTTTATCCCAGACAGGGCCCGCCCTAACTCCTCCCCACTTGCCCTTACTCCTTTATTCCTCCCGCTCCTCCGGAGCGGGGGGAGGGTTAAAGATTCTTTCACCAATTGATTTGGAATGTTCTTTTTCAGTGTCTGTTGGAAGATGCTTTAAAATTGACCTTTTAATGAGAAGAGACAGGTTATTACAACCTATAAATCAATTAACATTTAGGCACTAATTAAATCATAGCCACTGAACACTAATGTGTTACCTGCATCTCTTTCCCACCCACCCCCAAGGTAATGACTATGTGGTCAGTGTGATAAAATTCGACTGGAATAGGGAATAAAGACCTTAAGGTTTCTACAACTGCACAAGTAGACCAGAGGTAGGGGAGCCTTCCTTGCATCTCCAGACATCATTAATTAACTGTAAAAGCAGCCACAGGCAAGGAACGATAGAGGTCGGGGCCACAGAGCAGGAAGATAAATCTTTCCTTCAGGGGAAATGCTTCTCCAAGTTGCTATTAGAATCAACAGGGAAATATCAAACCATTTCCAAATTATCATTCTTCATAGAAATGAAGTCTTATGTACACTACAGTACTCACTCAAATGCCAGACTGATCCCCCCCAACCAAGTATGTCATCTGTCTAGATTCAGGCCTGGATCCAGCCTCCACCATCAACTCTATTCACTTTACTTCCCTGGCAGCCACTGTCATTGCCAACCAGCCTGGCTGACCCAAGGCCAGCCCCGCTGCTGTAATCCCAGCTGGCCACTCTTAAGTCCAGTGCTGCCAGCATCATTAATATTGATGGCTATGCTGCACCGAGGGTCACCAGTGCCAAAGGCCCAATGCCACTGCTACTGAGGCTGGGACTGAGTCAGGATTCAACCCTCCACTGGACCTCCTGCTAACCTTGCTAACAGAGGAATGATCAAGAGAGGGCTGAAAATGTACTCCAGATCTCCCAGGCAAAGACAATCCCCAGCACCAGTTGCCTCACAGTACTGGTCAATGATAACATCAGCTGGGGTCAGGGAACCAGCTGCCTCAGCACAGATAAGAGAATCTTCAATGAAGACCAGATAATCCACAACAAAGACTAGAGAATCCCCACAGATCAAGGATGGCCATCCCACAGGCTCAGAAGCTGCAGCTTCTGATCACCTTGCCAGGCTTTTACTGGAGGAGACCCAGTGAGGTCAAGCATGAGAAAGTGGATGGAAGTGAAAAAAAGTAATGGGAGAAGTTGCATTTTCAGGATTGGTCTATCCAATGGTAGTACACTTGATGAATCTGAAAAAGGACTCTATAAAAATGTAGCAATGAAATACTCTAACTTTCTGTATCATTTTAAAAAAACTTCAGTGGTCTTCTGAAAATTCTGTTTCCGCTACAGGGCAAATTTCCAGTTTGATGGCTATAGGTATCCCCTGTGCAAGCACCGAGTCATGTCTGACCCTTGGGGTGACACCCTCTAGTGTTTTCATGACAGACTCAATATGTGGTGGTTTGCCAGTGCCTTCCCCAGTCATTACCATTTGATGGCTATACAGCACCTTTAAAGAGAGAGAGAGAGAGAGAGAGAGAGAGAGAGAGAGAAAGAGAGAAAGAGCACATAGGTTTAAGTAGAGTTAAATAGACCTCCCCTTTTCACTGTCCCAATCTGGTTAAGAAACTGTAATAGATGAGATTATATGATTAACTAGACTTGTATCCATAATATTGTTGATTGATCTGTAAGAATTATTAGTCCATTCTCTTCTTAACATAATCCTGATACACACACAATATGGAAGAAATAAAACCAGTGTATTATAGAATGAAAGACAACAGGCAATGTAAGTGAGATGCATGAATAGGAATCTATCTATCTATCTATCTATCTATCTATCTATCTATCTATCTATCTATCTATCTATCTATCTATCTATCTATCTATCTATCTATCTATCTATCAACAATACTTGAATTACTTACCCGCCACTCCCAAATGACTTGTGGCAGGTTACAGAGTCTGTATAAAATCCCCAATTAAACTCCCCTTAAAATCACAGACAATTTTACAATTAAAAAAAAAAGATAAAATAAGATACGGAAAAAAAAATTCTGTGCTAACTCAAACCCATTCCCGCCTATATAATGTCCTATTGTAGTGGTCCCCAACCTTTTTATCACCGGGGACCACTCAATGCTTGACAATTTTACTGAGGTCCGGTGGGGGGGGGTAGTTTACTCCTCTACTCTCAACCACTGCCCTAACGCTCTCTGATCCCTATGGTAATGTTTAAACATCCCTTCAAAATAAGATACAGACACGCCACAACAATGAACATAAGGAACATTTTCAGGGAAATTTTAACTCATGACAATGACAAATCGATGGGAACCCTGAGCTTGTTTCTCTACAACGAGATAGTCCCATCTGGGAGTGATGGGAGACAATAACACCCGAAGTGTGTTGTAAAGGGCCGGGGGGGGGGATGGAGTAAAGGGCCGGGGGGGAAGGCATCCTTCGCGGCCCACCTCCAATTAGTCGATGGACCACATGTGGTCCGCCGCCCACAGGTTGAGGATCGCTATCCTAGAGGGAGGAGAGAAGAGGGGCAGATGGAATCTATGGCCGCCATACACATAGCTGTACAATGAAGTGGTTTCATACCGATCTTCTTTAGTGTGCTGGCCTCAGCTCCCACAAAGCCTGTAGCTCCTCTGGGAGCTCATTCCATCAGGTAGGGGCCTGAAAGTGTAAAGCCCTGCAGAGGGCATAGGACGACAGGCGGTCCCTCAGATATGCAGGCCCCAGACTGTGAAGGTGTTAAAGGCAGCTGGGGAGGAAGGTTCCACTGTGCTTCGTGGTGCAGGGTGGTTTTTTTTTATTTTCACAAAGGTTAGATTACATGACTATGCAATTCCACCTCCATGAAAAAAAAATTAAAATGCCCTTGTCAGCTCTGTAGTGCTGCAAAGTGCCATGGAGCTGAGTGGGGCATTTTCTGTCTTCCCTGTCCACACAGGCCTGTGCCTGGATAGGCCCTGTTAGCCTCCATCACAGACCAGGGAACATAGAAATATCCTTGTTTCTTTGCTATGGGGCAACAGAGGGCCTTAGGCATGCCAGGCCCGGGACGAGTCATCGCCAACGTCATGTGGAAGTGGGGGTTAACCTTGCAACAATATGAGCCGGCCCAGCCTTTTCTGCCTGTGCAGAAAAGGTCTCAGCCTCACCATACTTCACAAGGTATCTGTTGTGGGGAGAGGAAGGAAAGCAATTGTAAGCCACTTTGAGATTCCTTCAGACAGTGAAAAATGGGGTACAAAAACCAACTCTTCATCTACTAAATGAATTTGGATTTTGCCGAAGGACAGTATTGCATTTTGCTTCTATGTTTGAGGTTTAAATGTCTGGCAGCCCTTTCAGCAGTCCATTTCACTTCACCTTATTTGGGAGGGTGGGAGAAAAATGGACAGCTGAATACTGAGAACTACCTGTAACAGGTTTTTTTTTGGGGGGGGGGGGTATTTCTTTCTGCTTGGGTAAACCAAATACACAGACCTAATCTAACCTCACAAGCTTCTTGAAACATATCAGTTGTATCTGCATCGGCAAGCTGCATGTGCCTTTCAAGCTTTCATTTCACATCCTTTGGTTTGGTATTATCAAAATTAGTGCAATTACTTTGTGAATGCCAACTCTTCTGGGGACTCTGCTCATATTTCATTTTTATTTGTTGTTGTCCTAAGGAGCACTGCATATCCAAGGAAAGGATTAAATCTCTCTCCTGAAGTGCAGCAATAAAATCATAGTTGTAATGAAATTCAGCTGATATACAGGATGATATTTCATTTAGACTTTAAAATAAAAGGCTGTTTCCACTCCTGATCAGAATAATTCATGACCAGCTTAATTTAATTGCCCTTGTTTTTCATGCATAAGTTAAATATGGTTTGGATAAATTGTCACCATATAGATATATATTCAGGCTTCTGAATGGCCCATGAATCTCTGTGGAGGGTAGAGTAAAGTGCAAGGGCAATTAATTTTTTAAGCCATTTCCATATTTATGAATGTAATTTCCGCATTTATGGAATTATACATATAGAAAGCAATTTTAAGTCAAAGAAAAATAAATGTGAGCCTTGTGACAAGAGATGTTTCTGATCTTTATGGCATTTTCTGTGTTCGTTTAAATTACATACAAACGTGGAAAGAGTTTTCAATTGTTAACAACTTTTATTGTGTTTTATATTTCTGTTATGTTTTATTTAGTCAGCCACCTGAAGCAGGTTCCCTGAAGGGCAGCACAGACATGTTCTAAATACATAAATAAATTACTACATGCCTTTAAATTATTGAAGCAGTTGGTGCAAATTTAAATGGACTCTGGGGAATGGTAGAAGACAGGAAGGCCTGGAGGATCATTGTCCATGGAGTCGTGATAGGTCGGACATGACTTTGCACCTAACAACAACAACAACAACAACAGACATCAAGCTCTACAGAGTAGCCTAGACCAATGGTCCCCAGCCCCCGTTCCGGACACCGGGACCGGTCCGTGGATAAGTCGGTACCGGGCCGCGGCTCCTCCTCATCCTCCTCCCTGGCTGCTGCCTCGGGGGCTGCTCTGCCACTCTGCCGCCAGCTTACCTTTGGTGCTCTCTGGCGGCCGCCCTGGCTGGGGATCCGCCTCGGCGTGGCATTGCACAGCTGCTACTAGCAGCGCTCCCTAGTGGGAGGCGGGAAGTCAGGGATGCCAGTGAGAAAGCAAGCGGAGGAGGGGCTCAGGCAGTGGTGGTGCCACCCCTCACAAAAGACTACTCCCCCCGGGCCTCAGTAAAATTGTCAAGCATTGACCGGTCCCCGACGGTCTAGGCCCTAGACCAGGGGTCCTCAAACTTTTAAAACAGGGGGCCAGTTCACTGTCCCTCAGACGATTGGAGGGCCGGACTATCGTTTAAAAAAAAAAAAAACTGAACAATTTCCTATGTATACTGCACATATCTTATTTTGAAGTTAAAATGAAGAACAAGTAAAGTTAAATCAACAAACATGCCAGTATTTTAATGGGAACTATGGGCCTGCTTTTGGCTAATAAGATGGTCAATGTCCGGTTCCATATTTGTCACTGCTAGTCGTGACAAGTGATGCAAGTGTGCATCAGTTATTCTAGATCTGGTTGGAGATTTCAGATGTTTCATTCTGGAAAAAGTCTGTTCACAGACATAAGTGCTGCCAAAGATGGTTCCCATTTTGAGTGCATGGTTCCTGAGATTAGGATATATCTCAGAGGGGAGACATGCATAAAAATTAAGAAGGCTGCTTGACTTGAATGCATCTTTCAGAGAGTCACAATTCTGCAGATCAGCCAGTTCCATTTGGTAAATTGTATCCACATTTTCAATGTCAATAGAAAATGGGTTACGGAAAAGCTGTATGTCCTGTTCATAGAGATAAAGCTCTTTAAATCTAAATTGGAATTCCTTTTGCAACTTTTCCAGTGAATCCACACATGTTTTGTTTGGGAATGCAACCAATGGTTCTTCCGCTAACAGATTTTGAGTTGTGGGGAGATGGCAGAAATTTTCCTCCTTCACTTGTTTGATGAGAAGGCCTAATTTTACTTCAAATGCTTTCACATGTGATTGCATATCACAGATGAGCTTCCTCTTTCCTTGAAGTTGCACATTGAAACTGTTGAGTAGCTCTGTTACATCTGTCAGAAAGGCAAGGTGCCATTTCCATTCTGGATCATCGAGCTCTGGTACTTCTTTGTTTTTTGAAAGCAGAAAAGATGTAATCTGTGGAAGTAAGTCATAGAAATGTTTCAAAACTCTCCCTCGACTCAGCCAACGGACTTCTGTGTGGTACAGAACATCTTCATAGGCAACATTTAGCTCAGACAGAAATTCCTGAAATTGTCTGTGGTTTAGTGCATTAGCTCTAATGAAGTTAACACAAGAGACCACAATTTTCATAACAGAGTCCCACTTCAGTGATTTACTACACAGCGCTTGTTGGTGGATGAGGCAGTGTATGGCTATTGGACGAGAATGGTTATGTTTGTCCATCTCTTGGTTAATGCGAGCAATTACTCCTTTCTTAGACCCCACCATGCTAGGAGCACCATCAGTTGTCACACTGGCTAGTTTAGCCCAGTCCAGCTCCAAACCATTCACAGTTTGGCAAACCTTTTCATAGATATCCTCTCCTGTAGTTGTTCCTTTGATGCTTTGCAGTGCAGCAAGCTCTTCTGTGACTTCAAAATAGTCATTCATCCCACGAATAAAAATGAGAAGTTGTGCAGAATCACGAACATCATTACTTTCGTCGAGTGCCAAGGAAAAATAGGAAACTTTTTTTGTGGAGTTTTGCAAATGCTGATGTAAATTGTCTCCCATCACTTCAATCCTTCGTGTAATTGTAGGTCCTGAAAGACTCACTGTACTAAATAAATCTGTCTTCTCTGGACACATCACTTTGGCAACAGAAAGAAGGCATTCTTTAACAAATTCTCCCTCCACGAATGGTCTGCCAGTACACGCTATTAGCTTGGCAACTTGAAAACTTGCTTGCAGTGCTGAAATATTTAGCTGCTTCTGCTTCACAAAAGTATTTTGCTGAGTTGTCAATGTAGTTTTCAGTTTTAATATTTTATCTTTTCTCACTTCTCCGACCAAACAATCATATTTATCTTTCTGTTGAGTTTGATAGTGTCGAGTAAATTGTATTCTTTGAACACAGACACTATATTCTGGCATATCAAACACACAGCTTTTTCCTTGTACTGCATGAAAAAGTAATCATAAGTCCACTGTTCTTTAAATATCCTACACTCCGAATCAATTTTTCTCTTTCTTGATATCATTGTTTCCTAGGGATTACAAATAGCTATTAGTAAAATACCAAGCACTACAAAAACAATATACCAGCAATAACTTTGCCCACACAGAGTCATACAGACTGCACTGCCCATCAATGCAGTCTGATCAATGCCCATCAATGCAGCCTTGCCAGTCCACATCATTTCAGCCTCACCAGTGCCCATATTGGTGGAATTCCACTTTTATCTCAGGCTCAAACTGGTGTGGTGCGGGAACCGGCACAATTACAGAGCCGGTTCCTCCACCACCATTCCAGTTCACACTACCCTGTGCAAACTGCACTGCGATTTGTGAACTCGCATAGGAATCTGATTGCATAGGTGAGATTAAGACCCATGCAATCAGATTCCACTGCAGGAAAAAAGAAGGCACATATGCCTTTTTTCTTCCAAATTTAATGTGAGTTCAGCCATACAAGCACATGGCTGAACTCGCACTGCTCAGAGATCACAACAGTGTGAACCAGGGATTACACAGCACACAGCATACAACATCATACACAACTGAATAGCAATCAGAATATAAATGCAGTTTGGTGTAGTGGTTAAGAGTGCGGACTTCTAATATGGCATGCCAGGTTCAATTCTGCACTCCCCACATGCAGCCAGCCACCTTGGGCTCACCACGGCACTGATAAAAGCTGATCTGACCGAGCAGGAATCTCAGGGCTCTCTCAGCCTCACCCACCTCACAGGGTGTTTGTTGTGGGGAGAGGAAAGGGAAGGCGGCCGTAAGCCACTTTGAGTCTCCTTTGGGTAGAGAAAAGCGGCATATAAGAACCAGCTCTTCTTCTCCTTCAGTAATATCAGGGCTCTCTCATCCTCCCCTCCCTCACAGGGTGTCTGTTGTGGGGAGAGGAAAGGGAAGGCGACTGTAAGCCACTTTGAGTCTCCTTCGGGTAGAGAAAAGCGGCATATAAGAACCAGCTCTTCTTCTCCTTCAGTAATATCAGGGCTCTCTCATCCTCCCCTCCCTCACAGGGTGTCTGTTGTGGGGAGAGGAAAGGGAAGGCGGCCGTAAGCCACTTTGAGTCTCCTTTGGGTAGAGAAAAGCGGCATATAAGAACCAGCTCTTCTTCTCCTTCAGTAATATCAGGGCTCTCTCATCCTCCCCTCCCTCACAGGGTGTCTGTTGTGGGGAGAGGAAAGGGAAGGCGACTGTAAGCCACTTAGAGCCTCCTTTGGATAGAGAAAAGCAGCATAGAAGAACCAACTCTTCTTCTTCAGTAATCTCAGGGCTCTCTCAGCCTCCCCTCCCTCACAGGGTGTCTGTTGTGGGGAAGGGAAGGGGATTGTAAGCCGCTTCAGATTCCTTCAGGTAGAGAAAAGCGGCATATAAGAGCCAACTCTTCTTCTTCTACTACTGTCAATTAAATTGGGTTTCCTACTCCTTCGCTGTCTGCAGAGCTGGATTAAGTTCCCATGCAATAACACTGAGCACTGACCATTTGCATTTCCTCTGAGCACTGACAATTTGCATTATCATTGTTATGCCACCCACCTAGAAACCACCCCAACCAACTAACCAACTTCAAAAAAAGGCTCTCCTTATGTTAAAAAAAAATCCTAATTGTTTTAACGTGGTGGGGGGCGGGTCTCTCTTTGGAGGAAGGCAGCAAAAAGAGCTTGGCAAAAGAGATCCGACAGGAAGGTGGGGGGGGGGGGTAAAGATTAAAATCCTTGCAAGAGCAGAGTTTTTCTAAGGCAGCCGCTGTGCGCTGCAGACCCTGCGCTGCTTTGCAAACCTCATTTTCCTGTTGCTACTCTTAGCTCAAGCCAACTAACCAACTTAAGAAAAAAGGCTCTCCTAACGTAACAAAAAAAAAATCCTAGCTTGTTTTTAACCTCGATCAGGCAGCCACTGGCTTTGCACAGGCACACTCGTTATCCCTCCAATCTCGCCAGAGACAGAGGAAGAATGAAGAGACGGAGAAAAGGCGGGACTCAGAGAGTGCAGCTCAAATTTCACACATGCGCGCCGCAGGGAGTCGGCTGCTGACAGGCGGCTGGAGGGAAAAACACCCGGCGGGCCAGATAAAAATCGTCCGGGGGCCGGATTTGGCCCGCGGGCCATAGTTTGAGGACCCCTGCCCTAGACCACAATCCCTAATGATTTATCCAAGAAATTTTAAAACCCTATTATCTGTGTAGGTTGATCCTGCATTGACCAGGGGTTTGAACAGATAGCTTCTATGGCAGAAATTCCAAATATATGATTCTAAAAAAGCCATCTTGAATAATTTATTTTTACATAGTTTTTGGACAGTCAGGAGAGTGGGAGCCTTTCTGACCTTCTCAAACTGGTGATCACATAAGATGAGGGTCATAATGGAGAATGCATCATGTATGGACCAAATTTTCAGAAAAGGGGAAAACAGTGGTCATGGGTGACTTCAGTTACCCAGATATCCTGGGTAAGACCAACTCTGCTAAAAAATGCAAACTCCATTAAATTCTTAACTTGCCTTGCCAATAGCTTCATTTACCAAAAAGTAGAGAGGGGAACCAGGGGCTCTGCTATTTTTGACTTGATTCTCATCAATAAGGAAGAACTGGTAGATGAGGAGGAAGTAGAATCATAGAATCATAGAGTTGGAAGGGGACATACAGGCCATCTAGTCCAACCCCCTGCTCAACACAGGAGCAGTCCAAAGCATCCTAAAGCAGTGGGTGCACTTGGTAGCAGTGGGCACACTTGGTAGTGGGCACACTTGTTAGCAGTGATCATGTGCTTTTGGAATTTTCAATTGTGGGAAAGAGAAAATCTTTACGTATTCGTATGTATAGATTGGACTTCAGGAAAGCTGATTTTCACAGACTTAAAGGTATGTTATGTAGAGTTCCATGGTCAGAAAGACTTAAAGAGATAGGAGTCCAAGAGGGTCTTCTCTTGTGAGGGAAATAGTGATCCAGATGGCAAAAAAGTAACACGGGGTACGAGAATGGTGTCCTAGGATCAGTGTTGGAGCAGTCTAAAAACACCTAGTTTCTTTAAATGAACAGTCTTCTGGTCCAGATGAACTGCATCCAAGGGTACTAAAAAAAACTTGCATATATCATCTCTGAACCTCTGTCCATTATTTTTGACACTTCTATGAGAACTGGTGAGGTGCCAGACGATTGGAGGCGGGCAAATGTTGTCTCCATCTTCAAGAAAGGGAAAAATGAGGATACAGGTAATTATCGACCCATCAGCTTGACATCTGTAGCTAGCAAAATTTTGGAACAAATAATCAAATACTCGGTCCTTGAGCAGCTGGAACTGAGAGCTGTGATTTCTAAGACTCAGATCAAGTCATGTCAGACCAACCTTATCTCTTTTTTTGAGAAAGTGACTACCTTGCTGGATCAGGGGAATGCCATGGACATAGTTTATCTGGATTTCAGTAAAGCTTTTGATAAGGTTCCACATGATATTCTTGTTCATATGTTGGTAAAATGCAGTATGAATCTTAATTCTGTCAGTTGGATCATAACTGGTTGACAAATCGTACCCAGAGGGTATTTGTTAATGGTTCAACATCTTCTTGGAAAAGAGTGACAAGTGGAGTAGTCCAAGGATCTGTCATGGGGCCTCTGTTGTTCAACATATTTATAAATGATTGAGTGATTTCTCAGTGGAACAGGCTCCCTCGGGAGGTGGTGGGTTCTCCATCTTTGGAAATTTTTAAACAGAGGCTAGATAGCCATCTGATGGAGAGGCTGATTCTGCGAAGGCAAAGGGGTGGCAGGTTACTGTAGATAAGTGATAGGGATGTGAATGTCCTGCATAGTGCAGGGGGTTGAACAACTCTATTATTCTATGACTAGGGGCAAAGCCCGTTGTCTCCAAGAATACAACGGGCGCTAGAGCTTGGCAGTGGGAAGAGGAAGGGGAGGAGTTGTCCAGTCTGTAAGGGCATGGGGTTGTCATGTGTGTTGTGTGGGAGATTGTGGTGGCATGGTGGCAAATGAGGCCATGGGTGTGGAGATATGGATGTCAAGAACCTGTGGTGTGGAATGTTCGTTGATTGTGGGAGAGGACTGACCTTTGGGAATTGTGGCATAGTGGTTACAGATGAGCTTTCCAGAGCCATGTCCTCAGATACGTGAAGGGAAAATCAGACTGGAGACTCTTCTTAAGGGAAGATTACATGGCAACCAATTCCCCCCAGTTCTGCATAATTTCCCTTCTTGTGTGAATTAGGCTACATTCACCGAAATGCCCCTCTGCCCTAATACACATAGGGTAGTCACAGTACACAGGTGTCCACCCTGTTCCTTCTGTCTCCCATATTTTCACTGTTGGTAAAATGTTATGTGCCCACATGTTTCTTTCATGGTTGCTCCTTAGAAGAACGGATTTTTGTACCCTATTGCTTACTACCCAAAGGAGTCTCAAAGCGGTTTACAAACACCTTTTCCATTTGTCTCTCCACAATAGTCAACCTGTGAGGTATGTAGGGTTGTGAGAGATCTGAGAGAACTGGGAATGGTCTACAGTGACCCAGCAGGCCTCAGGTGTCTCAAAGCATTTTCCAATCGTCTTCCCCTTCTCTCCCCATAGCAGACTCCCCATGAGGGAGGTGGGGTAGCGAGCCTCACAGGGAAGGTGGCAACCCTAAGAGGAAGACTGTCTGTGCACAGCAGTCTTGACCTTAGTAAGGTTTTTAATACTGTTTTTGTATTTGCCAGGCCAAGGTTATTTGCCAGTATTTCAGTTACGATGTGTCTCCAGACATTTACTTGTTCTCTATTTAGTTTCAGGCTGTAAATATTTATTTAGATCTTCCTGCACTTTCCAGACTCACAGGACTGATGCTGGTCTGCCTGTCTGCACCCCAGAATACAAACAGTTGCTGATAAGGGCTGGCCATAACCCATAGGCCAGGAGGGACACTCCTGCACCACTCCCTACCAACTGCAGGCATTAATGGCTCATTTGAAGGCTGGACTCTGAGGCATTGTACGATTGTGAAGTCCCACCTACAAACCGCAAGGAATATTTCCAACCCAGGGGTAGCCAACCTACAGGTGTGGCCTCGAGAGCTCCTGGAATTATAGCTCACCTGCAGAGTATAAAGATCAGCTCCCCAGGCAGAAAGGGCTACTTTGGACAGGGTTGTGGTAGAGAAGAAACATTTAAGGCTTCCCACACAGGTTGTTGTTGAATTGAAAGACTTGAGGCCTACTGCACAGGGTTGTTGTGCAGATGAAACAGGAGACAAAAGAGAGAAGGGGCTTTTCTGTGGCCTCCCTGTCAGGCAACTGTTTGGCAGAAGGGGAAAGTCCCCCCCCCTCAAAAGGAAGGCCCTCAGTCTCCCTGCGTTGCTCTTGGAAAGGCCTCCTTCCCTCAGTCAGGGCCTGTCAGAGGCTCCTTCGGAGCAGGCTTGAAGGGGGGAGGGGGAGCACTGTGCAGCCTCCTGCCAACTCTGTCAGGGCTCTGAGGCAATTTGCAGTTGGACATGGCAGTTAGGACAGCCTTGGGGCGAAAAGGGCTGGCGCAGCCTCTGTTCTCATCCCCCTTGGCAGCCCTGCTGATCTCCTCTCCCTTTGGTGGTCAGGAGCAGACTGGCAGCCAGACTGGGCTGGGTGAATGGAATTTTGGTCTGTCCTGGTGAGGGGCCAATAGGAAGGCACTTTGCGTGCCTCCCCATTGGCTGCTTGGCCCTGGATGGACACTCGGAGGGCCCAATCAGGAGCCGCTTCGTGGCTCCTGATTGGGCCCTCTGAGTTTTTATCCTGGACAGGGCCTGCCCTAACTCCTCCCCAGGTGGCCTTACTCTTTTATTTAATAGGACCCTGTCCTATTTAAAGATTCTATGATTCTATGGGCAGTTTTTTTTAATTAATTTATTTTTATTTTTATATAGAGAAGAACAAGGAAAAATATATTTGATTACAATATTACAATATCATCCCTCCCTCTACTCCCAAAGTCCCCATTTGCTTGAAGTTTTGCATTGCTGAATACTGTAGATGTCTGTTGCCTATAAATATAAAAACAAAGCCACAACAAAAAAAAAATCCCACTTTAACATAACATTTCCAGCACTTACAGTCAACGGGTATTATAAAATTTGTCCTTAGACTCGAACCAAGGCATATCCTTAAGCTAGAAAATCAGCTGGTTCCTGCACTTGTTTACAACAACATATTTTAAGTACTTAACATTAAGCATCTTTAACCGCTCCTGCGGAGCGGAATAAATAAAAGAGTAAGGGCACTGTGGGAGGAGATAGGGTGGGCTCTGTCCGGGATAAAAACTCAGAGGGCCCAATCAGGAGCCGCGAAGCGGCTCCTGATTGGGCCCTTCGAGTGTCCATCCAGGGCCAAGCAGCCAATGGGGAGGCACGCAAAGTGCCTTCCTATTGGCCCCTCACCAGGACAGACCAAAATTCCATTCACCCAGCCCAGAAGTTGGATCCTTGTCTGTGACAGTGAGCTGTGCCCTGGTCTCTCTCCCATTCTCACCGACCTTGCCCAAACAGCAGATGGCACCCAGCTCTTTCTCCTGATGGATGACTGCTCTGACTCTCCCGCAGAACTGGTAGCCAGATGTCTGGAAGCAGTGACGAAATGGATCAAACAGAGTCGTCTGAAGCTCAGCCCTGCAAAGACAGAGGTCATGTGGTTGGGTAGGAAGGAACCATGGGAGGAAGTGCATCTGCCCACCCTGGACGGTGTGCAGCTCTCAGCAACACACTCCGCAATGATCCTGGGCATGATCCTGGATGCTTCTCTTACAGTGGAAGCCCAGGTCACAAAGGTAGCACAGCTGGCATTTTACCACCTCTGCCAAGCAAAGCTGCTAATGCTCTACCTGTACTCAGAGCACCTAGCTACAGTGATCCATGTGACTGTAACCTTAAGACTGGACTTCTACAACTCGCTCCATGTAGGCCTACCCTTGTCCTTGGTCCACTAACTACAACTGGTGCAGAATGCTGTGGCCAGGATCCTCACTAAATCATCATGGAGATCCCACATTTGGCCAGTTCTCTAACAACGTGGCTGGCTTCCAGTTGAATTCCGGATTAAGCTTAAGGTTTTGGTAACCACCTTTAAAGCCACATTCAGGTTGGGCCCAGTGTATTTGAGAGACCACCTCCCTGCTTATACCCCCAAAAGAGACTTGCACTCCACCACCTCCAACTGGCTGCGGATCCCTGGCCCCAAAGAAGCACGTCAGACCTCAACAAGGGCCTGAGCCTTTTCGGTTCTGGCCCCCACCTGGTGGAATGTGCTCCCTGAGGAGATCAGAACCCTGCCCAAACTTCCACAATTCCACAAGGCTTTCAAAAGGGAGCTCCTCCACCAGGCATTAACTTGAGGCCGACCGACTCAGAACATCTGCTGGGCCCCCCCTCAGATGCCCTTCCATGATTGATCTCCCCATTCTGTTTTTATTCATGTTGTGTTGTGAATTGTTACTTGATATATTGTTGTGATGTTCCATTGAAACTTGTATAATGTTATAGATTATTATATAAGTTCCATATATATATATATATATATATATATATATATATATATATATATATATATATATATATATATATATATATATATATATTTATTTATTATTATTATTATTATTATTATTATTATATAACTTCCATATAAAGTTATAATGTTCCATTTAAACCACCCAGAGCTGTAAAAAATGGGCGGTATAAAAATCCAAATAAATAAATTATTTGGAGGAGGGTTTAGAGGGGATATTTATTAAATTTGCAGACGATACTAAACTGGGAGGGGTAGCAAACACAACCGAAGACAGAATCAGAATACAGGATGATCTTGATAGGCTTGAGAAGTGGGCTAAACTGAATAAAATGAAGTTCAATAGGGTTCTGCAGTTAGGTAGAAAAAACCAAATACACCAATATAAGATGGGGGAGACTTGTCTTGGCAGTACCATGTACGAAAAGGATCTAGAAATCTTAGTAGACCACATATTGAACATGAATCAACAGTGTGACTCGGTGGCTAAAAAGGTAAATGAGATTTGGGGCTGTATCAAACCGAGTATCGTGTCCAGATCACGGAAGGTAATGGTACCGCTTTACTCTGCTCTGGTTCAGCCCCACTTGGGAGTACTGTGTTCAGTTTTGGGCACCCCAGCTGAAGAGGGATGTAGACAAACTGGAGTGTGTCCAGAGGAGGGCAACAAAGATGGTGAGAGGGTTGGAGTCCAGGACATATGAAGAAAGGTTGGGGGAGCTTGGTCTGTTTAGCCTGGAGAGGAGACGACTGAGAGGGGATCTGATAACCATCTTCAAGTATTGAAAAGGGTGCCATGTGGAGGATGGAGCAGAGTTGTTCTCTTTTGCCCTGGAGGGATGGACAAGAACCAATGAGATGAAATTAATTCAAAAGAAATTCCATCTAAACATCCGGAAGAAGTTCCTGACAGAGCGGTTTCTCAGTGGAACAGGCTCCCTTGGGAGGTGGTAGGCTGTCCATCTTTGGAAATTTTTAAAACTGAGGCTGGATAGCCATCTGACAGAGTGGCTGATTCTGTGAAGGTTCAAGGGGGTGGCAGATTACAGTGGATGAGCAATAGGGTTGTGAGTATCCTGCATAGTGCAGGGGGTTGGACTAGATGACCTATGATGTCCCTTCCAACTCTATTACTCTATGATTCTTTGAATTTCTAGTCCTCATTGGAAAGCTTTATGAGGTGATGCAGGACTTACTGAAGTTCTGATAACTAGAGCCTGTGATAGGGTCAACTATAAAAAAAAATCTATCTGTAGAGCCCTCCCTCTTCTGCCCTTTCTAACTGCTTGCAGCTCCTGTTTGGATGCCCCTTATGGGTTCCTGCCTTTAATAAATCTATTGAGGGTGTTCAATCTGCTTTCTATAGGCAAATTGCAAGGGTTCCCAATTGTGTCTCCTACCATGCCATTTGCACAGAATTTGGCCAAATTAGGGTAGAGATAAGGGCCTGGATAGCTACTTTTAAATTTTGGGATAGAAACTGGCAGCCTTTTAACTTGTCTAAAAAGTGACCCTCTTAAATTTCGATGGTTCCGGGCTATTGAACAAAAAATAGTCTCCATTGGCATCGATCTGAACTCCCTACTACCTCTGGAAGAAAAATGTATCTTCCGGATTATTAAACAGAGAATATTAGACCATGAGCAGCAGGAACTCATACCTACCCAGCCTCGAGTCTGCTCACCAGCATTCTTTGGCATCACTATGCAGAGAAATATTATGCCTACATATTTGCATCTTCTTGATGTCCCACCCCTGAGAAGAGCTTTTCTCCTGGCACGAATGAATGCTTTCCCCTCAGAGGTCTTAGAGGGAAGATTCCACCATATCCCATACCATGCGAGACTTTGTCCGTGTGGTTCTGGCTGCCCTGACTCTGTCTCGCACATTTTGTTAGATTGCCCATTTTGTTAGATTTTGTTAGATAATCAGTGTCGGGATGACAGCTTTGTTGCTTTGCTGGGAAACAAGCCTTCTGTAAGTTAATCTATGACCTTGCAATTTCTGCTCTCTGACAAAGACCCAGAGGTAACCATTTTAGTTGCCAGAGTTTTAACTAAGATGCTTTTATAATATGCTTCCTACCTTGTGTTTTATCTTTTATAGTTTATTTAATCATTTTAAGATCTGTTTGGTTATGTAACCCCATGGCCTATTTTATTATTTTGTTGAAATTTTAAACCCTATTTTTATATGTCTTATACATATTTTATGCCAATAAAAGGTTACTGACTGACTGACTGGCTTGCAGGAACATCTCCAAAGCCCCATGTTTTCCTGCTCTGCTCTCCATCTTCAAAGAAAGTTCTGGAATGTGGCAAATTTGCCTCTTTGTCTTTGGTTCTTGTGATCAAAATATAAATTTGCCCACATCCAAACTGTTAAAAAAAAAAACTTAAACAACAATCCATGGTTTTAGTGAATAGCTCTATCCCCCACCTGTGAGTGTACTGCTGAATGACATTGTTGGGGAAAAAGAACCCAAGATGTTGGTGATAGGTCTAAGGAGAAAGAGAAGTAACACTGAGTACCACAGAAAATTGCTAATGGTGAGAATTATCTATTTCCGCTTGTCCTTTAGACAGCTCATCCGCAGCTGGGATCTCAGCATAGGATGCAGCTCATCAGAAAATCCCTAAAAATGCAGCTTTCATGTCTTGATGAGAGTATATGTACTTTTCATCACCCAGTGCTACTCAGATTGCTTCCTGCTGTCGACTGATCATCTGATGGGGTATTGTTCAGCAAGGATTTGCTGTGTGTGTGTGTGAGTGAGAGAGAGGGGGGGGGGAAGAGAGAGAGAGAGTCTGCAATACTAGAACTTATGAAAAACTTACAATGGGAATGCGGCTTTTGTCCCTCCTCGGGAATAAAATCAGATGACACGACGGGGGATACAAAAACAAATATCTGCATGACTGATCTATTCAACCTCTCATCATCTTAGTGAGAGGGAGGGGGGAAGGCATCTGTTTCCTAAGCGTATGAAATGCTGGGCAGAAGCAAAGAAATTATACACTTCCTGCCAAAGAAAAAGGAGGTTGATCAAAGTAATAAAAGCATGTTAGCAACAGATATAGGCCTTAGTGCAGTCTTGTGCAGCATTACTCCAGTCTACTCCCATGGAAATCAACAGGCTTAGCTAACTCCTCATAGGATTGCACAGTGAGTTTGGAGAAACAGATAACAAACCAGATTATAAATCTGCCACTGCAGCATTGTTAATACAGAATGAGTCTGGAGGAATCTGTAGAAATATTTAGTGTTGCTACCTTTTGTTTATGTTACATTAATTTTATACATGTTGGTGTCAGGAAGGGAGAGCAACGTCTTTTGGGCTGCTGAGGTGTGGTGTGTAGGAGGTGCCCCCTGCTTGTTGGGGAATGCCTCCAGAGGACCCAAAGAGCAAGCTGACACTGGAACTTGAGTGTGGAAACCCAGGGGGTCTTCCTCTTTTAATGCCAGCAAAGGAGGGGTTACAGAAATCAACAGATGCAGTAAACGCATACCGTTGACTATACTATCTGCTGAGCTGCTGGAGGAGTCATCCTCGCTGTCTTCTTCCTCCCCTCCTGGCAGTCACAAAACTCTCCATCTTCCCTTCTTCAATTTGGCTGACCCTTCAGGATCTTTTATCTATCTTCCCACTCATGCTACCTCTCCGCAACTCACCTGAGCCTTGCTCCATCCATCTCTCTCCTTTCTACTTGCTATCCCCTCCATTGTATCCTTCCCCCATTTATCCTCCTCCTGGTCTCCAACTCTTCCCTACTCCTTTCCACCAGGCAAGGTTACTTCAAACCCACCCTCTTCACCTACACCTTCCTTCCGTTTGCCCACCTGCCTCAACTTCCAGGCTTCCAGGGCAGCCACTCCCATCTGCGGGCCATTGTCAGCTCCAACTCCAGCCTTATCTGTGTTGTCCTCACCCCACTTTTGTCACTGCTCAGGGACACATGGGCTTCCTTGGTAAGACTTCTTGCCACAAGCCCCATGGGGTTGCAGATTGTTGCCAAGCCTGCCAAGCTGCCAGACCCATCTCTTTCTCCTTGTGCTCACCTGCCTCTTGCCACTGCCACAGCAGGGCCACTGGGCTGCAGTGTGATTGATCCACAACATGGCAGCCCATGACTTCAGTGGGGGCCAACTCTACCCCGCATCCCAGACCCCCCAGGACATTCTGAGGGTGCTGCCTGAGGTCCAACTGCCTGGTCTAGATGCCTGAGAGAATCATCAAAGACAGGTGATCCAGACAGAAGAAGAAGGGTTGGTTTTTATATGCTACTTTTCTCCAACAGGAGTCTCAAAGCAACTTACAATTGCCTTCCCTTTCCTCTCCCCACAACAAACACCCTGTGAGGTAGGCAAGGCTGAGAGAGCCCTGATATTCCTGCTCGGTCAGAACAGTTTTATCAGTGCTATGGTGAGCCCAAGGTCACCCAGCTGGTTGCATGTGGAGGAGTGGGAAATCAAACCCTGCTGGTCTTAACCACTACACCACACTGGCTCTTTGGATAAACAGTGCTTTAGCAATCCTTTGCAGCTGGATTTTCTTGTGCAAAACAGAGAGGCTTTATACCTTTCATTAGGTACCTTTCATTCTCAGAGATTTTTAAAGTAGGAAGGGGACTTTTATGGGGCCCCAAAGCTATTGGCTAAACCTTGTCCTCTCATACCATTGTGTTACTTTCTGTTTCTTTTTGTAGTCTCTCAAGAGGTGTTTTTGCATCCTTAAAAAACAAACAGGGTTTTGTTGCTGTCTTTGTGATCCAGACATCAGCAATCAGGTAGGCCTTGTGTTAATGTAATTGCACCACTGAGCCCTATCAGAGTGCTGGCAGTCCTTTTTGTTCTCAACTTGAATGCCTCATTTTGCAGCTTTCCCAAATAGTCATCCAAAACAAGATACATTATGCAGGAAGCCTTGTGGCTGTTTTCTGTGGTTTAGAAGCTACCCTTACCTGAACTCCTTTTTAAAAGAAGGAAAATACTGACATGGATGGTGCCTGACCAATCAGGAACTCCAGAAAGCCCATTTAAAAATGCCCCTTACCTAACATTTGTGTCAGGAACTGCTCATTGTCCCCTCCCCTATTTCTGTTCCGGTAATATGGTTGTTGTTTTTCAGGACCCAAATGAAAATGTTTGGTTTTACTCAGAGTGGATATAGAAAGGTTACCCTTTATCTTGGAAAATTGGTGGGAGGATAGTGTTGAATAGGCATGGCTGTAGGATTGGATAGGATGAAATAATGCTGTGTTTTTTGTGTAAGCAGGATATTTGCTGAGCACTCTGAAACATCTCTTAATGAGGGAGGTGTTCCAAGCTCATGGCTATTTGGGACCTGGGAGGCTAGGGAGGGGTCTCTCAAAGATGGGTCTCCTTTATTTGAATATAGGGCTATCCAGCATGGGGATAATAGTGGAAGTTCATCTTCGTTTGTTGGAATGGTGAACAGATCTCTGCTACCATTTGTCAGAATCTCTGTTACTAGTTTGTTGAACTCCTTGCCACCTATTGTGGTAGAAGACCAAAACAGTAAAAGTGAAAGAAAAGAGAGAATCGCCCTGACCCACAGCATAAGATTCCACCTTTACCGCGCCTTGAAAGAGTGCAGTTTTAAGCCTTTACTTTAACTCCTGAAGGAGCAGCTTTCAATAAGATGCTGAACACAATTAGGTTTCACAAGTACAATAAAGTTTACTTGCTCACATTTATATAAACACTAGAATTAAAGCCCGTTGCAGCTGATACAACGGGCGCTAGCAGGGGGGGAGGATGGGAAATAGCAAAGAGAGTGGGAGGTAGAAAGAAAGAGTGATTAAAATAGAAAGAGCTTGGCATTGGGAAGAGGAAGGGGAGGAGTTGTCCAGTCTGTAAGGGCATGAGGTTGAATATGTGTGTTGTGTGGGGGGTTGTGGTGGTGTGGTGACAAATCTGGGCATGGGTGTGGAGAGATGGGTATCAAAAACCCATGCTTTCGAATGTTAGTTGAGTGTGGGAGAGGATGTCTTCAGATATGTGAAGGGAAAATCAGTCTGGAGGCTCTTCTTAGGGGGAGATTATATGGCAACCAATTTCCCCCAGTTCTGTGGCCCTAATCCTTCTGTCTCCGTTTGTTTATTGTTGACATAATGTTATGTGCCCATATGCTTTGATCACTATTGCCGCTTAGAAGAAGAGATGGATTTTTGTACCCTGCTGTTTACTACCCAAAGGAGTCTCAAAGCAGTTTACAATCACCTTCCCTTCCTCTCCCCATAACAGATTCCCTGTGACGGAGGTGGGGTAGCGAGAGCGCTAGCTCATGGTTTGGTGTAGGTTTAGTGCCTCACTTGGAAGGAGGCAACCCTGAGAGGAGGTCTCTCTGTGCACAGCATTCTTTACCCTAGTCAAGTTTATGCACACCTAGGTAGTGTGGAATTCCAGAATATGAACCTACACCTTGCCTCCTCTTCTGGAATGTTTTCTTGACCTGAAATAGGTCAGGGGGTGCTAGGTGGCTGCGGGGGCATTACACACTTTTGAGGCCCCACTTCTACACTTCAAGGAATATGTTCAGACCAGGGACAACCAACCTCCAGGTGGGGCCTGGAGATCTCCTGAAATTGCTGCTCATCTCCAAACTATAAAGATCAGCTCCCCAGGCAAAAATGGCTGCTTTGGAGGTGTGACTGTGTAGCATTGTATCCATTGAGGTTTAGGGATACCACCCTCCAGGTGGGGTCTGAGAATCCCCTGGAAGTACAGCTCATCTCCAGGCAGTTAGGCTGAAGGGAAAGCTCTCTGCCCTCACATGCATCCCTTCAAAAAGAATGCATGTGGCCCCAGAAACCCCTTGGTTGCTTGGCTGTTGATGTCTGTCCTTCTGAAGCCTCAGGCCTACTGCTGGCAACTGCAGTCCCTGTTGTTGTCTGCAAGGCCAAGTTGTTGCTTAAAAAAAAGTGGATCACCTAGTTTCCCCCAAAGTCTCACTGTTTACTTTCATGTAAAGCTAAATACACTTGAAATTCTGGGCCACTTATGCAAGGGCTGGAGGCAGCATGGTGGAAAAGGGAAGGCGGAGCAAGCTGGGTGTCCTTCCTCCTTCGTTCCATGCGTGTGGGTGAGAGGGAGCCATGGCCGCCACAGACGCCATGTTGGGTGTCTGCCTGGAAGCGTTGACAGCTGGCTGGAGGCATGCTAAATGCGTCTTTGAGGTCCTGGAGCTGCTGAAGGCGGCCAGGCACCTCTGAGCTTATGCAGAGGACCTGGGGGGGAGGCAGGGAACTGGGTGCAGGGAGGCAGATCCAGGTGGGGGAACTCTTCGGGATTTGGGGCTTGGAGCCTGGGGAGGACAGAGGACTCAGTGGGGGGTGATGCCATACAGTGTGATTCTGACCATAACAAGCTCATCTTCTCTTCTATTGAAGAGAGGAAGTGGGTGGTCCCACCTGGAACAAAGCCCTCTGGGTTTCTCAGAAGCTAGACCAGTTCAAACTGGTTTCTTGGTACAGTCTGCACTTCCTGAGTTGCAGACATGCATCTCTCCCAAGTATATGACCAATTCCCTGCAGTGCAGGAACTCCAGACCTTCAGAGTAGGCCTGGACCAAATAACTCACTGATTGCATTTCAGCACCTCTTGACATGCTACTGGGAATGAAGGCAAGGAAAAAATGGAGCCAGAGTGGGATTGCCCACAACACAGGCTTTTGTTTGGGCTGCTTAGTAGAAAGGATAACATATACTAAATGGTAGGGTTAGAAATGCACAGAAAAACTACTAGTTAGCACACCAAGTTTGTCATGTCTTCATTTCAGGAAATGAGTTGGCAAATAATTAAGGGGGTAACTTGAAAGCTAAGTAGTATCAAACATACAGGCCAAGCCTATTTATCCTAATCAATCCATGAATTTAATGTAGCAGGCTAAAAACAAAAGCAAAAAAGATCCTCCAATAACCCATCACCAACCAATATTCTTGCTCAGCTTCTAAGCAACCAGCTAATCTTATGATGCCCACAGGGAGTGAGGGAGGGAGGGGGAAAGTATGCCAAAGATAGAAAGGGTAGAAAGCTGCTTATATGTCTTTTCCCCTAGTCCTTTCCATGTGCTAGGTTTATTTGAACTACAGAAGAGGATGGGACAACAGTGTCTATACCCATAGTAGTCGTTAATGAGTTGACAACAGTGTAAAAACATGAAGAAACAAAACCAGCAAACTATTGCGGCTTGTCCAGAATATCGTAGTTGGCTTGTCAAAATGTAGATGCTGTAGGATGAAGTGGCTTTTGGCTAGTGCCCAAGAGCAGGGCTCACTCAAAAATTTTAGACACCTTAGGCTTGGGTGCTCAAGACACTATCCTATGCCATGGACAAGCAGAAAGACACATGCTGTCCTCATAGAATCACAGAATCATAGAGTTGGAAGAGGCCATTACAGGCCATCTAGTCCAACCCCCTGCTCAATGCAGGATCAGCCCAAAGCATCTTCCATACTCCCTGTCTCTCACCCAGCAGTGGGAAGGTCAGAAAACTGTACCCACTCTCCTCATTCATAACACAGTGAGAAGCTGCAACTTTTCCTCATCATCCCCTGCTTCCAAGTGAGGCAGGGCACAGGGGTGGGAAGAAGGTGTCCAGCTTCTTTAGTCCCCCAGCAGATAGGCAAGGCATTGTGCAATATCTCCAATCCCTCCCGCACTGGGCCACAGGGAGATGGAAGGACAGAGCTTGTTTTCTTTCCTTCCCTAGGAGCCTGTTACAGTGAGGGACCCACTCTCCTGTCAGGATCTAGGGGAATGGAAAGGTGGTATCTACCCTCCTCCTCCTCATGCTGTGGTGAAAAGCCATTGCTACTAATGGCCCTCCTTATCCCCCATCAGAAGACATAAGGAGGAAAGTCTTGCCTGACTCCCCCACTCTGATAGAGGCAAGTAAGGAGATAGTAGGGTCCCCACCAGCTAGCCCCTGGAACTGAGGTTGCTCTCCAGGTAGTAGCTGGGTGGTGGGCAGGGCGTGCAAACAGAGATGGTTTGTACCCCTCCATTATTGGTGCCTTAGGCAATTGCTTAGGGCCACCTAATAGATAGGGTGCCCCTGGCCAAGTGCAATGCTCAAACGTTAAAGACATTCCCTGAAAACAATGGCCAAAACCCTCCATTGTGAAAAAGATCATCTTGAAATTAACTACCAAAAGATCAAGATCATGGCATTTGGCAAACATTCAAAATCTAAAACATGGATGCTAAATGGGCACAATATTGAACAAGTAACCAAATTAAAATATTTAGGTGTATATATTCAAGCCTCTGGAGCAAAGATAATCCATTATTCATATACATCAGAACTAGGGGCAAAGATCAGCCAATAACATATTGAAATTCTATCGAACAAAGGGCAGATTCTTTATACCAGCAGCCCTGAAACTATACTCTGCTAAATCTCTAGCCCAACTCACTTATGGTGCATTTTTGGGTGCTCTGTTATCAGATACTATCAAGCTTGAAAGGGTCCAGTCTAAATTCCTTTGGGCACTCCTCCAACTTCCATGCTGTGTAACCAACACCATGGTGCATCTGGAAACAGGAATGTTAATGGTCCAAGACAAAATCTGCCTGTCAGCAATAGGAATGTGGCTGAAATTAATACATAACCCACAGGGTATAGTTTCTTTAACCTTGAATGACAACTTCCAATCATCTTGGACTAAGGCTGTATAAGACCCTGAGACAATGTTTTTGTGGGAGTGGTGAAATTGATACAAGAGAGCATAGATTGTTCCACTGCCCTGCTTATGTAGACATTCATAGCAACTTGATTGAACCACTCCTTAAAAGTTGCCAGAACATCATGATGTAGATCGAGCAAAGAGGCTGCTAAGTGATGAGTCCCCCCAGGTGACAACTCAGCTGGCTAGGTTTTGTGCCGCTGCCATAAAAATCCGGTGCTCTAACGTAGCATAATTTTAAGTTCTATTTTATGATCTTTAAATTGTATTACATTAAATGCCCATATTCTTTTGGTGTTTTACGTATTGACTTCATATAACTTGGTCTGAACAACTGTAATAAAGTTTGATGGATTGATGGATGGCAAAAGCAAATGTTCAGAAAGGTCCTGCATCTGATTTAGATTTATTTCCTTTTCTTTCACTATTTTTTTTAATTTCCTCAGGATTCCTCAAATTTTTCTGACCCCAATTGGAAATCTCTAAATTTATCTTGGAATTTTAGGGCCATTCTGCATGACTTTGATGTAGCAGAAGGATTGCAAATTGTAAACGCTACTAATTTGCAGTTCCGCAAGATGTCACACACAATCTGCCACACTCCTGCAACAGTCCCACAAAAAGCGATTCGTTGTAGCGCTTAAAGGGAAATCGGGAAAAGTGGATTCACCCTCTGAAAAGCGCTACACTCTTGCAAACAATCTGCAACAGTAGCGAAAAAGACCTGTGCATTCCCATTGTTGCGGTTCCAACAAAGTCCCTCCCCCTAGCTCTCTCCTTCGAACTTCCGGTGAAGTGATCGGAATTTTTTTCCCCTCGAAGTGAGCAGAAAGCAATGAACCAGTGAGCCTTCATTCACCCAGCGAGGCTTCTCCGGCTACAGTCCCTCCACAGAAGTGCTTTAAAGCTCCCCTAAGTCCCCAAGCACAACACAGCCCCGTTTGCAAGTTCCCTTTATTTTCAGCCGAAAATCGCACCCATGCGGGGGGGGGGGGTTCACTCGGGGGAGCGTGGTAACGATGACTCGCCAGCTCACACGCCACCTAGATGGGTCTCTCCGTTAGGGAGAATCAAGGCATATTCGTTGCAACGTGTGATTTTCTTTTTTTTTTTTAAACTTTTCTTAAAGGGAAAGGGGCTTTCCCGGGGCATGATAACAACCGTCCATTGTCTGTATGTTTGATTGATGGCCAGGGGTGGGACAAAGCACAGAAAAAATTGCTTCCTGTCTAGCAATTTTTGTGAGACCGGAAACCTGTGGGAAACTAATGAAACTCTACTGAATTCCACTAAAAAGGCAGGTATGCGTAACGCCGAGATTGCACTTTTAAAAATAGCATTTCCGCTTTGCGGGACCAATTGGCAACATTGGTCCTTGTGCGGAAAGGCCCTTGCTTTTAACACAATTCGCTGGCAACTCCCTTAGTATTGCCCATGGAGAATTTTTTCGTCATCTCTAAAATAGTATTTATATTTACTTAACTGAAACCTGATTTTAGTGTTTTTGTTGGTTACCGATAGGTAGAAGCAGAATCCATTGAAGAATTGCATTGATTTTTATTGAAACTTTTGTTTAACCTGGATAGGAACCTCCACATTTGTCTTACATTTTTGCTTTAAGCAAACATTTTGATATTCTACCCCCACTCCCAAAAAAGGGCCAACTTGGTGTAGTGGTTAGGAATATGGACGTCTAATCTGGTGAGCCAGGTTTGATTCTGTACTCCCCTACATGCAACCAGCTGGGTGGTTCTGACCGAGTAGGAATATCAGGGCTCTCTCAGCTTCACCCACCTCACAGGGTGTCTGTCGTGGGGTGAGGAAAAGGAAAGTGATTGTAAGCTGCTTTGAGACTCCGTTGGGTGGAGAAAAGTGGCATATAAGAACAAACTCTTCTTCTTCCTTAAAGATATTCTTTGTTCTCCGAATGAACTCGGTGGCCTGAAAACTTATGATGTTTATTTATTGTTACTTATAAACAAAACATTCAGCTTTACCACACTGCTTGTACTAACAAATTAAATTTCATTTGTGGCAGCAGCATCTCTCTCTCTCTTAACTTTTGATCAGATAAATATGTTTGTGATGATGCTTTGCTATCTTTAAAAATGATTAATTGTGCTGGGCTGATAGAGGCTAGGGTCAAAGTCGGTACACACATACTCTCCGACTGCTGTTTATACGGTATACTTTGAGCTGCTGATTCAGTTTCAGAATTTGTTCAGACTTGAGGAGAAACATAACACACTCATGAAATCAGATATGAAAAGACAAAGGGTGTTTTTGGACCATATGAGTGCACTTTGAGGAAATGAAACTCTTTTGCCTGAATTAGAACTCCTTACTATCTCATACCGCCAAAGGAGATAAATGGCAATAACTGCTGCTACATTTTATTATGCCACCTACCAATTCTGCAAGGCAAGTTGGTTTTCACCAGGATGCCATAAGATTGCCCTCCATTCCTCACACATAGGATAATGCACTTTCAGTGTGCTTTGGCAGCTGAATTTTCCTGTGCAGAACAGGATAATCTACTTCTAAAGTGCATTGAAAGTGCATTATCTATTGTGTGCAGAATAGGCCCTGTACAAATTTGAAAATAAATCTAAGTAACAGCAAAGAATGTTAGGGGGACATGGGAACCATTGATAACCAAGAACTATCACATATAAAATCAGAGTCCAATAGCACCTTTAAGGCCAACAAAGATTCATTCAAGGCGTGAGTTTTCGAGTGCAAGCACTCTTCCTCAAACTAATGAACTACCATCATAACAATGGAAATATAAAGCAAAAGCTAATTCTGTTAAATTATTAAATTGTGCCACAACATCCAAATTCAGCCATATGATGCCATATAATTCTTTGTTAAAACATGCTGTGACACAGTTTGTTGTGACACAGTTTACTAATAAAGCATTGCTACATGTGTGGCTATGCCTTCTTCAGTCTCAGTGATTGATGTAGAGCTGTGGTTCCCAAATTGTTTTGGGCTGCCACCCCCTTGGCTCCCAGGCAACATTCCTAGTGCCCCCCCCCACAAACGTAAACACATCCCTCTTTCCAGGTGTTAGGTCTACTGCAAATTCAAAACACACCATATTACTTCTTTTTTGGTTGTTGTGCAGTGGCCATATTTTAGTTTGGAAAAATATAGAAGTTCTTTGTTAAGTCATTTGTAAAAGCCACTTTGGGTCCACTTTGGGGGGGAGAGAGAAGCAAGAAGTGGAAAATCCTGTGGCCAAGAGCAAGCAGGAAAAAGCTTTTCCAGACTCCCAGAGAGTTGACAAACCTGGAATAATAAATTCCTAGAGATCAGGGGTAGAGTATGGGAAGGACAGCGTCTGATAAGGGGAAGGAGCTCAGCAGAAATATGATCCCATCCAGCCCACCTTATCAAGCTGTCATTTTCCTCAGGAAGCTAAGCAGGGTTGGACCTGGTCAGCATGGGGATGGGAAACCACCAAGGAAGTCCAGGGTTGCTACTACCCAGAGGCAGCAAGGGCAAGCCACCTTGGAATGTCTCTCACTAGGAAAACACAGCTGCAACAGGAAAAATCAGACTGCTGCCCCCCCCCCTACTGTCCCAAAATTCCTCACCACTCCCCTGGATCCTTCTATCTCCCCAGCCACCCACTTTGGGAATCCCTAATTTAGGGCATGGTCAGAAGTGAAAGTTATGGTACCTGTGGGAATGCAGGGCTGGATGTTCATGTTAACATCTCTAAGTCTCCCAAGTGCTCTGTGCAATCCACACACAGTAGACAATTTCCCAACTAACCATATGGGTAGATAAAGTCTGCCAAAGCAAAAAGTAAGAGGGCCTGGTGGAGGCTAAGCATCTGTGGGAATTTTAAGAGACATTACAAAGATGAATCCATTGCATTTCCCTTACATTTTCAAAAACTTATAAGTAACAAGAATATATTGAATACGCCCAAGGCCCTAATAAATATATTCTGCATCAAATAGACCCTCAGCAAGTTCTTAGTCACTGGTGAAGATATTTAATTTGAGAGAAGGAAGTTTAAAGTACTGTAATATGTCCTGAAACGGTCTTGAATTTGATTTAACAATTGAACTGAATTTAATGCATCGGGAAAAGCCATCTTGAACAGCTGAGCAAACATCAGTCTACTTTTTAAGATTCTGATGATCAGGAAAGATATTTCCCATGGGCAACTCTTAGACTGGTTCAATCAGCATTTTCCTCTCTCATTCATACTAGCAAATGCATAAGACTCAGAAATGGTTTAGAAAAGTAATCCCAAAGACATGGCTTCTAGAGATTAGAGATTCTCACACAGAAAAGTTTTTCAAAATCTAGAAGATAAATACTTCTGAAGGAATTCTACATACAAACTCAACCCTACAAAGATGGAGGTCCTATGGTTGGGTAGGAAGGGACCATGGGAGGAAGCGTGTCTGCCCACCCTGGATGGTGTGCAGCTCTTACCAACGCACTCCGCCAGGAACTGGGCGTGATCCTGGATGCTTCCCTTACAATGGAAGCCCAGGTCACAAAGGTAGCGCGGCTGGCCTTCTACCACCTCCGCCAAGCCAAGCTACTAACGCCCTACCTGGACCAAGAACACCTAGCCACAGTGATCCATGCGACTGTCACCTCTAGGCTGGACTTCTGCAACTCGCTCTATGCAGGCCTACCCTCATCCTTGATCCAGAAACTACAACTGGTACAGAATGCTGCGGCCAGGATTCTCACTAAAACATCATGGAGATCCCACATCCGGCCGGCACTCCAACAACTTGTCTGGCTCCCAGTTGAATTCCGGATTAAGCTTAAGGTTCTGGTAATCACCTTTAAGGCCATACGCGGGTTGGGCCCAGTGTATCTGAGAAACCACCTTCCTGCCTATACCCCCAAAAGAGTCTTATGCTCTGCCACCTCCAACTGGCTGTGGATCCCTGGCCCCAGAGAAGCACATCGGACCTCAACAAGGGCCAGAGCCTTCTCGGTCCTGGCCCCCACCTGGTGGAACGAGCTCCCTGTGGAGAGCAGAGCCCTGCCCGAACTTCCACAGTTCCACAGGGCCTGCAAGAGGGAGCTCTTCCACTAGGCATTTGCTTGAGGCCGACCGACTCAGAACACCTGCTGGAACCCCCCCCCCCCAGACGCCTGCCCATGACTCTCCCAAAGTTACTGTTAATTGTTATTATATTATAATTCTGGTTTTGTAATCTTTTGATGTTTTTTAAAGTTCTTTTGATGTTATGTAATGTTCCATGTAAGTTATAATGTTCTGTGTAGACCGCCCAGAGCTGCAAAGAAACGGGCGGTATAGAAATCTAAATAAATAAATAAATAAAAATATTGTTGTTGTTGTTGTTATTATTATTATTATTATTATTATTATTATTAATTGGATTTATTTCCCGCCACTCCCCGTAGGCTCGTGGTGGGTCACAACAGTCCTATCCCCATTAAAATACCCATTAAAAGTCCTTAAAACAATTCCAACATGGCGGAACTTATTATTCCCACCCCTGCTATCAGAGGGGCAGGAAGGGTGGGGAGGAGATCTAACTTACTAGGTCCGGGGGGCGGATGTTGGCACTCATTCGCTGACCCCGGCCTCAACCAAAATCCTGGAGTAAGAGCTCCGTCTTGCAGGCCCTGCGGAAAGCTGGTAAATCCTGCAGGGCCCGCAGCTCATCCAGGAGCTCATTCCACCAGGTAGGGGCCAGGACCGAAAAGGCCCTGGTCGAGGCCAGGCGCGCTTCTCTAGGGCCAGGAACAATCAGGAGATTCTCCCCCGCTGAGCGTAAAGCCCTGCGGGGGATATAGGGCGGTAGGCGGTCCCTCAGGTATGTGGGTCCCAACCCGCGTATAGCCTTAAAGGTCAAAACCAGAACCTTGAACCTGATCCGGGCAGCAATTGGCAACCAATGCAGCTGCCTCAGCACAGGCTGGATATGGGCCCTCCAAGGTGTACCAGTGAGGACCCGAGCAGCTGCATTTTACACTAGCTGGAGTTTCCGGATAAGAGACAAGGGTAGGCCGGCGTAGAGCGAGTTACAGAAATCTATTCTGGAGGTGACTGTCGCATGGATCATTGTAGCCAAGGGGTCAGGAGACAGGTAGGGCGCTAGTAGTCGGGCCTGGCGAATATAGAAAAACGCCTGACCCGCTACTCTCTTGACCTGATCCTCCATAGTCAGGGAGGTATCAATGGTCACCCCCAAATTCCTGGCCTGGGGCGCAATAGTAAGTTGCGTTCCTGCCAGGATGGGTAAACGCGCTGCCTGGTCCTGCCCTCTGCCTCCTAGCCACAGGACCTCCGTTTTGGAGGGGTTGAGTTTCAGGCGACTCTGCTCGAACCATTCAGTCACTGCTTCCAAACATCTGGCGAATGGTTCCGGGGGGGAGTCTGGGCGGCTGTCCAGATAGAGCTGGGTGTCATCAGCGTACTGGTGGCAACCCAGCCCAAAACTCCGTACCAGTTGGGCCAGAGGGCGCATAAAGATGTTGAATAACGTGGGGGAGAGGACTGCACCCTGTGGTACTCCACAGGGGAGTCCGTAGGGACGCGAGAACTCTTCCCCCACCGCAACCCTCTGGGTCCGGTTCTGGAGAAAGGAGCGTATCCAGTGCAAGGCTGTGCTCCGTATCCCCGTGCCGGCAAGGCGATGGATCAGAAGGTTGTGATCCACGATGTTAAAGGCTACCGATAGGTCCAAAAGGACCAACACGGCCGACCCACCTCTGTCCAGCTGGCGACGGAGATCATCCAAAAGGGCGACCAACACCGTCTCCACCCCGTGACCAGGACGGAAGCCCGACTGATAAGGATCGAGTGCCGAAGTTTCCTCCAAGAATGCCGAGAGCTGGTCAGCCGCAGCCCTCTCTACCACCTTGCCCAGAAACGCCAGATGCGATACTGGGCGGTAGTTGGCAGGGTCCTGCGGGTCCAGTGTTGATTTTTTTAGGAGAGGGCGAGCCACTGCCCCCTTTAGCCGCTCAGAAAACTCCCCCGAACTTAGGGAGGAGGTGATGATGTCTCTGAGCTGGCCTCCTATCCCCTGGCCGCCTCCCTTGAGGAGCCAGGAAGGGCAGGGATCAAGGGGGCAAGTGGTCGCCCTGACCGAGCTCAGCAACTTGTCCACTTTGGGAAGAGAGAGCCGCCTGAAGCCATCAAACCTCACTACCAAAGGCGGCCAACGGGTCTCCAGTTCATTTACTGAATTAATTGTGGCAGGAAGGTCACGACGGAGTGACAAGACTTTATCCGCAAAATGGCTCGCAAATGCCTCGCAGCCGAGTGCCAATTGTCTAGTATTTTGGCGCCCCTCAAGGGCGGTGAGTGATCTAACTACCCTGAATAATTGGGCCGGGCGAGAGCTTGCGGATGCGATTTCCGTGGCAAAAAACTCTCGTTTAGCCACTTTCACCGCCATCTCATACACCCTCATAAGCGTGCAATAAGATGTTCTTGTAACCTCGTCACAAGTCTTCCGCCACACTCGCTCCAGTTGTCTCACTTCCCTTTTCTCCTCCTGGAGTCCCCCGGTATACCAGGGGGCCCATTTGAATCGAGGGCAGAGAGGACGATTAGGGGCGATCTCATCTAAGGTAGCCGTCAGACGGCACTGCCAGTCCTCCACCGCTAGTGAGTCGCCAGGAGGCATAGGGTCCCGCAGAGCATTCCGGAATCCAATCGGATCCATAAGTCTCCGTGGGCGGGCTAAAATCCACCCGCCGCCCAACTGGGGAGGGGGTGGTATCCTGAACTGAGCCCGCAGGGCGTAGTGGTCTGACCACAGCACAGCCAAGGCTGCATCCAGAACAACCTCTATCCCAGCACCAAAAATCAGATTGAGTGTGTGGCCGGCATGATGGGTAGGGCCGGTAACAAATTGCGAGAGCTCCGGCGTTGCCATGGAAGACATCAGGTCTCCGTCAAGTCCTGAGGACGGCACGTCCGCATGAACATTGAAGTCACCCAGGATTAAAAGCCTGGGAAACTGCAGCGCCCAGGCGGCCGCCGCCTCCAGCAGGCGGGGCAGGGCATCTGGCTGGGCGTTGGGCGGACGATATACCAGCCAGATAGCCAAGCTCTCAACCGACACGCTCCACTCCCCCGATTTCTGGCCCCGGGAGAGCCCTGTAGGCGAAAGCCTCCCGGACCAGGATTGCCACCCCCCCTCCTCTCTTGTGGTTCCGAGATTGGTGGAGGACCGAGTAGCCTGGGGGTGCCAGATCTCTCAGGGCCACCAACTCTCCTTCCTTCACCCAGGTCTCAGTCAGGCACGCAAGATCCGCCTTCGACTCCGCGAAGAAGTGCTGCAGAGTTGCAACCTTGTTCTTAATTGACCTTGCGTTGCACAAGACCAATGTCGGACCCTTTTCTCCCCTAGCCTCCACCCTCACATCTCTGGGGATGGGACAGAGGTTAGAAGGGAATCGAGCACACCCAGAGCGCCGGCCGGGCCTCCACGGCCGGGGCCTAAACGGGACACCAGCGCTCCCAACCCTTCTCTTGTCCAACCTCGTCCCCCGGCCATAACACCCTTGGCCCATGATTGTTGGGATCCTGGCCCCAGTTTGGCCCCCCCCAGGGAACAACCCCCCATCCATAGCCCCACTCTCCGCTCCCTGAGAGAGGATCCTACTACTCCTAAGCTAACTTCTCCTTCCCTAGCTGCACTTCACCCGCCCTAACCCACCCGGCCCACTCTAAACTAGTCCCTCCCAACCCCCACTCCCCTCACACACATACCCTAGCAGCTAGTGAGGTGGGTTTAGCCACCCAGCGAGATCCTGGCTGAAACAGGGGTTCTCTCTGACTGGTGGGTCAACCTCCCCCACTCAGCTGAGCCTAATTCTATCCCTCATCCTCTCTCGGTGACGACCCCCCAATCACCCCCCTCCACCCAGCACAGAACTGTTGCCAGAAGGCTAGTCAAAACAATACAACAGAAATAAAAGGGAGTAAAAAAGGAGACAGGTTCAGTGCTGTTTCTGTCGTGGCCACGATGGAATTTAAGAGGCAGGAGCCAGAATTAATTCTGGGCGATATTCCGGTTGCCTCTAGGTGGTAGTCAGAGACCTGGTCTCAGCTCCTGCAGTCTTGTTCCAGCTCTTAAAGGAGAAGCAGCAAGTCTTCTCTGTCCTCCAGGCTACACTTCCACCGGTGAGGGCTCCTTGGTTGCCCCGCAGGCGTGAGTGGGTCAGAATGCCGCCTCGGACCTCCCTCCCCTCGCCTGCTGGAAACTCCTGCAGGCTCCCTGGTTGTCTCCCGGCTTCTGCAACCAGCTCCGGAACTCCAGCCGCTCTCAGGCTGCTCTCAGGCCGCTCTCCTCCGTCGCCGCTTCCACAGTTCGTGCAAGGGGGCCAAATCGACTCAGAGGCCAGGTAGGGAGCAGGTCTTCTCACCAGTGGGCTTGTGGTTTCCTCATGCCGTTTTTTCTGCCCATTCAGCCACAACGTTGTCGGGGGGCACGCTGGGGGATTCTCAGGAATGGCAGAGGGTGTGTGATCCACAGGAGGGGGGGAAAGCGAAGGTCTTCCACGGGACCTCTATCCTGACAACCCCAGTCCTGCCTCGGCCCAACTTGCCCTGCGGTTAATACTAGTTATACTTTATTTTCAGGCAAAATACTTTTGCTATGATTAATATAGATTCAGGTGGGTAGCCATGTTGATTAGAATCATAGAATCATAGAGTTGGAAGGGGGTATACAGGCCATCTAGTCCAACCCCCTTCTCAACGCAGGATTAGCCCTAAGCATCCTAAAGCATCCAATAAAAGTGTGTATCCAACCTTTGCTTGAAGACTGCCAGTGAGGGGGAGCTCACCACCTCCTTAGGCAGCCTATTCCACTACTGAACTACTCTGATTGTGAAAATTTTTTTCCTGATATCTAGCCTATATTGTTGTACTTGAAGTTTAAACCCATTACTGCGTGTCCTCTCCTCTGCAGCCAACAGAAACAGCATCCTGCCCTCCTCCAAGTGACAACCTTTTAAATACTTAAAGAGGGCTATCATGTCCCCTCTCAACCTCCTTTTCTCCAGGCTGAACATTCCCAAGTCCCTCAACCTATCTTCATAGGGCTTGGTCCCTTGGCACCAGATCATCTTTGACACTCTCCTCTGTACCCTTTCAATTTTATCTACGTCCTTCTTGAAGTGAGGACTCCAGAACTGCACACAGTACTCCAGGTGTGGTCTGACCAGTGCCGTATACAATGGGACTATGACATCTTGTGATTTTGATGTGATGCCTCTGTTGATACAGCCCAAAATGGCATTCACCTTTTTTACCGCTGCATCACACTGCATGCTCATGTTTAGTTTACAATCCACAAGTACCCCAAGGTCTCATTCACACACAGTGTTACCTAGAAGCATATCCCCCATCCAGTAGGCATGCTTTTCATTTTTCTGACCCAGATGCAGAACTTTACACTTATCCTTATTAAATTGCATCTTGTTCTCATTACCCATTTCTCCGTTGTATTCAGATCTCGTTGAACTCTGTCTCTATCTTCCAGAGTATTTGCCAGTCCTCCCAATTTTGTGTCATCTGCAAACTTGATTAGTCCCTCCACCCCCTCATCTAGATCATTAATAAATATGTTAAAAAGTACCAGGCCGAGCACCGAGCCCTGAGGTACCCCGCTACTCACCTCTCTCCAGTCTGATGAAACACCATTGACAACAACTCTTTGAATGCGGTTCTCTAACAAATTCCCTATCCACCTAACTATCTGAAAATCCAGATTGCAGTCCTTCAACTTATCCATCAGAACATCATGGGGAACCTTGTCAAAAGCTTTACTAAAATCCAAGTAAATGACATCAACTGAATTTCCCCGATCCAGCAAACCTGTTACTTGGTCAAAAAAGGAAACCAGGTTGGTCTGGCAGGACCTGTTGGAGACAAATCCATGCTGACTTCCTTGGATCACCAAATTGTCCTCCAGATGGTTGCAGATTGCTCCCTTTAATATCTGCTCCATTATCTTCCCCACAACAGAGGTCAGACTCACTGGTCTGTAGTTTCCCGGGTCATCCTTCCTCCCTTTTTTGAAGATCGGAATAACGTTTGCTCTCTTCCAGTCCTCCGGGACATCTCCAGTCCTTAAAGAGGTTCCGAAGACGATGGAAAAGGGCTGTGCAAGTTCTCTGGAAAGTTCTTTGAGTACTCTCGGGTGCATTTCATCCGGACCAGGGGATTTGAACTCATCCAGTGCAGCTAAATGCCTCTCGACAACCTCTCTATCCATGTTAACCTGCCACCCAGACACTATCCTTTGGTTACGGCCATCTCTAGATGTGCCTAAACACTTTGACCTGTGGGAAAAAACAGATGTAAAATAAGCACTAAGCCTTTCTACTTTCTCTGCATCTTCCGTTAGAGTTTGTCCATCTGCACCCAACAGTGGGCCTATTGCCTCCTTTACTTTACGTTTGCTCCTCACATAACTGAAAAATCTTTTCTTGTTACAATGGGCTTCCCTGGCCAATCTTAGCTCACTCTCAGCTTTGGCCTTTCTGATGAATGATCTACAGTGCCTAGTAACCTGTAGGTACTCTTCTTTAGAGCTCTGTCCTTCCTCCATTTCCTGAACATTTTCCTTTTCTTTCTTAGTTCCTCTTGAAGTTCTCTGTTCATCCAAATAGGCTTCTTAGAGCTCCTGCAGTGTTTTCGTCTTTCTGGTATAGTCATTGATTGAGCATGCAATAGCTCTTGTTTGAGTAGCGCCCACGTTTCACATGCTCCCTTTCCTTCCAGCATTCTCATCCATGGAATGACACTCATCATGTCTCTGAGTTTATTAAAGTTTGCCCTACGAAAATCCAACATCCGCGTCTGGCTACAAGCTTCCTTGGCTCCCCATCTCAAAAGGAATTCTATGAGGACATGGTCACTTCCCCCTAGGGTCCCCACCACTTTCACTTCATCCACTAACTCTTGCCTGTTGGTCAGTATTAAGTCCAGTATGGCTGAACCTCTTGTGGGTTCATCTACCATTTGATAAATGAAATTGTCAGCCAGGCAGGTCAGAAACTTGCATAACTGAGGACGCTTTGCAGAGTTTGTTTCCGAGCACACATCTGGGAAATTGAAGTCACCCATGATGACAAGGTCCTGCCACTTGGATATTTTCTCAAGCTGCTCACAAAGTGCAGCATCCACATCCTCTCGTTGGTCAGGCGGTCGGTAGCAGACACCAACCACCACACTGTTTGTTTTCCCCTCGCTTATTTTCACCCAGATGTTTTCTACTGTAGATATACTCTCCTTCACTAGAATTTCCTGATAGGTAAGCTCTTTCCTCACATACAGTGCCACTCCTCCACCTCTTCGATCTATTCTGTTTTTTCTGAACAGTTCATATCCATCCACCATTACATTCCAGTCATGAGAATCATTCCACCAAGTTTCTGTGATTCCTGTTAGATCATACCTTTCCATCAGCATGAGAAGTTCCAGCTCTTCCTTTTTATTGCCCATGCTTCGGGCGTTAGTATAAAGACATATGAATCCTTTTACTTTTGGTTCCCTATGAGCTGGCCTTGCTGGTTGGGCTGCCCTTGATCGTTTTCCTTCCTTACACTCCCTATGTTGATCGTCTCCTCCCCCTTGTGGCTTTAGTTTAAAGCTCTCCTGATGTATCTCCCCAGGTTCCTGCCAAACACATTCTTCCCAAGTGCAGTCCATCAGGTGCTAGTAGGCCTTCCTCAAGAAAGCCTATCCCATGGTCCCAGAAACCAAATCTCTCCTGCCGGCACCAACTACGCAGCCAGTGATTCACCTCCATTATCTTCCTCTCCCGATGCATTCCTCTTCCCTTGACAGGCATGATTGAAGAGAATACCACTTGTGCCCCCATTTGCTTGAGCTTCCTCCCCAGATCTTCATAGTCTTTTTTAATAGGAGCAATGGTATTCAGGGACATGTCATTCGTTCCCACATGGACCATCGCAAATGGGTAGCAATCCGTAGATTTAAGGAGTTTGGGCAGCCGTTCTGAAACATCTTTAATTTTCACCCCTGGCAAGCAACACACCTCTCGGGTTAGGGGGTCGGGCCCAGCCACATGGCGATCCATTCCTCTTAGCAGGGAGTCTCCAATTACCAGTACTCTCCTTTTTCTTTTCTTCTCAACTCCATTTCCTTCTGTCCCTGTGGCCTCTTCCCTTTGTCTTAGACTTTGTTTTGGGACCTCTTCCCTTGTTGACCCTTGCACCTCCTCTGCAAGGGCCTGAAATCTATTCTGGAGCTCCAAAGGCCCCAAGAATCGTCTCGCTCTTTGCCGTTGAGTCTTTTTCTGAACTGTCTGCAGAGGCTCGCTATTGTGGTCAATCTCCTTATCCTCTTTAGGACTGGTTGTATTCTCTTTATTCTGAGTTGCAGGGCTCTGGTCTATGAACTCCTCCCCCTAATCTTTTCCTCCAAAAGTCTTACCAGCTTACACTTGGGGCAGATGTAGTTCATCTTGTCTTCTGGGAGGAAGGCAATCATGTCACACTCACTGCAGATGATGGGATGAGTGTCCTGGAGGTCCATTGTAATGTCTAGGCAGTGCAAGTACTAGGGAAATATAATCTAATATATAATCTACTGATTCTAATTGCTCGGCCAAGAACCCCAGGCTAAGGCTCGCGCCTCTGGCGAGGAGCAGCCCTTTTTAATCCTGCCAACAATTACCCAGCAATCACCTCACCCAGGCAGCACAATAGCCTCACCTGGTCAGCAGCAACTGATTAGCAGAACAAAGTTTGTGTCCAGTGGCACCTTTAAGACCAACAAAGTTTTAAAGTATGCAATGGGCGCTAGGTAGTGATTCCGTAGTGTGAAAACTATGGGCTCTAGATAGCAGTTGGTGTAAATGGCTACCTATTTCCCATCACCTAGGGGGGATAAGATTGTGCCACTCCACCCTTGCACTGGCCTACAGGCCACTCTTCTTCACTGCCATCGCTGCTCAATTCCAGACTATAAAGTTCAGCTCCCCAGGGTGTAAACTGCACAGAGCTTTTATTCCAACCCCAGATCGGTTCAGTCCCTGCCCTCTACACAGAATGCGATTTCCGTTTGGATTTTGGGCGATTTAAATTTTCCTTCTGCAGCAAGAAGGATTGATCTGGAGTGACCCTACCTTTATTGTGCGATATCTGAGACTGCTTTTAATCCTGAATAAAGAAAGCTCCGTGGTAGAGAACCTCTGATAGGCTACACCTGGTCATGTGACACGCTTGCCTTAAAGGAGAAGCCCCTAACTTCTCTCAACTTCTGTCGGTCCTGGATTTTTCCTCCCTCCTCTGCCTTTTTCGATCCTCTCCCCCTCCCTTCCAAGAAAAGAAAGAGGCTCCCTGCTTGGCTTCTCCCCCCCCCTTCAAGAAAAGAAAGAAAGAGGCTTCAAGAAAAGAAAGAAAGAGCCCCCCCCCACCTTCTGAGCCTCCCTAACCACGTGCAGAAGACTTTCCTGTTTCAATGGGGAGGAGGGGAGAGAGGAAGACCCGAGTTCAAAGCGATCTGAATTCAACAGGATTGACAATGGAATAAAGAAAGTAAGTGCAGACTCTGCCCAGGTGAAAATGGCTGCTTTGGAGGGGGGACTCAAGGCCGTTGTAATCTTTTGTGGCCCTACTGCCAAACATCAAGGAATAATTTCAGCCCTGTGATTGTCAACCTCCAGGTAAGTCCTGAAGATTTCTCAGAATTACAGCTCATCTCGAGACTATAAAGATCCAGGTGAAAAGGAGTAAGAAGGATCATTGAGGGGGTGGGGAGGGGGTGGAAGGACCGCCACACCTCTATACCTCCTGCCATGTCTTGTTTACCCAATAAAACAGCATATCTTTTACCTGTCCCACATCTTGCCTGGCTGGTTGACTGGCTGGGCTCTCTCTCTCAGCTTTTCATACTTCCCCATTCCCCACTATGCCTTTCCCTCAATTAGTTTATTCCACACTGGGCCCCATTGAGTTCCATGATGATTTTATTTATTTATATTTTGATTTATCCCTGCTACTCCCAGAACCCAGCTGTATAATAATAATAATAATTTTAAAAAGCAAAGACCTAGGTGGGTGGAGAGTGGGCCGGGCCAGTCTGATCTTTGGACCAATCGGAAGGCATGCCTTCCGACTGGTCCATAGATCAGTCTGGCCCCACCCCCCCTGGACCTGGAACCAATAGAGAGGCAACACAGCCCGCCCCCAGCCAGGGACAATCTGGACTCAGAAGGAAAAAGGAAATCACGAGGCACGTAGTAGTCTTCTCTATGTTTATAGATGAAAAGGTTATAACAAAGTCTAAATGGTCAAACATATGATCAAACATAAAGAGTCAACCAAAACGGGATCCTAGGTTAAGTGACCCGCTTTCTGTTTTATCTTCGTCAGTGGTTGCTCTTCCAATATACTGTCACAGTAGTAGTCGTAGTATCACAGCGGCAAAATGCTCATAATCGTCTGGGGATTTCATAAAGTGCCCCATAAAGTGCACTTTATAGAAATACAATATTCAAATTCTGAAAACAGGAGTAAAGGTATTTAACAATGATTGTAAACAATATAACAAGCTAATATTATTATTCTATAGCATTAAACTTATAAAGAAAAGGAGATGAAACAGAGACTTACAAAGTCATACAATAGCTAAACTTAGCTTATGGATTTTCAGATGCACCTGAATCAGGGAGAGGAGAATGCTAAATGCCCTCTCTGCAGGGCCTGTAAAGGGGAGCTCCTCTGCCAGGCATTTAGTTGAGGTCGACCCAAACCATTGCTTGCAAATGGCCCCCAAGCCCCTCCACCTCCTACAACTGCTACCAATCTACCTAACCCACTGGGTCCCAGTAAGAATTGAGCTGAGGCTCTTTTACAGTTCCATCATTCTCTAATGTTATTGTTATAATGTTAAGGTTATTGTTGTTATAATTATATTGCTGTTATCACATGTTGTTACCATACGTTATCTGTATCTTTCCTGTTTCCTGTAAACCGCCCTGAGCCTCCGGGAAGGGTGGTATATAAATATAAATAAATAAAAAATAAAATAAAATTCATTGCAATGCTAGTTTTAAATACTGCATTGAAAAGATTCAGTCCAGCTCCAAAGGCCTTCACCACCTCAGCTACTGCCAGCTGCCATTCTCCACCATGCTAATTCTTTTGCATCCTACTCATAATTCACGGAACTTCGTGAGGCTGTTGAATATGTAATCATCTCATGTCAATTCTGAAATGGGAAGGAGACAAAGAGAGAAAGACACAAAAATTAATTCCAGCAACTTTATATGGTTTCCCAGATGTGAATAAAGATATTTTTAAAGGCCTGTTGTTTCCTTTGCTTTGCCTGTGAAGGTGGGGTGGGGACGTTCTTTGACTGGCTTGCCAGATGTTTCAAAGCCTCACATGGGTGGGGCTCAGCTTGGAGAGTTTGCAATGGTCAACACATTGTCAGAATCAAGAATACTCTTCCATATGTTATGATAAGTTTTATTGTGCATGCAAATTAAATCAGATGAAGCATGCATGGACACAAAAGCTTATAACTTGAATCAAACTTTGTTGGTCTCAAAGGGGCAACTGGACTCAGTTCTGCAGTTAATAGGGTTGTATTTGAATTTTGTCCCCAAAATAACCAGAATCCACCTGTACATTCTGAGATACCGGAGCTTCATGAAGGCTTTGGTAGTAGTGGAAAATTCCATTATGTCACAACTGAGTTATAAATCAGGGTAGCCTGGGCTATCAAGGTTGGGACCCTTGAAGGCTATACCTCTGACAGCCCCTGACTGAGGGGAGGGAGGTATTTCTGAGAGCAACGCAGGGGAGAGGGAACTGACAGAAAAGCCCTTTCTCACTTAAAATACTGCTCTGACTGGCCTCACTGCTGGAGGGAAGAAACAGCCAAGCTATATGTATTTCTTCTGTGCAACTCTCTGCAGATTTGAGCCTACTGCATAATGTTGTTGTGCAGATGAAACAGGAGGCAAAAGAATCTCCACAACAGCATCCAGTTTCATCTGTATATCAACCCTGTGTGGTAGGCCTCAAATCTACAGAGAGTTGCTTGGCATTTCCCCTCCAGCAATGAGGACGGCCTGAGCAGTATTTTAAGTGAAAGGGGGCTTTTCTGTCAGTCAACTGTTTTCCAAAAGGGGAAAGCTTCCCCCACCCCCAAAGAAAGCACATGTATCCCCACAGAATCCTCAGCATTGCTCTTGGAAACATATCCCTCGCCTCAGTCAGGGGCTGTTAGAGGCTCCTTCACAGCAGGCCTGAAAGGAGTGGGGAGGGAGTGTATTCAACAGCCACATGCCAGCTTTTTCAGCGGTCTGAGGCAAAGTGAGTGGAGTTGTTGGACGTGACAGTCAGGGCTGGAAGACACAGCCTGATTGGGCGAGAGATGCAGCCTGGTTGGGCTGTTGGGGGCAGGTGCCAATGGGGCCAGGCTAATCCGGACATACACAGCACCTGGAAACCACCTGGACACCACTCGGACAGTCTCCGCCCATGAGGGCTTTTCACAGATATATAATAGATGAAAATATTAAAGATAATACCACTAGACTTGTATTCCTACCCCCACACAAAAATTCTAAATCCTTTACCTCCATTAGCGGAGAATGACTAAAGATGGTGCTGTGCTAGCCTGGTTTGTGCCGGGCTCTTGAGCCATGCTGAGGGTCAGGAGCAAATGCAGATACGCAAATCTTGCTCGCTGGTCGCTCCAAGAACCGGGAACGGCATCCTGAGGGTCCTACAGATCCGTGGAGTTCTCCGGATCGCTGCGGCATGTGCTCAAGGTCATGATGGCGCCCTTGTCGTAAATAACTTTCTAAGCCTGAAACGACCAGCTGACCCTGCATTCTTCCCAGTTCATCTTTTACCAGACTGACAGGAGCCGGAGTCTGCAAAAGTAAAGACCATGAGTTTTCTGGCTTTTCTTTTTCTTCCCCACAAGCTCTCCCCCCCCCCAACCAATTTACAAGGGAATCCTTTCGTCGAACGGGACAAGTCAGCTAAATACACTCGTTAATCAAACAAAGAGAGAGCTTAAAGAAAAGAGAAACTTTAAATATTTGTTGGAGAGAGTTCAGTGGGGGACTCTGACTTGATACGGAGATCAACAAACTGATAATTTTGGATCGCCCGAGCTCCCGCGAGACCTCACGAGACTTTCTGTTTATAATCTGTGACTGCCTAGAACTATGGAAAAATTAACTAAGGCACAGCTTTTCTATTTGTTATGTGAAGGGAACTCAGAGATACTGAAAGCAGTCAACAAGGTGGAAAAGGAAATCCAAAAGACTAAGAAAGAGCTCTTAGACAGAACCGATGGGGAAGTTAATCAACAGGAGGGGAAAAGAGCTAGGGACGTAAAAATCAAAAGCACCTTGGAAGAACTTGGGAAAACAGATTTAAGGAAGGAAAGCACCGAAAACCTGGAAGTCTATTTAGAGCAGGAAGTGATTTGGATCAACAAAATAAACAGAGTCTATTCAAAGGCGACAGCACGCAGGAAGCAATCAGGAGATATCTCTGTGCGACCAGAGGAAGAGATCCGGATTGACAAAGTATACAGAGCCTACTTAAAGGCGACTGTAAGCAAGAATCAAGTAAGAGACTTTTTTGGCCCTGACAGAAAGGCAACCAGAAATACTCTATGCAGGAACCATCAGGCGACACTGCTGAGTGTGGTGGATCAAGAAATACAAATACTTCAAGACCCGCAAGCAGATACATCATGGAAAAGAACACAATTTCACTTTCTGCGACCACCTGAAGAATGTGATGAATAGTGGAGCATTCTCTTGGCTTCCTGTGGGAAAGACAGCAGCAGTAACTCTTAGGTCAGGGCCAATATATGAAGGGAACTGACTTTATACTACCTAAGACAATAATAGAATATATTCTTATAATAGATTATACTCTCATATGTATCAACAATTACTCTGTTAAAGATGTTAATAACTTCTAGATCAGGATTAATATGTGATGGGAATTGAATATGTATGTTAATATGTATGCTAAAAGAGGATGGCAAACTATACTTTCATATGTATCAACAAGACAGCAGCAGGAACTCTCAGGTCAGAGCCAATATATGAAGGGGACTGACTTTATATCACCTAAGATAATAATAGAATATATTCTTATAACAGATTATACTCTCATATGTATTAACAATTATTTCGCTAAGAAAGATGGTAATAACTCCTAGCATTTACTTGGTCTTTCTTGGGAAAGGCAGCAGTAACCTTTAGGTTAGGGCCGATGTATGATGGGAACTGACTATATATTATTTGGGAAAATAATAGATTGTACCCTTATAAGCATTAACTACTTGGCCATTTTCTTTCTTTCTTTTTTCTCTCTTCTTTAAGATAATAACAGACTATATCTTTATATGTATCAATAATTATTTGCTCGGCCGGTCGTTTCTTTTTCTCTTTCTTTTTGTAAGCGCTTATATATAACAAAAATAAAAATATTATTAAAAAAACAAAAAACAAAAATATATGTAAAGCAATGGCATATTTCTAGTCCAACCCATAGATCAGATCATATGAACTAGTTTCTGGGAAATGTTTGAAACCTAATCAAATGTTCTGTTTGGAGGCTTTGGACTCAGTTTGTTTAAAATTAATTATAGCCTGATGTTAAACCCTCTATTTTATTATTGGCTCTAATGTACTGCTGTCCAATTTTCACTTGATATTTTGAAATAAGTTTTAGTTTTACTAAACAAACCTCACACACACAAACAATTTTTATCTATCTGTAGTATTCCTAGCTGCTTTGGAAATCTCAACCTGGACCAAATAATACAATTTTATGCCACAACAGGAGGATTCAAAATTCAGCAAGCTAAAAAAAAAAAAGCCCAAAACCTTCCCCTCCACATTGAAATTCTCAGCACAACACACTGTCTAGCATTATCATATAACACAAATAAAGACGAACATATTTCCAAAGGGCTTCACAATTGAGAATGAATCATGTGTGGAAAAACAGATGCATTGGTTGAAGGGCTAACTGATTTTTCTCCTTCCTCTTTTCTATTTATTTTCACACCTGCAGAATCACAAAGTGATTTCCTTTGCCAGATGAAAGAACTGTGCTCTATTCTGCAGGACAACTTGCAGATGTGGGGGGGAAAGCTCTAAATCAGACTTGCTGAGCAACTTGTCCCACTCCTTTCGATGCCATTTGGAAAGGCTTTTTCCCCTAGCTGCCTCCCACTAAAGTCAGGAAAGGATCAGCAAAAGATTATTTTTTTCTCTTTCGAATTTCATGAACCGTTTGCATCTCTGAACGTGTGAGGAAGTCACTGAGTTCACTTTTTTCATACCAAGTGAGTGCAATATTCCCCCCCCCCCAAAAAAATGTCAAACTAATTTCTTTGGATTGGTCACATCATTCAGGGAGCTAAAGTTGGTTCTCAGTTCCCAGTTCCTTATCTATATGTCCTAGTTTCTTATTCATGGATTCCACAACAAATATTGAGGACAGTTTAAAAACTCTGACTCCCAAAATAAGGTTTGGACCACCATATATCATACATCCCCACACTTCAGTTTGTGGCATGAAGACAGAAGGGGAACGAGAACAAGAACAATTGTGAAGGTTCAAAAATGAAAACATCTTCCATTTGTTAGAAGCTTAAAGATTTGCATTCTTATGCCTAACTAGGCTTCAAAGCCCGCTTGTAAGAGTGGGCTTTGAAAGGGGGGACCGCGGCGGTGGCCCCCACACCCCAGGCACCCCCCGTGTGAGGACCCCCCTCCCCGCTGAATCCTCGGATTCTCTGAGGGCCTCGGAGCAGGCCTGCTGCATGCCCGTTGTGGCGAGCCTGCTCCGAGGCCCATAAGGAACCGTCCCCAGCCGGCCCCCCCTTCCTGCCCAGTCCCCGACTTCCCTGCGGGCCTCGGAGCAGGCCCGCCATGTCCCCAACACGGCAGGCCTGCTTGGAGGCCCGCACCTGGGTTGCTCCCCGCCAAACCCACCTGGGTTGTTCCCTGCCAAACTCCAGCAAGTCGGGTAATGAGCCAATTGGAAGGCGTAAAGCCCCTCACCCGAATGGCTGGAATTCTTGTCAGTCCAGTTACTTTATCTTTATTCTTGGTGGCCTATCATGGTGTTAGCTGGACAACATCAACTATAGATTACTGGCCTGTGGACATTGGAGGAAACTAGTCCTTACATTTGTCACATCATATCTGTCCCTCTTCATAATTCGTTAAGGGGTAAGTGGGCGGAGAAAGGGGTATAGCCAGTCCAGGTGAGGGGCCAATCGGAATGACTGAAAAACTACTCCTAAATATTCAATTATGTTTGATTCTGTGACCATCAATGATCCAGGAATGTCTCTTAGGTTTTTTGGCAAATAACATATTTTTGGTTTTCTGGTATTTAAGTTCTAAATAGTCCTTTTTACAGTATAATAATAAAGCTTTCAGGGCTCTTTTAAGTCCAACAGCTGTTTTGGATAAAATTACTGCATTATCTGCATAGAACAAGGTTGAAAGGTGTCTTCCAGCAAGGTTCGGGGGGTGGAAATTGATATTACAAAGGTGGCTCACCATATAATGAATATAGAAATGAAAAGAAGTGGGGCCAATATGCATCCTTGTTTGACACCTTTTTGGGTTTTAATCTCTCTGGAGAGATTACCTTTGGGGTTGTATCGCACTTTAAGGGAAGTTTCCTTTTGCAGTGTACGTATTAAATAAAGGAGACGGCGATTAAGTGAGGAATTCTCAATTTTTCCCATAGTTTGGTTCATGAAATGGAGTCAAAAGCAGATTTAAAATCTATGAAAGCAGCATAAAGACCGTTTATGCACTGAGAACTTCACTGCCCCATCTCCTGTGCAGGAGCACAGATCGGGGGCGGATGAGATGCACCAGGCCAAATGCTCCCTCATGTGGGTGTAGGAAGAGGTGGGGCAACCTGCCACAACTAAAACTCCAGCCTGCAGCCTGGCATGAAACCTCCAGTGCATAAACGGTTAAAGAGTAGATATATTGCAGGAAAGATTTTTTTCAATAAGATGGTGCAATACAAGGCATTGGTCGATAGTAGATTGGCCCTCTCTAAAACCAGTTTGCTCTTCTGCAAGTATGTTTTCCTGTTCTAGCCAGTCTTGAATATGGATTGTAAATGTCTTGCATATAGTTTGCTGATAATATCGAGGAGACTAATAGGTCTGTAAATAGCAGGATCATTTTTCTTCCCTTTTTTATAGACAATAACTGTGAGCCACCAGTCTTTAGGAATAAGTCCATGAGTATCAATGCAACTAAAAAGTGAGCCCCAAATAGGAACTCAAGATTGTTTTTTATGGCCTCTGCAGGAATTAGGTCTTCCCCTGGAGCTTTCCCTAATCTTAGCTGTGGTATTAGATTCTTTATCTCAGCCTCAGTCACTGGTGCCCATGCTGGTAGATTTCCTATAGATTAATTAGGACATCCTCTATCATGTGGAGTATCCATATAAAATTCCTGAAAATGTGTCTCCCAGAAATTTGGGGAGATGTGACAATCCACTATAGACTATCCCTTTCTTTGGGAGCATGATGTTAAACGCCAAAATGAGGGTAAATCAATGGACTTTACAGCTTGTATAAGACGTGACCAGTTATTTTTCATGGCTTCCTTTCATGGCTTATACAATCTCTAGAAACTGGGTATGTGTTGGTGGTCCAAAGGTTGGACCACCAACACATACTCAATTTCTGGAGATGGTCTTCCACAAGAAATTGGAGGCCAGTACTGGAGGCTAATGTTGGATGGGACCCCTTGGTCCAATCTTCTTGAAACTTGCAGGGGAGCTCAGGAAGGGTCTTCCCTGAGTCCCTGAGTTCAGAAAGATTGCACCAGGGGTCCCATCCTAAGGGCTCCCAAAGTCCATTCCCCATAGAGGTCTATGGGGAATCAAGTTCAAACCAAAGAATCCGACTCTCCTTTATATCCAATGGAGTGGATAGGGGTATCCTCTTTGGGAGCCCCTAGGATTGGACCCCTTGGTCCAATCTTCTTGAAATTTCCAGGGGAATCAGGTAAGACCCCCCTCCCCCGCCGAGCTCCCCAAGAGGTTTTAGGAGTGCAACTTACACCCCCTCCCCCCAGGCACCATTTTAGGCTTGAAAAAGAAACAACAACAATAAAAAATCCAGAGGCAGCCAGGAGGCCACAGCAGCCACAAGGCTGCCAATGGCTTGTCGAATCGGCCAAAGTGAATTGATTCAGCCATGGTTTTGCTGAATCTATTTGATTTGGCCATTTTTAAAGTGTTAAGAGGTCCGATTCAGACAGTTTTTGATTCGGAAACGTCCACATTGGCCGCGATTCAGAGGTTTCCGAATCTGAACTGCACATCCCTACTCTGCCATTCCATTAAAGTAATCTAAAGATTCCAGGAATAGTTTGGATACCTGGCTACCATCCATGTTTTCTGCTTGGGAGCATACCATGTACCTTTTGCATATAGATGTGTTTGGCATCTATTCCAAAGTTCATTTCTGCCAAACAGTGCCACAGTCCAGCAAACCTGTTACTTGGTCAAAAAAGGAAACCAGTTTTTTTGAAGATCGGAATAATGTTTGCTCTCTTCCAGTCCTCCGGGAGGTCCCAAAGATGATAGACAAGGTTTCTGAAAGTTCTCCAGAAAGTCAGGGATTCAGATCTTGGCAACACCACAGAGCAAAAATGTCCAACCGGCCTAATAACAGTCCAGGGGGGTCACTGCGACGTTCACAAAGGAACACTGTTGGGGCCCAACCGCAAGACGACGCAGTAGGAGGAAGGTCACATTTAGGGCAGGCAAAAAATAAGGCACATAGCCCTTCTGAAAGTAGAAAATCTATATCAAAGACACCCAAAGTGCAGTCCAATACTACTAGGTTTTTAGAACTGGTTCACCCCCAACATCACTACCAAATCACTCTTATCTACGCAGAGTTCTACAGAAAAGAGTTTTGGATTTACCATCTGTAGACATTGTCACCAAAGGGAATGAATGTGGGAGCAGGCTGGACTTCCTGTCCCTGATTGTCAAGGGTTGTTTCTTTAATTAGGTGCTTGCTGTTCCTAGACTTTTCCCTCTTCCTCCTCTCTTTCTGCCCTTTCCCTCACCCTTTTAGGAACTGAATTACATGTCACATGGAAGGTAGTGCAGCATCCTTTCCTTTTACCATATAGCTGACCTGATTATGATAAATGTGCCACTGGGTATTATTGCTGGTTGATGACATATACATCTGGAAATACTTGAAATTCTGTACCAGGTTAGTTGGCATTTGCCCTTTCTATATATATTCCTTTTGAGGATTAAAAGTTCATCTGTATCTGTATGTTTATAATAGAGACCGGGTGTTGACGAGATTAGAAATAAGCAATATTAATACCATGTTAAAATTATTTGGGAAATTAAAATTTTTTTTGAAGGGGTAGTTTATAAATAGCAAAAACATAACAACCCAGACCACCTTCAATATTACATTTTCAGCACACTGTTTGGCAGAAATGAACTTTGGAATAGATTGCAAAGACATCTATATGCAAAAGGTACATGGTATGCTCCCAAGCAGAAAACATGGATGGTATCCAGGTATCCAAACTTTTCCTGGAATCTTCAGATTACTTTAATGGAATGGCAGAGTAGGGATGTGAGGTTCAGATTTGGCAACCTCTGAATCGCGGAAAATGCGGACATTTCCGAATCAAAAACGGTCTGAATCGGACCTCTAACACTTTACTAAAATCCAAGTAAACGACATCAACCGAATTTCCACGATCCAGCAAACCTGTTACTTGGTCATAAAAGGAAACCAGGTTGGTCTGACAGGACCTGTTGGAGACAAATCCATGCTGACTTCCTTGGATCACCAAATTGTCCTCCAGATGTTTGCAGATTGCTCCCTTTAATATCTGCTCCATTATCTTCCCTACAACAGAGGTCAGACTCACTGATCTGTAGTTTCCCGGGTCATCCTTCCTCCCTTTTTTGAAGATCGAAATAACATTTGCTCTCTTCCAGTCCTCCGGGATATCTCCAGTCCTTAAAGATGTCCCGAAGATGATGGACAAGGGTTCTGCAAGTTATCCGGAAAGTTCTTTGAGCACTCTCAGGTGCATTTCATCTGGCTCAGGGGATTTGAACTCATCCAGTGCAGCTAAATGCCTCTCGACAACCTCTCTGTCCATGTCAACCTGCCACCCAGACACTATCCCTTGGCTACTGCCATTTCTAGATGTGCCTAAACCCTTTGATCTGTGGGGGGGGGGAAGATGTAAAATAGGCGCTGAGCCTTTCTGCTTTCTCTGCATCCTCTGTTAGAGTTTGTCCACTCTCAGCTTTGGCCTTTCTGATGATTGATCTACAGTGCCTAGTAACCTGTATGTACTCTTCTTTAGAGCTCTGTCCTTCCCCCCATTTCCTGAACATTTCCCTTTTCTTACTTAGTTCCTCTTGAAGTTCTCTGTTCATCCAAATAGGCTTCTTAGAGCTTCTGCAGTAGCTCTTGTTTGAGTAGCGCCCACCCTTCACATGCTCCCTTCCCTTCCAGCATTCTTGTCCATGTTATGACATTCATCATGTCTCTGAGTTTATTAAAGTTTGCCCTATGAAAATCCAACATCCATGTCTGGCTACAAGTTTCCTTGCCCCCCCCCCCATCTCAAAAGGAATTCTGTGAGGTCACTTCCACCTAGGGTCCCCACCTCCTTCACCTCTTCGATCTATTTTGTTTTTTCTGAACAGTTCATATCCACTATTACATTCTCCTTCCTTGAAGAGGGGACACAGTCCAGTGATAATGCTTGCCTGCAACCTCTCTGAAAAGACCCTGACTCATCAGAGAACAGGCAACCCGTTAGGGTTCAGCTGCAGTTCACACTACATTTGGGAGAGAGTCAGCCAGTTGTTGGAGCTGATGCTGATCTCCTCTTCCTCATGCAGCAGGCCATGGATGAGATAATACCCTGCTCCATGCTTTTCTGCTCCACCAAACATGCCATCATAACGTAAGTGAAGTTACAGTGGTAAATCCAGGATTAACTGCTCCTCCTCTCCCTGCCTCTTATGCAACAGACAGGAAGATTTGATGTTGCATGAGACATGGGTGGCCAGGTGCTGTCAGGCTTCTAGAAAGGCCCATATTTCATCCCAGGTGACCCCAACAGTGCTCCCCAGCCATCCCCACCAGATGAAGCATTTGCACCAGGCAGCCAATGCCCTTGAAGCACATAGCCTTCACCATTGTCTGCATGATGCCATAGATTAGCGGTCCCCAACCTTTTTCCGGTTGAGGACCCCCTCCGGGGGTGGGGGGGCTGCCGGCCCGGGCGCTGTGCATGCGCATTTTCACCAGCAGGTGGCGCTAACGCGCATGTGCAGAGTAGCCAAGCATGCATTTTTCGCCAGCAGGGAGCACTAATGCGCATGCGCAGCAGATCTGCACATGCACGTTTGCGTCCACTGGTGTGCTGGAGGCCGTGCCTGCCTCTTCCCCCTCCCTCTCACAGCAAGAAGCTAGCCGGGCCGCTTTGCTCGGGGCCTGGCAAGCTTCTTGCTGCGGAAGGGGGCAGAGGCAGGCGCGGCTGCTGGCAGCCCGGTATCGAGGCCTTCGCGGCCCGGTACCAAGGCCTTCGCGGCCCGGTCCCGGGCCACAGACCGGGGGTTGATGACCCCTGCCATAGATGATGTTGCCACCTACTTCATCAAACTACTCTGTATCATGATATTTTCTGTCGTGTGGTCTACATCCATCCCCTGTACATGGAGCAGAACTGATTTGTAGACTGGTGGCAGGGATGTCTTCGTCTAGGGCCTGGGACATACCCCAAACAGATGAGAAAAAGAGATGCTTTGGTTGCCACTAGTAGGCAGTGAGGGAGAGGCAGCCATGATGTTGGCTGATTCAGAGGTTTTCAGTGAAGTGCATGGTTCTGCATTTCACTCTGGAGAGCTGAGCCTTGACCATCACCACTGGGGAATGCTATGCAGCACACAAATCTTGTAGGTTTGTGATCCTCCATGTGTACCAGAGAGCCAGCCATTGCAACCACCGGCAAAAGGTTACATCCTCCATGAGGGAGAAGGGTTGGCTGTCCTCATCAATCATCTCACTGATGAGTTGAATGACTGCTTCCTGGATCTTCCATGTAACCTCTTCTGAATGTGTTGTTGGCATCACCATGAGAATGACTTCTTGGAGAGTGGTCTATCTTGACGACCCATCTATCACACCATTGGTCTAGGGGGGCTTTCTTAGATGGACAAGAGCCGGTGTGGTTTAGTGGTTAAAAGTGATGACTTCTAAACTGGAATGCTGATTCCCTACTTCTCCAGATGCAGTCAGGTGGGTGACCTTGGGCTCATCACAAACTTGATACTGCTGTTCTGACCAAGCAGTCCCCAGTAGGTGAGAGGAGTTCCCTATCATGAGGGCAGATGCTCTACTAATCTACTGTTTAGAAGTTCTATACCTCTTTGTGTAACTGCAAACAGCTGAGAGAAGAGAGTATATGTAATATTCTGGTCCCATAGAGCAGAATGAGGAGTCAACCAGATGGACTTGTTAAGCTTTGGAAGGCTCATATTGGTGTTTTCAAACCTGGAAGAATTTTCCTCTCCCCCCAAAAAAAGTTACCTTGGAGCTTTGTAAACAGCTGTATTCTGCTCTAGTTCAGCCTCACTTGGAGTACTGTGTTCAGTTTTGGGTACTACAGTTGAAGAGGGATGTAGAAAAACTGGAGTGTGTCCAGAGGAGGGCAACAAAGGGGCTTGGAGGGCAACAAGGGGGTTTGGAGGTCAAGGCATATGAAGAAAGATTGGGGGAACATGGTCTGTTTAGCCTGGAGAGGAGATGACTGAGAGGGGATCTGATAACCATCTTCAAGTATATAAAAGTCTGCCATATAGAGGATGGAGCAGAGTTGTTCTCTCTTGCCCCAGAGAGATGGACTGTCAGGCACCAAGCAGTTGAGACCCAGAAAACTCATGCCATAGACATCAGTATCAGGATTCAGTAGGAAACTTTAAGCGAAAAGTCTTTATTTGGAGAAGTCAGCAAAGTAAAGTCCACACAATGCATATGCTCACATACAGCAAATTTTGACAGGAACACCGTAGTAGGGGGTGGGCCATGGGAAAGGGGCAAGGCGAGAAACCAGCATAGGTGGGAATCGGGCATTCATACAGGAAAGCAGGATCACAGCATCCTTTGATATGGAGTGGTGTTAAAGCAATTTCCCCATCTGTTGTTTTGGGCTCCTGAGTATACCTTTCCTTAATCTTTGGCCATGATAAAGGGCAATGTTTTGATTCATTCTGATAAGAATGTACACAGATATATGGCAGTTTCTCTAACTGGACTTTTATCATTGCATCTCCCTCTTTTTTCCTCTTCCCATTGCTATCTTCTTTCTGTAGAAGTGCAGGAAGAATTTGTTTCCAGGCTTTGGCTACAAGTCATTAATGATAGACAGGCCCTTGTGCTGATCAGCTCTCTGGCATCCAAGGAATGAAAAGGAACGGTGATTTCTTTAAAAGGCACCATCCAAGCTTAATCAGAAAAAATGAGCCTTAGCAGGAGCTGTCTTAAGGCTTTTTAAAACAATTTCTTTTGTTCTAGCTAGACTTTGACAGGATTAACTGATGTTACCAGTAATAGAAAAAGAGAGAGTAATAATGCAATACAGCCCACTTCAAATAAATTCAAGAAAGAAATATATTCATAAGAGTACAGCTTACCGTACAATATCAAGAGATGGATTATTTGTATGAGAGACTGCAGTCTTGTTGAGCATACATGCTATAGACCCCGCCAGATGCCCTGCCTGCCCTACTAGAGGCAGTGGCGGCCTGGACGCTACAATTCTCCAGTCTATTAGTCCTGGGGGACTTTAACGTCCATGCTGAGCTGCTGTCCTCTAGAACTGGACAGGACCTGGTGTCATCCATGGCAACACTAGGGCTCTCGCAATTTGTTGTTGGCCCCACCCATCAAGCAGGTCACACCCTGGATCTTATTTTCGGCGCAGGTTTGGATGTGGATCTGGTCACAACAACAGCCGTGCCATGGTCAGACCACTATGCTCTAAAGGCTCGGCTAAGGCTCCCACCACCTCCTCAGTTGGGCGCCGAGCAAATTTTAGCTCGCCCACGGAGACTTATGAATCCAATAGGATTCCGGAATGCTCTGCGGGAACCAATGCCTCCCGGCACTTCTCTCAATGGCCTGGTCAGTGACTGGCATAACAGACTGCTGACTGCCATTGATGAGATAGCTCCCCGACGCCCTCTCCGGCCCCGTCTCAAGCGAGCCCCCTGGTACACCGAGGAGCTTCGCGACAAGAAACGGGAACTGAGACGGCTAGAGCGAGTTTGGAGGAAGACTCGTGACGAAGCCTCGAGAACATCTTATAGAATGCAGATGAAAGCCTATGAGATGGCGGTGAAGTCAGTAAAACGCAATTTTTACTCGGCTACCATCGCATCCGCAGACTCACACCCAGCTCAATTGTTTAAGGTAGTTCGATCCCTCACTGCCCTGATTGAAGGGCAACAAAACAGTAGCCAATTGGACATCAGCTGTGAGGCATTTGCGAGTCATTTTGCGGACAAAATCTCGACACTCCGCCACGACCTCCCTCCAACGTTAGATACAAAAAGTGAACTAGAGGCCCCTTGGCCGTCTTTGGAGAAAACTATGAGTAACTTCAGACGACTCACGCTGACCGAAGTGGACAGGATTCTAGCGACAACAAGACCAACTACATGCCCACTAGATCCTTGCCCATCCTGGCTCCTAAAAACAGCTGGCATAAATATAAAGGGCCCCCTCCGGGAGATAATCAACCTATCTCTCACAACAGGAGAATTCCCGGAGGGTTTGAAAGAGGCTGTGGTACGTCCACTGTTGAAAAAAACATCTCTAAACCCACAAGAGCCTAACAACTACAGGCCCGTTTCGCACTTAGCGTTTCTGGGCAAGATGATAGAAAGGGCAGTCGCAAACCAACTGACGGAATACCTGGAAGAAGCTTCGGTCCTAGACCCATCCCAGTCAGGCTTCCGGCCTGGCCATGGGGTAGAGACAGCACTAGTCGCCCTGACGGACGACCTCCGTCGCCAGTTGGATCGAGGCGGGTCGGCACTGCTGATATTATTAGACCTCTCAGCAGCGTTCGACACAGTTGATCATGAGCTTTTAGCTCGCCGCCTCATCGATGCTGGAATACGAGGGACAGCCCTTCAATGGCTGATCTCCTTCCTCCAGGATCGTGGACAGAGGGTTGCAATAGGAGAGAAAACATCAGGCCGCCAGCAACTTACTTGTGGAGTCCCACAAGGAGCGGTCCTCTCCCCTATCCTATTCAACATCTTCATGCGCCCTCTCGCACAACTGGTACGGAGGTTTGGGCTGGGTTGCCATCAATATGCAGATGACACCCAGCTCTTCCTCCTGATGGATGGCCGCCCTGACTCTCCCCCAGAAGCATTAGCCAGCTGCCTGGAAGCAGTGACGAGATGGCTCAAGCAGAGTCGCCTGAAGCTCAATCCTTCAAAGACGGAGGTCCTGTGGCTAGGTAGGAAGGGCCCATGTGAGGAAGCGCGCCTGCCCACCCTGGATGGCGTGCAGCTCTCTACGGCTCACTCCGCCAGGAACCTAGGCGTGATTCTGGACACCTCCCTCACAATGGAGACCCAGATCACAAAGGTAGCACGGCTGGCATTCTACCATCTCCGCCAAGCCAAACTACTAGCGCCCTACCTGGCCCCGGAACACCTAGCCACAGTGATCCATGCGACGGTCACCTCTAGACTGGACTTTTGTAACTCGCTCTACGCAGGCCTGCCCTTAGCCCTGACCCGGAAACTACAACTAGTTCAAAATGCAGCAGCCAGGATCCTCACAGCAACACCGTGGAGGTCTCATATCCGGCCTATTCTCCATCAGCTGCAATGGTTACCAGTTGAATTCCGGATCAGACTAAAGGTTCTGGTAATTACCTTCAAGGCCATACGCGGTCAGGGCCCAGTGTACCTGAGGGACCGCCTCCCCGCCTATGTCCCCAAAAGAGCTCTGCGCTCTACTGCCTCCAATCAGCTAAGGATCCCTGGCCCTAAAGAAGTCCGCCTGGTCTCGACCAGGGCCAGAGCATTCTCTGTTCTGGCCCCCACCTGGTGGAATGAGCTCCCAGAGGAGATCAGGGCCCTGACGGAGCTTAAACAGTTCCGCAGGGCCTGCAAAAAGGAGCTCCTCCACCAGGCATTTGGCCGAGACCAGACGTAATCAATCAGCGACCAAGGGCCCCTGCTCCCCCCCTCAGAATCCCATCAATAAGCCCTGGACCTGTTTGTATTACCATATTGTTTACTGTTATACTGTGTTGTTATTTGGTTACAATTATTAGTTATCAGTTATACATGTTCTACAGACTGTTTTATGTATTGTTTTCTGTTATAATGTAAACCGCCCTGAGCCTCCGGGGAGGGCGGTATAGAAGTATGATAAATAAATAAATAAATAAATAAATAAATAAATAAATAAATACTTTTTGGGATACAGTCAGTTTCATAGCCTCTTTAGTTCTCAAAGGATATTTTATGGATAGTAAAACTTTGTTCTTAAGGTGCACACACCAAATTCATCCTGACTCTCAGACATAATCTTCTGGGGGGGGGGGGGAACGATGGGAATAACCCTGTGTTGCAGTTCAGTTTTCTGATAGAAGAGGGTATTCCTGTAAAACGTGGCTATTAATTTGAATTCTGAGTTTGAACATAGGTTCATTCTAGGTGAGTTAATTGTTGAATTGGAAATTGGCCTTTTTAACATGCCAGAAAAAATACAATACACACAAAAAATCTTAATAAAAATTATAAAATTGAAATATGTTTTTAAGGTTGTTCTCCAACTCACAATTATTATTCTGATATAAATTCATTAGAAAACTTATGTTGGACAGGTGTAGCTAATTGAGCTGCCCCTTTGAGATATTTTCTGATCATTTTATTGTTTGCAAGGCCTTTTAGACCTTTGAACTCCAACACCGCTGCTAAGGCTGGCACCTGACGTCTCAGCGTATTAGGCCTTAACCCTTTACTTCTACCATCATGTTGGAACACCAAGATATCTTCAAAAGACGGCTTCATAGGGTCCAAGATGCCGTTCTGTACATATTTAAATGCTAACCAGGTATAGTTATATATTCTCCTGGTTACTGGATGCCTAGCATGAACATTACATCTGCAATCTCTTTGGGAATGCCATAATCTACTAGAGCTTCCCTACCAATTTCCATGCCAACATTTTTAATCATTGAGGATCTCGGTGTCAAGTGTTCCTTGGCTTAACAGATCCGGAGCCACTTGCAAGGACCATGGGTTCTCCACTGATAGTTGTATTAAGTCCAAAAACCATGTTCTCCTTGGCTACCATGGTGCCAACAGTAATACAGCTGCTTGATCCTCTCTGATTTTGTTCAACACTTTGTTCAACAGTTCTTATGACCCTTTTTCCAGAAACCTGGACATGTATCTGTAAACTTTTTTTTTCTCGCGGCAAATAGATCTATTATTGGATTTCCAAAGCGAAGGATGCTCTGTTGGAACACTTGATTGTTGATTAACCACTCCGTTGGGTCCACATCCTTGTGACTCAGCCAATCCACCATCACATTCTGGGTGCCTTGGACCTTGGACATGACTTTCTGCCCACTGGCAGACCATCACTACCTCCTTGTGAAGCATCAACGCTCTTGTAACCCCTTGCCGATTTATATGTGCTTCGGCTGTCATGTTGTCCATTTTGATTAGGACATATTGGTCCTGGAATAGTTCTTGAAGGGCTACCAGAGCCAATCTGATGGCCCTTAACTCCAACAGATTTATGCTGTAGATGGACTCTGTTTTTGTCCACTTTCCTTGAGCCATCTGGTTTCTGCAGTGCACTCCCCAACCTCTAAGGCTTGCATCTGTGGTCACAATAATTGGCACTGGCTGGATAAATTTCACTCCCTTGGCCAGGCTTGTCTTTGAGCGCCATGTTTAAATCCTTTTTCAGTCTCTCTGAAATGAAGATCATTATAGTGTACTGGTCTGAGATGTAACCTTGACCAGGGAACTGTTCCTATGGTTGCTATCAAGAGACTTAGCAGTTGTGCCAAGAGCATTAAGACCACTTTTTTTTTTTTTTTGCAAACCTTTGCCATGAGGTCCTTCACCTTCATTCCCTTGTCTGGAGTCAGGAATATTCTTCCTTGTTTGGTGTTGATCAGAGTGCCTCAGTGAATCAGCTCCCTGGATGGTGCCAGATTGTTCTTTTGAACGTTGATCAAGAACCCATGTTCGTGAAGTGTGCTTATTGTTGCCTCTATGCTCTTCTGGATTTCCCTAAGACTCTCCCCCCTCAGCAAAATGACTTCCAAATAAGGATAGATGTGGACAGCTTTTTGTTGAAGAACTGTGACCAAGGTCACCATCACCTTGGTAAACCCTCTTGGAGAGGAAGAGAGGCCAAAGGGTAAAGCCCTGTATTGATAGTGTTTGTTCCTGAAGGCAAATCTGAGGCATTGCCTGGAAGTCTGATGCATTGGAATGTGCAGGTAGGCTTCTTTCAAGTCCAAAGAAGCCATGAAGTCGTTTACCTGAAGTGCCTGTAAAATGGAATGAAGGGACTCCATTCTGAACTTCTGTTTCCTGGCAAATAGGTTTAGTTCCTTTAAATTCAGAATCACCCTCAGTTCTCCTGATCTGGGCACAATGAACAGTATAGAATATACACCCTTGCCCCTCTGAGATGTTGGAACTTCATCTATCACCCCAATGTTCAATAAATGTTGAATAGCTGCCTGTACTAAAGAGGCTTTCATTTCTTCTCTGGGCACAGGGGATGCTACAAACTTGGGGAGGGGAGGCTGAACAAACTGTATCTTGTAGGCATTCTCCACAATTGACAGGACCCACTTGTCTGAGGTAGACTGCTGTCATGCAGGAAGAAAATTCTGGAGTCAGCCTCCTATTCTGTAGATTGTTGTTGTTGTTGTATTTACGTCCCTTTGTTTGTTGGGGTGATACTGGGGACTCTGGTATCTAGATTGGTATGGGAAGGAATGTCTTCCTCTGAAACTATCTCTCTGGGCACTTTGAGACTTGTACAAATGAAAGGACTTTATCTAAGGCACCTTCCCCAAAGAGGAGTCTGTCTGAAAATTTTTCTATTTCCAGATTTGATTTTGATAGGGGATCCACTTTCCAGTGTGTAAACCAGAGATTATGCCTCGCTACTATATTGGCCCCTGTGCCCTGGCTGAGGCATCTGCAGCAAAGTGGCTAGCTCTTTTGATCTTTTATAGAGACCTTCTCAACCTAAGGGATCTGGCTCTGGATCTTGCAACATGTCATCAGTCCAGACTACTGCTGCTCTGGCAAAGTTAGAAAGAACTGCATCTGCTCTGATAGCTAAGGAGTTAGCTTCCTTTCTTTAACACAGTCCCATTTTTTCTGTCTACGGCAGTGATTCCCAAAGTGGGCGCTACCGCCCCCTGGTGGGAGCTGCAGCGATCCAGGGGGGCGGCGATGGGCCACAGGTGCATTTGGGGGCGATGAATAACTATTAAAATTTAAAAAAAATTAATTTCCAGGGGGCTGAGTAATATTTTTTCTGGAAAGGGGGCGGTAGGCCAGATAAGTTTGGGAACCACGGGTCTACGGGATCCTTTAGGACGTTATCTCCATCTTTGGTTAGTACTGCTCCTTTTAACACAGCTATTACAGAAACATAAAGCAATGGGATGCAAACTTAAATGGACTCCGGGGAATGGTAGAGGACAGGAAGGCCTGGAGGATCATTGTCCATGGGGTCGCGATGGGTCGGACACGACTTCGCACATAACAACAACAAAAGCAATGGGATTTTTAGATCCTACATGGTTTCATCTGGAAGCATATAAAATCTTTTGGGTACAGAATGCAAGGACATTCCTCTGCTAGGAATTGCCCATTCCGCTCTCATAAGATCTTCAAAGTCATTAGCAAACGGGCATACTGTCAGCTTACATCCAAGTTAGTTGATCTCCTGGTTTTTCAAGAAGCAGAACTGGTCAAAATCTCCTCATAATTGAGACTTTTAGAATCATAGAATCATAGAGTTCGAAAGGGGTCATACAGGCCATCTAGTCCAACCCCCTGCTCAACACAGGATCAGCCCAAAGCATCCTAAAGCATCCAAGAAAAGTGTGTATCCAACCTTTGCTTGAAGACTGCCAGTGAGGGGGAGCTCACCACCTCCTTAGGCAGCCTATTCCACTTCTGAACTACTCTGACTGTGAAATTTTCCCCCCTGATATCCAGCCTATATAGTCGTACTTGTAGTTTAAAGATGCAGAATTTTACAGAATGTTACACTTATCTTTATTAAATTGCATCTTGTTCTCATTTGCCCATTTTTCCATTGTGTTTAGATCTCGTAGAATTCTGTCTCTATCTTCCGGAGTATTTGCCAGTCCTCCCAATTTGGTGTCATCTGCAAACTTGATGAGTAGTCCCTCCACCCCTTCATCTAGATAATTAATAAATATGTTAAAAAATACTGGACAGAGCACCAAGCCCTGAGGTACCCCGCTACTCACCTCCCTCCAGTCTGATGAAACACCATTGTCAACAACTCTTTGAGTGCGGTTCTCTAACCAATTCCCTGTCCACCTAACTATCTGAAAATCCAGATTGCAGTCCTTCAATTTATCCATCAGAACATCATGGGGAACCTTATCAAAAGCTTTACTAAAATCCAAGTAAACGACATCAACCGAATTTCCACGATCCAGCAAACCTGTTACTTGGTCAAAAAAGGAAACCAGGTTGGTCTGACAGAATCTGTTGGAGACAAATCCATGCTGACTTCCTTGGATCACCAAATTGCCTTCCAGATGTTTGCAGATCGCTCCCTTTAATATCTGCTCCATTATCTTCCGCACAACAGAGGTCAGACTCACTGGTCTGTAGTTTCCCGGGTCATCCTTCCTCCCTTTTTTGAAGATCGGAATAACATGTCAACCTGCCACCCAGACACTATCCTTTGGCTACTGCCATCTCTAGATGTGCCTAAATCCTTTGACTTTCCGAGCTTCCTCGGAAGGTGGTAGGTTCTCCATCTTCAGCTGGATAGCCGTAGCTCTTTGAACACTCTCGGGTGCATTTCATCCGGCCCAGGGGATTTGAACTCATCCAGTGCAGCTAAATGCCACAGTTGTTTCCTCCCCTTCCACTTGGGAGAACTTTATTTTTAAAAAAGAAAAGAAAAACAAAACGTTAGCAACTGAATAGTATTATATCCACAGAACAGTATAGCAATATATATATTAAGTTCTTTGTATTCCCAGCTTTATTTTTTTTAAAGAAATGGAAAAGAAGCTTCTAGCTCCTTCTGTTACAGGAAATGCATTAATGGAAGAAGCTTGATGTTTACAGTTTTAGTCTAATTTTTCCCATTTATTATGATTCAAAATTAGTCAAGACTTATTCTAAAAAATACCATTATTCAACAGCTGATTATTTTAAAAACCCTCCTTAGCTCGTGGAAGATGAAACAGCCATTGTGACAACCAATCCTTGTGGGGGTTAAGAAGTCTTCCAAACCAGCGGTCTGCAGGCTTCCGTTTGCTGCGGACCGCTGCAGAGTAGTGGGCGGAGAAGGCGGCCCGGGGGCGCAAAAGTAGTGGGCGGAGAGGGCGCCCAGCAGGGGCGCAAACGCGCGTCCGCGGCAGTCCGCACATGCGCATTTGGGCCGCTGCCATGCCGGCGGCTGCGGCTTCCCCTCCCGGCCCCTCCTGGCCGTGGGCAAATCGGCTGCTAAAGCTAAAGCGGCCGATTAGCTTGCGGCTCGGCAAGCTTCTCTTCCCTCCCCTCTCGAAGTGAGAAGCTTGCCGGGCCGCAAGCTAATCGGCCAATTTGGCGGCTGGTTTGCTCACGGCCTGGCGAGCTTCTCGCTTCGGTGGGGGGAGGGAAGAAGGAGCCGCGGCCCGGCGCCGAGGCCTTCGCAGCCCGGCACCAGGCGGCGGCCCGCGGGTTGGGGACCACTGTTCCAAACCACCTACCATTTTGCTACTTTTGAGGGTCAACAGATGTTTGCAGGGAAAAGCTTCCAGTGGGTATAATACCAGCATGGTGTTGGGTGTTTGATTCTGCTCTTTCCCTACTTACTGGGGGGAGGGTGATAAACATAATCATCTTAAATTTTCAAGACCCCTCCTCCAAATACCTAGAAAAAAATCCTGAAGAAATAACACTTCTGAAAGACCACTATAATGAAAGCAATGTCCAATCAGATTCAGATCTGACATTATTTTGAACATTTTTGAAGTTTACACTTGACATGGGCATCTCTTTCATAATGAAAGATTGTAACTTACATGAATATGAAACAATCCCCCATCTAAGAAAAAAAAACCCAAATTATTATTTTCTTTCATTTTGTTCAATTTTAGTTTATTATTGTAGTGTTTGCCACTATTGCTTTAGCTTTTACAAGGCAGCCATAATTTTTCTAATGAGAGCAGAGAGCGCAGTTTTCCTTAGGGGAAATGGGGAAGAGGCTCTGGGCTTTCTTGATTGTCTACAAACACAACAACATTATGAAAACAAAAGAACAATAAAAGAAACAATAATGACACAGAACCATATGAAATGGCCAATAACGACACAGTCCCTTTTGCAATAAATTACAAAAAAAGAAGAAATGAAACAAATTCTTACAGGCAAATACAGTGCACAGTCTAAGCACTATAAGGCCAGCCAACCCACATGTGGGCAAGGCCAAGAGGGCCGACATCCTGACAGCCCTCACCTCCCTCCCGATCATGGTCTGGGCACTTCATTCTTCACAGTGTCTGGCCCAGCGCACTTCTCCCCCTGTGCCTGCAGTGAGCTGGACACTCAGAGCCTTCTTCCCCCAAGAGCTCAGATGCAGATTGGGGACAGGAGGGAGAGGGGGAGGTCCTAATGGTAAAGCCAGTGCCCCTGTAGGGCAAACGGTGGGTTGCCTTTGCTGGGGAGCCCTTGTCCCCCTTGGTCAAACTGCTGGAAGGACACCTGCAGAGAGCAGCTGGAGCGTGGATGCTAAAAGGAAGCTGGCCAACTCTCCGGCTCCTGTCTCACTGCGGCCAGAAGGATTTCACTGGAGAGCATTGGATCCAGCATTGAATCCAGCCAGAAGGGTGGAGGGTTTCCCTTCCCCTTTGGGCCGGGAAGCCTCCCCCGCTCTGCTTCCCTGTCATTTCCCTGTCATTTTCGGCCCTTGGGGAGGCTGGGGGGGAGGAAGCTGCCTTTCCTTCCTTCCTTCCTTCCTTCCTTCCTTCCTTCCTTCCTTCCTTCCTTCCTTCCTTCCTTCCTTCCTTCCTTCTCTCTGCAAAGCAGTGTTAGGGCTTCCTGGCCCAATGGGAAGCCAGTGGGGGGGGAGGGGGCTTTCCCTTCCCCCTTTGGGGTGGGAAGCCTCCCCTCCCCCCCTTACCTGTCATTTTCCTGTCATCTTCAGACCTTGGGGATGCTGAGGAGGAGGGAGTCTGTCCTTCCTTCCTTCCTTCCTTCCTTCCTTCCTTCCTTCCTTCCTTCCTTCTTGTCTGCCTGTCTGTCTCCCTCATCCACTTCCCTGCTAGCACCTGCTGCATACCTAACTGCAGTGGGCTTTTTTAGTAGTTTACAATATTTATACAACTTTTCTGACAAGTGCTCAGATTCATATTTTGTTCCCTTTAATTAATAATCTAACAAATGTAGTAACTTTTGGGACTGTAATTACATTTATTTTGAAATAAATGCTCATCCCTAATGCTGACAACACTCAAGGGTAATGGGTGAGATCAAAAACTGCCTATACCATGAAATTATCTGTTGTGACCTCTGCCTGGTGAGCTCCAGAAAATTCCTATACTTTTAAAATTCCTCAGAATGTATAAAGTAAAATCCTTCAGGGGGTCATTTTAATAAAGATAATAGGTTGTCATCTGTGCAATACAGGCATGTTGAAGGGGTTGTTCCTCATATATAATATATACTAGGGGCAAAGCCCGTTGTATCCAAGAATACAACGGGCGCTAGAGCTTGGCAGTGGGAAGAGGAAGGGAAGAAGTTGTCCAGCCTGTAAGGGCATGGGGTTGAATGTGTGTGTTGTGTGGGAGGTTGTGGCGGCATGGTGGTAAATGAGGGCATGGGTGTGGAGATATGGGTGTCAAGAACCTGTGGTGTGGAATGTTCATTGAGTGTGGGAGAGGACTGACCTTTGGGAATTTTGGCATAGTTGTTACAGATGAGCTTTCCAGAGCCATGTCTTCAGATATGTGAAAGGAAAATCAGACTGGAGACTCTTCTTAGGGGAAGATTACATGGCAACCAATTCCTCCCAGTTCTGCGTCATTTCCCTTTTTGTGTGAATTAGGCCACAGAAATGGAAATGCCCCTCTGCCCTAATACACATGGAGTAGTCACAGTACGCAGGTGTCCACCCTGTTTCTTCTTCTCCATTTTTTTCACTGTTGATAAAATGTTATGTGCCTAAATGCTTCTTTCATGGTTCTCCTTAGAATAACAGATTTTTGTACCCTGTTGTTTACTACCCAAAGGCAGTAAATATCTAGATCTTCCTGCACTTTCCAGGCTCACAGGACTGATGCTGGTCTGCCTGTCTGCACCCCAGAATACAAACAGTTGCTGATAAGGGCTGGCCATAACCCATAGGCCAGGAGGGACACACCTGCACCACTCCCTACCAACTGCAGGCAAAATGGCTCCATTGAAGGCTGGACTCTGAGGCATTGTACGATTTTGAAGTCCCACCTCCAAACCTCCAGGAATATTGCCAACCCAGGAGTAGCCTGGAGAGCTCCTGGAATTATAGCTCACCTGCAGAGTAAAGAGATCAGCTCCCCAGGCAGAAAGGGCTACTTTGGACAGGGTTGTGGTACAGAAGAAACATTTAAGGCCTCCCACACAGGTTGTTGTTGAATTGAAAGACTTGAGGCCTACTGCACAGGGTTGTTGTGCAGATGAAACAGGAGACGAAAGAACGCTGTGCAGTAGGCCTCAAATCTGAAGAGAATTGCAAAGAAGAAAGACACATGGCTTGACTGTGTCTAACCCCTGGCCAGAGCAGTATTTAAAGTGAGAAGGGGCTTTTCTGTGGCCTCCCTGTCAGCCAACTGTTTGGCAGAAGGGGAAAGTTCCTCCCCTCAAAAGGAAGGCCCTCAGGCTCCCCTGCGTTGCTCTTGGAAAGGCCTCCCTCCCCTCAGTCAGGGCCTGTCAGAGGCTCCTTCGCAGCAGGCCTGAAGGGAGGGAGGGGGAGCACTCTGCAGCCTCCTGCCAGCTCTGTCAGGGTTCTGAGGCAATTTGCAGTTGGACATGACAGTTAGGACAGAGCGAAAAGGGCTGGTGCAGCCTGTCCAAGCCTCTGTTCTCATCCCCCTTGGCAGCCCTGCTGACCTCCTCTCCCTTTGGTGGTCAGGAGCAGACTGGCAGCCATGTTTCCTGATTGCCCTGGAACTCTGGTCTGTTCTGGTGAAGGCTTCGCGCCTTCCGATTGGCCCCTCCACTTGTCAGTCCAGGGCTAAGGGGCCAATCTGGGAGTTTTGATCATGGACTTAGCCCACCCCAACCCTCCTTACTGTTTTATTAAGAGGGACAGATATTTAATTGCATTGTTCTCCAGTTTTGCAGTTTCTGTTGCATTACGTATTCATGTGATTGGGAAATTATACATTTTAGCTGTGTTCAAAGAAGGGATCCAAATCACTACTAACAACTACAGTAGAAACTCTTTTCTTTAGTGATTGATCAAGTTCAAGGAAAACATCTATTCCTAAGAAAGTTCAAGGAGCTGACCCTGTTACATTATTTATCTTTGGAACTGATAGCAAGTTTTACATTACAAGAATTCAGCAACATATAAACCAATAGAAAATAAATCTATACTTCTTCAACTTTAAATAATACGAGTACCTTTTCGATGGTACACTACAAGTGCAAGATGAACTGCTGACTACTATAGTTTAAGAAAACAGGATCTGTGTTAAAAGTTAGTTTGCATTAGCTTGCCCTATAATGCAGGAATGTAGAGTTTTGGATACTTCAGCAAATAGCGAGCGCACTTGTACTTTCTGCAAACACTGGCTTTTCCCCAAGGGTGCCTGCAGGAAAAAAACTAAATTTCCCAAAATACCAAGCATCTTTAGCATCTCACAATAATACTTAGGGCACCATGGAAGTGGTCAAAATGTAAAAGAAATAGACTCCAAGTCTTATTGATCCCCTGCCTGCCATTACCGATGACACAGCTCCAGGGTGGGGAAAAGGAAGGAAGGAAGGAAGGAAGGAAGGAAGGAAGGAAGGAAGGAAGGAAGGAAGGAAGGAAGGAAGGAAGGAAGGAAGGAAGGAAGGAAGGAAGGAAGGAAGGAAGTGAGCTCCTTTGTTCCCTTCATATATCTGTTTTTGTGGTACATGGAGAAGCAGCAGCAGCCACTGCCACCACTAAAGATGTATGAGGGCTCCTAAAGAAGAGCTATAGCTGCCTACTGCTGCAGGGTATGGGGACTCATGGGAAATATCTGCTAAGTATAAACTTTAAAAATTCTTGAGTTTTCTAATGTCATTTGTAATGAGGATAAGGTGGCCAGCATTACAGTGGCTGATCTCCTTTCTCCAAAGTTGGGGACAGAAGTTAGCTATTTGGGAAGAGCAGTGGCATCATTGTCCAATCTCTTGTGAGGTACCTCAGGCTGTGATTTTCTTCCCCATATTATTCAACATTTATATGCGCACTCTAGCTGAGCTGGTCCAACGGTTTGGCCTGGGATGCATCAGTATGCTGATGACACTCAGCTCTATCTACCCCAGTTACATTGACCCTGTGTCTGCAGGCTGTGACTGGATGCCTTTGATAGTGTTGCTTGAAGCTCAAACCCTCAAAAATGGAGGTCCTATGGCTGGATAAGAAAGGGCCAGGAAAGGAAGCACATCTCCCCTGCCTAGATTAATACTTTTGCATATAGTCAGGATTCGGGGGGTGATTCTTGATGCCTCCCTTTCAATGGAGGCTCAGATCACAAAGGTTGCTCACCAGATATTCTTCCGTCAACACCAGGTGAAGCTACTAGTAACCTACCTGGCCCTGGAAGACCTCACCAAAATGATCCATGTGATAGTCACCTCTAAGCTAGATTATGGTAACACTCTGTGGGTATACTCTTGACCCTGACCTAGAAATTACACCTGGTGAAGAACACTGCTTCCCAGGTCCTGACAAGGACCCCATGGAGGATACATATTTCACCAGTCCTCCAAAAGCTGCATTGACTTCCAGTAGAATTCCAAATCAGGTTCATAGGGTTGATACTGACCTTAACATTGCACAATCTGGGACATGTGTATCTGAGGGACTGCCTATCCCAATATGTCCCCTGGAGAGCACTTCAGTCATCTAGTGCAAGTAGTCCCTGGCCCCAAAGAAATCTGCCTGGCCTCATTCAGAGCCAAGGCCTTTTTGGCCCTGGCTCCAACCTTGTAGAATGAGCTGCTGCCTGAGACTAGAACCCTGAAGGAGCTCTTATACCTCTGCCAGGTCTGCAAGGCAACATTCTTCCACCAGGCCAACGGTTGAGGCCTGGGCAACCCACTCCTTTTCCCCATGCTGCTGAGGTACCTGCCATATTCAACATGCAGGGAAAGAAACAATGGCAAAAAATAGGCAGGGTGTAGGTAGTTATATAATTAATTAACCAAACTAGTTACTGGATAGAAAGTTGGTGATGCTTAGTGTTGAATTTTTAGAATTTTAATATACAATTTAATATGCAACATGTTGTATTCTCCTTTGAGCCCAAAGAGAGAGACGTCTAGGAATTGAATAATTAGTGATGGTGGTGGTGGTGGTGATGATGAGATGATGATGATGATGATGATTGATGATTGATGAAGAGTGGGGCCCTGGTCAATCTGGGATCCAGCAATTCACACAAAAACTTAATATCTTATATGTAAGAGAATGAATGCACACTAGAACATAAAAAGGAAGAAACCTTTTTTAAATATAGAAGACTTCTTAGACTGCTACAAGTCTGCCCTGTGATACTTCTTTGCAGTTTGCAACTCTATGAACTCAGCAAAAGCCTTCTTGATTATGCTACACATGACTGATTTCTATAAAAACAATGAATCAGTGGCTGTCTGTACTGTGGCTGTGCAGAGCAAGTCCAAGTTTGTCAAACAGATTAGCCTTCATACCTGTATACTGTGATGAGCACCACAGCCTTATGTGTTTACCAGTTGTCCCAGAAGGGCAACCCAAATGTTGCTGGAATATGTCTGATTATTACTTCCCTCCCACAAAGGGTCTATGTCTAACTATCTCAGAAAACATTAGAAAAGAATAGAATGATAGAATTGAAAGCAATCAAGTGAAGACATGGATTTCCTACATACTAACACAGCAGAGCCTCTTGTGGCACAGAGTGGTAAGGCAGCAGACATGTAGAATCATAGAATCATAGAGTTGGAAGGGGCCATACAGGCCATCTAGTCCAAACCCCTGCTCAACGCAGGATTAGCCCTAAGCACCCTAAAGCATGTAGTCTGAAAGCTCTGCCCATGAGGCTGGGAGTTCAATCCCAGCAGCCAGCTCAAGGCTGACTCAGCCTTCCATCCTTCCGAGGTCAGTAAAATGAGTACCCAGCTTGCTGGGGGGTAAATGGTAATGACTGGGGAATGCGCTGGCAAAACCACCCTGTATTGAGTCTGCCATGAAAACGCTAGAGGGCATCACCTCACCCCAAGGGTCAGACATGACTCACTGCTTGCACAGGGGATACCTTTACCTTTACCTTTAACACAGCAGAGGAATACAGATGCTTCAACACTTCCTGGTTCTGCTCACAATGTTTGCAGCAATCAGGAAGCTGATTAACCAATGGGCCGCTGTTCACAAACTGTCTGTTCACAGGTTCAGGCTCCCGGAAGCAGACTCATAAGGGATTAGGTGGCAGTTGGCTTCTGAGGTCCTGCTGATGGCCAGATAGCCGAATTATGGTTCCTTTTGCCCATCCAAATGAATCACAAGGAGAGAAAAACCTTTTTTATATTTTTACTGCAGAAGAAATATAGACACAGAGGGAGGTCCTCTGTGCAAAGAACAATACTGTTACATGAGACTTTATAACTTCCCATGGAGGCGGGGAAAGATGATGCCTTTTCAGGTCAATAACCTGGGGTCTCCATCCCTTGCACATCCCACAGGACCATAGAATCATAGAATCATAGAGTTGGAAGGGGCCATACAGGCCATCTAGTCCAACCCCCTGCTCAACGCAGGATCAGCCTAAAGCATCCAAGAAAAGTGTGTATCCAACCTTTCCTTGAAGACTGCCAGTGAGGGGGAGCTCACCACCTTCTTAGGCAGCCTATTCCACTGCTGAACTACTCTGACTGTGAGAAATTTTTTTCTGATAGCTAGCTAGCCTATATCGTTGTAAAAGGTAAAGGTATCCCCTGTGCAAGCACCGAGTCATGTCTGACCCTTGGGGTGACGCCCTCTAGCGTTTTCATGGCAGACTCAATATGGGGTGGTTTGCCAGTGCCTTCCCCAGTCATTACCTGCTTACCCCCCAGCAAGCTGAGTACTCACTTATATCGTTGTACTTGTAGTTTAAACCCATTACTGCGTGTCCTCTCCTCTGCAGCCAACGGAAACAGCATCCTGCCCTGCCCTCCTCCAAGTGACAACCTTTCAAATACTTAAAGAGGGCTATCATGTCCCCTCTCAACCTCCTTTTCTCCAGGTCCCTCAACCTATCTTCATAGGGCTTGGTCCCTTGGCCCCAGATCATCCTCATCGCTCTGTACCCTTTCAATTTTATCTATGTCCTTCTTGAAGTGAGGCCTCCAGAACTGCACACAGTACTCCAGGTGTGGTCTGACTAGTGCCGTATACAATGGGACTATGACATCTTGTGATTTTGATGTGATGCCCCTGTTGATACAGCCCAAAATGGCATTCACCTTTTTTACCGCTGCATCACACTGCCTGCTGATGTTTAGTTTACAATCCACAAGTACCCCAAGGTCTCGTTCACACACAGTGTTACCTAGAAGTGTATCTCCCATCCGGTAGGCATGCTTTTCATTTTTCTGACCGAGATGCAGAACTTTACACTAATCTTTATTAAACTCCATCTTGTTCTCATTTGCCCATTTTTCCATTGTGTTCAGATCTCGTTGAACTCTGTCTCTATCTTCCGAAGTATTTGCCAGTCCTCCCAATTTGGTGTCATCTGCAAACTCCTCACCCCATCACTGCTGGACAAGTTTAGCTCTTTACCCCAAAAAATTTAGGGGAGAGGCAATCAGGAGCCAATGCCAACTGAGTTGGGTTCTTCTTCTTCTTCTTCTTCTTCTGCTTCTTCTGCTTCTTCTGCTTCTTCTTCTTCTTCTGCTTCTTCTGCTTCTTCTTCTTCTTCTTCTTATATTTATATTTATATTTATATTTATATTTATATTTATATTTATATTTATATTTATATTTATATTTATATTTATATTTATATTTATATTTATATTTATATTTATATTTATATTTATATTTATATTTATATTTATATTTATATTTATATTTATACCCCACCTCCCCCCGAAGGCTCAAGGCGGCTTACATAACCCCGTCCCCTAAAACCATAAAATGACAATAAAAACCGATAATTTACAGTAATGGCAACAGCGATGGCATAATCTACTCATTTGCTCTCCGCATCCTCAACTACGGAGGGGGGCGACGCTCTCTACCGCCAGTTTGTGAGGGGGGGGGCTGATCTTCTTTCCGCCCGGCCTCAGTTAAAAGCCTGGCGGAAGAGCTCCGTCTTACAGGCCCTGCGGAATGCTGGTAATTCCTGCAGGGCCCTCAGCTCTTCCGGGAGCTCATTCCACCAGGTTGGGGCCAGGACCAAAAGGGCCCTGGCCCTAGTCGAGACCAGGTGGGCTTCCTTGGGGCCGGGAACGACCAGTAGGTGAGCCCCCGCAGAGCGTAAAGCCCTGCGGGGGATATAGGGCAAAAGGTCGTCCCTCATATATGCTGGGCCTAGACCACGGATGGCCTTGAAGGTCAAAACCAAAACCTTGAACCTGATCCGGAAGGCGACCGGTAACCAATGCAACTGCCTCAGAACTGGCTGGATGTGAGCCCTCCATGGTGTAGATGTGAGGACTCTAGCAGCCGCATTTTGGACGAGTTGCAGTTTCTGGATCAAGCCCAGAGGCAGGCTGGTGAAGAGCGAGTTACAGAAATCTAGTCTAGAGGTGACCGTCGCATGGATCACTGTGGCCAGGTGTTCGGATGACAGATAGGGCGCTAGTAGCCGAGCCTGGCGAAGATGGAAAAATGCCCGGCTAGCTACCTGTTTAACCTGGGCCTCGAGTGTTAGTGAGGCATCAATGGTCACCCCTAAATTCCTGGCCTGAGATGCGATACTAAGTTGCGTCCCGGCCAGAAAGGGTAAGCGCGCTTCCTGATCTACCCCCCTACAGCCCAACCACAGAACCTCCGTCTTGGAGGGGTTGAGTTTCAGGCGACTCTGCTCGAGCCATCCAGCTACGGCTTCCAAACATCTGGCAAATGGATCTGGGGGGGAGTCCGGGTGGCCATCCATGAGGAGAAAGAGCTGGGTGTCATCAGCGTACTGGTGGCAACCCAGCCCATAGCTCCGTACCAGTTGAGCCAGAGGGTGCATAAAGATGTTAAATAATGTAGGAGAGAGCACCGAGCCCTGTGGGACCCCACAAGGGAGCCGGTAAGGGCCCGATACTTCCTCTCCCACGGCTACCCTCTGTGTCCGGTTTTGGAGGAAGGAGCATATCCAGCGTAACGCTGTACCCCTTATCCCCGTACCAGCAAGGCGGCTCGCTAGCAGCTCGTGATCAACCACATCAAACGCGGCCGACAGATCTAAAAGAACTAGCACAGCAGAGCCACCTCGGTCAAGCTGGCGATGGAGGTCATCCAACAAGGAGACCAACATAGTCTCCACCCCATGACCAGGGCAGAAGCCAGACTGGTATGGATCGAGTGCCGAAGTATCTTCCAGGAACGCTAGGAGCTGGTCCGCCGCAGCCCTTTCCACCACCTTACCCAGGAACGCTAGATGCGCTACTGGGCGGTAGCTTGCAGGGTCATGTGGGTCCAGGGATGGCTTCTTGAGGAGAGGGCACACCATCGCCTCCTTCAGCACCTCAGGAGACTCCCCCAACTGGCGAGAGCTGTTAACAATATCCCTGAGCTGCTCTTTTTTATCTTTTTATCTTTTTTGGGAATCTTTACTGTATCTCAGACTTATTCTGTTCTCTACACTCCAAGTTTTGGGATGGGGGTGGAGAGAAACAGATTATCACTTTCCCAAGCTATTGGCTTGGACTTCAGAGAAAATGAATGAATTGCTTGGACTGCAGAGAAAAGGAAATAAACAGTATTTGGTTACTCTCCCTTTTTCATTGCTTCTCTCTCCATCCAGGGCTTTTATTGATGTTGTCAGTACTGGTATCAATTTAATGCCTGTTAATGTGGAAGTTCCTTTTACTAGCTAGGGCTAATAGCTTTTGCTGGGCCTATCATGAATATGTCTAATTTCCCTTTAAAGCCTTTCATGCAAGTGGCCATCACTACATCTACTGGCAGTTCATTTATTCATTGAGTGAAGAAGTACTTGTCTGTCCAGAGTTAATGTTTATTGTGATACTGTGAAATTCATTATTCAGGCTTTAGGCTGTCAATATAAATTAGCAATGAATTATGGCCAATGTGACATTTCCCCAGTGTTTCTTTTCCATAATCTGCCTAGGCAAAGAAGACAACTGGGTGAAATTACGTGGATAGAATACTGGATTTGAAGTATGGAAATCTAATTTCTTCCATGAACCTACTGAGTGACTTTGAGGTAGTCAATCTCTGGATCTAATAGATCAGCATAGGCATGCTTCCCCCTTTTTTCCTTAGAGGAAAAAAAAGGGGGGAAAGTAAAAATATAATTGATGATGACGATGGTGATAAATGTAACCCATGAGTACCAAGAACAGTCTGAGGATCTAGTACAGGAGCTATACAAAAAGCAAAAGTACACATGGGAATTTCCCCAGTGTTTCAGCCCCAATCCTAACTCCTCTGTAGATGTTTTAAAATGAGATCAAAATGTTTATGATCTCAGAAACTTAATGTTCATGGATTTTTTTAAATTTAGAAAACATATGTGATACCTCTCCAAACTAGTTAAGGTAGCTTACAGCTAAGTAGGTAAGTACGGTAAGTTTATTTGATACAGCACTATGGGCAGATACAAATATTTTCTAAAACAGAGATAAAAGTATTTACTAAAAAACAGTAAAGAAAATAAAAAGAATCTCCAAGTTTAAAATTGCAAAATACAGGTTTAAAATTTGAGGTTACAAATTTAAAATTTCATAATAATAAAACTCCTCTAGATCATCACTGATGGAGCTTCAGCTGTCTTCCTGCTTGTCTATGGGGGCCTTTCCACTCGACAGGAGGAATCTGACTTTTCCTCTGCCTATGCTCGCAAGGGCATCTCTGAGTAGAGGAAGAATAAACATGGTCTGTGCAGATGTAAAAGAAGGGCATCTAAGAAGTACATGTTTCATAGAATCTACCTCTCCAGAGTTATAAGGGCAGAATCTATTGGCTAATGGGACTTCGTTATAACAGCCTAGCAGGATGGCAGAAGACAATGCAGAGCACCTGGCTAATATAAATGCTCTTCTATAGTATTTAGCTTCCTACCAAGAGAGATATTCAGCTGGGGCTTGAGTATATGTAATGTTTAATGGTGCAACATACCTAGGGGAGTGTGATTATGGCTTAAAATAATAAAACAAAACCATGAAATTAATCCCTTAAAACACAAGCATTACAAAATCGGCTGACACCATTAATAAAATGGGGTCCTTCCCTCCTTATGTAATTGGGGTGGAATTCTATGACACAAGATGTCATAGTCCCATTGTATACGGCACTGGTCAGACCACACCTGGAGTACTGTGTGCAGTTCTGGAGGCCTCACTTCAAGAAGGATGTAGATAAAATTGAAAGGGTACAGAGGAGAGTGATGAAGATGATCTGGGGCCAAGGGACCAAGCCCTATGAAGATAGGTTGAGGGACTTGGGAATGTTCAGCCTGGAGAAAAGGAGGTTGAGAGGGGACATGATAGCCCTCTTTAAGTATTTGAAAGGTTGTCACTTGGAGGAGGGCAGGATGCTGTTTCTGTTGGCTGCAGAGGAGAGGACACGCAGTAATGGGTTTAAATTACAAGTACAACGATATAGGCTAGATATCAGGAAAAAAATTTTCACAGTCAGAGTAGTCCAGCAGTGGAATAGGCTGCCTAAGGAGGTGGTGAGCTCCCCCTCACTGGCAGTCTTCAAGCAAAGGTTGGATACACATTTTTCTTGGATGCTTTAGGATGCTTAGGGCTGATCCTGCGTTGAGCAGGGGGTTGGACTAGATGGCCTGTATGGCCCCTTCCAACTATGATTCTATGATTCTTCATGGAATATACAGTAAACCATTGCACTATTCAAATCTCAGATAAATAGGCAAAATCAGTTTTTAGGCAATTAAACAACTCATTTATTGAGTAGGCACAGAGGAGCATACCACTGGTATGTTATTTACCAGGTAAACATAAGATACAGCACCCAGGCAGGGAGAAAACTCAAATCAATCAAGAACAACAAGTTATGACATGGAAGGTAGGTAGAATTTGATTACCCTTTCTTATTGTAGTATATTCAAAACCATTTTGGATAAAAATTGACATCCCCGCCATGTCACTTCTTCCTTCTGTCCAAGAACTGCAGCACCATCCAAACTGGGACCCAGTATCTGCTTGTTCTTTTGGACAGGGCAGAATAAAAGTCTAATCCACTGGCACCCATGCCACCAGAGTAGCAGGAACAGAGGCACAGGTCCTTTCTTAAAGGATAAAGCAAAGCACAGAGCGAGGAAGTATTGCCTACATCCTCTCTAACTGTTCAACTTCACACTGAGAACTAGGAATGTGGATGTTTTAAGATGAGTGAAAGTGTGTAGAGAAGTGTTTGTTTTTTACAGCTTTTATCCATGCCAAATATTAGGATTATCAGGAACTCTACCAAAATCACAGATTTAACTGGTGTCATTTTAATGTGATACCGTGCACAGTGAATTTTTAGAGGCATTTCTCAGGAGCATAATTTCAGCATCGCATAGTGCTTCTACTTCTCATAAACTGTGTTTAAATTTGTTTGATTTCAAGGGTCACAGCTGTTGCTTTGGCCTCAGTTAAAATTAATGACCATTTTAAGCATGGGTTGGGGCGACCCTAGGGAATAGCAGGAAGCCAGTGATTCATATATTAACTACTTAAAGCAGCAGAAAAGCTTGCCGTAGGCTGTGAATTATTGAGGATAGCAAAGGCTATGAATGTTGTGGCCAAAAGGGGTACTTGTACAATATTGTTGTGCAACATTTCTGGGGGTTAAAATAATGTCCGTCTGATCCATCTGAACCGTCTGAACGAGGTGGGAGGGGATAGATTATTTGTGTTTTTGACCATTTCCTTGTTTTATTGTAAATTGAGGTTTTATGTATTGTATTGTATTATTTAATGTTTTATTCTGTAAACCGCCGTGGATTCCTAGGAAATGCAGCAGTATATAAATCGAAATAAATAAATAAATAATACATATAAAATGGAGAATTAAATATTTATTAAGTTTATTGTATAAGATTATTTATAACTCATGCCAAAGTGGTAGCCAATTGGATTTAGGCAAGATCCTCTGCCTCTTAGAAATCCTGCCTGTACTTCTGGAAGTTCTCAGTCCACATATTGCTGGAGCCTAGCTTGTAAAATTTTGAGCATAACTTTGCTAGCATGAGAAATGAGTGCAATGGTGCAGTAGTTTGAACATTCTTTGGCATTGCCCTTCTTTGGGATTGGAATGTAAACTGGCCTTTTCCAATCCTGTGGCCATTTTTGAGTTTTCCAAATTTGCTGGCATATTGAGTGTAGCACTTTTACTGCATCGTCTTTTAAGATTTTGAATAGTTCAACTGGAATGCTGTCACCACCACTAGCTTTATTGTTGCTCAGACTTCCTAAGGCCCATTTGACTTCACATTTCAGGATGTCTGGCTCCAGATCAGTAGCCCATTGTGGTTATCAGGGATGTTAAGCTCACTCTTGTATAGTTGTTCTGTATAATTTTGCCACCTTTTTAAAATCTCTTCTGCTTCTGTGAGGTCCCTACCATTTTGGTCCCTTATCATACCCATCTTTGCATGAAACGTTCTCTTCATATCTCCAATTTTCTTGAAAAGATCTCTGGTCCTCCCCATTCTATTGTTTTCTTCTATTTGCACTGTTCATTTAAGAAGGCATTCTTATCGCTTCTAGCTTTTCTCTGGAATTCTGCATTCAGTTGGGTGTATCTTTCTCTTTCTCCCTTGCCTTTCACTTCCCTTCTCTCTTTAGCTGTTTGTAAAGATTCTTCAGACAGCCATTTTGATTTCTTGCATTTCTTTTTCTTTGGGATGGTTTTACTTGCTACCTCTTGTACAATGTTGTGAATCTCCATCCATAGTTCTTCAGGCACTCTGTCTATCAGATCTAATTCCTTAAATCTATTCCTTAAATCTATATACTGAACATAATGGAAAAATGGGCAAATGAGAACAAGATGCAATTTAATAAAGATAAGTGTAAAGTTCTGCATCTGGGTCAGAAAAATGAAAAGCATGCCTACTGGATGAGGGATATGCTTCTAGGTAACATTGTGTGTGAACGAGACCTTGGGGTACTTGTAGATTGTAAACTGAACATGAGCAGGAAGTGTGATGCAGCGGTAAAAAAGGCGAATGCCATTTGGGGCTGTATCAACAGGGGCATCACATCAAAATCACAAGATGTCATAGTCCCATTGTATACGGCACTGGTCAGACCACACCTGGAGTAGTGTGTGCAGTTCTGGAGGCCTCACTTCAAGAAGGACCTGGATAAAATTGAAAGGATACAGAAGAGAGCGACGAGGATGATCTGGGGCCAAGGGACCAAGGCCTATGAAGATAGGTTGAGGGACTTGGGAATGTTCAGCCTGGAGAAAAGGAGGTTGAGAGGGGATAAGATAGCCCTCTTTAAGTATTTGAAAGGTTGTCACTTGGAGGAGGGCAGGATGCTGTTCCCATTGGCTGCAGAGGAAAGGACACGCAGTAATGGGTTTAAACTACATGTACAATGATATAGGCTAGATATCAGGAAAAAAATTTTCACAGTCAGAGTAGTTCAGCAGTGGAACAAGCAGAAGGAACTAGTAGTCGTAATGGAGGAAGGGGGCTATGAGTTGATGGGTATCATCCCTCCTTGGTGATAGGCATTCATTCTTAAGAGGTGGAAAGTGGGGGAAGTTGGCAGTTGAGGAGCAGTCTTTGGAGAGTCACGGGTTCAGGACTGAGTCTATGCTGTGGGAACTTGTGGCCAGACACAGTCCAATACTGCACTTCCTCCTTGCTGATTTACTGAAATGAAAGTTGAATAAACTTTCTACTATCCTTACCATAATTTGCCCTATATATTGCTGATAGGGCCATCTGGGCGGCCCTGTCCGAGTGGTGTCAGGGCCCAGACCCGTATACTGGAACACCCGGTCCATCCAGGTCTTACACACCGGCAGGCCAATCCGTAAGCGCCCATCAAAGCTGGGCATGTCCAGATTGGGCCAGCCCCTGAAGCGCCCGCCTCCAGGAGCCGAGCACGAGCTGTGCACCCACCTGTCAAAGACAGACAGACTCACAACAAGGCTTCTGGTTTAATAGAAAGCTTTAATTGGAAGTAGTTCTGATCACTCTAACATCTGAAGTCAAGACTATTCGATATAGGAAAAGCAAGCAGTTCTCCCACCTAAAATGTCCCCACTTCCCAGGGAGAAATATTCTCCCCCCACCAGGTGCCTTCCTGGGCTTCCTGCCAGACCGTCCCTGGCTCCAGCGGCCTTGGTCGAATTGGTGCCTCTCCTTGTAGATAAGATGTTCACAGGGACATTGATGGAGTCTCTCATGTCACCGTGACATTGATGGCGTCTCTCATGTCACCAAAGATGGAGTCTCTCATGTCACCGTGAACCAACCATAGCAGGAGGCTGATCCTGATATTCCGCCCTTCCAAGGGCCCTTCCCCCTTCCCCCACCCACTAACCCCCGTCGATTGTCTGGGGGCAGTGCGGGAATTCACGGTAGAATTCTTTAAGCAGTTTGGGAGCCCTTACATGCCCTGCCTTCACCTATTCCCGATCACCCATGGGGAATTATTTCCAGTCCACCAGATACTGCAATTTCCCCTTATGCCAACGAGAGTCCAGAATCTTGTTCACTTCGTAGTGCGTGTCCTTGTCTACAAAAACAGGAATGGGGGCAGTGGGAGCAGGGTGCCAGTCATCCGGAGGTGGGGCTTTCTTCAGCAAGCTAGAATGAAAAACAGGATGAACATGTCTATAATTCTTAGGGAGAGTTAACTCAACAGTCACAGAGTTAATTAGTCTTTTCACAGGAAAGGGACCCACGAACTTAGGGCCCAGTTTGCGAGAGGGTTGCTGACTACGTAAATTTTTGGTCGACAAGTACGCCAGGTCTCCCACTGCCCATGCTGGAGCCGCCGCCCGCTTCTTGTCAGCCTGTGCTTTGTACGTTTCCTTAGCCTCCTCCGGGCACTTCACAATATACGGCCAGGCAATAGAAATTCCACTAGCCCACTTTTGTATGTTTGGGGAGCCTGATGAGCCCGACGAGGTGAGCTCCCAAGTGGACCATGTTCCACAAACAGGGATGCCGCACAAGGAATGAAGTGGGCTTGCTTCAAGAATTCATCTACCACCACCCAGATTACAATCTTCCCATGGCTGGATGGGAGATCCGTAATAAAGTCCATTGTGATCTCCCTTCAAGGGGCCAAGGGCGTGGGCAGCGGTTGCAGCAGCCCCTTGCGTTCCCCCGCACTGGCTTAGACGTCAGTCACACGGGACACCCCTGCACATACAGTTCCACATCTTTGTGCAAGGTAGGCCACCAATAGTGCCGCTGCACTAGGTGTAGAGTTTTCAAAAACCCAAAGTGCCCTGCTGCTTTGGAGTCATGGCACAGTTTCAAAACCACCGTGGGCACAAACAGCCTGTCCCCCTTGAAAAACAGCCCCTCCTTTTCCAGGAGGTCTGGTTGGAGGCGGGCAAAATCCGGATTCTCTGAGACGTCCTTTTGGACCCAACCCCCAGGAACAGATCGCCCTCCCATGGCTGGGCTTCGCGTCACTACAGTCAACCCCAGCTGGGAGGGGGTGAACATTGTGTCCACCAATCTGTTATGTTTATAGTCACATTGGGGGAGGCACGAGAGCGCATCGGCCAAAAAATTCATTTTGCCTGGCAGATGCTTTAGGGTGAAGTCAAAGTGTGAAAAGAACTGCCGCCAGGTGTCCAGGAAGAGTTTGATGGTGGCTGCCTCTTTTTCCCATATTGCCCAGTTCTTCAGGTGGCTGCCTGAAAACCTTTTGGAAATGTACGCAAGCAGGTACAGCTTAGCCATCCTCCTCTTCCTGGAGGATCACGGCCCCCATTGCTACATCCGAGGAATCTACTTGCACTGTGAATGAATTATTGGGGTCTGCATGGGCCAGCACCGGTTCGGTGGTGAACAGCGCCTTTAAGTGTTCAAATGACACCTGGCATTGCTCTGACCATGCCAGTGGGGCATTCGGTTTGGTCACCTGTTCCCCCCCACCTTTGGTTTTCAACAAGTCCGTTAGGAGCAGCGCTACTTTGTCGAAGTTAGGGATGAAAAACCTGTAAAAATTGGTGAACCCCAAAAAACGTTGCAATTGTTTGCACATGCGGGGTGGCTCCCAAGCGAGTAAGTCCTGGACCTTCCCTGGGTCCAGTTTGATGTCTGCATGGGACACTCAGTACCCTAGAAAGTCTACACAGTCCTTGCGAAACTCGCATTTAGACAGTTTTGCATAAAGGTGGTTTGCCCGCAACTTGCGCAACACTACGTGTTCAGAAGGTTCCTCTGAGTACAGAAACATATCATCCCCAAAAAAACCCCAGGGCTCCTTTGTACAATAAATCATGCATCACTTCATTAATCACATTCATGAACATCCCTGGAGTGACGGCCAACCCGAACGGCATAATAGTGTACTCAAATTGCCCATAGGGAGTGTTGAAAGCCGTCAAATACTTATGCCCTTCCTTGATTCACACCTGGTAGTACGCCTCCCGCAAGTCCAGTTTGGTAAAAATTTGTGCCTTCCCTAGATGACTAAACAAGTCTTTGATTAGAGGCAAGGGGTAGGCATTAGACATGGAAATGGCATTCAAACCCTGGTAATCCGTGCACACGCTAAGGGTGCCATCTTTCTGTTTTACTAACAGTACCAGCGTGGCCAGGGGGGAAGTGGCAGGACAGATAAAACCATGAGCCAAGTTTTTGTCAAGGAAAGCATGGAGCTCCTGCATTTCGTGCAGGCTCATAGAGTACAACTTGGCGCAAGGGAGAGGCTCCCTGGGTTTGAGTTCTATTGCACAGTCAGTTTTGCGGTGAGGGGGGAGCTGGTCACATTCTTTCTCTGCGAACACATCCTGCAAGTCCCAATACTCCCACGGCAGCCCCTCTGGACCAACACCTGAGGAGCGCAATTTCACCCCGCCCTTCCATGACAGGACCCTCTGGTTTTGGGCAGTGGAGGTCCCGACAGCCTGGGTCTAGAAACTGAACCTTCCCCATTCGCCGCTGAACGCTGGGGTCATGCTAGCGCAGCCAGTCTAGCCCCAAAATGCATGGGAAGACCAAGCTGGGTGCCACTACCAGCAGGATCTTTTCCCAATGGTCAGCCACTTCTAAGTCTACAGGGAGCGTGCGAGTTATCGCTACCCCTCCAGGGGCACATTTCCCGTCCATCTGGGCAAAATGGGGTGGTTTTGCCAATGGCTCTTCCCCCACCCCCAAAGTTTTGGCCAAGAAAGGGTTGATCAAAGTCTTTGTACAACCTGAGTCTAATGTACTCCACACCCCCATCTTCTTCCCTGTTTTTGGCACAGTCAAAGTCACTGGGAGGAAAATTGGGGGCACTCACCGAATGCTTGCTCCTGCCTGGGACCTGCTAGCGGGGCTTTCTCACAGCAGATCGTCTCTGTTTCCCGACGGCTCTCCTGAGGCACCTCCCTCATCCACTCCAGTGTCAGAATTAGGCTCATGGCTCACGAGTTCCACGAGGGGGGCCAGAAGGGACCTCGCAGTTTTCTTTCCGGTGGCTGCTCCCTTAGTGGAGGTACTGGAGGATTTGCCAACTGCAGGCTTGCCGGTTGACTTCTCCCCAGACGGAGGCGACAGCTTCTTGGAGGGACACTGAGCCAAAAAATGCCCTTGCCACCCACATCTGAGGCAGAGACCCTTCTCCCGGTGCCCATTGTGCTCCGCTGCTTCGGGTCTTGTGGACTTCATGGTGGGGCCCTTCTTTGGCGTGGAGGTCTCGGCCATTACTTTTGGCATCTCCCCACCCAGCTCGGTTGCCACCCGCATCTGCTTCTACAACTCTCCTGCCAGGCGCACCCAGCCTATCACGGTCTCGGGGTCATCCAGTTCAGACATTTCTGTACCAAGTCATGGCGCAAGGCTTTTTGGAAAGTGCGGACGCACTGTGCTTTCACCCAGTGTGGGATGGCGGTGGCCAACTTCCGAAATTCCCTGGTGTACAGGCTCACCGTCATCACCCCTTGATGCAGCCCACGTGGGGTCGTCTCGGCCATCTCCACCTCGAACGGGTCCTCAAACCTCTCCCTCATGCAACGTATGAACCGGTCGTAGTTTCGAACTTTGGCCGGGGTGTAACGGTAGAGGTTCACGAACCATTTGGCCACTTCTACATCCATGCAATCACCGGCGAAACGAATGCCATCCGCATCGTCGGGGAAGCCTCTCATGGCCCACTTCCATCATGTACGCATGGAGTTGAACCACGAACCCATGGAAGGCGTCGAGGTCCCCATTGAAATGGGTTTGGAAGCGGCGATAGATGCAGGCTTTGGCTCCTATGGCTGGTGGTGTCGCCGGCTGTCCAGCACAGACGTCCCCCGGTGGAGGCACAGGCGGCCCCGCTTAAGCGTCTCCTCACAGCATGGCGGGGGCTCCTCCATCTCCAGGTTGTTGACCCTCATGTGGCTGCCTCACAACTGAGCGCGGGGCCCCAGCAGCCCCCAGCCGGCACTGCACCCTCTCTCACTCCGGCTCTCGGGGCTAGGAGGGCGATGGCCACGCCACCTTTGGGCACAGCTTGGCCAGGATAAAACGGGTGCCCCTCTGCGAGTCTTCACACACCACCACTCTGTGACGTGCTGCTCCAGAAAAAGTGAGCCGCAGGGCTCTCTAAGACTCTGGCCATCCCAGACCAGACGATGGTCTGGGTCGCCGTCCTGGCACGCGCCCCAGTAGGGGGGGCGACCACATCCCCATGGATGGCGGGTCGGGTCCACACATCCTGGGCATCCGAGCCGTCCTCCTACTGGAGGTGGGTAAGAATCACAGGGACATTTGCAACAAAGTGTGACAGCAGGGGAGAATGCGGTGCGAAAAAGCTCAGGGCCATCAAAGGGGAGCAGAGGTTCAAAAAGTTGCTACAGAGTCATAATGCAAGAGGGTACATACACACAAAGGTGGAGTCTCTCATGTTACCCTGAACCAACCATGGCAGAGAGCAGGGGGCTGATCCTGACACCACCCTTCCGGCTAGAAAGTTCCTGGCCAGTGAGGAGGACGTTTTGCTGGCTTGCCCTGTACCCTAATGGTTTGCCTGGCCCAACCCATCACAGCTGAGGAGCGCAACCAGTAAGAGGGGACTTTCCCTCCCTGCATGGCCCATAAGGGGCTCTCACCATGGAGTCAGCCCCTCGCAGCCCAGCTGAGGAGGGAAAGCCCCCTCCCGGCAGCCGCCCTCCTTGCCCAACCCAATAGTACTCATGCCACCTCTGCAATGTGGTGAGAGCACTTCATGGCCCTGGCAGGCAGGGAAAGCGCCATGCTGCCAATTGTGGCCCTTGGCCTCCCAGGCCCAGTATCACCCCTTTGCCGGCAAAGCAGCACTACCGGAGAAGCGTGGCTGGCAAGAGGGGGCTTTCCCTCCCTGCTTGCCCCAGGAAGGGCTCACACCACCTCTGCGACTCAGTGAGATCCCCTCACGGCCATGGCAGAGAAGGAAAAACCCCTCCTGCCGGCTGTGGCCTTTGGCCTACCTGCCGTGCTGCCCGAGGACTGCGGCCGCCTGGAGGGGGTTTCCCTCCCCACTTGCCCCGACCCACACCTCCGTATCTGGCTGCCTTCAAAGGTCCAGTTTTTTAAATGGTCCTTCCTATTAGTTGTATTATAATCTCTTTCCTGAATAGTTACAACTAAGTTTGGACGAATGCTATCACATGTCTAATTTAAAACTATTTGTTTTTTAAAGAATTGTGAGTTTTATAAATAGCTCACTGTTCATTTTAATAATGGCCAATTCCACATTAGCTGATAGTGTCCTAGAGATAATTAAGTAGCACAATACCTTTTTAGTATAATGAGTCATAACTATTTCATACCAATTACTACAAAGAGTTAATTCAATATACTGAATGTAATAAAAAAATCTTGCCATTAGATTGCTATGCAAAATGCTTGTGATTGCTATTAACTAACAACATAATGAAGATACTTATTTGCCTACATTTATAGCTAAGGCTTTTTATATTCTTTGCGAAATAATACCATAAAACTAACTGCAGAGTTTTGTACTGTTGCCAGTAGGTCACTGTAAACAACTTATTAATTAGAAGAAATTGCAGCTAATGTAAGGCATCTTTGGACTTCACTAGAGGTAGGAACCCAGGCAATAGCATGGCACTCCAGGAAGATTTGCAGGGTGGGGGCAATTTTCATGAATTTATCATATTATCATTATTATTTCTGTCTCCGGCCTCTCAAGATACAATATATAAATTTTCAAAAGAAATAAATAAAGCAAATGTGGTTGTTGCCATCATTGTTTTGAAGCAGCAAGCTATATTGCAACATATTTATGATCAGAATGTTGAGAGTACCATGTTTAATAAGCACTAAAATGTTCTTGCTCCCTTTTCCTTTGGTCTATGCCATTGCTGTCAAGACAGAATAAGGAGCACACAATTGATCAGGTGAGATTTTTCTATCAGACCAATTTCAAATGGTATTAGATTGCACAGTTTTTCAGATTCCCTATCTCAGGGTTAAGTAAGTAGCTAATTCGCAGCTACATACAATGAAAGGCTGAATCCAAATGCAAACCTTTTTCACCTTGGGTACACAGTGGCTTAATTACTAACATTCCTTAACACTTAAACTCAGAGTTGTTGATTAGCAGAGGTTTACAGATAATTTTAACACAAGACCTATTGAGCATTTGGTGCTAAATTAATAGCTAGGCACATATTAAGTTAATCTGGCACATATTTTGATGTTCTTTACATGTATTATTTTTAGGATAAGGGATGAAATCTCATTGAAAAAAGGTATATAACTCAATTCATCTATGACTTTTGACTGTCTTTGCAGTTGCCATATAACTAAGGGTCTACTTGTTCTCCAAGATTTAATTAATGGTGCATCCTACACTTCATATGTCACTATACTGGAACCAATATACTGCTGATAACTTCCATACACATATGCCATTGTTAAGAATATTAATGCATTTATCAAGACTAAAAGACATCATTTTACTCATAAATTCTAACTTTCATTCATAAAATCCAACTGGCTATAAAGGATTTTAAAGCAATTGTACTCAATGGAAAGCACATTAAAATAGGTAGATATGCCCCCTGCTCCCATTCATTCCATCCACTTTTAGAGTTATGTTGGAGATCCTAAGAATGATTTTATATCTTAATTTCAGAAATGAATTAGGAGCACAGCAATGATTTTATTTGTGTCTTGAATTAGTTCTAATTGTCTCTCTGGTTTTAATCTTGCACAATTAAATTGGTCTTTTTCAATGTGCTTATTCTTCTACTCATGGAACTCCTAAAATGCCAGCGGCATATGGTTATATATAAAAAAGAGGCATTGCTCCTCTTTGTCTTCTCCTTATTAGGTGTATATATTATTATGTCATAATTTTATAATATAACAACCTTTATAAAAGGAGGTAGAAAAATGAAAGATTTCATTCCTTTGCATAAATGTAAGGCTAAGCTGTATGGGGGCAGTTTTTCCCCCACAGAGTTTTATTAGCATTTAATTTAAAATGTTAAAAAAAATCATATTCAGCTATGGAGGATGGCCATAAATTTATGACTTGTGTAAATAACTGTGCAACCAAATCTGATTGAATATGCACCATTGTAATGTAATCATGTTCACTATATTGCATTTTTAATTTTTGTTACAAAATTTATACTCCGCCTTTCTATGCTCATAACAGTCCCCAATAAGATTGCAACTCCAAACCCATTGATACCAACAAGAAACAAAATTGAAACAAAGAGCGGCTGCCATTAAGGGCAGCCGCAGATTGATTAGGTGGCAGGGGCCGCCAAATCCGGCACGACACCCCAGGGCTGTGTGTGCCGTTGCCACGCACAGAGCAGCATGCGGAGAACAGGCCGGCAGGCCCCTTTATAAGGAGCCACGTGCGGCTGATCCGCTCTCTCCGTCCTGAACACCATCAGGACAGCTTTGCCGGCCCTGAAATCCGTGCGGGGGGGGGGGTTCCACTCCCGGGCGGGATGCCTCGCAGCAGAGAGCCAGTTTGGTGTAGTGGTTAGGAGTGCGGACTTCTAATCTGGCATGCCGGGTTCGATTCTGCGCTCCCCCACATGCATCCAGCTAGGTGACCTTGGGCTCGCCACGGCACTGATAAAACTGTTCTGACCGGGCAGTGATATCAGGGCTCTCTCAGCCTCACCCACCCCACAGGGTGTCTGTTGTGGGGAGAGGAATGGGAAGGCGACTGTAAGCCGCTTTGAGCCTCCTTCGGGTAGGGAAAAGCGGCATATAAGAACCAACTCTTCTTCTTCTTCTTCTTTAGATCGGTTGGGGGTGGAGAGTGGGGCCCGGGCACAAGGTGGGTGGTTCAAGGGCGGGTGCAGGCCAAAGAAAAAGAGTTGTGCGGGGCAGCAGCAGGGCGGGGGCCTGGGCCCTGTGGGCCCATGATAGATGGGTGGCAGCAATACGGCCACCCAAGGAAACCCTGAAAGCCCCAAATTCAAAGGCGGCCTCCAAGCAGCATTCTGTGGGGGGGTCATGGGCCAGGAAGAAGGCCTTCGGTGGCCAGTTCTTCAAAGAGCCGGCAAAGCTCCCAGCGGGGGGGGGGGGCTGGAACAAGGCCAAGAACCCCTTCTAGATCCCCAGGGTGGAGGAGTGCTCGGGAGGGCTCGGATGCTGACAGTGGCTCATCTGCAGGAGAGGGCAGGTGAGCCATAGCGGGGAGGGGACGCTCCAGGGGGCGATCCAGGGTCCGCACAAGGAGCAGGATCCGTGGGCAGCGCAGGGACAGTTCAAGTCCAAGGGGCATTAGGACGCCTGTAGGGAGCTCCTTGGGGCATAGCCACTCCAGGGCCATGAAAAAAGCAAGTGGGGAGGGGCATGGTAGCTGGACCCATTCTGTAGAGGCCAGTGGGGATGATTCTGCATACTGGCTAGGTTACGCTAAGGCCGTGGCTCACCTTACGGGAACCAGCTCAGCCATGAGTATGGGCAGCAGCGCCCATTCTGACAAGGGAGTCACTGCAAGCAGCACGGAGGCTGAAGGTCAGGGGAGGGAGGAAGCTCATCCTGGCAGGTGGTGCAAGAAACAGCTGCATTCAAAGAGGCAGAAGAGGAGGAAGAAGGCATGATATAACTCTTCTTCCGGTGAGTCCTTTTCATGGGGTGAAGGGGATCAGGAACCCAGTGATGGCTGGTACTGGGTGGAGGGTGCCTTCGTGCCTGGCCTACCTGCCTGGTTACAGGCATGCAGGGAGGAGACTGCATGCCTTCTGGACGAAGAAGGGGTGGCAATGGAGGACCGGCAGCCCCAGGGTTGGTATAGGGATAAAGAATCTCCCCCAGGCATCCACCTGCCCACCAAGCTGCGGGAACGAGACCTTGACAGGCATTTTGTGGATGTTTTTGACTTCATGCAAGGTCAGAGTAAAGGGGTTGACACAGGCCGGAAGAAGGATTCAAGGAGGAAGGACCGGCCACAGTGCGAGAGGAATTTTGTCAACTGGCTAAGGGGGTTTGCAGAGTTTATGGTGCTGATAGCAGCGGCATACCCTGAGTGGGGGTGGCACTTAAGTCGCCACCTCACACACGTCCTGGAAGCCAGGGAACTGGCCGGGGAAGAGGCCGCTCTCGAGTATGATCGGGAGTTTCAGGAGCTGGCCTCGCACAACCCCCTTCTGAGGTGGGATCTCAAGCACCACAATTCATGGATCTTGCAAGTGGGGTCCTTCGTCCGATAGCAGAAGGAAAAGGCCAAGGTTACTATAGCAGCCAAAAAGGTGTTTGGGTTAGTCCACTGGGACTTTAACAGGACGTGGTGCAAGAGGCGGAACTGATGATTTGAACACAAGTGCGAGACTTGTGGGGCTGAACACACCATGTATACATGCCCTAAAGGGGGCGGCTCTGGGCGGCCCTTTCAAGGGACCCGCTCTTCCAGCAGGAAAGATGGGGGAGCGGGCAATGCAAACCTTTCCACCAACACGAAGGGGCAGTGAGGGGCCGGCAGTTCTAGGAGGCCTAGCTCGCATGCCAATAAAATTGGGCTCCCTCCTGGCCTGGCTGGGACGGTACCCAGACAAAAGAGCTTGGGCATATTTGGCGAAAGGGTTTACTGAAGGCTTTCATATTCCTTTTCAAGGGGACCGGGTAGCCACAGTCTGCAGAAACCTAAAATCAGCAAGGGACTTGCCGGAGGTAGTGGCATATAAGCTGGCAAAGGAATGCAAGGCGGGGCGGGTGACTCCCTTTTAAGCACCCTCTGATAGAAGGTTTTTGGTCTTCCCCATTGGGGGTGGTGCCGAAGAAGGCACCGGGCCAGTATAGGCTGATACAACACCTATCGTACCCCAGGGGGCATCGGTCAACGATGGGATTCTGCCTGAGCTGACTACCATCAGGTACGCATCCTTTGATGTGGCTGTTGACATCATGTGGAGCTGTGGTCCGGGAGCCCTTCTTGCAAAGTGCGATGTGCAATCTGCTTTCTGGCTTCTGCCTGTCCACCCCGAGGATTACTGCCTGCTCAGGTTCCAGTTCCATGATGCCTGGTATGTTGATAAGGCCATGCCCATGGGCTGCTCAATTACCTGTGCAGCTTTCAAGGCTTTTAGTATGTTCCTGAACTCATTCCCCCATATGACCACTGCCATCAAAATGGGAAAGAACTCTAAGAAGGTCAAATCCCTGATTACCTCTGAGCCCCAATCCTTAGGCCATCTTTGAGCACACCAGTGCCCATCATAGTACAGACCCAGCCCCAAGTTCTCCTGTTTGGAGAACAACATTTCATTTAGGGCCCAACACATACCGGGAGTGAACAATGACAAAGCAGATGCCCTCTCTTGCCTACAGCTCAAGAGATTTTACCAGTTGGCCCACAGGGCTCGCAAGGATCCAGAGGAGTTCCCAGAGGAGCTGTGGATGCTTGGGAGCAGCTGATCATGAGCGGGGTGCTGGGTTCTGTTTCCTCAGCCACCAGAACAGCCTATGAAGGGGCCATCTCCGGGTTCATGGCCTTCACCCACGATGTGGGCATGAGGAGGCCATGGCCTCTGAGGGAGCGGTTATTGTTACGTTATTTGGCACACCTGCAAGAACGCAGGACATCGCATAAGACAATGAGGGTCATACTAGCGGGCCTTTCCTTTTTCAGTAAGGTTTGGGGCAGGTGGGACCCAGCTTCATCTCACGTGGCCAAGAAGGCCGTGAAGGGTTAGGGGCAACTAGCGCTGTCTCTGCCCCGTGGCCAGGCTGGAAACCTGACTGGGATGTGTCTAAGACCAAAGCTTCTTCCAGGTATTCCATCATCTTCCAGGTAGGACCAGAATCATCACAAGATGGTGCCTCCCAGTCCCACTCCCAACCAAAAAGATAATCCAGAAGAATGCTGTGATTGAAGATACTGGAAGTAACAATGTTTTAGTAAAATGACAGATTTTGTGTCAGTTTCACAGTATAGACTATAAAGGGTAAATACAAGGGTAGTCTTAGCCGTAGAACAGCTGAGGTGGCTTCCCCAGCCCCTGAATGGACATAGCCCTGATGATGGAGCATACCAAGAAGAACACAACAGATAACCTGTGAGGTAGGTGAGGCTGAGAGTAACATAAGCCCAATTTTTGTACCCCCACCACTGCCAGCTGCTCTGCAGTGCATAGCATTGGCTTCAGAATGCCCTACAGATTGATTGTTGAGCCACCTTCAATAACAAAGGCAGAAATAACTGGGGATGGGCATGAAAGATCTGACAAACTGAAGTTTGACATGAATTTTGGCCAGTTCATGGTTTGTGAAGCAATGTTTGTAAACTGAGGCACCACCAAGAATTTTCACAAATTTTGATGCAGTTCATAAATAGCAGGAACCGTAGATTTCACTGGTGCCATTATAATGTGTTAAAGTACACTGTGAAATTTTAGAGGAAAGGAGCATACTAACTATTCTTTTATACATGTGGATCAACAACATTTCTGCATTTGAATACAGATTTCCTTTTCTGGATCAGGGCACTGGAATACAGGTGACCAGTTCAAATATAGTTCAAATAACCGGCATATCAGCAACATCAACAACTGCCCATACACAAGCCATATAAAGCTTTTTGTATTGTGGCTCCTGCCTTGTGGAATGTTTTGTTCAAGTTGAAGTTATTAACTCTCAAAATACAAAAACTTACCGTTTAATTATTTATTTTTATTAATCATTTATTTTATTAAATTTCTGTTCTGCCCTCCCGAAAACTGATGGGCAATAAGCTTAAAACAAAGAGAAATACTTGTCCATAATATGTTGAATCACTGAGTGGGATCAATTGACAGATGATTAATTCATATAACTGTTTGTAAACTTTTCTTGTCCCAAAATTAATTGCTCTCTTGGATGCTATAATCTTATTTCTCTCCAAATGATTGTGTGTATAATATTTTATTTGAGAATTGCTAGTTTAAATTGTTTGGAATTTCTTTTTAAATAAAAATCTATCTGCATTATTGAGAGAGAGAGAGAGAGAGAGAGAGAGCTTTAATGTCATTAAGATCTAGGAAAGAATACAGGTTAAAATATACAATAAGAATAATTTAGTGAGAGCAATAATAAAAGGCTTTCAATGCCTTTTAGAACTCAGCAACCTACTCAGTAATTTCAGAGGATCTATCTGCTAACAGAAATCTAATAATCACATCATCTGTAGCATTAACAGAAGGTAAAAGAGGTTAAATCAAATGTTGGCATGGTTGGTCATAGTTAATACAATAATACAATGACATGGTTAATACAATTTATTTTATTTATTTGTTTTCAAATTTTTAGACCACCATTCCTGGAATCAACTGGCTGGTGGCAGTTTACATAGATCTAAAATCCCATAAAAGAGTAAAATTCCCACACAAAGCCCAAGATGGCGGTAAAAAAACACAGCAAAAGGATGACCCATTTTACCTCTCCCATCCTGCCCCACCCCCACATCCAACAGTAACTAATCCTCCAAGGGGCAGCTACAAGGTATGTCCCAGCAGGCCTTTTACAGGCCTGCACAGGAAGGGATCAGTTCTTCCTAGCCTGGTCTTAACCAAACGCCTGGAGGAAGAGCTTCATCATACAGGCCCTGTACAACATTGAAAGCTCCGTCAGGGCCCTCAGCTCTTCTGGGAGATCATTCCACCAGGTTGGGACCAGGACCAAAAAGGCCCTGGCCCTGTTCGACACCCTGTATGCTTCCCAGGGGCTGGAGACAACCAGGAAATTCCTACCTGCAGAGCAAAGAGCCCTGCAAGGGACATAAAAAGACAAGTGGTCCTTAGGTAAGTGGGGCCCAGGCCACGAATGGCCTTAAAGGTAAGTACCAAAACTTCGAAGCTGATCAGTTGCGAGGAATATTCCTGTATCTGCCCACAACTATAGCTGGCTGACATAAATGCTCTGCGAATGGATGGAGTTATTAAGTTAGAAAAGTGATGAGCCATAAGGTTTGGAGAATAAATAAGGCAAAGAGAATGTGGAGAACATGTCTCACCAGCACCAGCATATACTGACTGAAATACAATGTCCCAAATTCTTCTTTGAATCTCTATAATATAAATTCTACATCGGAATTAGCCAAAAGATCCAGATCGATGACCAAAGATATAATTTTAGAAAGTACATATTGGGACCATTTTGATATGTAAGGATCAGCCGCAGAAATAAAATCAGGCTATTTAATTGGGGGGGGGGGCTAAACTGTAAATGGAGCCAATATTTAATTGTAACAATCCATGCTCAGGCTTCAATGAAGTGGAGACACAATTCCATGCACAGAGTAGAATGAACTACAGAGTTGGGAATTCCCAAAATTGTACATAAAAAGAAAACTACCATATACTCAGCCTCTTTGTTAAGGGACAGAATCCACAAAGGAATCCCATATAATAACCAAGAGACTAGAGTAGCATGGAAAATCCAAACTGCTGCATATTTGCAGTCAGTATTAATCTGCCTAAGTTCCTACAGGTGGACGCTGGTATACACAGGTGGTAGAATCTTGCTGTTATCACTCTATTGCTCCTGTCACTTTAAATATTAATTCCCCATCATAATTTGTGATGGGCCATTTCCAGAAACACAGGTAGACACACAACCTCAGATATGCAGATGATACCACTCTAATGGCAGAAAGTGAAGAGAAACTAAAGAGCCTCTTGATGCGGGTGAAGGAGGAGAGTGCAAAAGTTGGCTTGAAACTCAACATCAAGAAAACAAAGATCATGGCATCTGGCCCTCTCAATTCCTGGCAAATAGATGGGGAAGAAGTGGAGATAGTGACAGATTTTATTTTCCTGGGCTCCAAGATCACTTCAGATGGGGACTGCAGCAAAGAAATTAAAAGACGCTTGCTCCTGGGGAAGAAAGCTATGGCAAATTTAGACAGCATCCTAAAAAGCAGAGACATCACCCTGCCAACAAAAGTGCTTTTAGTCAAGGCTATGGTATTCCCAGTTGCAATGTATGGCTGCGAAAGTTGGACCATAAGGAAGGCCGAGCGTCAAAGAATTGAGGCTTGTGAACTCTGGTGCTGGAGAAGACTCTTGCGAGTCCCTTGGACTGCAAGGCGAACAAACCGGTCAGTCCTAGAGGAGATCAGCCTTGACTGCTCCTTAGAAGGCCAGATCCTGAAGATGAAACTCAAATACTTTGGCCACCTCATGAGAAGGAAGGACTCCCTGGAGAAGAGCCTGATGCTGAGAGCGATTGAGGGCAAAAGAAGGGGATGACAGAGAATGAGGTGGCTGGATGGATGAACTGAAGCAGTAGGTGCAAACTTAAATGGACTCCGGGGAATGGTAGAGGACAGGAAGGCCTGGAGAATCATTGTCCATGGGGTCGCGATGGGTCGGACATGACTTCGCACCTAACAACAACAACTGTATATTTGTCGGGGATATGATTTAGTTCATACCTGAGTGGCCTAGTGCTTTTCCCTACTTTCTTCAATTTAAGCCTAAATTATCATTATTAGAATATACCAATTGTAATACTAAAAACTGTGTCTACATTCTATAATGTATATGTGGGAGGAGAAGGGATCCAAAGCCATCCATGTAGCTGAACTTCAGGTTAGTGCCTTGCTTTGTTGAAAATGCTTATACAACATCCCTACATTGCTGAAAGCGATTTCTACTTCATTTTTACTGAACCTAGTAAACATATTTATGAAATCCATGAAGAGAGTTATTTTTCATCCATTGTGCATATAACATTTTTCCAATGTTTAAAAAACTTAATTTTGCAATCTATATGAAAGCCAATTCCTACTGGCTTACATTAATGATTTGCTTGAATAGTATAGTAGTGCAAGGATTTATTGTATGAATATAACTAGGACATATTATTATTATTATTATTATTATTATTATTATTATTATTATTATTATTATTATTATTCGATTTATTCCCCACCACTTCCTTTCAGCTTGTGGCGGGTTACGACATCTTAAAACCCCATTAAAAGTCCATTAAAACAATAATTACAGTTTTGACATTATTAGCTAACTAACTAACTAACTAAGATGGCAAGATCGGCTAATCAACTTCCCCCCTCCCACTACTGGCAGGTGGAGAGGGGATACTGATGGTTCCTAGTTCTAAATCCCAATATTAAGTCCCGAATCCTGGGGGGGGGGCATAAACCTGCCAGAAGAGCTCCGTTTTGCAAGCCCTGCAGAACGATGGAAGATCCCGCAGGGCCCGCAGCTCTCCCGGGAGCTCATTCCACCAGGCAGGGGCCAGGACCGAAAAGGCCCTGGCCCTGGTCGAGGCCAGGCATGCCTCCCTAGGGCCGGGAACGACCAACAGATTTTCACCCGCAGAATGCAAGGCCCTGCGTGGGGCATAGAGCGATAGGCGGTCCCTCAGGTATGTGGGTCCCAACTCGCGTAAAGCCTTGAAGGTTAGAACCAAAACTTTGAACCGGATCCGGGCAGTAATTGGCAACCAGTGCAGCTGCCTCAGCACTGGCTGAATGTGGGCCCTCCAAGGTGTATCAGTGAGGACCCTAGCAGCTGCGTTTTGCACTAGCTGAAGTTTCCGGATCAAGGACAAGGGAAGGCCCGCATAGAGTGAGTTACAGAAATCTTTTCTGGAGGTGACCGTTGCATTGTTCACTGTGGCTAAGTGTTCGGGGGCCAGGTAGGGCGCTAGTAGTCGGGCCTGGCGAAGGTAGAAAAATGCCTGGCTCGCTACTTTTTTGACCTGCACCTCCAGAGTTAGGGAGACGTCAATGATCACACCCAGATTCCTGGCCTGGGACGCGATGGTAAGGTGCGTCCCTCCCAGGGTGGGTAAGCGCGCTTCCTGGGCCCGCCCCCTACGTCCCAGCCACAGGACCTCCGTCTTGGAGGGGTTGAGTTTCAGACAACTCTGCTCGAACCATTCTTTCACCGCTTCCAAACATCTGGCAAATGGTTCCGGGGGAGAGTCCGGGCGGCCGTCCATGAGGAGATAGAGCTGGGTGTCATCAGCGTACTGGTGGCAACCCAGCCCAAAACTCTGCACCAGCTGGGCCAGAGGGCGCATAAAGACATTGAACAGTGTGGGGGAGAGAGGACTGCACCCTGGGGGACTCCACAAGGAAGTCTGTAGGAGCGAGAGAGCTCATCCCCCACTGCTACCCTCTGGGTCCGGTCCTGGAGAAAGGAGCGTATCCAGCGTAAAGCTGTGCCCCGTATCCCCGTGCCGGCGAGGCGGTGGACCAATAGTTCATGGTACACGGTGTCAAAAGCAGCCGACAGGTCCAGAATAATCAGCACTGCCTTCCCCGCCCCTATCCAGCTGGCAACGGAGGTCATCCAACAGGGCGACCAGCACCGTCTCTACCCCGTGACCAGGTCGAAAACCAGACTGATATGGATCGAGTGCTGAAGTTTCTTCCAAGAATGCCAGGAGCTGGTCTGCCGCAGCCCTTTCAACCACCTTGCCCAGGAACGCCAAAGGCGACACTGGGCGGTAGCTGGCTGGGTCCTGCGGGTCCAGCATAGATCTTTTCAGGAGAGGGTGAACCACTGCCCCCTTCAGCTGCTCAGGGAACTCCCCGGAATCTCCACCCCCTCAATTTCTGGCGCCGGGAGAGCCCTGTAGGTGAGAACCTCCCGGACCACGATAGCCACAACCACATAAAGATCATACACATCTTAAAGAACAGAAGACTGCCCATAAAACTCACAAGTGTGTAGAGTCTACCTTTTAATAAAGGGTAAATATACATGGGAGTATATTAAAACCTTAAGAGCTATTAAATTCCATTAAAATTAATTTCTTTCTTCATAGTGAGTATAATGAATTTTTCATTTGTACCCTTGCAAAAATAGTCAACAAATTATCTATGTACATGAAAAGTGATTTATACTTCTGACAACATGATGAAAGACTCCTTTTGGTGGAATCTACCTTACCCCAGGGCCAATTGCTGCTCTTGCTCAGGATTCTGCAACCCCTCCTCCCTTCAGGCCTCTAACAGCCCCTGACTGAAGCAAGGGAAGCATTTCTGAGAGCAACGCAGGGGAATCTGAGGTTCTATGTGTGCTTTCTTGGTGTAGTGGTTGGGAGTGCAGACTTCTAATCTAGCGAGTTGGATTTGATTCCGCGCTCCCCCACATACAACCAGCTGGGTGACTTTGAGCTCACCACAGCACTGATAAAGCTGTTCTGACTGAGCAGTAATCTCACAGCTCTCTCAGCCACACTCACCTCACAAGGTGTCTGTTGTGTGGATAGGAATGGGTAGGTGACTGTAAAACACTTTGAGCCTCCTTTGGGTAGAGAAAAGCGGCATATAAGAACCAACTCATCTTCTTCTTCTATAATGTAGGGAAGAGTATCACCCCCTGTGGCACTCCACAGGGGAGTGCCAAGGAGAATGATAACTCCTCCACAACTGCTACCCTTTATGTCTGTTTCTGGAGGAAGGAGACTAGCCACTGTAAAGCTGTTCCTCTAGTCCCCATCCTGGTGAGTCTTTGAGCTAACAACTCGTGATCTGCCACATCATATGTGGCTGACAGATCTAAAAGCATGAAGTTAGCTGAACCATTCTGATCCAGCTGGTGCTGGAGATCATCCATCAAGGAGACTAGCGCAGTCTCCACCCCATAGCCAGGATGGAAGCCCAACTGGTATGGGTTAAAGGCTGAAGCTTCCTCCAAAAATGCCAGGGGCTGATATGCAGTGAGTAGTAAAGGGGTACACATATCATAATGAACTTAACCGCCCACCACCTTGCATACTAATTAACATATTTGCATAACCACATCCCCTGATGTCACCGGAAGTGGCGTCATCATGTCCACCCATGCACCCCCTGACCCAGATGTGCCGCCATTATGCCACACACACCCTGATGACACCGGAAGTGGCATCATCATGCCCTCTGGCCCCTGGCCCCGGAAGTGCTGCCATTATGCCACGTATACCCTAGCAGTGATGGTGTCATACCCCCACCTTCTGCCCCCCTTTGCCCCCTGGAAACAATTTCCACGGACCATGCTCCCGCCGCAAACGCAGCTATCTTTTTACACCCCTTGTGACAGCATTGGAAGTGACATGCAGTATAGACCAACCCTCCCTACTGCATCGCAACCAATGGGAATGACCAGGTATGGCCATGTGTTCCCTCTAGCAACACACCCTGTCACCTCTAGCCAATAGCAAAGAGGCTGGGACAGCCCCCCTCCCCCCAAGAAGTGATTTTAGGAAAGAAGCCACTTGTGCTAGCAGACACTCACCACGGCTCTTGCTGAAAACATACACACCACGGCTCTTGCTGAAAACATAGAGACTCCTAGCAGGCCCCTGATGCTCACCACGGCAGCACCGAGGGTCAAGCCTGATTGGTGCCGGATATTTAACTGTCCACCTTCAGAAAGCCATCATGTTGCCGGCCATGCTGCAGATGAGAATATGGAGATTGACAAACTGATAATTTCTGATCGCCCAAACTCTCGTGAGATGCCCTGTCTGTGATTTGTGACTGCTTACGGCAATGGAAAATTTAACTAATGCACAGATGTTTCGTTTGTTATACAAAGACAACTTGGAGATACTGAAAGTAGTCCAAAAGGTTGAAAATACACGATACCAAGAAAGAGCTCTCAGACAGAATCGACGGTTTGAACAAAACAGCTGATGAAAACACAACTCAGCTGGCAACACACCAAACAAGAATCCAATGTCTGGAAGTTAATCAACAGGAGCGGGAGAGAGTGGTAGAAGAGAAACCCGAAGCCCTGGAAGTAGAATCTAAAGCTAAGAGCGTAAAAATCAAAGGTGTCTCGGAAGAATTTGGGAAAACGGACCCAAGTAAGGAAATCACCAAAAGCCTGGAAGACTACTTAGTGGAGGTAGAGATTCGGATTGACAAAGTATACAGAGTCTACTCAAAGGCGACCGCATGCAAGAAGCAACCAAGAGACATCTTTGTGAGCTCTGACAGTAAGGCTGCAAGAAATACTCTACTCAAAAACCTTCAGGTGACACTGCTGAGTTTGGTGGATCAAGAAGCACAAATATTCCAAGACCTGCCAGCAGATACATCATGGAAAAGAACACAATTCCATCTTTTGCAACCACCTGAAGAAAGTGACGAACAGTGGAGCAATTACCTGGTCTTTCTTAGGAAAGACAGCAGCAACTTTTAGGATAGGGCCAACATACAATGGGAACTGACTATATATTACTTAAGATAATTGTTAGCATAGCAAAGTTATTTCATTGATATGCAGACGCTGTTTAGCTTAGAAAGGAAAGTTTTATTTACGGAAGGACATTCCGGATAGGAAAGGTGAGGTGGAGGATAGAGCTCCTACATCTAGCTGGCTCAAGAGAAGAAGGCAGACTGGAAGCATCCGGGAAGAAAGAGGAAATTGCCCTAAGAGTAGCAATCTAGGGACAGACAAAAGGCACACTTAAAAGATAGAAAGGTCCTGAACTCTCTGATCTATCTAACAGCCTTCTTGCTGCCCCCATCAGGGTCTTCCTCTTCCTGGTTAACTTTGTACACCAGACATTGCATACTCCAACACCCCTTCTCAAAGTCTAGTGTACAAAGTCCACAAGGTTCATCTTCTTGCGTAGACTTTGAAACTTCTCTCTGGCGAGTGGCTTGGTGAGCACATCTGCAATCATTTCATTCGTAGGACAGTAGTCCAGCTCAACAAGCCCCTCTTCTTTCATGTTTCTCACGAGGTGATGCTTCACATCAATGTGCTTTGTTCTGGAGTTGATTTTCTCTGATAGTGCAAGCTTGATGCAGCTTTGGTTGTCTTCATAAAGTTGCACTGGCTTGGGTTCTTCTACCCCAAAGTCTTGCATCAGTTGCAGTATCCATTTCAGTTGTTTGCATGCTTCTGCTGCAGATACATATTCAGCTTCTGTTGTGGAGACAGCTACACTTTCTTGCTTCCTGCTGCTCCAGCTGATTACACCGCCACCATAGTAGAACAGGTGTCCACTTGTTGACTTTCTGTCAGTAGTGTCTCCTGCCCAATCGGCATCCATGTATCCCACCAGTCTGGGATTGTCACATGTTGGTAGCTTTAGTTTCAGGTGTGCAGTTCCAGTCAGGTACTTCATAAGTTCTTTGACTGCATTCCAGTCTCTTTTGGTTGGTGATTCCACCTTCCTGCACAGTAAGCCAACAGCTGCTGCGATATCTGGACGTGTCAATGTGCTGATGTACAGGAGCTTCCCAATTGCTTCCCTGTACTGCTTGTTGTCGAGGAAAGGCTCACTGATTCCTCTTTGTTCCAAGAAGTTTGTCTTCATTGGAGTTGGCGCTGGCTTAAGTTCCTTCATATTCATGAAATTGAGAAATTCTTGAATTTTCTGCTTTTGGTTGAGAAGATAGCTCCCATCTTCTCTGCGTTCTATTTGTATTCCAAGATAGTACTGGATGTCTCCAAGTTGCTTTACTTCCACTTCTCGATTTAAGTTCTGGACTATTTCATCACAGTCTTTCTTGGCCTCATAACATAAAAGCAGATCATCTACATAAATCAGAACATAAGTCCATCTGTTGTCCTTATATCTCGAGTAGAGACAGCGTTCTGCTTTGCCTTGCATAAACCCTTCCTTGGTTAGGAGCTGATGCAGTTTCTCCTTCCAGCATCTTGCAGCCTGTTTCAGTCCATAGATGCTCTTTTTCAGCTTGCACACAAGATTCTTGTCTGTGTGTCTTTCAAATCCTGGTGGCTGTTCCATGTACACTTCTTCCTTTATCTCTCCATGAAGAAATGCAGTCTTTACATCCAGATGCTCCACATGCATCTTTCTTGCTGCAGCTATGCTCAAGAGCATTCTTATTGAAGTGTGTCCCACCACAGGTGCGAAGGTTTCATCATAATCTTCTCCATATTTCTGGGAGTATCCTTTGGCAACCAATCTGGCTTTATGCCTTTGTACTTCCCCTTCTGCTCCGAGTTTGGTTTTGAAGATCCACTTGCATCCAACTGTCCTCTTCCCTGGAGGCAGTTCTGTGAGTGTCCATGTTTGGTTCTTGTTCAGAGATTCAATTTCCTCTTCTGCAGCTTTTCTCCATTTAGCTGCTTCCTTGGCAGGCATCCTTTCAATGTCTTTCCATGTGGAAGGCTCAGGTGCTGCTTCTCCCTTTACCAGATAAGTGAATCTTTCTGGTGGTACTCCTTTGTTTGTTCTTGAAGATTGTCTGACACTTGGCTCTGCAACCCCTTCTGGTTCCTGAGGTTCTGCAGTAGAGTCTTGTTCTGCGTTGTCCTCTATGCTGAGAAACGTTGTTTCTAGTTGCGGGGAAGTTTTCTTCGCGTTGCCCATAGGACTGAGGAACACTGTTTCTAGTTGCGAGGATTCACCCCCTTCTGCTGGTGCAGGCTCACTGATGTCCACAGCTTTCACGCCTCTAGGATTCTCATCAATGTACACCGCATTGCAGATCTTCACTCTCTCTGTCTGGGGGTTAAGGATCCTGTAACCTTTACATCCCACTGCATAGCCAACAAAAATGCCTTCTTCAGCACGAAGATCCAGCTTGGCTCGCTTCTCTTTGGGAATGTAGGCATAAGCTTTAGATCCAAACACCCTTAAATGATTCACACTGGGCTTGTGCCCATACCAAAGTTCATAGGGTGTTGCAGTAGCACCTTTGGTAGGTAGTCTATTTTGCAGGTAGGTAGCAGTGTTAATTGCCTCTCCCCAGTACTTCTCAGGTAAGCCTGCTTCTAGGAGCATGCATCTACACATCTCTGTGAGAGAGCGGTTCTTTCTTTCTGCCACACCATTTTGCTCTGGGGTATATGGGACAGTGAAATTATGTTCTATGCCATTTTCTGCCAGATAATTTTTCATTTCATGTCCAATATATTCTCCCCCATTATCAGAAAATAATACTAGTGGCTGATCTGTAGTGAACCTGTTCCTGGCCATTGCAAGGTATTCTTTAAATTTCTCCAATACCTGGCCTTTTTCTTTGAGCAGGTAAGTTACAGTATATCTTGAGAAATCATCAATAAAAGTCAGTATATATCGGTTTCCACTGGGGGTTGCTGTCCTCATTGGACCACATATATCACTGTGAATAAGTTCTAGGGGCCTCCTTGCTCTTTGCAAATCACTTTTCCCTTTGAAGCTGGGTCTGGTTGCTTTGGCTTTAAGGCAGCATATGCATCGCTCTGGTTCAATAGGGCACCCCTTCATCTGCAAGCCCTTTGTTAGATCCTGGCTTACTAATTGTTTTATTGCTTGATTATCCCGGTGGCCATATCTGCGATGCCACAAATTCATACAGTCTCTATGTTTGCATTGCTTCACAAGATTAATTTCTGGTTGCTTACAGGTATCCAGCACATACAAAGCACCTTCTCTGCTTCCCGTGGCCACAATCTCATTTGCATCCTTAATTAGGCATTTACCTTTGTCAAAACATACATCTAGTCCTTTATCAGTCATCACCCCCACTGAGAGGAGGTTATTTGCAAGTGTAGGGACATACATGCAATTCTGAATCAGGATTCTTTGGGTCCTCCCAGTAGGTAATCTGCACGATAATTGAACTGTCCCAACTCCTAAGCAGAGCATTGTTGACCCATTGGCTACAATTAATTCCAATTTCCGACTTTCATCCAATTCTATAAAATTTCTTCGGTTATTCGACAAATGATTTATGGCTCCAGAGTCAATAAACCAAATATTATTTGCATTATTTTGATAAACATTCTGGGAGACCGAAAGACATTTAAAATCTGTTAACTCTTTGTCTTGTTTCCTATTTAAAACACTGTCTCTGCTTTGCTTTCCGTTTAGATTGCCTGTTGGGCTCTCTGCGTCTGTGGCAGACCATTTGGTCTTTACAGCCTCTTCCCTTTGTTTTGCCAGTTTGCATTCCCAATGACTGGGGCTGCTCTCTTTGCATTTGAAACCCACTGTCTCCTTTGCATTCACAGAGAGACCTTTTAGGGATTCAACAGGCAGCTTCAAGGAAACTCTGGAATAAATCTTTTGAATCTTATCCCATACTTCTTTGGCTGTTTTCAAATTTAAAACATGGAACAAGTTTTTGTGAGAAAGGGACCCCCGCAACATACCACATGCCTTTTCATTCTTGTTGTCCCAGGATATCCTCTCCACAATTTGGGTTTCTGGCGGTCGGGGTTTCTCAATTACCTCATAAATCTCCTCCGCCTTCATTAAGGCCTTTATTCTTGCCTTCCAAAGTAGATAGTTGCTGTCGGTCAGTTTGTAGATTTGCTGGGCGTGATCCTCGCCGCACGTGGCCATCTTGGATCCCCTTTGTTCTCCTCTCGCCTCAGGCTCCGACTGAGCCCCCTCAGGCAATTCTCCTTTGTCTAACTAATTAGCGTCTGCCCTGGGCCCATAACCCTTTTGTTAGCATAGCAAAGTTATTTCATTGATATGCAGACGCTGTTTAGCTTAGAAAGGAAAGTTTTATTTACGGAAGGACATTCCGGATAGGAAAGGTGAGGTGGAGGATAGAGCTCCTACATCTAGCTGGCTCAAGAGAAGAAGGCAGACTGGAAGCATCCGGGAAGAAAGAGGAAATTGCCCTAAGAGTAGCAATCTAGGGACAGACAAAAGGCACACTTAAAAGATAGAAAGGTCCTGAACTCTCTGATCTATCTAACAGCCTTCTTGCTGCCCCCATCAGGGTCTTCCTCTTCCTGGTTAACTTTGTACACCAGACATTGCATACTCCAACAATAATAACAGATTATATTCTCATATGTATCACTTTGCTAAGAAAGACAGCAGTAATTTTTAGGTTAGGACTAACATGTGATGGGAACTGAATATGTACTTTTTAAGACAATAACAGACTATACTCTCACATGTATCAACTATTATTTTGCTAGCTGGTTGTTGTTTTTTCCTTTCATCTTTTTGTAAGCGCTTTATATACAATAAAAAGAAATACAATATTTTTAAAAATGCAATGTGCAGACCACTATTCCTTGATTAAAACCGGAAACCTGCGAGCAGAAGTGCGCTTTGGTAGAGCATTGCCTCACACAGTCAATATGGTGGTCTATGGCGTTTTCAACAATGTCATAGAGATAAATCATAGGCAAAACGTTTCATTTGACTATAAGTAACATGGACACCCTCCAGCTAACAGCTGTGTAATCTACAAACCGCTACACCAAAAAGACTTTCTCAGGAGTGTTTCCAAGCGATTGACTCCCCAAACTAAGACTGCATCGAAGACCTGCCGCACTAGTTGTGAACACCCACTCCCACAACCTCCCTAGAGAAAATTGGCTTGCCATATACTTGGAAAAGGATGGACGTGGCGAGTTCTTTGACTCTTATGGACCCCCTCCAAACAGCCCCTTATTTCCAAAAACTATTGTGAGATTCTTGAGGCAAAATGCCAGTGAGACTGTATTCCAGCCCCGACAACTGCAAGCGTCTGACTCTGTTGTCTGTGGATATCACTGCATATTCTTTCTGCAGCTGCGCAGTAAGGGGCTTTCTTTTGAACAAATTCAAGAACTCTGCACTGATGATCTAGCACAGAATGACCTAATGGTTGAGCAGTTTGTAAAAAACAAGAAAGGCATGTCCAGGCTTGCCCCCAACTTCTTTGTACAACCCCAGGCATGTGTCTCTTGCAGCATGTTTCACCAACACCACAATAATATTGAATTTCAATAAAGTGCCCTCATGAGGGTTTAAAAGTGACTTTTGTCTGTCTTTTTTAAAAGAAAAAAACATACCAGTTCAATTTCAAAGAAATATTATTTTACGTAATTACAAGCTTATCCAGTTGTGCGGTGTTGTAGCTTGACGCTTTTTAGAAGCTCTGTGAGAAAGCAGTGGTGTCCCTGTACCAGGACTTGGGTTCTTTAGATGTTCCAAGGAATGGCGATTAGTCAGGTTACCCACAACAGAAAATGGAAGGTTCATTTCAGCCATGGCTTTCATGAAAACATCCCAGCCTTTTGGTATGTTATGGCTAGACAGGTCATTTGTTTGAGTAATCGCCTTCACTAAATCCATCAAATGAGAACCCTTTATGTTTTCCCCTCTGTATACAAACATTCCACTGTCATCCCAAGAAGAAATATTGTTTTGTTTCATTTTGTTGAACAGCACCTTTGCACGGCTTTTGTATCTAGCAGGCAGGGTGTCTATGATTTCTTGGAAGACAACGTCAGAACTTGCAGGGCTTTCTGCAGAAGCAACCTCTGGTGTAGGCAGAAAGGCTAAGTTTAGATTTTTCAGTTTCCCCCTGCTTCACATGAGCCAAATATTTTTAAAGCAGTGCTTCAAAATGCTTGGCCTTGTCATATTCTGATAAATCTTGCCTTTGGAGAGCCACATTCATTTCAGTATTTAAGGATTGCATTGTGGTGGTTCTGATGTTTTCCTCTTTTAAGGGGAGGTGGGTTCCTGAAGTGTTCCAACTGATGGCTAGGAACCAGGTACATTTTTTCTGCATATTCCATTAATGGTTTGTTAGAAGGCTAGTTAGGAGGGGAATGGCAAAGCTTAACAGAGGCACTATAAACCCCCCAGATTGTTTGACCAGCACCACCTTCTTTTTTAGAGATATTCTTTTGTTACTCAGATTTTTAATAAAAGTCCGCTGCTTCCTCAGTACGCACACTTGGCACAGTGCTAGAGGGATGTTGCCCTTTAAAGTATTGAGAGCTATTTCAGAGATTGCCGCAACTAGATCATCCAAAGCTGAGCAAAGAACTGCTTTCATCTGTTGCAGCGAAGCCTTGATAAGTATTTTTAGGAGAGCCAAATTCCTCTTTATCCGCCTGGACATGTTGCTCTTCGGAGGATTCAGGGAAACAGGATGTTTAAGGGACTTGTGGTTTCATTTTGTATGCCACATTTTGTATGACATATGCCACAGGCCACTCGGGTGGGAAAAGTCCAGTTCTTAGCCTGTAAGAATCTGGTGTAGAGGTATTTAAATCCGCAACCAGATATCCATAAGGCTTTTGTGTAGCATTCTCAAAAGCCTCCAGAAAGAATTGTGACTTTCCAGGGTACATTTGACGGGCCAATGTTGCAATCTGCAATTTGTCCTTGGGATTTTTAACAGTACCAGATATTTGGTATTTAAGCTGATGGTTCTATTGCTTTTTCCACGGAAAAAAATATTCTGAGTAATAAAATACTCAGATTCCGGTGATGTACGTATTTAGTAAAGGCCCTTTCAGTCTCAGGATTTTCACAAGCAGAGTCCATCAAATCATCTACTATGATAATATTTACTTTATTAGGAGGCAGCAGCTTGGTCATCGTTGCCCGACCAACAGGCAAGAGTTGGTGGATGAGGTGAAGGAGGTGGGGACCCTAGGGGGAAGTGACCATGTCCTCATAGAATTCCTTTTGAGATGGGGAGCCAAGGAAGCTTGTAGCCAGACGCGGATGTTGGATTTTCATAGGGCAAACTTTAATAAACTCAGAGACATGATGAGTGTCATACCATGGACGAGAATACTGGAAGGAAAGGGAGCATGTGAAACGTGGGCGCTACTCAAACAAGAGCTATTGCATGCTCAATCAATGACTATCTCAGAAAGACGAAAACACTGCAGGAGCTCTATGAAGCCTATTTGGATGAACAGAGAACTTCAAGAGGAACTAAGAAAGAAAAGGAAAATGTTCAGGAAATGGAGGGAAGGACAGAGCTCTAAAAAAGAGTACCGACAGGTTACTAGGCACTGTACATCAATCATAAGAAAGGCCAAAGCTGAGAGTGAGCTAAGATTGGCCAGGGAAGCCCATTGTAACAAGAAAAGATTTTTCAGTTATGTGAGGAGCAACCGTAAAGTAAAGGAGGCAATAGGCCCACTGTTGGGTGCGGACGGACAAACTCTAACGGAAGATGCAGAGAAAGCAGAAAGGCTTAGTGCCTATTTTACATCTGTTTTTTCCCACAGGTCAAAGTGTTTAGGCACATCTAGAGATGGCCATAGCCAAAGGACAGTGCCTGGGTGGCAGGTTAACATGGATAGACAGGTTGTCGAGAGGCATTTAGCTGCACTGGATGAGTTCAAATCCCCTGGTCCGGATGAAATGCACCCGAGAGTACTCAAAGAACTTTCCAGAGAACTTGCACAGCCCTTGTCCATCATCTTCGGAACCTCTTTAAGGACTGGAGATGTCCCGGAGGACTGGAAGAGAGCAAATGTTATTCCGATCTTCAAAAAAGGGAGGAAGGATGACCTGGGAAACTACAGACCAGTGAGTCTAACCTCTGTTGTGGGGAAGATAATGGAGCAGATATTAAAGGGAGTGATCTGCAAACATCTGGAGGACAATTTGGTGATCCAAGGAAGTCAGCATGGATTTGTCTCCAACAGGTCCTGCCAGACCAACCTGGTTTCCTTTTTTGACCAAGTAACAGGTTTGCTGGATCGGGGAAATTCGGTTGATGTCATTTACTTGGATTTTAGTAAAGCTTTTGACAAGGTTCCCCATGATGTTCTGATGGATAAATTGAAGGACTGCAATCTGGATTTTCAGATAGTCAAGTGGATAGGGAATTGGTTAGAGAACCGCACTCAAAGAGTTGTTGTCAATGGTGTTTCATCAGACTGGAGAGAGGTGAGTAGCGGGGTACCTCAGGGCTCGGTGCTTGGCCCGGTACTTTGTAACATATTTATTAATGATCTAGATGAGGGGGTGGAGGGACTACTCATCAAGTTTGCAGATGACACCAAATTGGGAGGACTGGCAAATACTCCGGAAGATAGAGACAGAGTTCAACAAGATCTGAACACAATGGAAAAATGGGCAAATGAGAACAAGATGCAATTTAATAAAGATAAGTGTAAAGTTCTGCATCTGGGTCAGAAAAATGAAAAGCATGCCTACTGGATGGGGGATACGCTTCTAGGTAACACTGTGTGTGAACGAGACCTTGGGGTACTTGTGGATTGTAAACTTAACATGAGCAGGCAGTGTGATGCAGCGGTAAAAAAGGCAAATGCCATTTTGGGCTGTATCAACAGAGGCATCACATCAAAATCACAAGATGTTATAGTCCCATTGTATTCGGCACTGGTCAGACCACACTTGGAGTACTGTGTGCAGTTCTGGAGGCCTCACTTCAAGAAGGACGTAGATAAAATTGAAAGGGTACAGAGGAGAGCGACGAAGATGATCTGGGGCCAAGGGACCAAGCCCTATGAAGATAGGTTGAGGGACTTGGGAATGTTCAGCCTGGAGAAAAGGAGGTTGAGAGGGGACATGATTGCCCTCTTTAAGTATTTGAAAGGTTGTCACTTGGAGGAGGGCAGGATTCTGTTTCTGTTGGCTGCAGAGGAGAGGACACGCAGTAATGGGTTTAAACTTCAAGTACAACGATATAGGCTAGATACCAGGAAAAAAATTTTCACAGTCAGAGTAGTTCAGCAGTGGAATAAGTATTTCAGGCAACCCTTCAACAAACCTTACAAAGGGGTACTTACAAAGGAGCTCCTCGAATAATTTTTGCAAAAGGCTATAAAAATACACCACATTTTCAGGCATTACAGAAAGCACATGCTGGTCATTGTCCAAAATGTTTTAAACAAAGAAACTTTTGCCACAGTTGCTAGGCCCAGCCACCACTGCAGAAAATGGATGTTTCCAATGCATGTCCATTCTAAAAACCATATGGCAGGGTTTTATAATCATACACAAGGATGATCATACACAAGGACCCTCTTATCATAAACAACTTTCAGAGTTTTCTTAAGTGGCCCTGTCTCAATGAGAAACTGATTTTTGTTTCTTATGATGGAGGGCTGCTGGACCCAGATCTCTTTAGGAGGCTGCTCTGTGCCGCAATCTAGGACCAGATCCTTCAATGTTTCAAAGTTTATTTTCTCAGAATTTGAAACATTGAGCATGATCCCTTTAGCTTTCATGCAAGCCTTACCCCCTGACAGAGTATATCCATAGGTTTTGGGCCCAGCCGATGTGAACTCTGTGATATGCTCATCTGGTGGGATCTCACTTGTGAGATCGCCTAAATAATCAGCTAAAGGAGGATTCCAGTCCCCCTTCTCTACTCACAAAAATCATAGAATCAGTATCATGGTACAACCAACTACCTTGAAGCTTGTCTAGTAAATCATAAAGTTCTAGGCGGGCATAAGAAGTTGTAAAACAGGCAATCAGGACATTTGTATTACCTGATAAAGTTAATGTATCTTTTGCATGTTACCAGGAGATACTTGCTGTTGCATCATCAAGAATATCAAAACCAGAAATATCATAGGCTGGAGAAAAGGCATATTCCAAAAGCTGGGTTGCGTCCCTCACTATGCTGGTGTTTACTAAGTTTGAACGCTGACCAAATTTTCCCCACAAAGAATTCAGAAAAAGTTTTGCAATTTCCTGCTTTGCAGAGTTCACAGCTATGTGATCAGCGCACAGTTGAATATCTTCTTTCTCTAAGTAATCTGCAATGTATTTTGCCTTTTTTTCATCATCTGTACACCAGCTCGGATAACCAGAAGCCTCCTGTTTTTGGCGGAGGTGAAGCTTAATATAATCTAAAAACAGTTCTTCTGCAAAGTGCCACACCTCACTCATTGACATGATCCTGTACCCCTTTTCTCTATAGCTTTCAACAGTTCTACAGCACACCATGTCCCTTCTAGAACCCTTTCCTCAGCCGAATGTCCACATCTCACCCTCTGCTTAGTCTCAGCACATGGGAATAGAAGTTTGTCCTCCACTTTGAAGGGTAAAACAGGGAAAAAGAGACCTCAAGGTGGGTGCATCTTAACTTTGGCAAAGCCAAAGTATTCAGATAATGGGGCAAAGTCCTTATAAATAATTTGCGGATGTCCAATTGGATATTTCTTTGTCTTGTTCACAAACGGGTACAGGCTGGTGAAATCATAGTAGTGTATTTTTTCACCCACCTTAGGTTTGTAATATAGACAAATAGCATTTGTCCAGCCCCCAAAGAGAGCGTCTCTGGGGCATAGAGGTGATGGGAATTTATTCTCACTCAGTAAAGCTCTAAGCTCACTGTCAAACTTCACCATGTCCCTCCACTCATGTTCCCACAGGATCCTAACTGCAAACCCCTGGCTTTTCAAATAACTTTCTTTCCTTTGTGTTCTATAGTGTAAGTCACCAAAGGATGAATCTGTCAATGGATTTCTGTCAGTAGGGCTGAAACATTGTGGACAGCCACTGAAAAACAGCATTCAGATTCATAAGCTGTGGGTTGCCCTCCAACTACTGCATAGCCATCAAGAAAATAAGGGCCTATTTGAAACTCGCCACCTCTTAGTGCATGCTGTATCTCATAACCTTCTTTATGCTCAAGATACAGTAGCCACTGTCTAGAGGGGGTTGAAAATCTCTTTGTTTGTCTGTGGTAATGGTCGTGTGGCAGCAGGTCAATTGTGCTTGGCTGTAAAAACATGTGTCTGTACATGGACATGCAAACAACCGCAAGAGTTATATAATTAAAAGGGTCAACTGAGGACATGGCAATAATTTCTCTCCTGTACATGAAACAGGCCTTTCTCATCCTGCTTTCTCATCCCGATTTTAACATCCTGCTGACAGTAATAGGCCAGTTCTTTTTGGAGGTTAAATGCAGAGCCTTGGTTTTCCTGGTACCAGGAAATAAAATGTGGCTCTCTCACCTGACATCATGTTATCAACACCATAATCCTCCATCCTAGGTAATGGCCCCACATAGTTAGAATTGACCATAGTGTTAAAGAAATGGGGGAAGAAACCCTTGCAGCCCTCAAAACTCATGACTTGTGGCATTTTGGCCAGTTTCACTGGCAAAAAGTTTAAACTATCCAGAAACCTGATGCTCAGCTTCTTAACAATTACACACATCAGATTGCCACCCTGTGTGATGAGGTCCACATCTACCTTCTCTGCCAAAAGTTGTCTAATTATAAAGTAATTGTCATAACTTTTTGCATTGTGGGCTAGAAAAGTGTAACCCCTGAATTGTTTGGTAATAAACCTTTTAACAAAATCAGAAACACAGTCAGCTCCTTTGAATTCCCAGGTATCACACTCCTCTAGACCCATTGCATAAATATAATTTGGTATGTGTATGCCGGTTTCTTGCATACATTCAAAGTCATAAAATATTTATTTCTCTGTTATTACAGTATGTTTGATAGGGGGCATGAAGCAATAGTGCCTGTTTATCTCCAACAACATCCTTACATTGTTTACAACAACGAACTCTGCAGACATGTTTCTTTGGGGCATAGGCTAAGCAAGATTTGCAATAGATTTTAGTTTTACATATGTTTGACAAAGCCATGTGCCTTTCTAAGCAGATACTGGATTTGCAATACACTTTAAAATTAGGGCACATTTCCTCCTGCTGCTGCTGAAGCCGCTGACCGCATCGAGGGTCCAAACATAAGCGACATCTATACTTACAGCTGTGTGAATGGCTATAAACATTACCACATACAGCACAATAATTTCTTTAGCCAAAAAAAACCTTTACATTTTTCACCCCATAATAGTTATCATCGTGTAGCAGGAGGAAGTATGTTTGGGGGTATACAAGTTGGCCTGATATAAAAATTTCGTAGCCTGGATCAGAAAGTTCATCAGAAAAACTAAGATCCCTATACAACTGGTGGGCACTTTGGGCTAGTTCTGGAATGGTGACCAGTTTTTCTTCCATATCACCCAAAAGACTTATACCAAAGCAGAAGTTACCATTTTCATTATCAGGCTCTAATAAGTGGCACTTCTTCTTATGGATAACCTCACTGTAAAGGACAATACTTATAACCCGCCTTCCTTTCCCACCTCTGTTTCTCATTACAGTCATAACTAAGCATAGGAAGCCATGAAGATGGATTTCAGCATTATTCTGCATGAGGTTTGCCGTCTGGTTAATAAAATCATCAGCTGGGAATCCACCCAATGGCCTCCTCACGGATCGCAGAGGATTAGTTAGACCCCCTCCAGCAAGATGTAGCTGAACTAAATCTCCCTCCTGCACTCTATCACCCATCTCATTCAGAAGCTGCTGTATAGATTGACGGATAGCTTCCTGTGCTAGCAATGGATGGCCTAACTGCTCCAAGTTAACAAATCTGAAAACTTCTGAATGTTGATCCATTGGCAAGCACTGCAATTGTCTTTCCCAATGCCCAAGCCTTTCTAGGTAAACCCTTGGCATATCAGGAGGTTGGGGAACTTCTTGTGGGGGAAGTCCTAAGGGAATTTCCTCAGGAGGGTCACATACGGGGGTGGCTGCATTGTTAATGTCTAATTGAGAAGTAGTGGGAGCCTCTTCCTCAGAGCCGAGGGGGCAATTGTCTGGTCTCACAGGATTTCTGCCATTGTTAGGAGATTCATATCCTTTTTGTTGAGACTTAACCATTCTGGAGAAGAGCCTAATGCTGGGAGTGATCGAGGACAAAAGAAGAAGGGGACGACAGAGAATGAGGTGGCTGGATGGAGTAACTGAAGCAGTAGTTCCAAACTTAAATGGACTCCGGGGAATGGTAGAGGACAGGAAGGCCTGGAGGATCATTGTCCATGGGGTCGTGATAGGTAGGACACGACTTCGCACCTAACAACAACAACAAACAATTTTTTCTTTTTTCCGGCATTTGATAATTACTCTTTGCCGTAGCTTTTTCAATTTAAAGTGTTTGCTTTTTCTTTGCTGTGTGGGCAACTGCGCTATGACCCTCCCAACCCCCCTTTGCCTGAACCCCCTATCAGCACTTATACTGGCTTCAACACTTTTTGTATTTTTGAAAAATGATGCCAATAAGACTACACACGGCCTCCAAGATCACCGTAGGATCTGAATAATTGTTAACCAAAGCTCTTATGTCACACATTACTTTAGATTCAGGGCCATTCCGCACTTGTTCAAAATTGCACAATGATTGCAAATTGAATTCGCTACTGATTTGCTGTTATGCACAACGTCGTTAACAATCTGCAACACTCCTGAAACCAATCCACAAAAAGCGCTTCGTTGTAGCGCTTTCAGGGAAATCCAAAAACGTGGATTCACCCTCCGGAAAGCGCTACACTCTTGCAACCAATCTGCAACACTAGCGGGAAAATTCTGTGCGTTACCATTGTTGCAGTTTCTGCAAAGTCCCTCCCCCTGGCTCTCTCCTCTGATCTTCCGGCGAAGCGATCGCCATTTTTTTCCTCGGAGTGAGCAGAGATCAACGCACCGGCGAGCCTTCATTTACCCAGTGAGGCTTCCCCGGCTGCAGTCCCTCCCCAGAGCTGTTTAAAGTCACCAAGCACCAGGCAACACACAGCCCCATTTGCTGGTTTATTTTCCCTTTATTTTTGGCTGAAAATCGTGCCCGTGCGGGGGGGGGGGTATTTTTTTTTCACTCGGGGGGAGCATGGAAACGATGAAACGGCAGCTCAAGCACCACCTGCTAGCTAGATGGGTCTCTCCATTGCAACGAATCAACGCAGATTCGTTGCAACGTGTGTGTGTGTGTTTTTTTTTTAAACCTTCCTTAAAGGGAAAGGGTCTTTTCGGGAGCTTGATAACGGCCACCCATTGCCTGCTTGACGGCCAGGGGCGGGACAAAGCTCGGCAATATCGCTTCCTGGCTAGCGATTTTTGCCGAGACCGGAAACCTATGGGAAACGATAGAAATGCAACTGTATTCCACTACAAAGGTAGGTATGCATAACGACGAATTCCACTATTTAAAATGGCGTTTTTTCGTTCCGCAACCAATTTGCTACATAGATCCTGGTGCGGAATGGCTCTCAGTATCAGTAGTGTCCATTTTATGTTTCTTGCTGGGGTGTTCAGAACCATTACTCTTTTGCTTACGGTTATGTGCAGTTTGGTGTTTGAGTGTTGGATGTGGTTTACCGCATTCTTTTGGGGTGGTTGGTTTTGATGTTCCTTTCATGCAGATCTGCTACTGCTTCAGGGAAGTTGGCTCTGTTCCTTTGCACCCCGTTACAGGTTTCAGGATCAGTCATGGGCATGGATACAGGCAGAACAAATTTGGGTCTGGGAGAGAGAAAAATGAAGATAAGTTTCCAGGATTTGTTCCTCAAACATGGCCTTATAAATTGTATTGTTAGCATACCCCTCCCTGCATTTTATCACAAAAGTATGCAATTCAAATATTTAAATATACCCGTCTGCAACCTTCTTAGAACAACATCATCGGATAAAGTCTTAGATTTCGAGCTGTACTTGGAACTGTGGTTCTGAACTAAATGGGCCATGGCACTGGTATTTTCAGGTTGTAAGACCAAGCAGGGGGGTTGATACAGAGTGGAAAAATTTGAGGCTTGTTTGAATTATATTTTTTCTGTGTGGGGAGAGAGAAAAATGTGCTGATTATACATACCTCTCTGTATGTCTCTCACAAGCACAACACAATATACAAACCAGCTATTTATACAATACCTTTCTGCAGACGTTTGTTTTTTGAGCCTGTCTCTTTTTTCTGAAAGGAATCCTGTGGAGTTTTACGACGCTTGCGATATTTAATAAAGGATTCAGGAATGAAATCATCCTCATCATTTAGGGGATCAAGAGAAATGAATTCCCATGAAAAAATCACATGGCTTCATCACCCCCCCCATCTCCCAAATCTGTGAAAATATCATGCATTTCAAATAGTTTAAATATACCTAACTGTAAGCTCCTTAATATGTCATCTTTGGATAAAGTCTTAGATTCTTTCGAGCTGCAGTTGGAACTGCTGTTCTGAACTAAATGGGGGAACAACAAAATAAGGATAAACTTTGGAGGTAGAACCACATGGCCCAAGATTAACATTCTAAATATACAAAAACATACCTGATTGCTTGGAAGAGCTCTCTTCAAACATTGTGGGGTTTTGATTTAGTTTATCACTACACTAAAAATGAGAAACAGAAAAATGCGGGTGCATATGAAATAAAATAAAACTTTGTTGGTCTAAAGGTGCCACTGGGCTCAAACTTTATTCTTCTGCTTCAGACAAGCAAGGCCTCCCCATTTAAATCTATGCTTTTACCCCAGTTACTTTTAAAATCATTTTGCCCCCACATAATTCAGTTTACCCATTACTAAAGGAAAATATGCCTTAAAAACGTACTTAGTATTGCCTCGGACTTGATTTCAACCTGAATGGCGAGAAAGAGCCAAGCTATGGAGATGGTGATGCTGGCTCCTTTGTGTAGAACTGAGAAAAAGGAAGCCTAAAGAAGCGCTAATCCCTTTAAAACAATCTAATCTCCTTTGTGTAAAAGCTGTCCCATGATTGGCCATTGGCGTCAGGTGATTTGCAGGCTCCATGGAAATGCTCCTCGTCCTCACTGCATTCTGCTTCCCGATCTGCGGCCCGATCTGCGAGCGTGGGTTCCGGGCGCGGCCCGATTCGCGGGCGCAGCTCGCGGGCGCGGCCGGGCGCGGCTCGCGGGCTCAGCCGGGTGCGGCTCGCGGGCGCGGCCAGAAGCGTGGGCGTGGCCCGCGCGGGCGCGGCCCGATGGCCTGCCGGTCCCCAGCCTAATAAAGGTTGGGGACCACTGTTAATAAGGGACGGGAGTCCCCGGCAGCCGCATGCATTGTGGGGCGGAGGAGGAGGAGACTGGGCTGGAAGGAGGTGGCGCTGAGGGCGGGGCGCGCGAATTGCTTTGTGCTTCTGGCTTGTGCGCGGCGGGGGCAGCTGCAGCAAGCCGGCCAAATTGGACCCGGCGCAGCGGCAGGGGGGCTTCGGCAGCGTCTTTGCCCGCGGCGGCTGCTCGCTGCTCGCAGCTCCTCTCTCGCACTCGGCCGGAGGTGGCTGCAAGCAGCGGACTATTAATAGCAGGAGCGTGGGAGCCACAGCGTGTTATGGCCCGGCCAAGGCAGGGCTGCTCTCGCCGCCGCCGCCGCTTGCTGGGGAGGCAAACAGGTAAGAAAGAAGGAGCGAAAGGGGGGAACGGCTGGGCGCGTTGGCTGTGCGTGTGTGGGGAAGCTTCCTCTGGGGCTGGCGGAGGAAGGCGCGTCGGGAGCGGGAGCGGGGGCCGGTGCCGTGCTGCAAGGAACCTCTTCGGCGAAGCCCCCCCCCAACGCCTCTGGATCCCCTCACAAGTTTCTTCCCATGGCCGTTTCCCGGGGACTGGCGGGAACTCCGTAGGCGTCAGGCCACCGGCCAAGGAGCAACTGCGAGCCGCGCTATCCGCGGCTCGCAGTTGCTCCGGCAAGGAATCGGAGGGACCAATCGGCAGGAGATAAAGTCCAAAACCTCATTGATATCCATTTTTAGAGCTTCCCTCATAGCGCCAATTCTCTCGCTGGGACTCATACATATAGGCAATGTGGTGGTTGGTGGCTGTTCCTGTTAAAAGGATTTCAAACACATTTTTAATTTTTTTTCCCTGCTTGGTAAATGCTAGACATATCCCCCCCCCCCCCGGCCTCACCTCTCGTGGTCAACAACTGGTGACGGAAAATGGAGCTTGGCAGGAACAAGTTCTTCATCTTCACTATCACTTATATATTGCCTTTTAGCATTAGGCCTCAACACCAGTGGTGGGATGGTGAGGATCAGGAACCTGCTAGGAGTCTCCTTGTTCAAGTCCGTCTCATCTGCTTCACATCCGGAAACATGATGGCTTTCCAAAGGTGGACAGTTAAACATCCGGCACCAATCAGGCTTGACCCTCAGTGCTGCCGTGGTGAGCATCAAGGGCCTGCTAGGAGTCTCCATGTTCTCAGCAAGAGCCGTGGTGAGTGTCTGCTAGCACAAGTGGCTTCTTTCCTAAAATCACTTCTTTGGGGGGGCTGTCCCAGTCTCTTTGCTATTGGTCAGAGGTGACAGGGCATATTGCTAGAGGGAACACATGGCCGTACCTGGTCATTCTCATTGGTTGTGACGCAGTAGGGAGGGTTGGTCTATGCTGCACGTCACTTCCAATGCTGTCACGAGGGGTATAAAAAGATGGCAGCAGTTGTGGTGGGAGCATGGTCCATGGAAATTGTTTCTGGGGGCAGAAGGTGGGGGCATGACACCATCACTTCCAGGGAGGGGGGGTATACGTGGCATAATGGCAGCACTTCTGGGGCAGGGGCCAGAGGGCATGATGACGCCGCTTCCAGTGTTGTCAGGGGAGTGTGGCGTAATGGCGGCATATCTGGGTCAGGGGGTGCATGGGTGGGGCATGTTGATGGCACTTCCGGTGACATCAAGGGGGAGTGGTGACATGGTGGCACTTCCAGGGCATGGGGCACAGGGTGGGGCATGATGACACCACGTCCGGTCATGTCAGGGGGTGTGGTTATGCAAATATGTTAATTAGTATGCAAGGTGGTGGGCGTGGTTAAGCTCATTATGATATGTGTACTGCTTTACTACAGCAGTGGACCTCTTAACCACCTTACCCAGAAATGGGTAAGTAATGCTACGTGCAAGACCAGGTGGCAGCTGCTGGGTCCTGCGGACCCAACAATGTTTCCTTCAGAAGAGGGTAAACTACTGCCTCCTTGTGCCTTTTGAAGAACTCTCCAAATGACAAGGAGAGGTTGATAATATCACTCAAAGGGCCTCATATCCGTTGGTCACCCGATCTGAGCATCCATGATGGACAGGGATCCAAGAAACAAGTGGCTACTCTCATCCAACTTAGCAACTTGTCCACTTCCTTTATAGAGAGCTGAAGCCATCAAACTTTATCTCCTGTGACAGCCACAGGGCTTCCAGTTCATGTTCTGTGTCAATCGTGGCAGAAAGATCATGGCGGAGCAACAAACCTTTATCTGCAAAAAAGCTCGTGAATACCTCACAGCCCAAATCCAATTTGCTACAATTCTGGCCCCTTTCCTCGATGGTGGTAAGGATCCTTACTGCCTTAAATAACTGTGCCAGGTGAGAGCTTGAGGATGCAATTTCAGTGGCATAAAACTTTTGTTCTGCCACTTTCTCATATACCTTCAAAAGTTGCAGAAGGGTGTTCTTGCTGCTTCGTCATGAGTATTCCACCACACTCACTCTAGCTGTCTCACTTCCCTCTTCCTCTCGCAAAACTCCTGGGTGTACCATGGAGTCTGTTTGAGGTCAGGGCAGAGAGAGAGCCAGTCCTCTACCAAGGCTCCTAAGTCACCAGAGGGCATTAGTCCTACAGAGCATTCAGAAATCCTTTGGGCTCCATAAGTCTCTGTGGGCGGGTTAAAATACAATCAGCACCCATAGAGGGTGGGGGTGATACCCTTAGGTGGGCCTTCAGGGTATGGTGGTCTGACTATGGGACAATGCTGATCAGCACCAGATTTGCCTCCATCCCTGTGCCAAAGATCAGATCAAGAGTATGGCCAGTCTAATGGGTGAGACTGGCAACAAATTGCAAGAACCCCATTGTCGCCATGGCCGATAACAGGTCCGGGCAAAGTCCTCGCAATGGCAAGTCTGTGTGGACATTGTGGTCACCCAGGATTAAGAGCCTGGGAAACTGCGAAATTCAAGCTGCTGCTGCATTCAGCAGGCCAACAGGACATCTGGTGGAGCATTTGGCTCCTCGTACAGCAACCAGACGGCCAAACTCTCAAACAATTCTCATCCTAGGCTGACACATTCCACCCCCAGGATTGATGGCACTGGGAGAGCCCTGTAGGATTTAGCCTCCCAGACCAGGATTTAGCCTCCCAGACCAGACCCCCTCCCCTTCCACAGAACCAATGACTAATGAAGGACCAAGAACCCAGGTGGAGCCAGGTCTTTCAGGGTGACTGTTTCACCCTCAAATGGCCAGGACTCAGTTATACATGCCAGGTTTACCTCATACCTTGGGAAATAGTCCTGTAAGGATGAGTATTTGTTATTAATCAACCTGGTGTTGCATAGCATCAGAGTTGGCTCTACCCTAGCCCTTACCCTTGGAAGTCTAGGGATGGTATAGCGGTTTGAAGGGCAGCGAGCCATAATAAGCCCATGACCGGGGCCTTCCCGGACCTGCGTACATCACCGCTCAACTATTACACACTATTACACACTGTTCACACTGTGTGTGAACGAGACCTTGGGGTACTTGTGGATTGTAAACTAAACATGAGCAGGCAGTGTGATGCAGCGGTAAAAAAGGCAAATGCCATTTTGGGCAGTATCAACAGAGGCATCACATCAAAATCACAAGATGTCATAGTCCCATTGTATACGGCACTGGTCAGACCACACCTGGAATACTGTGTGCAGTTCTGGAGGCCTCACTTCAAGAAGGATGTCGATAAAATTGAAAGGGTACAGAGGAGAGCGACGAAGATGATCTGGGGCCAAGGGACCAAGCCCTATGAAGATAGGTTGAGGGACTTGGGAATGTTCAGCCTGGAGAAAAGGAGGTTGAGAGGGGACATGATAGCCCTCTTTAAGTATTTGAAAGGTTGTCACTTGGAGGAGGGCAGGATGCTGTTTCTGCTGGCTGCAGAGGAGAGGACACACAGTAATGGGTTTAAACTTCAAGTACAATGATTTAGGCTAGATATCAGGAAAAAGTTTTTCACAGTCAGAGTAGTTCAGCAGTGGAATAGGCTGCCTAAGGAGGTGGTGAGCTCCCCCTCACTGGCAGTCTTCAAGCAAAGGTTGGATACACACTTTTCTTGGATGCTTTAGGATGCTTAGGGCTAATCCTGCGTTGAGCAGGGGGTTGGCCTAGATGGCCTGTATGGCCCCTTCCAACTCTATGATTCTATGATTCTATTATTGAACCTCCTCCCACTGCTATGTCTCCCTTGGCCCAGAATCATTGGAATTCCCTTCCTGGGGAGGGTTCCTTCCAAGGCCTCGCCCTCCCCTGGTAACTTCTCCATTGGAGCCAAACTACTCTCCCAACCTAGCTCAAACTGCACTAATTATCCCTTCCCACTCCATCTCTAAGCAGTCCTAACTGGCATCAAAAATTCCCCCCTTGGCTAGCCAGGAACTCCCCAGATCCCCCTATACCTTAGACGTCTCTGTAGGTACTCTTCAGACCAGCCATTAAACACCCTCTGGAAGAACCTAGCCTTCCCAATCAGCTCCAGATGAACAGGGAGTTCTAGCAAATGGTAGATAAATTAGTTCTTACTGCAGAGAAGGAGGCCTTAAAGCTTCAGGGTGCAATTCCCCACTATCACCACCAGATTGTGAAAGTATTGGCAGTGAAAGTGCTGTCCTCAAAGCTACAGGGGTACAGTTCTCCCAATCCCCACCAAATGGTATCAGTATGTAGGACCAGACAGGGCATGTCAAACATCCTCCGGCTCCATCCAGTGGACCTCAGAGGCAGATGTTATTCACTTCAAGCTTCCATGCAGATCTCCACCTGGAATGGAGTCATTCCTCCTTACCAGCAGACTCCTCCTGTCTGGCAAGGGAACCTGGCTGTTGTGCTCTCCTGGTCCTGCTCTGCTATTCTTCATAGCCGATGAGCCAGAGTATGTTATTCCTTCTTCAAGATCACCACTTGCCACGCCACAACTCAATGTCTCCTCAGTCTGGCAGCAGCCGCCTTGCCCAGTTCAATGGAGCTTCGGATCTACCTCTCCATCTCCACATTCACTGCTCGATAGACATCATCCAGGACAACTCCTAGATGGACCCAGGGTTTCCTCTCTGGGTGCTCACTGCTCACCAGTGGTCTGCCACAGCTTCCTATCCCCCCCCATCCCCCTAAGAGTCCCCTGAGAGGGTAGATGGTAAACCTCCAGACAGGAGAACAATTTGGATGGGCTTTCCTACCAAACACACTGGCAGAGAAAACGTCCGTAGTATATTTATTTATTTATTTATTTATTATTTATTTATTATTTATTTATTTATTTATTTATTTATTTATTTATTTATTTATTTATTTATTTATTTATTTATTTATTTATTTATTTATTTATTTATTTATTTATTTATTTATTATACTTCTATACCGCCCTCCCCGGAGGCTCAGGGCGGTTTACATTATAACAGAGAACCATACATAAAACAGTCTGTAGAACATGTACATCAATAACCAACAATTGCAACCAAACACAACACAGTATAACAATAAACAATCATAATACAAACAGGTCCAGGGCTTGTTGATGGGATTCTGAGGGGGGTGGCTTATTGATTGAATTCTGAGGGGGGGTGGGGGGGAGCAGGGGCCCTTGGTCGCTGTAGATTACATCTGGTCTCGGCCAAATGCCTGATGGAGGAGCTCCTTTTTGCAGGCCCTGCGGAACTGTTTAAGCTCCGTCAGGGTCCTGATCTCCTCTGGGAGCTCGTTCCACCAGGTAGGGGCCAGAACAGAGAATGCTCTGGCCCTGGTCGAGACCAGACGGACTTCTTTAGGGCCAGGGATCCTTAGCTGATTGGAGGCAGTAGAGCGTAGAGCTCTTTTGGGGGCATAGGCGGGGAGGCGGTCCCTCAGGTACACTGAGCCCTGACCGCGTATGGCCTTGAAGGTAATTACCAGGACCTTTAGTCTGATCCGGAATTCAACTGGTAGCCATTGCAGCTGATGGAGAATAGGCCGGATATGGGACCTCCACGGTGTTGCCGTGAGGATCCTGGCTGCTGCATTTTGAACTAGTTGTAGTTTCCGGGTCAGGGCTAAGGGCAGGCCTGCGTAGAGCGAGTTACAAAAGTCCAGTCTAGAGGTGACCGTCGCATGGATCACTGTGGCTAGGTGTTCCGGGGCCAGGTAGGGTGCTAGTAGTTTGGCTTGGCGGAGATGGTAGAATGCCAGCCGTGCTACCTATGAGATCTGTGCCTCCATTGTGAGGGAGGCGTCCAGAATCACGCCTAGGTTCCTGGCAGAGTGAGCCGTAGAGAGCTGCACGCCATCCAGGGTAGGCAGGCACGCTTCCTCGCATGGGCCCTTCCTACCTAGCCACAGGACCTCCGTCTTTGAAGGATTGAGCTTCAGACGACTCTGCTTGAGCCATCTCATCACCGCTTCCAGGCAGCTGGCTAATGCTTCTGGGGGAGAGTCAGGGCGGCCATCCATCAGGAGGAAGAGCTGGGTGTCATCTGCATATTGATGGCAACCCAGCCCAAACATCCGTACCAGCTGTGCGAGAGGGCGCATGAAGATGTTGAATAGGATAGGAGAGAGGACCGCTCCTTGTGGGACTCCACAAGTAAGTTGCCGGCGGCCTGATGTTTTCTCTCCTATTGCAACCCTCTGTCCACGATCCTGGAGGAAGGAGATCAGCCATTGAAGGGCTGTCCCTTGTATTCCAGCATCGATGAGGCGGCGAGCTAGAAGCTCGTGATCGACTGTGTCGAACGCTGCTGGGAGGTCTAATAATATCAGCAGTGCCGACCCGCCTCGATCCAACTGGCGATGGAGGTCGTCTGTCAGGGCGACTAGCGCTGTCTCTACCCCATGGCCAGGCCGGAAGCCAGACTGGGATGGGTCTAGGACCGAAGCTTCTTTCAGGTATTCTGTCAGTTGGTTTGCGACTGCCCTTTCTATCATCTTGCCCAGAAACGCTAAGTGAGACACGGGCCTGTAGTTGTTATGCTCTTGTGGGTTTAGAGATGTTTTTTTCAACAGTGGACGTACCACAGCCTCTTTCAAACCCTCTGGGAATTCTCCTGTTGTTAGAGATAGGTTGATTATCTCCTGGAGGGGGCCCATTATCTTTATGCCAGCTGTTTTCAAGAGCCAGGATGGGCAAGGATCTAGTGGGCATGTAGTTGGTCTTGTTGTCGCTAGAATCCTGTCCACTTCGGTCAGCGTGAGTCGTCTGAAGTTACTCATAGTTTTCTCCAAAGACGGCCAAGGGGCCTCTAGTTCACTTTTTGTATCTAAGGTTGGAGGGAGGTCGTGGCGGAGTGTCAAGATTTTGTCCGCAAAATGACTCGCAAATGCCTCACAGCTGATGTCCAATTGGCTACTGTTTTGTTGCCCTTCAATCAGGGCAGTGAGGGATCGAACTACCTTAAACAATTGAGCTGGGCATGAGTCTGCAGATGCGATAGTAGCCGAGTAAAAATTGCGTTTTACTGACTTCACCGCCATCTCATAGGCTTTCATCTGCATTCTATAAGATGTTCTCGAGGCTTCGTCACGAGTCTTCCTCCAAACTCGCTCTAGCCGTCTCAGTTCCCGTTTCTTGTCGCGAAGCTCCTCGGTGTACCAGGGAGCTCACTTGAGACGGGGCCGGAGAGGGCGTCGGGGAGCTATCTCATCAATGGCAGTCAGCAGTCTGTTATGCCAGTCACTGACCAGGCCATTGAGAGAAGTGCCGGGAGGCATTGGTTCCCGTAGAGCATTCCGGAATCCTATTGGATTCATAAGTCTCCGTGGGCGAGCTAAAATTTGCTCGGCGCCCAACTGAGGAGGTGGTGGGAGCCTTAGCCGAGCCTTGAGAGCATAGTGGTCTGACCATGGCACGGCTGTTGTTGTGACCAGATCCACATCCAAATCTGCGCCGAAAATAAGATCCAGGGTGTGACCTGCTTGATGGGTGGGGCCAACAACAAATTGCGAGAGCCCTAGTGTTGCCATGGATGACACTAGGTCCTGTCCAGTTCTAGAGGACAGTAGCTCAGCATGGACATTAAAGTCCCCCAGGACTAGTAGACTGGAGAACTGTAGCGTCCAGGCCGCCACCGCCTCTAGCAGGGCAGGCAGGGCATCTGGCGGTGCATTGGGCGCGCGGTACACTAGCCAGATGGCCACGCTCTCGGTTGATCCCCATCCGAGGCCAACACATTCAATGCCTGGTATTGACGGCGCAGGAAGGGTTCTAAAGGAGAAAGCCTCTCGGGTTAGGATTGCCACCCCTCCTCCCCGCCCCGCTGTCCGGGACTGGTGGAGGACAGAAAACCCAGCAGGGGCTAGATCTTTGAGGGCAACCATTTCCCCGTCCCTGGTCTAGGTTTCTGTCACGCATGCCAGGTCCGCTCTTTGCTCTACAAAGTCGTTTTGCAGCGTAGAGGTTTTGTTGTTTATTGACCTGGCGTTGCACAGCACCAGTGTCAGAGGTGGGTTGTTTACCTTTGCCTCCACCCTGGTGTCACGAGGGATGGGGCGGAGTCTGGAGGGGGCTCGAGTCTGGTTGATTTTCGGCCCCCTTGGTTTGATGTACCTCCGCCATCCGCTGTCGCTGCCTTTGCCCCTTATTATTGGGATCCCTGACCCTATCAAGGCCCCTGATTTTTCTCCTTCCTCAGTTTTGCTAGGCATTATGAGCTCTATGGACACTGTTGGTTCAATTCTTAGTTCTATGGTTTGGCTGGGGTTGATTGTTGAACCCCGGTTCTGTCTTTGTGTGTGTGAGTTGTGTATCTGTGGGAGGTTGGCCCTGATTGCTAATTACAGCCTCTCAGGGCTTTCCGGTTCCACTTGTGTGCAGTTATGTGCTGGATGTAGAGTGTGTGTCGTTGTGGGTGCCTGGAGGGGTGGTCCCAATCGCCTGTTGTGGCACCTCAGGGTTGCCCAGTCCAGGGGTGTATGATGTATGAGTGGCCTGAGTGTTATTTCATGTTGGATTGTGGTTGGAAGTTGTGGATTGGGTGGTGGCTAGTTGGCAGTTAGGGTTGTTTGGTGAGTGGAGGGTAGTTGATAGGTTGGTTGGATTAATTGCTTCGGCTGGGTTCAAGTAACTTGATTTTTTGGAATTTAATTGTTTTGGGTTGGTTGGGGTAGAGTTTAGATAGTTGGGGTGGGGGTTGTTTTTTTGGGGGGGGGGTTCGGTATTGGGTTAGAATAGATTAATTGATAGTAGTTGATTGTATATGGTGGGTGGATGGGCAGGTGTTAATTTAGTGTGAAATCAATCAGGATTAGTTGATTGTATTGGTTTGGGTAGATCTGTTGGTGGCAATTTGTTGTTTTGGCTGGGTGGGGGTGTTGGTTAATTTGGTTTGGTTGGGTAGATGGGTGGGGTGGGAGGAGAAGTTAATTTAATTTGGAGTCTGTTCAGTGTGGGTTGGTAGTTGGTGAAGGGAACTCTTCTTATTTCTCTCCTGTCTCTCTCTTCCCTCTTTTTCCTTTTTTCCCTTCCCCCTTGTTTTTCTTTTCTTTCTCCCCCTCTCTCCTCGTTTTCTCCTTCTTTCCCCCCCTCCCCTCTTTTTTGGTCCTTCTTTCCCCTCTTCCCTTCCTTTTCCCTTCTTCCCCTCCCCTCTCCCCCCTTTTTTTCCTTTCTTCCCCCCCTCCCCTCTTTCCTGTGCATAACACAATGTTCCCGTCTAATTCTTTGCCGTTGCTGGTGGTTTGGCCGGTATCTTCTTTTTCGCTCTCTCTGTCCTCTCCCCTTCCTTCCCCCCCCCTCCGTTTTCTGTTTGCAGTTTTTTTTCTTTTCTTTCCCCCCCCCCCCGCTTGATTATATTCCCACCCTACTTGTTCCCGCTCAATTTCTGACAGATTGTTTAATGCACCTTCCCCCTTCTTGGGTGGGGTTTTTGCTGTTTAAGATCCTCTCCCTCCCCCACCTAATTTGCTTCCCGCTCAAATATTCCCGCTCAATTTTCTTGACGTTTGTTTGGTATCCCTTCCCCCCTCTAGTGTGAGTAGCGTCTGTCTGTATCCCTCTCCCTCCCCCACGTAATTGAGACGCTATTCCTTCCCAAGACCCCCAGTCGTTTGTGGGCAGTCTCCCCCCCCCTCTGGGCACAAATCAATTTAAATCATTTATAATTAAATAGTTAATCAGTTGAATTAATTAAGTTGTTGTCCATTTGAGTCTTTTTCTTTCCACTTCACGACCCCCCCCCCGCCCTCCCAAGGTTCAGCACCTCTCTTTCCTTCTTTGTTCTGGCTATGCGGGTGTTCCTTTTCTTCTTTCCCTTTCCCCTCTCCTTACTTCAATATACCGGCCGGCTGCAGCGGGGCCCCACGGCGCTGTGCTCCCAGCGGGCTGCAGCAAGGTTCTGCGAAGGTGGGGAGGCTTTAGACGAAGGCCGGTTTTTCTTGGCCGCGGCTGGGCGCGCAGGTGGATGGTGGCCGGGGCCGTGGGCGGAGGTTCAGCGTGGTGGTGGTGGATCGAACAGCGCACGGGTGGTGGGCTCGGCGCAGCGGTGGTCAGCGCGGCAATGGTGGAGCGGTCAGAGCACGGGTGGTGGGCTCGGCGCAGCGGCAGTGGGGTGGCCCTGGCAGGAGTTGGCTCAGTGGGTGTAGCGGTCGCGGCCGACCGGCCTGTTGTCGTGGGATGGGTCGGTGGTGGTCCCGCAGCGCTGGCCAGTTGTCCAGTTCTGTTCGGATGGTGCACGCAGGACCAGGTAGTGACGGTTGCTGTCCGGCTCTGTCTTGGGGGGCTGCAGAGGGACTCTTGCAACGGCAGCCTCCGTTTCTTGATGTTGGTAGGCTGCACCAGGTGGTCAACTCCTTCGGTCGCCTCCGTGGGTTCTACGCTCCCCCAGTCGGGCTCAGAGTCGCTGTCGCTTCCCTCCGATTTTCTGGTTAATTTCTAGTTGAGTTCCTTACCGTGTTTGTCTTTTGTCTTTTGATGTTCTTCTTGTTTAATTTCGGCTTTTGTTTGTGGGGCTTGAGGTCTCGTTACGTTCTTTTAAAGTTTCAGTCGTTCCTTGTTTCGGTTCTGTTCCTTTGAGGTTTCTGTGGCTGAGTGGTGGGATTCTTTTTTAATTAATTTTTTAAAATTATTATTGTTATTTTTGATCAATTTGGTTGCTTTTTGATGGTTGTTCTTGGGCTAGGCCTGTTTAGGCCTGTTTAGTTGTGGGAGCAGTCTGATTTCATGACTGCTCTGGCCGCCCTCTTGGTTGCTTCATATGTTGTGATTTCCACATCCAGGGGGAGGGGAGGAACCGCAGAGCTGTCTTCCTTATACAGTCACAGGGCACAGTCGGTGCTAAGTGGGTTACTAGTGCTGCTCAGCTTTCCCACATTCCAGCCTCCGAGCCTCGCAAGTTGAACAAAGTGACCATGCTGGTCCTGGGCAGGTTCTCTGCATCACTTCTCCCCTCCCAGCGGTATGAAGCCCACCACCAAAGTCCAATTAAAAGTTGTAAACTGGGCTAAAACACTTATTTCCTAACTTCCATAATGGCCCCAACCATACCCACAATTATGGGCAGATTTCGGGAGGTTACAGGCGTTCTAAATTGAAATTGTGCATATGTAAGGCAGGTTTGGGCCCACCTTCTTTGGAATTTGGCACTTACTCTTACTTACTCCCTTCATACAGGTGCTACTGCTACCACTTCTAAACAGAGGCTCCCATCCACAAAAATCCATTCCATCAGCCATTGGCACTCAGTGATCTTTTGCTCTTACATCCATCTTTAGTTTATCTAATTCTGTCTTATATCAATCTGCACAGGACAACTAAAAAAAGTCTGGATCATTAGCTCAGACAACTGAGAGCACGTGGAGAGAGCTGCTGGGGTGTGCTGCTGCTGACCAGGTGAAGCTATTGTGGTGCTGAGTGAAGTGATTGCTGGGTGATTGCTGGGAGGATTAAAAAGGGCTGCTCCTCACTAGAGGCAGAGCTCAGACAACTGAGAGCATGTGGAGAGAGTTGCTGGGGTGTGCTACTGCTGACCAGGTGAGGCTATTGTGGTGCTGAGTGAGGTGATTGCTGGGAGGATTAAAAAGGGCTGCTCATCGCCAAAAATGAGACACAAAGGGCTCTTGGCCTGCGGCTCTTAGCCTGGGGTTCTTGGCCTAGCAATTAGAATCAGTAGATTATATTTCCCTAGTAGTTGCACTGCCTAGAAGTTACAATGGACCTCCAGGACACTCATCCCATCTGCAGTGAGTGTGACATGATTGCCTTCCTCCCTGAAGACAAGATGGACTACAACTGCCCCAAGTGTAACCTGGTAAGACTTTTGGAGGAAAGGATTAGGGGCTTGGAAGAGAGGAATATTACTCTGACCCAAATTAAGAAAGTTCGTAGACTGGAGCTGTGCAACTCGGAATAAAGAGGATGCAACCAGTCCTGAAGAGGATAAGGGGATTGATCTCATTACGGAGCCTCTGCAGACAGTTAGGAAGAAGACTCAATGGCGTAGAGCAAGACGGTTCTTGGAGCCTTTGGAGCTCCAGAATATATTTCAGGCCTTTGCAGAGGAGGTGCAAGTGTCAACGAGGGAAGAGGTTCCAAAACAAAGTCTAAGACATAGTGAAGAGTTCACGGGGATAGGAAATGGTGTTGAGAAGGGGAAAAAAAAGGAGAGTACTGGTGATTGGAGATTCCCTGCTAAGAGGAATGGATCACCATGTGGCTGGGCCCGACCCCCTAACCCGAGAGGTGTGTAGCTTGCCAGGGGTAAAAATTAAAGACATTTCAGAAAGGCTGCCCAAACTCCTCAAATCTACGGATCGCTACCCATTTGTGATGGTCGATGTGGGAACGAATGACATGTCCGTGAATACCATCACTCCTATAAAAACAGACTATCAAGATCTAGGGAGGAAGCTAAAGCCAATGGGGGCAGAAGTGGTATTCTCTTCAATCTTGCCTGTCAAGGGAAGAGGAATGCGTCGGGAGAGGAAGATAATGGAGGTGAATCAGTGGCTTCGTAGTTGGTGCCGGCAGGAGTGATTTGGTTTCTGGGACCATGGGATAGGCTTTCTTGAGGAAGGCCTACTAGCACCTGATGTACTGCACTTATCGAAGTTGGGGAAGAATGTGTTTGGCAGGAACCTGGGGAGATTCATCAGGAGAGCTTTAAACTGAAGCCACAAGGGGAAGGAGACGTTTAACATAGGGAGTGTAAGGAAGGAGACCGATCGGGGGCAGCCCAACCAGGAAGGCCAGCTCATAGGGAACCAAAAGTAAAAGGATTCAGATGCCTTTATACTAATGCCCAAAGCATGGGCAATAAGAAGGAAGAGCTGGAATTTCTCATGCTGATGGAAAGGTATGATCTAGTAGGCATCACAGAAACTTGGTGGAATGATTCTCATGACTGGAATGTAATAGTGGATGGATATGAACTGTTAAAAGAAAAAAATCGACTAGATCGAAGAGGTGGAGTGGCACTGTATGTGAGGAAAGGGCTTACCTGTCAGGAAATCCTAGTGAAGGAGATATATCTACAGTGGAAAGCATCTGGGTAAAAATAAGCGAGGGGAAAACAAACAGTGTGAGTTTGGTGTCTGCTACCGACCGCCTGACCAATGAGAGGATGTGGATGCTGCACTTTGTGAGCAGCTTGAGAAAATATCCAAGCGGCAGGACATCATGGGTGACTTCAATTTCCCAGATGTGTGCTGGGAAACAAACTCTGCAAAGCGTCCTCAGTCATGAAACTTTCTGACCTGCCTGGCTGACAATTTCATTTATCAAATGGTAGATGAACCCACAAGAGGTTTAGCCATACTGGACTTAATACTGACCAACAGGCAAGAGTTGGTGGATGAGGTGAAGGAGGTGGGGACCCTAGGGGGAAGTAACCATGCCCATAACCCATAACACCAACTCCTCCCAGAACCCCTTATCCCTTTTATTTAGACACTCATGGTTACAGATGTTTTGTCTGTAGATTCTCTGATCTGCTCATAAATCCTGATCATAGGAAATCATAGAATCATAGAATCATAGAGTTGGAAGGGACCTCATGGGTCATCTAGTCCAACCCCCTGCAGTATGCAGGGCACTCACAACCCTATCGCTCATACACTGTAACCTGCAACCCACTTGAGCCTTCACAGAATCAGCCTCTCCATCAGATGTCTCTCTAGCCTTGGTTTAAAAATTCCCAAAGATGGAGAATCTACTACCTCCCAAGGAAGCCTGTTCCACTGAGAAACCGCTCTGTCAGGAACTCAGTCATGCAACTTTCTGACCTGCCTGGCTGCCAATTTCATTTATCAAATGTAGATGAACCCACAAGAGGTTTAGCCATACTGGACTTAATACTGACCAACAGGCAAGAGTTGGTGGATGAGGTGAAGGAGGTGGGAACCCTAGGAGGAAGTAACCATGCCCATAACCCATAACACCAACTCCTCCCAGAACCCCTTATCCCATTAATTTAGACACTCATGGTTACAGATGTTTGTCTGTAGATTCTCTGATCTGCTCATAAATAAACTAAACATGAGCAGGCAGTGTGATGCAGTGGTAAAAAGGCAAATGCCATTTGGGGCTGTATCAACAGGTGTATCACATCAAAATCACAAGATGTCATAGTCCCATTTTATACGGCACTGGTCAGACCACACCTGGAGTACTATGTGCTGGAGGCCTCACATCAAGAAGAACGTAGATAAAATTTAAAGGGTACCGAGGAGAGTGACGAGGATGATCTGGGTCCAAGGGACCAAGCCCTATGAAGATAGGTTGAGGGACTTGGGAATGTTCAGCCTGGAGAAATGAGGTTGAGAGGGGACATGATAGCTGGTCCTGTGTTGAGCAGGGGGCTGGACTAGATGGCCTATATGGCCCCTTCCAACTCTATGATTCTATGATTCTATGAATAGTATTTACTGGGTGGATGACTATGCCTCCAGTTGGGGAGAGCCACGTGGGCTTGGCAAGCATCTACATGTCACCTGGTTGAGCTGGAGGGGAATGTGAGGTGTTTCTCTGTCAGCAACTTTCTCAGAAGGTTTTTCATCATGGCCCAACCAATGCCTTAATCATTCAGCCAACAGAGAATGATCTACCAGCTACAAGGGGAACTGAGTTGCATTAAGTTGATGAGGTGGTGATTACAACCAAGCTTGAGAGCCTTACATCATACCTTACTCACACAAGGTTACTCCGCTCTGAACTTTTGGAGTGTTGGAGTTGGAGAGTTGCCATCAACTTAGAGAAACTGGACTCATCAAAAAAGAAGATCTGCAAGAGCATGAGAATGAGTGTCACAGACTTACCTGTGCTGCTTTTTTGGTGGGGTGGGGGGTGGGGGGTGGGGAGAAGCCCTCTGGCCATGCCGCGTTTGAAGGGGTGGGGCTTGAACGTCCATTTAGGACGTTGCTTGCTTCCCTCCCCGCCTCTTTCGCTGGAGCGCGGGCAAGCTAGCGGTTTGCCTTTGCGCTCCGTGGAGAGACTGGGTGCGGGCGAATAGGCTTGACCGGTGGGAGGCTCTCTTTGCGGCACAGCGGCGACAGCTCCTGCTCGGGCAACCTCAGCTCGTGAGGATTTTTCCTTTTCCTCTCTCCCCCCCCAATCTAAAAAACAAAACAAAACAACAACAAAAAAATGAAATAAGCCTTTCCCCCCCTAAGACCGCATCGCGCCAAAGCAGCGTTCGCAGGCGCGGGATAAGGGGCGGAAGAGGGCCCCTGAGCAACCCGCGGCGTCAGCAGAGCGAGGGAGGCCTGCTTCTCCACAGAAGCAGTCACGGCAGTAGGATAGTGCAGTGAAGGCCCACGAGGCTTGGGCTTCAGCTCTGCCTGCTTTGCGCCAAAGGGGGGGCGGGGCCACTCAGCAGAGGCGGGCTGATACTAGTTCTAAGAGCAGGCCAGCTGCCGTTCGTAAAGGAAGGAGCAATTCAGTCCCTCGGTCCATCAGTCCTGGCATTAGGGCTAGGACTGCTGGGTCTGTGGCCCAACGAGCCAGCAGGCAGCGGGGGGGGGGGGAAATCTGCAGCCAGGCCTGTGAGGCAGGGACGTGGGCGGTCTGTTGCCAGGCAAACTAGAAGGCAGGTCCAGGAGGCAGCGACCCCTAGAAGTTCCTCTGAGCAGACTTCTTCGCATGATGGCTCCCCTGCAAAGGGCCATAGGGGGCAGTCATCGGTTACTATTAAGTCTATTGCACCAATGAGGAAGAATAGGAGCAGGGCCCCTATTCGTCCTAGGGCACGGTGTTAGCTATTTGTGTGTCTTTTTGTTATTTTCCTTTCAATAAAAGCTTATATTAATATTTTACCATTTAAATCTGTGTTTGCGGGTGGAATCAACCCTGGTATATACAGGCATTTCGATCCATAAACGCTAAGTTACCCCCCTCTCGCAGCATTTGGGCTAATATTCCCCACAAGCTCAAAGATACATGTTTTAGGACACATGTTCAGCAATTTGGGTAACAGATCAAGGTGGATCACACGGGCAATTGCCCCAGGCTTACTAGGGAGTAAAGTGGATGCACAGCACTCTCCAGTAACCCGGACGTAAGGGAAAAAGCCTGAGTGAACTCTTGGCATTAGTGTGTGAATGTGCTCTTGGAAGTGTGAATTCTGGGTGGGCTGTTTTCCGTTCCGCTCCTTTAGTACTATAAAGCTTGTTGGCCGTGGGCTAAAACGGTGTTCACTTGGAATTTGTTGTGGGTTTTAACTGTCGCTCTGTGGGGACCCCACATTGCATCTTTCCGACCCACTGGGTGTCTCCCACCACGGTAGCATGCATTACGGAACCCAACCATCATGCATCTGACCTTCGCTAAGGCAGAGCTGAGGTTTGCCCTTTCATGTGCTGCATATACCATGAATTAGGGCTCCTCTTCCTCCTCCTCTGATCACGAGCTGTAGATACCGAGAATCAGTCGAGGTTTGCAGGTGCTCCTCCTGACTTCGGGCACTCCCGTTAAGTGCAGGGCAAGAAAGGACACCGTGCCAACCCCCCCTTTTTTAGTTTCCTTCTGTTCATGTGCTGTATATACTGTGAATCAGGGTTGGTGCAGGCTGTAATCACTCTGCAGAGACAGAGGACACAGGCCTGGTCTTTCTTTTGCTGCATACCGGAGCTCGGTGCCAGCAACCTTTGGGTTAATTCTTGGGTGCGTTGCCTGTAGGATTTCCCCTATCTCTTTGAGTGTTTGGGTAACTGCTGCCATAAGGGATGTCTGCAAAGATTGTTCTTGCTGAAGCCTTTCAGAGCAAGGACAGGGTAGACCAGCTGACCAAGTGGGTCATGTCAAAGGGGCGCAACCCCTGGAAACCTGGGTTCTTTAAAGACCCAAATCCCCTGGAGAAACTTACAGAGACTTTTCAGTCATACTGTGACTCCAGGAGGCTGAAACTGGGAAGTGTGAGTACCCATGCTGCCTGGGGTCTCTACATCGCGCTGCAGGACAGTGTGGCACAGATTAGAGAACTCCAAACAGCATCGGAAAGTTTGGAACGGGACCTCCGACTAGCATTGGAAAATCAGGAGCGTGAGTATGCACTCAAGCTCTCTGATACAGAAACTCGCCTTGAGTCCCTGGGAAAAGATCTTGAGAGAGAAATTGGGGAGCGAGATGCTGTAATTAGCAAGCTCCACCGAAAAATAGAACAGTTGCAAGGAGAGAAGTTTGACTTGCTGGTGGACAAAAACCACTATGCCAATCTGGTACAGGAGAAAGATCTCTAGTGCCAACAGGCTCTTCTGAGAGCAGAAGAGGCCTCCGCTAAGGTGAAAGAATTGGGCAAGCTGCATGATCAGGCACAGAGTGCAGCACAATTTGTGGCTAGGGAAAAAGCAGCACAAGTCTCGGCCATAAGCCATGATGCGTGCCGCCATGGAATTGAAAGTCTGAAGCAAAAATTGGAGCTTCAGACTGCTCTCATTGCAACTGTGCACCCCGAGACACTCCCTGCCCTGCCAGACCTGTCTCACACAGAGCAGGTACTGCCAGCAAAGCCTGTCTCACATCCACCAATCAACCTTGATTGGATGGAAACCCCCACTCCGATCCATCCCGTCCAGCATGAGACAGTCCGGAGGCACATGGCAAACGGCCGTGTCGAAGTTACCAACCGGGAGAGAGTCATGATTTGGAAGCCTCATGAAGCGAAGGCTATTGGTGACCAGTTGGGCCCTCTCAGTATGGACACTGGCGTGCAATGGCTGTGTACAACCCTAGAGCAGTACCCCACTGCCAGTGGGGAGGATCTGTGCCAATTGGTAAGGGTGTGTGCTACTGGACCAGATGCACAAGCCTTACAGAATGGCCTACTCCAATGTAAAATGGCACAGTTAGGTCCAATGAATTGGGCCCGTGAATTAACCAAGTTGCTATGGCCAGGCCAATCAGTGGAGCTACTGTTCCTCATGGACAAGCAAGGCCCTGATGAGAACCCTGAAAGCTATTCAAGCCGCAAGTGCTTTCTTGCGCAGTTAGCTGAGAAGGTTCAGGCAAATGCTCAGGGTATATGGAACTTTAATGTAGACAATTTTAAGACTCCGTTCTACAATGGTCTTAACACCAGAACAAAAATTGCTATAGGCTTGTTCAACCCGACCAACATCACTTGGTATGCGCTCAAGGAGAAGGTACGGCTCGCTGGCGACCTTTTCCGTGAGGTGGCCTATGCTCAAGGTTCTCGAGTCAAGCATCCCAAGAAAGGCTCCCAGGAACCAGTGCAGGTAGTTACTTATGCCAACAATGGCCCCCATTTGAAACATAGAAGAAAAAGGGACACAGCAGCTTCAGAGCAGGGAAAAACCTCTCTGGCCAAAGTGCAGAGTCTTCCCTTGGCACCCAAACTGCTGTGCCTCCCCCAACACCTCTTGGGAACCCTCAGCAGGCAGTTCCCTCTGCCCAGAATCAGTCTCAGCACCCGGAAACCTGCCCAAGGAGATACCTCTGGGCCAGGCTCAAGGAGGCCAGATTGGACATGGCCCAGTTCAACAGGCAGCCTCTGGGAAAGCTAGCCCTTGCCTATGGGAAGCTTACTGCCAACTCGGCAGAGCGCCCACAGCCACCTTCCCCTGCCCAAAACAGGGATAAGACACAGAGTGGTTTTTCTTATAGTAACTTCCCCCAGAATAATCCCAAACCTAATAGAGATTCTGCCTCTCAGCAGCAGAATAAAATTAGTGACCGGATTTTTCTGTGGCGGGAACTTAGAAATGCTGGGGCAGACATGACCCAGTATGATAACCAACCCACATCTGTGCTCATGTGTGCTTTTGTGAAGGCCACGAGGAAGAGGAAAACCAGGAAAATGCTCAGATCTGAGCCAGAGATAGAGACAAGAACTAGGCCCACAGAAATTTCTTCTGAATCCCCTAAAGATTGGCAGAAGGAAATAGAGAAATTTAAAACTCTTTCCCAGAAACAAGATCTAGAAATTAAGGATCTTAATGAGAAAAACAAGGAATTCCAGGGTGAACTTTTAAAAGTAAAAACATATTTGCAAAATGTGCTGGATTTCCAAAGCCACACAGATGATAAATTGAAAAGAAAATATAGCAGATACAGCAACCCAGCTTCACCTCTTGTCTTTAAAGAAGAGGAAATATTCTCAATTCCCACATCTCAGAGTCAGGAAGGAAACCTTGCCTCTGAACCTGTACAGAGTTCCAAAATCCAAGTTCACAATAATGGTTCAACAAGTGTGCTTCCATTTTTACTTTTAAACCTCCAAATTTTAAATTTGGCTGCAATTGGTAGAGCCTCCACTGATAGTTGCATTCACACTGAAACAGCCACTATTTTGCAATCTTAAAACAGACTCTCTTTGTCTAACTGCCTTTCTAGGCACTCAGGCCTATCACTCATGCCTTGCTCTCCCCCAGCAAAGCAAATAATCTACATAACTAAGGAACTTTAACAGAACAGAAAGTATTCTTTCTTCTCAAATCAGGAAGGGAAGTTTTGTTTCTTTAAAGACTGGCCCCCACCTCAGGGAAGCAAGGGGGGGGAGTCACAGATCTTCTTTGGGAAATGTGTCCTTTACAGTTTTTTTCTTCCCTTTTACATTTTGTCTTTTTATTTTTAATTGGCAATTAGAACATTTTTTTGTCATTTTTGTTTGTTTTGAATGAAAATGTAGCTTATCAGGCAGCCGATAAAGACCCTCTGTCCATGCACAGGAACAGTCTTTCCCTTTAAGGATACCAGGTTGCTCTGCCTAAGAATGGGAGCATCTGGTTGAAGTATTTCCACTGTGTCCAAGAAATGGAAAGGACAATTAGACAATCCCCAGGAGGATTGTGCCACTGAAGAGCCCCCAGAGGTCAAACCTCCAGCCCCCACCACAACAGTGGTGGTCAAACAACTCTCACTGAGCAATTCAGGAGAGCCTGCTTTGGAAGGTGTGGCAGAAACCTTCCTCCAGTTTGATCCAGGGTAAAGGGAAATAGGGACAAAGACCTTGCCTGCTCTCGGACGCAAGGGGAGGAGGCCATTTCCTGAGGCATTTTGCACCTGTGTATATGGCCCCTGCTACAACCCCCGTTCCTTTCTCCTTCTAGTCTTTGCTGTGCTCTCTCTTGGAAATGCTTCCCCTACTCTTCCTCCTCAACAGGAGATTATTGTTCCCTCTTCCCCACAGCCCCCACCTTTGACCTCCTCTCCCCAAGCCTTAAAACACCAGATTCTCGTTTTCCCTATCCAGCTCCCTGGGTTCCCACTGCTTGGGAACCCATAACCAAACCTGTTAGCTTGTTTCCCTGCTACAGATTTCCCGCAGATTGTTCCGGGTTTGCCCCAAAGATCTCATGGCTTCCCTATTGTAAGCCTTGCCACGAATAATGCTTGATGCCACCCTCCCTGGGAGAGTTTGCTGCAGCCGCTTTGCCGCCACTGTTTTCCTGGAAGCAAGGGGGGGAGGGCATCAGAAGACATTGCCAACCTGCCAAGAAGATTCTTGGGAGGGAGGGAGGGAGGGAGGGAGGGGTGGGAATGGGAATAATTTGCCTCTGTATTTATTGGGAAGGTGACTGCCACCTCTCCCACCCTACATTTTTGCTGTAAATATACATTTTTCATTGTGTACAATGTATCCATTTTAGTTAATTGAGAATGTAGCAAATAGTTTGCTAGTTTATGTATATAAGTTTTGCTAAATTGCTTAGCTTTACCTGGTTCTTATCGCATTGCTTATTAGAAGCCATTGCTTACTTCATTGTCTAACTTTTTAGTTTCTGCCACTTTCTGCCTGCTTCATAGTAATTGCTTGATATTCATTGCCAGCATTTTTAGGATTGCCTAGTGCTTGCATTCTAAAATAGTGCTCAGGTACTGCCCACAGTTCCCTGCCTGCATAGAATTTGGTTTTCCCTCCATTTGCTTTTTGTCTATTGTTTGCTAGATTGCCTTGCTCAACGTATTAGTTTGCATTTGTTCATTGCTTTATTCATATGGTGGAGACCTCACGCTTAGCTAGTTCATAGTTGATGTATGTTACATTTAGTTTTGAGTGGTTGTGGTAAAGAGGAACGGCAACTTCACAGCTTTCCTTAAGTCACCTAAACCCCTCCTAAATGTGTTTTGTTTTTAATTTGGCTTAAGTTTTTGTAGTTTTTATACTGGCAGAAGATGGCATTACTTCTCTCTTTCTAAATTTCACCCTTTGCCAACACTTGAAACAGAGTATATTGGTCTGTAGTGAATAAATTGGACATATAATTCACTACAGAAGGGGGGGGAATGTTACGCATGGCAGGATCCCTGCCTTATGCCTTGGCACACTGTACTTAACCAATAGCGCAGCGTGACAGTCTAGACTTGGGAGCAAGCTAGACACAGGACAGACCAAGTCACTCTGGCTTGACTCCATCAGGCTTGTTCTCAGCTACAGGTTTGGAAATACAGGTGCCTCCATGCCCTACTCTCGACCCCCCCCCCCCCATTGTATTTCTAAGTGAGTGGACTGGCTTCCTCCTGTTTGCCTAAGGGCTCCTAGGAAAATCCTTTGTCTTGCAACATTTTTCACACTTGGCCCCTCTGCCAGGGGAAATCTCCTCCCCACATACTGCCAGCTAGACCTGATGGCTCTCTTCCTCAGAGCCATTAATACCTTTATCCAAATCCATTTACGGCCATCCCCCCACTTGGCCAGGTATTGTCCTAAGCTCCAGGGACCCTGGAAACTTCCAGCACATGCTTACCTGAGCCTTGTCACGTAGCCCCCTTCCCAAAATCCTATAAAAACTGTGGCTTCACACAGCCACTCTGAGTGTCTTCCAACCTGGGACCTCCCACGCTGGTTCGCGCTTCTTCCTCTGACCCACCACTCCTCGGACAGGTAACTATCAAGCCTTCCACTCTTCCTCCCCCTTCTCTATATGACTGCTTGTATGTGTGTTAGCTATTTGTGTGTCTTTTTGTTATTTTCCTTTTAATAAAAGCTTATATTAATATTTTACCATTTAAACCTGTGCTTGCCTTGAGTTCCTACGGGTGGAATCAACCCTGATATATACAGGCATTTCGATCCATAAACGCTAAGTTACCCCCCTCTCACAGCATTTGGGCTAATATTCCCCACAAGCTCAAAGATATGTGTTTTAGGACACGTGTTCAGCAATTTGGGTAACTACGGGTGCAAATTGATTCTCCTGCTTCTAATGAATACGCCGAGTCTGGTGCTTCTAGCTCTGAGGCTTCGAGTGTTGTTAGTTGTACATCTGGTACAAGCAGGAGGGTAATGCGCAGGGGGAGGAGCACGAGCAAAAAGCCTTCTAGTAATTTTTGGCGAAGTTATGCTCATGCTGTTGAGCAGATTTACAGAGCACATCAAGCAAGCGGATCCTCTGGAAGGCTCAGCTTTTTGGAGGAATCCATGGAAGGTACAGCTGCACTTCTGAGGAGTCGGCACAGACGGACAGAACGGCTGGTGTCCGGCGCAAGAGGCATTCTAGAGCAAAAGGTCATAAACGGAGGCGTTCCACCTGCAGCACCCCTTTGTCGGGTGAGTCCTCCTCTTGGGATGAGGGGACAGATATACGACGGGAGGGCTGGTTCTGGGTAGGGAGTTCCTACATTCCAGGGATTCCAAAATGGATGGACTTTCGCAGGTCAAATACTAAAAAACTATTAGATGAGGCTGGCGTACCCGAACAGGACAGAGCTCCCCCTGTAGGATGCAAAGTTCCTGATGTGCCACCCGCGAGCGAGCCCTTGAGGGTTATTTTATTGATTTCTTCTCATTGATCCCTGAACAAGATTCAGGTGGGGATACAGGCAGTCGGAGGGACAAGAAAATGCATAAAACCTCCATTGCCTGCGAAATGACATTTGATAATTGGTTAAAAGGGTACGCAGTTTATTTAACCATCGTTGCGGGATCTTACCCTGAGAGAGGATGGCACTTGGGAAGGTATCTATCTCATATTTTGGAGGCTCGTGACATTGCAGGAGACGAAGCTGCATTGGAATACGATCACCTGTTTAGGGAGTTGGCATCACAGAATCCAGATGCGCGCTGGGACCTAAAGCATCCAGATACCTGGTGTGTTCATGTGGGGTCCAGTGCAAAACGCCCTAGAGATAGAGGCCAAGCAAGGGGGTTCAGGAAAACGCTCTTCTGGGCTCCCCTGCTGGGATTTTAATAATAAAGGATGCAGAAGAAGGAGATGCCTCTTCGAGCATAAGTGTGAGGTGTGTGGGGGTGATCATCCACTTCCATCCTGCCCCAAGAGTGGTACCCAGATGCCCTTTCGAACCGCCTGACCTTCTGGGATAAAGGACGGGGGGTCGGGTACAGCTGGCCCTTCAAGCTCGGCAAAAACCACATAAAAGTGTTCCATCATCACTGCTATGCAAGGCCAATTCTCTGGTAAGTTTGCCCAATCTGTTGAAATGGCTTCAAGGGTATTCAAACAGGAATGCTGCTGATTACATCAAACAAGGGTTTACTGCAGGTTTCCGGATTCCTTACACAGGGCCTCGGGTATCTACAACATGTGAGAATCTTAAATCTGCCAGACAAAGGCCTGATTTAGTAGCTCAGAAAACTGAAAAAGAATGTGGGGAAGGACGCATAGCTGGGCCTTTCAATTTTTTACCACTTCCCAATTTAAGTGTGTCTCCATTAGGGATTGTTCCCAAGAAGACCCCTGGTGAATTTAGATTGATTCACCATCTTTCTTATCCCAAGGGGTCGTCTGTAAATGATGGGATTTCTCATGAGTTGTGCACTGTACGTTATGCCCCATTTGATCATACGGTTAGCATAGTTCGGGACTGTGGCCATGGGGCCCTTATGGCAAAATGTGACATCAAGTCAGCATTTCGGCTACTTCCAGTGCATCCCACAGATTTTGATCTGTTGGGATTGTTTTTCAATGGGGCCTGGTATGTGGACAAAGCAATGCCGATGGGCTGTGTAATAGCTTGTGCAGCCTTTGAGGCATTTAGCACATTTTTGGAATGGGCCGTAAAGACAAAGGGTGGTTTTCAGGAAGTCACGCATTTCCTAGATGACATCTTGTTTGCGGGTCCAAAAAATTCGACAGCGTGTGCATGGCGTTTAACCATATTTCAGGAGTTAAGCTGCTGAACTGGGGGTTCTCTTAGCCACAGAAAAAACGGAAGGTCCGGTAGTTCGGCTCTCTTATTTGGGTATCGAGCTGGATTCTGAGGCTGGCACGTCCAGGTTACCGGATGAAAAATTACAAAAACTTAAGGACCTGTTAGCGGACATGCTTAAAAAGGCTAAGTGCACTCTAAAAGAGATGCAAAGTTTAGTGGGCCATCTCAACTTTGCTTGTAAAGTGGTCACACCTGGTAGGGCTTTTTGCGCGTGGATGGCTCACTCCACTGCAGGAATACGGAGGCAGCACCATCACATACGCATAACGCGCCATATAAAAGAGGATATTGCCGTGTGGCAAAAAATTTTGGGTTCTTTCAATGGTGTCGTCATCTGGCAAACACCTTTAACCTTGAAGGACTGCCTGCAGGTTCATTCAGATTCTTCAGGGAGTTTAGGTTTTGGCGTTTTTTACGGTACTCATTGGTGCACACAGCAGTGGCCTGAGACTTGGTCCAAAGCTGTACGGCGCGACCTTACGTTTTTGGAAACCTTTCCAATTTTGGTTTCAGTAGTCTTATGGGGTCATTTGTTTAACAACAAGTGAGTCACCTTTTGGTGTGACAACCAGGCCGTGGTTCATATTATTAACAAACAATCTTCTAAGTCAGGGAGGGTCATGCAGTTAATTTGCAGATTCGTGCTCATTTGCCTTGAGCTTAACATAATGTTTATAGCTTCTCACGTTACGGGAGTACGCAACAAGATAGCCAACGCTCTCATTTTCAGGACGAGAGATTTCGTCGACTGGCCCCAGAAGCAAACGCAAATCCGGACATCTTTCCAGAAGAACTTTAGTTACTTGTCGTCGAGTGATCCTGGAGGGCGTGTTAGGGTCCTTGGCACCTTCGATGCGTCGAGCGTACGAAGGAGCAGTGAGGAACTTCATGTATTTTGCGACAACTTTACGTTACAGACGGAAGTGGCCAATGTCCGATCGCCTGTTGCTAGGGTATATTGTTTATCTCAAACAAAATGGGACTTCCCCACGCACCATCAGAGTTCACATGGCAGGATTGTCATTTTTTAGTAAGTCATTGGGAAGTTGGGACCCTAGTTCATCATTTTTAGCTAAGAAGGCGATAAAAGGGTGGAGAAGGATCCATCCCGTGTGCAAAGACACACGACGTCCGATTACCAAATCGTTATTAGCTGACCTGTTGCGTGCCTTGAGAGGTGTCTGTTTCGACCAGTATGAGTTGTTGCTGGTCGGAGCTGCATTCACGTTAGCATTTTTTGGAGCTTTCCGTTGTGGGGAAATTATATCCCCATCACGGTTATCCCCTACCGTTGGAGTTCTGACCCGCGATGATGTGGTTATGCAGCATAATAAAATTTTGGCTTGGTTGAAAAAATCTAAAATGGACCAAATGGGGAAGGGCACTTTTGTTTCTATTCCAAGTTCCTCTAATCACAGAGTTTGCCCCGTACACTGGTTGGGTGATTATTTACGAGTACACCCACATGTCAAGGGTCCTTTATTTGTACATGAGGACGGGACAAACTTCTCCCGATTTCAGTTTTTAGCTATTCTACGAGCAGCTTTAGAGCCTCTTGTGGCGCAGAGTGGTAAGGCAGCCGTCTGAAAGCTTTGCCCATGAGGCTGGGAGTTCAATCCCAGCAGCCGGCTCAAGGTTGACTCAGCCTTCCATCCTTCCGAGGTCGGTAAAATGAGTACCCAGCTTGCTGCTGGGGGGTAAACGGTAATGACTGGGGAAGGCACTGGCAAACCACCCCGTATTGAGTCTGCCATGAAAACGCTAGAGGGCATCACCCCAAGGGTCAGACATGACCCGGTGCTTGCACAGGGGATACCTTTACCTTTACCTTTACGAGCTGCTTTATGAAAGTTGGGCTTGAATGCAGAGAATTATGGGACACATTCATTTCGAATAGGTGCAGTGACACAAGCCTTTCGGGAGGGTGCCTCTGCTATGCAGATTATGTCCTTGGGGAGGTGGCATTCAGCAGCTTACAAATCCTATGTGCGGCCAGATGCTGTTTACTAACCTATGCCTTGTTCTAGGACTGTACCCCCCAGTGCGGACAGTTTTAATGATGGGACACAGTATCGTTTACTGGGCTGGACAATATGCAAGTTCTTCTGGATGGGAACAGCCCCTCGGCCTGGACAACTCTTTGCGTTTTGTTTGGGATGGTCATTGCAGGATGCGGTGGTCATCCATGTTGGAGTTTGTAGCAGGTGCAGTGCATCGGTGGGGTTCGCCAGCAGCTAACGTCATCCAGCTCGGTATCCAGTATTAATGGTCGTTGATTGATCAACATGATGTCGGAGGACTTGCTTGTATTACACCATCATCTGCCCAGCACGGCTGTGTTCTGGTCTGAACTGTTGAGCCGACGTGCATGGCGAAGTGAAAAAGGTCCAGCAGTTATCAACCGTACAAAAACTAAAATTAATCGTTCTGTTTCACGAGTTATTGTTAATTTTGGGGGTCAGGTTATATGGCATCCTGATATCGACAGTCAGATTGAAGCATTGTATCGACCTGACAGTGTTCACCTCTCGCATTGGGGGATGGATTTATGGCTTCATGATGTCCGGTGGGTTTTATCTAACTGGGTAATTAAGTTAGGGTTGGCGGGAACGAGTTGTTCTTCTCGTTCTGTGGCTGTATGTGCACAAGAGTATGAGCCTAATTGAGTGTTGAGGTTGAGTGTTAATAAAAGCTGTGGCCAATTTTGCCAATGAACCGTGTCGCATCATCCTTCTCCAAAACTAGCCACCTACCTGCCAAAAGCTACTGCAGTTTTCAGCAGCTCCATCATTTCTTTTTGGCAGGAATCTTTATATAGGGTGGACAATGTTTACTTTTCCAGATGGGAACTAGACATTTAATTGTTCAGCATGCAGCATGTCTTGCATTTTTGGCTGCAGTTTTAGGACCTTTAGCAGTAATGCTGGAGGGCTCCCTACTCCCTTGGTCTCGTGGCATTCTTACACATATGGGCTAATAATTTTAGGGAAGATGGGCTTGTGGTCCCTCCTCCCACATTTGGGGACTCGTTTATGGGATCTATGAATCTGAGCCACTACACAGTAGGCCCAGTTCATGGGCTATCCCTAGGCTCACCTCAGGTGATAAATGGTACCACTCAGCAGCATATGCCCTTGTGATTCAGTAATATTTGTCACTCCTGGCATTTTCCACTAGCAGGCAGGCTGTTGGGCGTCTTATTGAGTGACAGGTATGTTGCTCAGTTCCCAGGATCCACCCCATGCTTCACCAATCCTTGTCTGTAAGGAAGAAATGCTGTGATCCCTTTTATTGCAAAATGTTTGGTGTTCTGTGATTTGTTACTCTCTGCAAGACCTCTCCTTACTAAGCCCTGGGCCTGAAAATCCCCTTTTCCTTTAATTCTAGAGATTTTATCTTTGCACTACTAGTAAAGCCCATTGCATTCTGTAATGCAACTGGCGCAAGCTCATGGTTTTATGTCAATTTAGTGCCTCACTTGGAAGCTGGCACCCCAAGAGGAGATCTCCCTGTGCACAGCAGTCTTGACTCTTGTCAGGATTATGCACACCTAGGTAGTGTGGAATTCCAAAACATGAACCTATACCAACCTGTCATTCTTATGTCCTTTCTGCAATGTTTTCTTGACCTTAAATAGGTCAGGGAGTGCTATGTGACTGGTTAGGTGGCTATGGAGGCATTATACCCTTATGAGGCCCCACTTCCAAACCTCAAGGAATATTTCAGACCAGGGAAAACCAACTTCCAGGTGGGGCCTAGAGATCTCCTGGAATTGCTGCTCATCTCCAGACTATAATTACCAGCTCCCCAGACAAAGCTGGCTGTTTAAGAGGGTAGCATTGTGCCCCACTGAAGTTTAGGGATGCAAGTTAGACTGAAGGGAAAGCTCTTCCTCCTCACACGCACCCCTTCAAAGCCAATGCTTGTGGCCACAGTCACCCCTTAGCTAGCAGAGTCTGTTGCTTGGCTGTTGATGTTTGCCCTTCTAAAGCCTGAGGCCTACTGCTGGCAGCTGCAGTTCCTGTTGTTGTCCGCAAGGCCAAAAAGTTGCCTCATAATAGTGGATCACCTAGTTCCCCTCAAAGTCTCACTGTCTACTATCCTGTAAAGCTAACTCCACTTGAAATTCTGGGCCACTTATGCCTTTGATTTCAGAGGACCTTCCTTGCAAATACTGCATATACCTTACCAAGCTTGAGAAAAGTCACTACAGTTCCTATGTCTCTCCAGCCATTTACCTGTTCACTATTTACAGTTTGGGGCTGTAAGTATTCTTTATTTATATCTTCCTGCATGTTCCAGACTTGTAGGATCCATGCTGGTCTGTTTGCACCCCAAAATACAAACTATTGCTTATAAGGGTTGGCCAGGATGGACATACCCGCACTACTCCACACCAACTTCAGCTTGCAAGTCTCTATCATTATCTCTAGATCGCTGCTCATCTCTAAATTATAATGATCAGCTCTGTAGGCAAAAACGCCTACTTCAGAGGGTGGACTTTGAGGCATTGTACCATTTTAAGGCCCTCTTCCAAATTTCCAGGGATATCTCCAACCCAGGGGTAGCTAACCTCCTGGTGGGGCCTGGAGAGCTCTGTGAATCACAGCTCATCTCCAGATTATTAAGATCAGTTTCCCAGGTGAAAATGACTCCTTTGGAGGGTGGACTCTGAGGCATTGTACCATTTCCAAGTTCTACCTCCAAACTTCAAGGAATATTTCCAGCCCAGGGGTAGCCAGCCTCCAGGCGGGGCCTAGAGAGCTCCTGGAATTGCAGCTCATCTCCAGATTGTAAAGACCATCTCCCCAGGCAGAAACAGCTGCTTTGGAGGATGGATAGGGTTGTTGTTGCAGAAGAAACATGTAAGGCCTGCAACACAAGTTGTTGTAGAGATGAAACACTTGAGGCTTACTACACAGGATTGTTGCACAATGAAACAGGAGGCAAAAGAATCTCTGCAACAGCATCCAGTTTCCTCTACACAAGAATCTTTCCCAGTAGGCCTCAATTATTCAGAGAGTTGTGGAGAAGAGTCATGCATGACTTGGCTGTGTCTTCTCTCCAGCAGAGAGGCTGGCCACTGCAGTATTTTAAGTGACAACGGGCTTTTCTGTGGCCTCCCTGTTAGCCAATGGTTAGGCAGAAGGAGAAAGGTTTCCCCTTTCAAAAGAAGAACAGTTGGTTTTTATATGCAGCTTTTCTCTACCTGAAGGAGTCCCAAAATGGCTTACATTCACCTACCCATTCCTTTCCCCACAACAGACACCCTGTGAGGTGGGTGAGGCTGAGAGAGCCCTGATATCACTGCTCGGTCAGAACAGTTTTATCAGCGCCATGGCAAGCCCAAGGTCACCCAGCTGGTTGCATGTGCGGGAGTGCAGAATCGAACCTGGCGTGCCAGATTAGAAATCCGCACTCCTAACCACTACACCAAACTGGCTCTTAACATTTACATGCACCCTCTGGCATAGCTGATCTGGAGCTTTGGGCTGGGTTGTCACCAGTATACAGATGACACCCAGCTCTATCTCCTGATGGATGGATGGCCAAACCGCCCCCCCCCCCCCCGGAAATATTTGCCAGATGTTTGGAAACAGTATCTGGATGGCTCAGGTCCCTCCCTGTATAGTGTGTGTGCCGGACATCTGGGCAGGAGTTCCTCCCTTCGGGTAGTGCCTGGGGTGGTTGTAGGGGCTTGTTGCTGGTATGGATAGGGTGGGGTGAGGATGTAAATGGGATCTTGCTGTCATTATTTGTATTTGTATTGTATTTCTATTGTACTTTGTTGTTTTTTTTAAATGACTGAATGTTAACCACTCCAAGCCAGCTGGGTCTGGGAGTGGCAGTTAATAAAAGCAAATAAATAAATAAATATAAATAAACTGACTGGCACTTTGAACTGGGCAAGAAATGCCAGGAGGGTTCTGGCCCAATGAAATTAAGGTACCTTTGCCCTATTGGTCAGTCTTGGAGCTATGCAGTATTATGTGTTGTTTGTTAGCAATAAAACTTATGCCGTTGATTGAGAGGGGGAAATTGTCTCACCTGGGATGAGAAGGAGCACTGAAGAAGCACATAATTCCCTGCAGTGGAAAGCAAATGAAAAGGCCAGCGTAAAGGCTATCTAATAGAATTTAACTTGTATGGAGATCAACATGGTAGCAGTATGGTATTGCAGAGCAGTCTTTTAATACGTCAGGAATCAGTGGAAGAGGGAGCACCCTTCTTCCAACCTAATAAACCCTCCTGGCCACAAAGGGATAGCAACAATCTGGGAAACTTTCAGGGCCATTCCGCACCGGGATCCATGTAGCAAATTGTTTGCTGAACGAAAAATCCCCATTTTAAATAGTGGAATTCGGCGTAATGCATACCTGCCTTTGTAGTGGAATCCAGTTGTGTTTCTATCGTTTCCCACAGGGTTCCGGTCTCTGCAAAAATCGCTAGCCAGGAAGCACTATTGCTAAGCTGTGTCCCGCCCCTGGCCATCAAGCAGCCAATGGGCGGCCGTTATCATGCTCCCAAACAGCCCCTTTCCCTTTAAGGAAGTTTAAAAAAAAACACACACCCGTTGCAACGAATATGCATTGATTCGTTGCAACGGAGAGACCCATCCAGCTAGCAGGTGGTGTTTGAGCTGCCGTTTCATCGTTGCCACGCTCTCCCCGAGTGAACCCCCCCCCCCCTCACGGGTGCGATTTTAGGCCAAAAACAGTGTGAAGATAATGTGAAAATAAAGTGAAAATAAACCAGCAAACGGGCTTATGCTTGGTGACTTTACACAGAGGGGCTGCAGCCAGGGAAGCCTCGCTGGGTAAACGAAGGCTCGCTGGTGCGTTGATCTCCGCTCACTCGGAGAAAAAAAAATGGCGATCGCTTCGCCGGAAGATCAGAGGAGAGAGCCAGGGGAAGGGACTTTGCAGAAACCGCAACAATGGTAACGCACAGAACTTTCCCGCTAGTGTTGCAGATTGGTTGCAGGAGTGTAGCGCTTTCCGGAGGGTGAATCCACTTTTTGGGATTTCCCTGAAAGCGCTACAACAAAGCGCTTTTTGCAGATCGGTTTCAGGAGTGTTGCAGATTGTCAACGACGTTGTGCATAATGGCAAAACTGTAGCGATTTCAATTAGTAACCATTGTGCTATTTTGGACGAATGCGGAAAGCCCCTCGGCCTTGCTAAAATATGATATTGCTACCTAAAGTCCTAGGTGACAGTCTGTAACTCCTTAGGTGTGCCAAGAATGCAGCACCTGGCATTCAGAGACAAAAAAATGTGCTAGTACACCTGGAAGATTTGCAGAAAGAGTGGAAGGCTCTGAGAGCCTGAAGACAGGACCTGTAGGTAGGTTTTTATTTGGCTTTAAGTTAGGGTTTGGGATCAGCTTAGGAAATAAAGCTTGGTTTAGGGAGACAAATAAGCTTCCTGTTAAGATCCTGACATGTTAAGATTCTCTGTGGGCAGTAGCTCAGTTTCTGTGTTAAAAGTGCAACCCTGAACCTGGATAGCAGTCTTTCTGTTCTGGTAATAGGCTGTAATTAAACCTTGTAAACTGAGCTAACCTGTCTGAAGAAAGAGGAAACAAAATTCCCCTCAGAGTTTATGTTATTTGAAGCACATTGCAGAAATAAGGTTCTCATTGCAAAAAGTTTGTAACCTATGGGGTGAAGCTGAGAGCCAATAATACTCTATATACTGCATCTTTATACAGCTGTCGCTGTACAAACATAAAAGGCTAAGGCCTAAGTGGGCGCAGAGTGGGTGGGGCTGGTCTGGGTGAGGGCCCAATTGGAAGGTGCAAAGAGCCTTCTGATTGGGCGCTCACCAGGACAGACTAGCGTTCCAGCCGGTCGGGAGGCATGAAACCAAAATTCTGACAGGGCCAAAGTTCAGATAGTTCAGATAGGGCCCGTCCACCTGCCCAGTACAGCCAAGGACAATCTGGAGTCATCACTGCTAATCTGCCCCTGACCACCGCAGGGAGAGGAGGTCAGTAGGGATACCAAAGGGTATGAGAACGGAGGCTTGGACAGGTTGTGCATCTGCAGATGAGCTGTAATTCCAGGAGCTCTCCAGGCCCCACGTGGAGGTTGGCTACGCTTAGGTTGGAAATATTCCTGGAGGTTTGGAGGTGGGACTTCAAAATTGTACAATGTCTCACAGTCCAGCCTTCAAAGGATTGGTGCAGGTGTGTCCCTCCTGGGCTATGGGCTATGGCCAGCCCTTACCAGCAACTGTTTGTATTCTGGGGTGCAGACAGACAGACCAACATCAGTCCTGTGAGTCTGGAAAGTGCAAAAGGATCTAAATAAATATTTACAGCCTGAAACTGTAAATAGTGAACAAGTTAATTGCAAGCTTATTTGCCTTGGCCTGGCAAATAAAAAAAAAACAGTATTAAAAACCTTACTAAGGTTAAGACTGCTGTGCACAGAGAGTCTTCCTCTTAGGGTTGCCAGCTTCCATGTGAGGCTCGCTACCCCACCTCCCTCATAGTTAGTCTGCTACAGGGAGAGGAAGAGAAGATGAGGCCTGCTGGGTTACTGTGGCCCACTCCCAGTTCTTTCAGACCTCTGACAGCCCCACGTTCCTCACAGGTTGTCTATTGTGGGGAGACGAAAAGAAAAATTGTTTGTAAACCGCTTTGAGACTCCTTTAGGTAGAAAACAACAGGGTACAAAAATCCACTTCTTCTTCTGAGGAGCAACCATGAAAGAAGCATGTGGGCACATAACATTTTATCAACACTGAACAAATGGAGACAGGAGGAATAAGGTGGACACCTGTGTACTGTGACTACCCCACGTGTATCAGGGCAGCGGGTCATTTCAGTGTCTGTGGCCTAATTCACACAAGTGAAGTGATGCAGAACAGGGAGGAATTGGTTGCCATGTAATCTCCTCCTAAGAAGAGTCTCCAATCTGATTTTCCCTTCACATATCTGAAGACATGAATATGGAAAGCTCATCTGTAACTACTATGCCGCAATTCCCAAAGGTCAGTCCTCTCCCACACTCAATGAACAATCAAAACCACAGGTTCTTGACACCCATATCTCCACACCCATGCCCTCATTTGCCACCAAGCCACCACAACCTCCCTCACAACACACACATTCAACCCCATGCCCTTAGACTGGACAACTCCTCCCCTTCTTCTTCCCACTGCCAAGCTCTAGCACCCATTGTATTCTTGGATACAACGGACTTTGCCCCTAGTCATTACATAAATACTTTATTTTCTTTTATTCATCTCCATCTGTGTCTGTCACTCAAATATGATGACGAGTTGGTACTTATATGCTGCTTTTCTCTACCAGGAGGAATCTCAAAGTAGCTTAACATTCCTCTCCCCAAAACAGATACCCTTGGTGGGTGAGGCTGAGAGAGCCCTGAAATCACTGCTTGGTCAGAACAGCTTTATCAGTGCTGTGGTGAGCCCAAGGTCACCCAGCTGGCTGCATGTGGGAGAGTGGGGAATCAAACCCAGCTTGCCAGGTAAGAAGTCCATACTCCTAACCACTACACCAAGCTGGCACTCAGATATCTGCAAAGAAGGGATTTTTACTTATCTTAAATATTAGTAGCTATTATATTTGTGAAAGAGCCATGTAGGCGGCCCTGTCTGACCCCAGACAGCCACCCTGTCCGGGTGGTATCCGTGTCAGCAGGCCAATAAGCTGGCCGTGTCCGGATTGGGCCGGCCCCTGGATTGGCCGCCTCCAGGAGCTGACTGAGTGGGCCAATCCGGACGTGCCCAGCACAGCTAGGCGCATCCGGATTGGGATGGCCCCTGGAGCTGCCACTTGCAGCCTCCACTCCTGCTCGCCTAGACCCTTCCCTAGCACCTGTCGCAGCACCCGGACACCACGCCAATGAGGTGACTCCAGTGAGTCCAGCTGCTGCTTACCACTGCACGTGGTAAGAGCCCTTTGCAGCTCAAGTGGCCCCACCCAAGGAGCACCACTGCTGGGAGGGGCCTTTCCCTCTCGGCTTGCCCTGCGAACGGATCTCACCATGGCGAGAGCCCTTCACGGGCCAAGTGGCAGCTCCCAAGGAGCACCATTGCCGGGAGGGGCCTTTCCCTCTGCCCCGCGAACGGCTCTCACCATGGCGAGAGCCCTACATGGACCAAGCAGTGGCTCCCAAAGACCCCCGCTGGCAAGAGGGTGCTTTCCCTCCCTGCTTGGCCTGCGAAGGGCTCTCGCTGTGGCAAGAGCCCTTCATGGGCCACTCACCACCTCTGGGGATGGCCCGCTGACCTTCCTACACGCATTTTGTAAAATGGGCTTTTTTTACAAGTCTTGTTAATAATTGCACCTTTATTCTTGAAGGACACAAATACAAGACCTCTGAGAGCACAACCAATCTGGTCTTATGTCCCCCCTTTTCAGTGATTGTGGTTGGGGATATTCTTTAAGAGAGAGAAAATGAAGCTAGATTGTACTATTGGACATACCTAAGTCCTGTGGGAAGTAGTCTCAGAATCTTCTCTCCCCATAAGGGCTGCTACAGGGCCTTTACATTGTTGTTCATAACTATTGTTCATAACTGGATTTCATATAATGCAGATTTATGAGACTGAGTTTTCTGCAAGGCAGAATATAAATGTTTAAAATAATTAATAAACACAGGTGGCATAGTTTGTCCTTTCTAAAATTGTGGAGTCATGTATACCTTACCACCATATTCTAATTTTATCCCATTTGGATATTTTTCTAGGCTATATATGGCTGCTGGAGACTTAATTTTAAAAAATATTATTGTGTTTGACTTACCAGTTCAGTTAGTCTTAATAAAAAGGGTATATTGTGTATTCATTTGCTGTCAATTGATTATATGGGGAGGACTCAGTTGAAGTTTAATTAGCATGTAAGTGATGAGTCCAATTACCTTGTAATGATATAGAAATTACATCAGTTACACACTAGTGATTGCCTTCTTACATAAAACACATACAAAGGGTAGGGATTTTTTCTATTTATTAAACAAAATTTCTTTTAAAATACAGGCTCATGTGGTTTTAATCAGATTTCAATTAGATGGGGAAGGAAAATCATAAATTAGCATTTATTATTAGCCATGCTAATTGGCTACAAATTCAGCAGTTTGCATACTGTAGCAGGAAACCTTCATGACGGTGTAGAATATACTAGAACATGTCACATGGGCAAGAGTCTTAGAAATATATTCATCTAATATTTTATGGTTTCATGATTACGTAAATCACTGTTCAACTAGCTTGAAGTTAATCATGTATCAGATTTATGCAATTTCTTATATCTTTTGGAAGTTTTAGTTACATTACTTTTCAAAATTAACTCTACTTATCTACTCTTGTGGCGCAGAGTGGTAAGGCAGCCGCCTGAAAGCTTTGCCCATGAGGTTGGGAGTTCAATCCCAGCAGCCGGCTCAAGGTTGACTCAGCCTTCCATCCTTCCGAGGTCGGTAAAATGAGTACCCAGCTTGCTGGGGGGTAAACGGTAATGACTGGGGAAGGCACTGGCAAACCACCCCATATTGAGTCTGCCATGAAAACGCTAGAGGGCGTCACCCCAAGGGTCAGACATGACTCGGTGCTTGCACAGGGGATACCTTTACCTTTACCTTTATCTAATTCACATATAAGTTGCTTTATTGTTTCTGAAACTGGTTTATTTTACTTGCATGCAAAATAATAACTTTACAGTTATGGTTCTTAAGAAACAAGAATATAAAAATTTTGGGGGAGGGGAAGTAATTTTTGAGAATTACATTGTTTGATGTTGCTTTAGTTGCACTATTCTATGACTTCAATGGATCTGCAAGGGTATAATTAGCTTTGCCAAGCCCCCACTGGTAGCATGGGATTCCCTCACTGCCAGCTAATGCTTCCCACCACTGGCCAGTGGGAGGGGGGGGGGGAGAATAACAAGAAACTAGAGAGGGATGTTGGCAGCATCCTGATGTGGTTATGTCACGCTGTGTGTGTCCTGACAACCCTAGCTATAACTCTGCTTAGTATAGCATGGTAAGACTCCCTATGTACTCTGAGATTTGTGTGGGAAAAGACAAATTTGTGGGGTTTTGGTTGGGGAATGTTGAAGATTGAAACATAAAGCTTTGTGCAGCTCTTTTTCCTTTTTAGGAACAAAGTTACTTCCATTAGCTATTTGATTTCCTCTCCTACAACTTGTTATCAGTGATAGGTGAACACTCTTTTTCTTGAACTGCAATTTGATCACAATTAGTTGCACTATTGAACAATAACAAAGGTTTGCATTGTGCTAAAAGTCTGAAGTAGTTGTCTTGCTCATGCATTCTTTTATCTGTCCATGTTACCTTTCCCCCTGTCCAATGCTTACTTCTTTGTCTTGGGACAATGTGTACAGGGCTGCATTATGACTTTTGTGGGCCCTAGGGGCAAAATTAATAGATTTTTGTGGGCTCTAAAATTTTACTTTTTCTGATGTGAGAAAAAATTAAAACATTTTCTTCAATCCTAAACATTCATTTGTTTCCCTTCTGATTTTAAAACAAATGAAAACATTTTCATGGGCCCCTAAAAGTATTGTGGGCCCTAGACACTGTGCCTACTGTGCCTAATGTCATAGTGAGAGGTGATATATAAATTGAATAAATAAATAATGGATATCAGGTGTGTGTGTGTGTGTGTGTGTGTGAGAGAGAGAGAGAGAGAGAGAGAGAGAGAAAGGGGACTTGCATGCCTCTGTTATTAACTAAGCCTTCTGCATCTGGTTGCTTACAAACTGGGCATGTTCTTGTGAATTTACTATAAAAAAACTGGATCAAAATACTTGGTGCATTCTGATATTGCCACCTGGGATCTGTAGTTCATGGCTATGGGATATATAGATCCATGAAAATGAGATTTGTAAAGAAGATGTTTGATTTTCAATCCTGTTGTTCGAAAAAAAAATCAACTGACTACTCCACTGTACCATTGTAGAGAGTTCTGTGGGCCAGCACAGTGAGATGCCTTCCATCCACTGATTCTTTTGGGGTTTAGTTATATTTGCTTTGCCTGTACTGCCATTCTGTGTTCCTTTAAATGTAGTAGAAAAAATCTGAATTGGAATGCAAATGCCTCAAAATCCCAGTGGTATATAATATTTCTCTTTATTTCTATCAGCAGAAACAAGGAGAAAATGATAGAAGATCCTGGAGACTCCAATAAAATGTAAACATAGCACAAGGATTGCATATGAACACCAATTAACCTGAATGTGGCAAAATGATACTTTAACAACAAAATACAAAGTGATCTTGTAGAGTTTGTGATCAATTTCTATTGATTGTACCCTCTTTTTCTTGCTTCAATCATCAAAACCCCAATTACATGTTCACAGCAACTAGTAAAAGAAAGCATTTGAAATATATTCATCAGAGAAGAATGATCTCTGAAAGAAAAAAAGGTGGGAAAGTTTTCTCCTGCTCCCCCTCTCCAGGAATAATGTTGCTGTGCCAGGGTTCATATGACTGACATGCTGATAGGAAAACAGGACATGTCATAAATGCCAATATACATGTCTATATGTTAACACTCCAGGATTTATAAAAGATTAGGGGACAAACCCATTGCATTCAGGAATACAATGGGCACTAGATTAAGGGGTGGAGTGGAAGAACTCTATGGATGGCCTCCCCCTCCCCCCAGGACCTGGAAAGGCTGCAGGCAGCTGTTATAGAACTCACCGGCAGGGGCAGCTCTCACGCAGCAGGGATCTGCAGCCTCCAGGACTCAGAGGGAAGTGGAATAAAAGTATAAATAAAATACATAGAAATACTATTGCTGAGATTTGTAAGTTTTGTTTTTATAACAGAGTTCATAATTAATTGCGCCCCAACCATAGTTCAACCTTTACACATACACCTTTTTTTGAATTGCTTCTCTCTGCATATACTTGATCTGTATGATGATCCTGATGCAGAGCATTCTGCATAGTAGATACAATACTTTGGGGTAGTTCATGGGATGAAATTAATTCAAAAGAAATTCCATCTAAGCATCTGGAAGGAGTTCCTGACAGTGAGAGCGGTTTCTCAGTGGAACAGGCTTCCTTGGCGGTGGTGAGTTCTCCATCTTTGGAAATTTTTAAGCGAGAGGCTAGATAGCCATCTGACAGAGAGGCTGATTCTGTGAAGGCTCAAGGAGGTGGCAGGTTACAGTGGATGAGCGATAGGGTTGTGAGTGTCCTGCGTAGTGCAGGAGGTTGGACTAGATGACCCAGGAGGTCCCTTCCAACTCTATGGGCCATTTCGCACGGCTTCAAAATAGCACAATGGTTGCTAATTGGAAACGCTACTAATTTGCCATAACCCACGACGTCGTAGACAATCTGCAACAATCCTGAAACCGACCCGCAAAAAGCGCTTCGTTGTAGCGCTTTCAGGGGAATCCAGAAAAGTGGATTCACCCTCCGGATAGCGATACACTCCTGCAACCAATCTGCAACAGTAGCGCTAAAGACCTGTGCGTTACCATTGTTGCTGGTTCTTCAAAGTCCCTCCCCCTGGCTCTCTCCTCCAAACTTCCGGCGAAGCGATCGCCATTTTTTTTTCTCCGAGCGAGCGGGGATAAACGCACCAGCGAGCCTCTTTCTGTTTAGAGGCTTCCCTGGCTTCAGTCCTTCACCTTTAGTCACTAAGCACAAACCACATAAAAGCCCGTTTGCTGAAATAAAGTCCCTTTATTTTTTACACATAAATTCAGCCGAAAATCGGGCCCGTGAGAGGGGGGGGGATTTTTTTTTTATCACTCGAGGCAGCGTGCCAACGATCATACAATCAAACGACAGCTCACATTAGGCAGCTGGATGGGTCTCTCCGTAGCAACGAATCTACCTAGATTCGTTGCTATGGGTCTGTTTTTTAAAAAAAAAAACCTTTCTTAAAGGGAAAGGGGCTGTTTGGGAGCATGCTAACGGCTGCCCATTGGCTGCTTGACGGCCAGGGGCGGGACGAGCTTGGCAATAGCGCTTCCTTTCTAGCGATTTCTGCCGAGACCGGAAGCCTGTGGGAAACGCTAAAAAACGTAACTGATTCCACTACAAAGGCAGGTATGCATAACGACGAATTCCACTATTTTAAATGGCGATTTTTCATTCCGCAAACAATTTGCAACAAAGATCCCCATGCGAAAAGGCCCTATGATTCTATGATCCTATGCAATCTTCTTTCCACTGATGCCCATCCTGTGGATGTGAAGCAAGCAACTTTTTAATTCACTCACTTATAGGTATAATGTCTGACTTGAAGATTTCATAATTCAACAATGCAGAGTCTCTCCCCCCTCCATGGGTCTGTTCACATTTATGGCTGTTAGGGATCTGACTGGGTTTCTCCCAGTGGTCCATGAAGTATGATACAACACTTGAAATATATTACTGGTAAATGGTTCCCCAACCTACAATATGCCTTTGAAATTTACATGAGGGGATATAGAAATTTGCCAATATCTTTATTGCTTAGAGCAGTGGTCCCCAACCCCCGGTCTGGGAACCGGGACCGGTCCATGGATTAGTCGGTACAAGCCCGTGGCTCCTCCTTGTCCTCCTCTCTGGCTGCTGCCTCGGGGGCTGCCCTGCCACTCTGCCGCTGGCTCACCTTTGGTGCTCTCCAGAGGTCCCCATGGCTGGGGCTCCCCCTCGGCGTGGAACTGTGCAGCTGCTGCTGGCAGTGCCACCCAGTGGGTGGCAGGAAGTCAGGGGCACCAGTGGGAAAGCAAGTGGAGTAGGGGCTCAGACGGCAGCATCCGTCGGCAAAAGACTACCCCCCTCCCCGGGCCTCAGTAAAATTGTCAAGCGTTGACTGGTCCCCGGTGATAAAAAGGTTGGGAACCACTGGCTTAGAGGAAAGAATTTGTGATCCCAGGAACCATGATACTGTACCTCCTTTACTAAGGACCCATTCACATATTATTTCTCTACCATGGTTTGATTACTTTGGGTGTTGTCCCGTTTCAGTGGTTAAAGTGGACAGCATCCTGTTTCTTTTCATGTGGCCATAACTCCCTAGTTCTTTCTAACAGATAATTAAAAGTCCATCTTTGTTATGCAAAGTAGGAAGGATGGTCCATGGATTAAATCAAATCTGGTCTGCTTGGGAATGAAACCTTCCCACTTCCTTTTTCTCCAGCTTCTAACATTGGTTCAGTTCCATGAGAACTAATGTCCAGCTATTTAAATTACACCACCTTTCTCTTTTCCAAATAGAGATAATTACAAATGATGTATTAATACATTTAACTTAGAGAATCAACTATCTGAGTAACCGCTGCTTTACTTTCAGGACTCATTGACCTATGAGGAAGGAACAGGAAGATAATTTGCACCAAAAGAGATACAAGACATACTGATTACTTAAACGGTAAAATCAGCTATGTTTCCTGTGCAATTTCTAAATCAAGGATGTGTTTTTTTCCCCCAATCTGAAATTTAATGAAGAGGGTTGAGGCCAATTTCATCCCAATTGGTAGGGAAAGGATACATTTAGAAAGGTATTTGCATTACAGCCAATGAAAGCAAAGAATGAAATAAAATGAAATGAATGAAATAAAAATTCTTTTAAAAATCAACTTGTAAATTAACTTAAGCATTTAAAAAGCTAAAATAAACAGGTTTAATAATCAGTTAAACAAAACAAAATATTAAAAATAAATAAACTGAAGAGGAAGTGGGGATAATGTATGCATGTCGAATGTTCCTTTTATCTCAAGTACTTTTTCAATATCATAAATAGGAGTCCCCAAACTCATTAAATTTTGTGCAACACTGTTGAGACCTGATATATATTTGCATTATGAATAAAGAAGCAGATTCTATGCATAGAGGCAGAAGATTTCTGAGTGCTAGGTACTTCCTGTATTGAGACTTTCATGGTCCTTCCAGGGCAACCAGTTGACTAGTATGGAAAACAAGATGTTGGATGAGATAATATCATTGAATCATAGAATCAAACAACTGGAAGGCGGCATAAAGGTTCAACTCTCTGTTCAATGCAGGATCAACCTTAAGCATCCCTGACAAATTTGTTCAGGGGTAGAGTTGAATCTGGTGCTTCAAGACTGCTAGACTTCTGTAACTCACTCTATGCAAGCCTGCCCTTAGCCTTGATCTGGAAAACTACAACTGGTAACATGCAGCAGTAAGGGTCCTTACATTAACATCATGGAGGTCCAACATTCGGCCCATGCTCCGCCATCTACAATGGCTACCAGTTGAATTCCAGATCAGGCTAAAGGTTTTGGTTATCACCTTCAAGGTCATACGTGGTCAGAGCCCAGTGTACCTGATGGACCGCCTTTCTGCCTACACCCTCCAAAGAGCCTGACGCTCTGTCACTGCCAACTGGCTAGTGATTCCTGGCCCAAAAGAAGCCTGCTTGACCTTGACCAGGGGCAGAGCCTTCTCTGACCTGGCCCCCACCTGGTGGAATGAGCTCCCAGAGGAGATCAGGGCCCTGACAGAACTAAAGCAGTTCTGCAGGGCCTGCAAAAGGGAGCTCTTCTGCCAGGCATTGGGTTGAGATTGGCTGGAATCAGTAACACCTACTGAGCCCCTGAACCTCCCTTCCAGGAATCCATGTATCCCAACATAAACCGTAGACTGTTAAACTGTTATCTTCTGTTATTGTTACCACTGGCATATTCCAATTTATTGACAAAACTGAGTTCAATGTATAGTTGTCTTCATTCCATGTAAACAGTCCTGAGCCTCTGGGGAAAGTGGTATATGAATGAATGAATAAATGAATGAATGAATGAATGAATGAATGAATGAATGAATGAATGAATGAATGAATGAATGAATGAATGAATGAGGGGGAACTCACCACCTCCATAGCCACTGATTCCACTGCAGAACTACTCTTGCTGTAAATTTCCCCCTCAATATCCAGCCAGTACCCTTCTGACTGTAATTTAAACCTATTCTTGTGAGTCCTAGCCTCTGCTGCCAACAAGAACAACTCCTTTCCCTCCTCTGCTTAAGGAGAGCAATCATTTCCTCCCTTGACCTCCTCTTCTCCACACAAAATACTCCCAAATCTCTCAGCCTTTCTCAGTAGGGTCTGGTTTCCAGGTTCCTGATCCTCTTCATTGACCTCTCACTCCATTGTGTCCACATTCTTTTTGAGGTGAGACCTCCAGAACTGCACTCAGTATTCCAAGCACCAAAGCAATATGCAATGGGATTGTGATACCTTGCACTTTAAATGTCATGCTTCTGTTGATACACTCAAAGACTGAATTAGCCTTTTTTTGCTGTTGCGTTACACTGACTCCTCATATTTAGCTTACAGTCCACAAGATCTTGTTCACATACACTTTGGCTCCCCATCCAGTATAAAGGTAAAGGTAAAGGTATCCCCTGTGCAAGCACCGAGTCATGTCTACCCTTGGGGTGACGCCCTCTAGCGTTTTCTTGGCAGACTCAATACGGGGTGGTTTGGCAGTGCCTTCCCCAGTCATGACCGTTTACCCCCCAGCAAGCTGGGTACTCATTTTACCGACCTCGGAAGGATGGAAGGCTGAGTCAACCTTGAGCCGGCTGCTGGGATTGAACTCCCAGCCTTATGGGCAAAGCTGTCAGACGGCTGCCTTACCACTCTGCGCCACAAGAGGCTCATGATTATTGTTACCCAGATATAGAACTCTGCACTGTCATTGAATTTCATCCTATTTACACCTTCCCACTTTTCCAGTGTATTCAGAGCTCATTGAATTCTATCTTTTATCTTCTGTTCCTGACTCCTCCCAATTTAGTCAGATTGTTCTGATACAGAAGGTCTTGTTGTACTTTCATACCTTTGAGGAATAAAAATTTTATTTACCCTTCCTATACAATGTCTTTGCAAATTCTACATAATATCTATGTATATGCAAGGGATTTTTAAGGACTTGTACCTGTATTGATTACATACAAGCAAGAAATATATGTTGTATACTAATGATGTTAGTCTAAGAAAACAGATTCATGAACCTTTTAGTTAAGAATGTGGACTGTGCTTATGTGCACAGTCACACATATATACATACACATTGTGTGTGTCAGTATACCAATACATATTGATTTGTGGAACTAGAAAGGCAATTTTATGTAACATTGTGTAAGATTTTCATTTGACTAAGTAAATGGGAGAAATGGCTGCTGTGCAGGAACCATGTGTCAGATACTTGCCAGAAATTGTGGGTTGTCAAATAGATAAAATGATTTAAAATAACTGTCAAAAAAGGTCAGGTTATGAAGTCACACAATATATTACTCATCTCACCAGCCAAGGAGTTTGTCTCACACATTTTGAATTGTTTCATGATTAGTAAGACCAAAAAGACACACAAATTTGTGGTCCAAATGTGGAAACTAATTTTGGTTTTTTTTTTATTATTTAGATTTTATATGAAGAATGTAATTATCTATACATATAGCTAACTGTAAAAGCTGTATTACAGTTGTTAAAGCTGAAAGTTTTATATATTTATATATTTTTTACATTCATATCAAAAAAAATATTGAAGCGCAATTGAATAAGGAGCTTCTCTTGTTCTTTGCACCACAACAATGGAGATAAAAGAATTCTACAACATTGCCAGCACAACATTTAGGAACAGAAGATATAAATAAAAAGAAAATGTGAAAGTCATCATTAGTAGAATTTCTATATTGTGCTTGAGGCATAGAGCTTTTCTATCTGTGTGCTGGCCATATCAGGCATTTCATTAAAAGCTTATAGCTAATGTACGAATGACAAACAAAGCTTAGAATACAGAGCATCTATGTAAATTTGACTGTAAGCTCCATTTAATATGACTTGTATAAGTTCCACAGTCTATTTTTAAAAAATGTAAGCATTGGAAATTAATTGCAGGAAGATATTTCTATACATTCTTTTTGTCAAGATAATTGTTCAAGGGATGCTGTTCCATAATCATAGTCATTAAAAAGAAACAGGGATAATGGTCGTGCTAATTCTCAAGAAATGACTAAGCGTAATCTATTGATTTTATATGAAAATTTTAAAAAAATCAAATCTGAGACAGAACAAAAAGGTGCTTACTATATGTAATTAAAAGTAAATATGCAAAATATACCATTAGACAAAGCCCGTTGTATCCAGGAATACAATGGGTGCTAGAGCTTGGCAGTGGGAAGAGGAAGGGGAGGAGTTGTCCAGTCCATAAGGCCATGATGGTTGAATGTGTGGGAGGTTGTGGTGGCATGGTGACAAATGAGGGCTTGGGTGTGGAGATATGGATGTCAAGAACCTGTGGTGTGGAATGTTCAATGATTGTGGGAGAGGACCAACCTTTGGGAATTGCGATATAGTGGTTACAGATGAGCTTTCCAGAGCCATGTCTTCAGATATGTAAAGGGGAAATCAGACTGGAGAATCTTCTTAGGGGGAAGTTACATGGCAACCAATTACTCCCAGTTCTGCATTCAACATCATTTCCCTTCTTGTCCCCCTGCCCTAATACACATGGGATGGTCACAGTAAACAGGTGTCTACCCTGCTTCTTCTGTCTCCATTTTTTTACTGTTGATAAAATGTTATGTGGCCAAAAGCTTCTTTCACGGCTGCTCCTTAGAAGAAGAAGAGCTGGATTTTTGTACCCTGCTGTTTATGACCCAAAGGAGTCTCAAAGTGGTTTACAAACACCTTTTCCCACAGTAGACAACCTGTGAGGGATGTGGGGCTGTGAGAGGTCTGAGAGAACTGGGAATGGGCCGCAGTGACCTAGCAGGCTTCAGGTGTCTCAAAGCAGTTTCCAATCGCCTTCCCTTCTTCTCCCCATAGCAGACTGTCCGTGAGGGTGGTGGGGTAGAGAGCATCACCTCGAAGATGGCAACCCTAAGAAGAGGTCCCTCTGTGCACAGCAGTCTTGCCCTTAATTAGGTTTATGCACACCTAGGTAATGTGGAATTCCAGAAGATGAATATACACCAATCTGGTAACCTTACCTCCTCTATGCAATGTGTTCTTGACCTAAAATATGTCAGGGGGTGCTAGGTAGCTGTGGGAGCATTACACACTTTTGAGGCCCCACTTTCAGATTTCAAGGAATATGTTCAGGGACAGCCAACCTCCAGGTGGGGCCTGGAATTGCTGCTCATCTCCAGACTATACAGACCAGCTCTCCAGGCAAAAACAGCTGCTTTGGAAGGGTGACTGTGTAGCATTGTATCCCCCTGAGGTTTAGGGAAGCCAGTTTCCAGGTAGGGTCCGAGAATGTACTTCCCTGGAAGTACAGCTCATCTCTAGGCAGTTAGGCTGAAGGGAAAGCTCTCCTCCCTCTCATGCACCCCTTCAAAAGGAATGTACATGGCACCCGAATCTACTTGGTTGCTTGACTGGTGATGTCTGCCCTTCTGAAGCCTGAGACCAACTGCTGGCAACTGCAGTCCCTATTGTTGGCTGCAAGGCCAGGTTGTTGCCTAATAAATGTGGATCACCTAGTTTTCCCCAAAGTCTCATTGTCTACTTTCCTGTAAAGCTAACTACACTTGAAATTCTGGGCTACTTATGTCTTTGAGTTCATAGGAGTTTTTATTTACCAGGCCAAGCTTGAAAAAAGTCACTTTAGTTCCCATGTCTCTCCAGACATTTACTTGTACACTATTTACAGTGTCAGGCTGTAAATATTCTTTATTTAGATCTTCCTGAACTTTCCAGACTTGCAGGATTGATATTGGTCTGTCTGTCTCTCTGCACCTCAAAATACAAACAGTTGCTGGTGAGGGCTGGCCAAAGCCCATAGCCCAGGAGGGACACACCCACAACCACTCCACCCCAAACACAGTCTGTGAGCCTCTGCCATCCTCTCTAGACTGCTGCTCATCTCTAGATTATAATGACCAACTCTGCAGGCAAAAATGGCTACTTTGGAGGCCGGACTCTGAAGCATTGTACGATTTGAAGGCCCTCCTCCAAACCTCCAGGAATATCTACAACCCAGGGGTAGCCAACCTCCAGGTGGGGCCTGGAGAGCTCTTGGAATTACAGCTCATCTGCAGAGTATAAAGATCAGCTGCCCAGGCAGAAAGGGCTCCTATGGAGTTTGGACGCAGGGTTGTTGTGCAGATGAAACAGGAGGCAAAAGACCCTCTGCAACAGCTTCCAGTTTGACCTTCACAATAACCCTGTGTGATAGGTCTCAAATCTGCAGAGAGTTGCTTGGCTGTTTCTTCCCTCCAGCACCATGGCTGGCCACAGCAGTATTTTATGTGAGAAGGGGCTTTTCTGTGGCCTCCCTGTCAGCCAACTGTTTGGCAGAAGGGGAAAGCTCCCACTCTCAAAAGGAATGCCCATCCCCATGCCCTCAGACTCCCCTGCATTGCCCTTGGAAATGCCTTCCTCCCCTCAGGGCATCTCAAAGGCTCATTCACAGCAGGCCTGAAGGGAGGGGGAGGGAGCACACTCACCAGCCTCCTGCCAGCTCTGTCAGGGTTCTGAGGCAATTTACAGTTGGACAGAGGATAGAGAGAGTTCAACAAGATCTGAACACAATGGAAAAATGGGCAAATGAGAACAATATGCAATTTAATAAAGATAAGTGTAAAGTTCTGCATCTGGGTCAGAAAAATGAAAAGCATGCCTACTGGACTAGGGATACACTTCTAGGTAACACTGTGTGTGAATGAGACCTTAGGATACTTGTGGACTGTAAGCTAAACAAAAGCAGGGAATGTGATGCAGCGGTAAAAAAGGCAAATGCCATTTTGGGCTGTATCAACAGGGGCATCACATCAAAATCACAAGATGTCATAGTCCCATTGTATACGGCACTGGTCATACCACACCTGGAGTACTGTGTGCAGTTCTGGAGGCCTCACTTCAAGAAGGACATCAATAAAATTGAAAGGGTACAGAAGAGAGCGACGAGGATGATCTGGGGCCAAGGGACCAAGCCCTATGAAGATAGGTTGAGGGACTTGGGAAAGTTCAGCCTGGAGAAAAGGAGGTTGAGAGGGGATATGATAGCCCTCTTTAAGTATTTGAAAGGTTGTCCCTTGGAGGAGGGCAGGATGCTGTTCCCGTTGGCTGCAGAGGAAAGGACACACAGTAATGGGTTTAAACTACAAGTACAATGATATAGGCTAGATATCAGGAAAAAAAATTCACAGTCAGAGTAGTTCAGCAGTGGAATAGGCTGCCTAAGGAGGTGGTGAGCTCCCCCTCACTGGCAGTCTTCAAGCAAAGGTTGGATACACACTTTTCTTGGATGCTTTAGGATGCTTTAGGGCTGATCCTGCGTTGAGCAGGGGTTTGGACTAGATGGATTGTATGGCCCTTTCCAACTCTATGATTCTTTGATTCTATGACATGACAATTAGGACAGCCTTGGGGTGAAAAGGGCTGGCACAGCCTGTCCAAGCCTCTGTTCTCACCCCCTTGGCAGCCCTACTGATCTCCTCTCGCTTCATTGGTCAGGAGCAGACTGGCAGCAATGTCTCCAGATTGCCCCTGGCTGGGTGGGCAGGTCGGGAGGTGCTTTGCATTTCCTGACTGGATGGAACTCTGGTCTGTCCTGGTGAGGGCCCAATCGGATTGGCCACTGGCTGCGTGTGCCTCTAGATTGGCGCCCCTGATCCCGGACTGAGCCCACCCTTCACAATTTCAGCTAAGGTATTTTGTTTCTTACACTGTTGTGTGTTGGGTGGTGTTGTAGTACATGTTTGTAGTACATCATGGACATAAGAAATTAATTTCCTGCCATGTACAAGAGAAAAAATTGGTTATTGATGTGATACAAGCACCAGCCTCACATTTAAATATTTTCATTTCCACATTTCTCCATATTTCCTTTTTAGAGGGTAAGATCTTCACTCATTACATTTGTTTTTAAAGCTGGTGTGGCTTCTTATGTGTATTGATTTTTTTAAAAATCTGAGTCCCAATTTAGTTAGCTAGTTTGATAGAATAATTATGGTAAGTTGACCATATTTCAGAAACAAATGATTCTCTTCTAATGGGAAAGTTTTTACAGTCGCAAATCCATCTTTAAAAAAACAAATTCTTTCTGCCATGTTTATGTGTGGTGGCGGGCATTAACAGAATTGCCCTCCCCAACCACTCCAAAATTTAAGCTATGTCACTATTAGTCTATTTCAAATATTTATATCTTGATTTTTATTTTTTATTTTTTATTTTTATTGTTTTTTTGTTTGTTTGTTTATTTATTTATTCTGCCCTCCCTCAGGGCAGTTTACAGGGAACAGGAAACAGGTACAGATAACATGAGGTAACACATGTGACAACAGCAATAACAATACTGCAACAATAACCCCAACATGATAACAACTTAACAATGCCTGCGGCGCTGCGGGCGCCGCGGACTAAATAAAACGGTAAGGGGTTCTAAATAAAACGGTAAGGGGTTCCGGATTGGACCCTTCCTCCGGACAGAAAATCGGAGGGACCAATCGGCAGGCGCAAAGCGCCTGCCAATTGGTCCCTCCGATTTCCAGCCCCGAGCAACTGCGAGCCGCGCACAGCGCACAGCGCGGCTCGCAGTTGCTCCTTTGCCGGCGGCCTGACGCGTCAAGCTGCCAAGCTGTAGTGCCCATTGTATTCCTGGATACAACAGGCTTTGCCCCTAGTAAATATAACAAATAAATAAAATGCTTGAAGAGATATTCCATCTTCCAAGGAATCTTTAGATACAGCTACTGGTGTTTGTTCTATCTTACTGAATTTTCCATTATATACGCATAATGACAAACTTTATGAGAAAAAGTAAAGTCCTTTCGCTTGTGCTTATACCGGTAGAGGGCAAGACTGGAGCCCTCAATTCTGCTTTTTCCCCAGGTGCTTTTCTTTTTGACCCCCTATGATGCATGTACACCATGGTCTCATTCCTATGGTGTCATTTTTTCCAAGAACATTTGCAGGAACTTGGCACTTTAGAGATATGATGGTTGAAAAGGTGATTTGAATATAAACCATTTCAACCAAGTCAATCAATTTAAAGCATTGCAGATAGGCCAAAACCATTTGTACAGCTTTTTTTGGCCTGTCAGGCTCATTTAAGAACCTCAGTGCTACTGACTTGAGTATTTTTCCTCAAAATGTCATAAGGACATTATCACTTTCTCATTCGGTAGATAACTGTTGGAGAGGTTTTGAAGAATATGAACACAAGCTGTCTGCCAGTGGATTACCTGCCTAATATGCAACCTCATCTTTGAATGCTTCCTCCCAGCCAGAAATATAACACTGGCTATTAAAGCCACTCCCTAGATAAAGCAGCTTCATTTGCCTAAGGCTCTTTGTAATATATGCATGTGAAACACAGAACTCAAGTATATCTCAGTGAGAACTTTGTGTCTGGTGGCCATCAGCCCATTCCCTAAATGTTAGACCTTCATTTTTTTTTAATGAACATTGTTTCATTTATCTTGAGTTCTGTAAAGTAGAAGGGAGGCTAACAAATGTTTTAAATAAATATGAATCAAATAGGTAGGCCTGAAGGTTGGCAAATAATCAAATTGATCATTAAAAATATCAGCTCCATAACTAGCAAATGGATTTGAACTGACAGATGTTTGTGCATCCCTATTTTAAGGCCTGATTCCTATTTGCCAGATGCCACTTTTTAAAGGACTGGATACAAGTCTAACAGCTGGATTTTTCTCCTCAGAGCATGGTGAGGAACAAAAACAATAACATCTCTACTCTAATTGCTGGCAGAAGCCAGAGCAAGAAGAGAAAATAGCCTGCCAAAAATCTTGCTCACATACACCCCAGTTCTGAATGCCTCTGAAGCTGTTTTTAATGCCCCATTTTTGCCATCCAAAGGAGTCCCAAAGTGAATTACAATCACCATTCCCTTTCCCTCCCCATAACAGACACACTGTAAGGTAGGTAGGGCTGAGGAAGTTCTGAGAATGCGTGGCAAAGAATAAGCAGAGCCACTGGTTGACGCAGCGGAGGGCTGGATGGAGGCGGACGCGACCGCCCCAGTGGCCCATGAGGAGCGTGCTGCGCTTACACAGCACGTACAGCGGTGAAGAGGCAGGCAGGACTCACGGCACCTATAAATGCGCCATGCACCTGAGTCCCATCCTCTTTGCTCAGCATGCCGCAGAGCAGATTGTCTTTGCAGTGGCTGGGACTGCCACGGCTTGCTCCTTCCTCGCCCTCCTGTGTGAGAGAGTGAGCGAGCGGGCATGTGAGCAATGGCTTGCAAGCCTCCAGACTGAAGGGCTGTGGAGCGAGATCAGCCAGGGCTGCAGTTTGCCACAGCGGGCCTGGCTGGCAGAGCCCCCCCCCCCAGCTGAGCACTCACTTGCCTGGGGGTGATCTTCAGCCCGACGGTGCACCAGGTCCCATCTGCGTGCCAGCGGCAGGCAGGGTTTGATGGGGGGGAGGGGAAGCACGGCGGGAAGCTCGCTCCTTCCGTTTTCACCCTCATGGCCCCAGCATCAGGGAGGTGGGGACTGGCAACTTGCAGACAGTCCTCCTTCCCTGCACAATGGATAGGCAGCGGTGGGGCAAAGGGGGGGATTGGGTTCAGCTATGGCATGCTCAGAGCGGACCCGGTGCGCATGCTGCATACAGCAAGGCCAGCTTTACTGCAAAACCTCCCCCTCCTTTGTCTTTCCTGCCATCAGCTGGCTGCCTGTGCATCAGGTGTGGATGGTGGGGGCCCGGGGACCCACTCCATGTTGAGCTGCAATGTCCTGGATAGGCAACCCTGCCCTCTTCAAACAGGCACATTTGCAGTTCTGACACACCCAATCTGGTTTCCCAGCCATGCTGATATTTCCAGATCTCAGAAGCTAAGTAGAGTTGGCCCTGGTCAGTCTGTGATGGGAGACCTGCCAAGGCAGTTCAGATTCGTTATGGGGATGAAAGCAGGAGCAAAGTACTTTGGTTGTCTCTTGCCTTAGAAACTCCAATTGGCTGAGATTCTGATATATACTGTCATTGCACATGGAACTTCTGTTTTTTGTTCTACTTGCATCCAGCAGGGTGACCTTGTGCCCAGAATAGCACTGTAAAAGCTATTCTGACTGAGCAGCAATGACTGGGGCTCTCTCAGCCTTAATCTGCCTCATGGGACGCCAGTGGAGGTGAGAGAATGGGGTAGGCAATGGCAAGCTGCTTTGAGACTGCTCTGGGTAGAGATATGTGGCATATAAGACCCAACTCTTTTTGTCCGAATTATAACAAAAAGCTCTAATTCCCATACTAATGCCAGAATTTGGGAGTCCCACCAAAGATTGGGATAGAAGACTCCCGTGGAAATCTGGGGATCCTTAGGTGGAGGCAGGCAATGACAAACTGTGGCTTGAGTGTAGCTTGCTCAAAAACTTCCAGCTTTGACATCTGTTAAGCCAGTCTTTGAACTTTGCCTGGGAACCCCCCCCCCCCTACACACACACACACACACACAATTGGCAGGGAGGAGCTGGATGGCCATGCTGGCCTCAGCTTGTCAGACCAAAAAGCTAAAAAACGTCAACCCTGGGTAGGACTTGGATGGAAGACCACCAAGGAATTCCAGGCATGCTGTGCAGCGGCAGGCAATGGCAGTCCACCTAAGTTTGCACGGGCCATGGCTGGCTCACTTTCAGGGTGGCCAGGCTTGCACCTATGGCAGTGGGTGGGCCACCCGGGCAAATGAGGGGGACACAGCCAGAGGGTGGCATGGGCCCCGAGGCTGGAATACACCTGGAAGGGTGGGTTGGATACAATGCTTTCAAATGGCTCAGGGCCTTTCTTGCCTCTGTTAAGTAGCACCTGCTCCCACGGATAAACAGAGAATATGGTAAGAGGTGGAACCAGTAATTCTTGCCTTCAAGACCCCACACAGGGTCACAAGGTAGCATGGACACTTCCGCATTTACCGTCCTTTATTTTCCCACCTCTTCCGCACTCTGTCAAAGAAAGGAGCATTGGTCAGGGCCACTGAGGGTGCCATTCTTGCAGAGTGGGAGTCACCTGCAGGCGTGTTTCCAGGGGCTTGCAACCTGATCAGTCCTGTTATGATGGCCCTCCTGAGGCAGAGGGACATGTGCCCATGCGATGGAGGACAGGAAGAGCCCACTGGCATAGGTAGAAAAGGCATGTAGTGCAGGATGGAGTTCCTCCCCTTGCCCAGAGGGACCCCCAGTTTTCCCTTCAGTGCCTTTGGTCAGGCAAGAGGAAACCAGCATGACCCAGGAAATGGAGGGCTCACTGGACACCCTGGACAGTTGCCATCAATCCAAGCAGACAAGGCTGGTGCTGCTGGCCAAGTGCCTGGCTCAGGAAAATGCAACTACCTCTCAGCCTTCCCGATGGAGGGCGGAAGGGTCGTTCATCTTGGCTGGAGTTCACCTGGCCTGTTCCTGGGAGGGCACTGGCAAGGCAGGGGTGCCACTGCGGGGGGGGGGGGAAGGTCAGTAAGGTGCCCCTCTCCCCTCCCCCTTGGCAGGTCAATTGGCTTTGTCAGCAGAATGCCTATGGCACTGCCAACTATGGGCTTTGGCGTGGCCTGACTCCAGACGTGCAGGTAATGCCCTCTGTGGCTGGGCGCTTCATTAGCAAGGCCACTCTGCAGCAATAGTGCAGCTTATAGATCACATCAGGAGTTTGTTTGTTTTTTTCTTGGCTATAGCAGGGTGAATGATCCTGGCAGGCCAAGGGCACTCACCCTGATGAGCATTCAGATGCAGCATTAATTGTTGAAAGGCACCAGGGCAGCCTGCCCTTGGCGTCCACAGCTGGTGCCCTTCTGGGGACCCTTCTGAGGCCCAGCAACCTCCTGGCAATGACACCCTCACCTGGAGGGTGGTTGGGGGGACAGGAAGGGGGTTATGGTTAAGGCCCCTTGCTGAGCAGGTGTTCCCAGTGGTATTGATGGGGAATCTTGTCCAGAGCCTGTAAGAGGTAACCACCAATATTGGCTATACATGCTAGGGTACACACACAGCACCCATCTATTGGTGAGTAATCTAGCAGGGATCCCACAAGGTAGGGTGGGATATGGGCGGCAGGTCAGTCAGCCAGGAACAACCCTCCCCCTCCCTGGTGGCAGAAGCGGTAGGCCTCAGAATTCGGGTTTGTCATGGCTCAGCCGAGTGACTTTCCCAGGGAACAGGGTGGCAGAGCAGCCAATAAGTCGGCATGGCATTGTAGGGGGGATGGGTGGCACCTCACTTGCCAACTCTCCTGTGGGGTGGGAAAGACCATCCCTTGTGCCCATGTAGACATGCAGCTACAAGCAGACGCATAGCTTGTATGGAATGGGCTTTGATCACCTTGGACCCTAATTTCACAGTTTTTGGGACTTTTGGATGCAGTGGATTCCCCCTCCCCCACCAGCTGGTGGGAAGGATTTCCTGGGCTTGTCTGGGCAGGCCTATTGGGGGATCTGAACATTGAGCAGATGATTGATCTTGCTGCCTTGGTGCCCTACCTATTGGGCAGGGGGCACCCAGGGTACTGGGTGAATCATACACTTGCAGCCTTGCAGCCATCTCAGGGAAACCTTCAGTGGAACTTCCATTAGCAGAGTGATGGTGCAGGGGCTGGCATTTGATGGCATGAAAGTGGGCATGTGAAGCTAATTTCTGTGCCTACCTTCAGATTTGTTCTAGGTCGGTTATCGGTGCTGGCAGTGCTGGTCAGGGGGCTAGGGATCTCAGACAGGAGGAGCAGCATGTGTGTCAAGCCCAGGCTGAATGCCCATTGGGGTCTCAGAGAACACCTTCATTGCTTTGGCCAGATGCTGCAGCAAGACGTGGCTCGTATCCTGGGACACCTTTTACATGGAAAGCTTCCCTTAATGGCAGCCCTGTCAGGATCAGAGACACAGTGCCACAGGTGCTCCTTTTGTGCCCAGAGGGTTCATGGTACAGCCTCCTGGGACAAAGATTGTGGTTCATTCAGTGGGACGCTACACAAAGGGAACTGCTAGCCTCTGGGGAAAAGTGACACTGTGCTGCCAGTATGGGTCTTGCTGAAAGACGAATGGGGTATTCATCCAGGCTCTTGGGACTGCATTAGCATTGCGGCAATGGACTTGTACCACAAAGTTCCCAGGCTCCTGGAATTTCCAAATCAGATGTTCACTGCGCAGGCGCCCCTGAGCTACAATAGAGACTGGGCAAGAATGGCTTCACGGTGTCTCCTGGTTTGGAGTTTATGAATTCAATATCAAGGACCTGTGGATTTGGTGGCAAAATGCCCCTGTGTTTAAGGTAGTGTTTGGGCCCACTTATGGTGCTGGTCAGTACATGTCAGCCAGACTGCCCAGTGGTCGTTTGTCCCAGGGAATTGTCAGCTATTCCTGAACCGGAGCGCAACCAGAGGTTGCAAAGGAATCTGTTAGCCCTGCTTTAAGGGCCATGGTTTTAGGAGGGTTGGCGGGAACGGGGCCTGTTTGGCCTTGTTCTGTTGTGGGTTTTGCACGGGATGGAGCCTGTTGGCAGGGAGTCTGGTGGGTGATCAGACTCCCTGGGGTTCAGGTGGCATGTAAATGAGTGCAGCTAACCCAGCTGGGGGCCAGGGGCTCATTGCCAGGTGGCCTGGGGGAAGCCAAAGGAGGTGGACCCTTCGTGTCAGGCGGACTTCAGTAGGCAAGGGGATCTGCTCTCCCGGCTGGGAATGGTGCGGATCCCCAGGGCGCCTCTGGACTCCGTGGGTTTTGGTGCAGTCCACTGACTGCTAGGTCCGGCTCCTTCTCCCAAGCTGTGCCAACCCTCCCATGGGGAGGTAATAAAGCTGTGGCCATGTTTATATCCAACAACTATGTCGCGTCTTATTCCAGCCCAAAATGCCCTCCTGCAAGTCAAATGTGACTAGCCCAAGGTTACCCAGCTGGTTGCATGTAGAGGCTTTCAAAATAAACACCAAGAATTAAGAATCTCTAGTTTAAGTTTTCTCAGTAATAACAATGAAAATGGAAGTTACAGAATTAGCCAATCTATGTTGCAATATATATTCTCTTACTATCCACTATGGTGCAATAATCTTTAAACAGCCCTGCGGCGCAGTGCGGCGCGGACTGAATAAAAGAGTAAGGGCTGTCTGGGAGGAGTTAGGGCGGGCCATGTCTGGGATAAAAACTCGGAGGGGCCAATCAGGAGCCGCGAAGGGGCTCCTTCGCGCGGCTCCCCATTGGCTGCTTCGCCCAGCCAGGGCGAATCACTGCATAGACTGGACTGCCAGCCGATGCGGTGAGTCCTCTGGGGGGCTGCGCCTCCTTCTTCCAGCTGCTGGAGCAGCCTCGCCGCATCCCAGACCCGGCGAGGCCGCTCCAGCGGCCGGCAGAAAGATCCAGAGGGCAGGGTGGGGGGCCATGGCGAGGCCACTCCCGGGGCCGAGAGAACGCCGTTTGGGCCTTTAGGAACGGGGGGGGGGGCCTTCTCTCATCCCCGGGAGCGGCCTCGCCGTGGCGTGGGCGCTCCCGGAGGCAAGATAACACCCTTGCTTGCTTCGGGGAGGGTGGGGGGGCGGGAGCCGGCCTTCTCTCGCCCCCGGGAGTGCCCTTGCTGCGGTGAGGCCGCTCCCGGGGCCGAGAGAAGACCGGCTCCTAGCGCCCATTTTATGAAAAAATAAAATGGGCTTGATTTCTAGTAATAATGATAATTCAGTACTCTGGTTGGGTCATGCATTTCATTCTGCTTCTACTCTAACTCCATTATAGTATGAGACTTGGCATAATGATTTTGTTGAAGTTAGAGGGAATATTACAAAAGAATTACGTAAGTATATCTAATTTATAAAATTGAAGAAGTCAGTAAGTTCAAGTACCTGGAAGTTTTATTACAATCTTCATGTGCCAGGACTGCGCACTTTCAATATGCTGCTGAGCAAGCCCAAAGATCGGCTAACAACATTGTCAAATTCTATCGAACCAAGGGAAAATATTTTGTGCCAGCTGCCCTACAGCTCGACAGAGCCAAGACACTTTCTCAGCTGCTATATGGCTCCTTTTCAGGAGCCCCAACACCTAGCGTTATGCTACTGGAAAGGGTGCAGTCAACATTTCTAAGGAAGATTATCCAGCTCCCCAAATGCATTTCAAATGCCAGAGTGAGATTGGAAATAGGTATGCTAAGTGTGGAAGATAAGGTCTATATGCTATTGATCCTCTATTGGCTGAAGCTAACCTACGACCCAAAGCGATTGTCGGCTTTGATCTTAAGAGACAACTTTCAGTCAATTTGGCTAAAATCTGTGAAGCGTAAACTATCACAGCTCGGCTTTATGGAACAACAGCTAGCCAACTTACACCAAGATCAAGCTAAATCCATAATTAAACAAAGGGTCAAGGACATTAGTCGGCAAAGTGATCTAGCCAAAACACCAGAGTTTCTGTGTCCAGATAGGATCAAATTCAAGCTTGTTCCAGCCCCATGTCTGTCAGACCTAGAACCTAACACCCATAGAAGGGCCTTCACCCAAGCAAGATGTTCAGCTCTACCTACAGCTGTGTTGGAGGGGCATTACAAAAAAAAACAAAAACCCTTGCTCAGCGACTCAGTCCTTGTGCCAGCAGATGGATAGAGTCAGACAAACACGTGCTTCTGTTCTGCCCCATTTATGATGCCATGAGATGTAACTTTATTCAGCCAATTTTGAACATTTACCCAAGTTCTTCCCCAAAGGAGAACGTCAAGGTGCTGCTTCAAGACGAAGACAGGCAAATAACTCTATGCAGAGCTAAATTTTGCACTGCTGCCATGAAATTGCGTACTATGTATGTGGATCAGAAAATTTCTCCCTGATTCAATTTCAAAAGTACAAAGAGCCATTTGTCACTGGCAACTTAAACTATGTTTTAAATATTGAATATAACATCTTAAGTTTTTATGTTGTCAGATCTTTTAAAATTTTTATAGTACTATTACTGTTTTTTCTCTTTTTAAATTGTCTTAGTTTTTAATTGCTTGTATCTGAATTTTGGTCTGAATGACCATAAATAAATATTGATTGATTGATAATTTATTAGTTTGAATGTAAATGCGCAAGTAATGTTTAAATCCCGTGTGTGAGCACTGAAATTTCCAGTGGTAGTTCCATTATGGTTGCTAACATGGGACTGAATGAAACTGATTTCTTTTGTGACACTGTTAATAAATAAGCATACATTCATGAACTATAGGAGTAGTACTGGTAATGCATATATCAAGCCTAACTTCTTGTGTCAGTTTGTTAGCCTGTAACAGCATCACAATGCCCTTGAAATGTTTTCAGTTCCCTGGTCAATGGTCTAGAGTTATAGCATCTGATTTCATTATTACTAGCATTCTAGCAACAGCCCAAAGCATTCCAATAAGCGTTTAAAAACACAGATTTCCTAGCTTCAGAGGTCCCACTGGTCTACTTAGCATCTTTTGAGAATGGAAATATTGTATTATCTCTGTGTTTTTACTGTCTCCAAATAGTAACTTAGCTAACCCCTTTATCCAGTATGCAATGTTAATTTAAGAACTTGGGGTGGGGGAGAGGCAGATATTGCAATAGTGCTGCTGAGGCACTTATTGAAGAAATTACAGAAGTACAGCTGAAAATTTAAAATTTTATACATGAGTGCATATTTTTGTTAAGCAGTTGAAAATAAGTCAATCTGCCCTTAAAATTGCTTGGTAAAATTGGTAAAATTTGGACATCCAAGAGCCAGAGATTTGGCTATTACAGATAGCCACAGCTATTACAGCTGTGGCCATTTCTTCAGCAGTTAGTGAGCATCCAGTTCAAATGTCAGAGTGGATGAATATCTTCCACATATTTCATGAAAATAAGCAAGCCTGAGGCCGTGTTTTAGTGCAATAAGGAACTTGTTATAAATGGCACATCTTGAAAGTGTTAATAAGTATGCATTCCAGTGAGTTCATTGCCATGCCCATAACATAGCCTGCCAAGCAACTCTTACCTCTTGGCAGTGATTAGGAAGGGCAAAGTCTCATTTTTAAAAAAGAACTAGATGGGGTGGTACACTGCTCAAGCCAGGGAAGAAACAACTGGATCCAGTCATCCTCATTTGCAAGGGGTTGGAAAATGTCAGGGAAGGGTAATGTGGGCAATCGAAACTGTCCCCAAAGATCAGCAGATCTGCTGAAATGCATTTGGCTCTATGCATAAAGCAAGCACTGGCTTTAAGAATGCTTCTGGATTATTGGCTACATTGATGACATGTACTATACACATTAAAAAATAGTGTAATCCAAAGTTCTTTATTACTGAGAATAATGGAACTTACTCCTCAGTAAAGATGCCCAAGATATTAGTTATGCTGGGAAAATTAAACACCTGCTTAAATCACCCCCACTACAATCAATAGGAAGGCCTGGAGGACGGGAAGGCCTGGAGGATCATTGTCCATGGGGTCGCAATGAGTCGGACACGACTTCGCACCTAACAACAACAACAATCAATAGGACCTATATAGTGGTTAATGAATCTATTAAATCAAAAATAGTATCCGGATGTTGTTTATCTTGAATAAGAAGGCTAATTTATTCTTTATCACATCGTGGAACTAGCTCAGAACCTCAGTAGCTTTGCAATATCTTTAAGCGCTCCTGCGGAGTGGATTAAATAAAAGGGTGAGGGCTGTTGGGGAGGAGTTAGGGCGGGCCCTGTCCGGGATAAAAACTCGGAGGGCCCAATCAGGAGCCGCGAAGACAGACCAGCCAGCCCGCACAGTGAGTCCTCCGGCCCAGGTTCTCCTCCACCTCGGGAAAGGAGCAGGGATGGCGCATCGAAGACGTGGCATCCCTGCTCCTTTCCCGCCCTGGGTCCCTTGCCGCTAGGGGGGGGCGCGGTAGGTGCGGGACTTCTCCTGGCCCCAGGAACAGCCTTGCCATGTCACAGATGTGGCGAGGCTGCTCCTGGGGCCTGGAGAAGGCCCCGGGACGCTGGTGGGGGGGGGGTCGTGGCCTTCTCCCGGCTCCGGGAGCAGCTCGCACCCGGGAGAATGCCTCAGGTCACGCCCCGCTGGCCGCAGCGTCCCAGCCCTCGGGGAGCCTTCGCCTTGTGAAGGCTTCCCCGGGCACAATAGCCTAGCGCCCATTTTATTCACATATAAAATGGGCTTAATTTCTAGTGCAAAATATAATGGAGAGGGAATAAAACAGAGACCCTGACTGCTGTGGAAAGACATCTGATTCATTGCTCTGCTTTCTACTAGTTGTATCTATTTTCCCCTGTTCCTCTGAATTCAACAGAAATGTTCAGTTGACTATCACAAATTGTAAGCAGCTTTAGGAGTGTTCAGTTTTACTTGCAAGAAAATCTTTGTGCTCTGTTCTTTTTAAAAGATATATATGCACCAAAGTGAGGTACTATAACAGGCCTGAAAGTTGTATGTTCAAAAGGTGCCATAATGTTTGCATAACAATATCACATTTTTGAAGGAATCTTCCATATTTTCTGAGCTACAGCTTGAAACACTGTAAAAGATTGCAAAACCTGTTTAACTACAAATCTTGGCAGGTCATAAAAATCAATGTGTGTCCCATGGGAAACGACAGCTCTACAAGGCTACTTTCAAGATGCTCAAATGTTATCTATTTTACTCAGCCCAGTCTTTCTTTCATAAGGCCATCCTTACTCACTCCTTACTATTAAAAGCAAAATTCTCATTTTCTCTCTTCCTCCATCTCATAAACATCTCGGTCTACTGGGTCAGTCACATGGGTCAATTAGTCTACCAAGGTCCTCTTTTTCATGGTCCTTTAGCCTCAGAACAGAGAGAGGAAGGGTTGGGTCTACTTTCACTCTCCTTGGATCTCTTTACAGTCTTTTAGGCGAGCCCAAGCTCATTCTCCTCAGCCTTGCACTGAGTCTCCTTCTACAGGAATCACTGGGTCCCTGTCAATCCAGGAAGTCCCAAGGAATACTCTTGAGGTTGAGTAGTTCCAGAGGATTTCAGCTGGGAGTGTGGTCCAAGCTCTGGCTGGAGAATTCCTCTGTCATTAACTGTAAAGTGGCCCAGCTTAGCTTCTTAAAATAGCCACATGGTAGAGTTGCCAGGCCTGGGTGTCACCCAGCTGCAGACACCTCAGGAGTTACAATGAAACTGGTGTTTCTAAGGTCCATTCTGCACAACTTAAATGTAGCTAAATTCTTACCTTTTGTAAACGCTATTAATTTAACGTTCCACATGACATCATAAACAACGCTTAGGGGGAAATCCAGAAAGGTGGATTCCCCTCAAAAAAACACTGCACTTCTGAGCACAAGCTGCAATATATCAGCGACAGACATGTGTGTTCTCAAAATAGTGGTAGAAAGAATGTCCCTCCCTAGCTATCGCCCCCGAGCTTCCGGAGACTCGATTGCCATTTTTTCCTTATGAAGTCCCTCCATAAGCAATTCAGAAGTGCTTAACGTTAAAACAAAGCTCCCTTCTGCAATTGTCTTTAAAGTTCCTGAGCACAATACAGACCCCTGTTCGACACTGCCCATAATTTCGGCCAGAAATTGCACCCATGGGGAGGGGGTTACTTGAAGAGCATGTAAATGATTAAGCGCCAGCTCCTACACCAACGAAAAAGGTCTTGAGGCATCGAATGAAAAAATACTTTTGCTACAGGTGTTTTGGGGTTTTAAAAAACAGTTTTTAAAGGGAAAGGGGCTTTTCGGGAGCACAAACACAAAAGTTCATTGCCTGTTCTGTTTCATTGACGGCCAGGGGCGGGAAGAAGCATGGAAAAATATCACCTCCTTTGTTGCGATTCCGGTGAGACTAGAAACTTGTGGGGAATGAATAGACCGCTACTGGGACTTCAATATTCCACTAGAATCGAAGGTATGCGGAATGATGACATTCCACTATTAAATATCAAGTTTCTGCATACTGCAAACAACATTGATCATTGTGCAGAATGGCCCTAAGAAAAAGTAATTGGGGTAATGGCAGAAGTTACCAGATCCCTGCCAGACCCAACACGGGCCCTCATTCCTTCCTATCACTCCTGCTGTGAGCGAGGCAGAGAGAGACACAGAGAGAGATGCCCCAAGCTGCTGACCAGCCCTGCTTCCCTCCTAAGAACGAGCCCTAATTACCTGCTATGCATCCTGCTGCGAGGCACACAGAGAGACATGCAGCGAGAGGGAGAGGGAGACACACAGAGAGAGATCTACACCTCCCGGTGTCCCCTGGGTCCTAATGCCCATTGCCTTCCTGATTCCAATGGGCTTTCTTGCTAGTATAAAATAATATAAAAAATAAATTAAATAAAGAAATTTGTCTCACCCCTTTGCCAAAATGCCTTTATGTTAAGTGGGAACCTTTATTAGAAAACTAGCTCAGAATCAATAGCAAAACACTACATGGGTTAACTGATGGATTATATCAGCTGATGAATCAATTTAACATTTTCTTGTTCATCAACTGCATCCAGTGTGCCCTGTGCCCTGTAAAGATGGAATATTTTGATAAATGAAGTTGAGGAACTCACAACTCAAATATCAATTAAAGAACTCATTGCTGAGTCAGTTTGAGTATGAAGAACAAAAGTGCAAAAAGGAGAGATGTAGCAGGACCCTAAGCTTACATAAAATACAACACCTTTCCCACAGGGTAAGGTTTCACTTAGCTGACTAGATGTTGACTGAAAGCATCCTACTTATGTTTAACTAGGGACAAAGCCTACAGCATTCAGGAATACAATGGGCACTAGATGGGGAGGAAGAACTCTGTGGATGGCCTTCCCCTCCCCTTAGGACCTGGAAAGGTGGCAGGCAGCTATTCTCTGAATAGACTCTCCCTCCCCGCAAGACCCAGAAATGCTGCAGGAAACTGTTAGGGTGGTGTGTCCCCGGCCAAGACCAGGTGGTTCGGTAGTCTATGGGTAAGGCACCATCCCAGGGAGACCCAACGTGCAGGGGGTGGAGGCCCCCGGGCCGGGAACTTACCGGCTGCTCTCACACAGCAGGGATCTGCAGCCTCCGAGCCTCAGAGGGAAGTGGAAGGAGGAGTGGGTGGAAAGTTGTGGGTGATGGAAGGTGAAAGGCTGGCTGCTAGACAGACAGGCAAGCCGGTTGGAGGAGGAGGCACTCAGGGGTGGGATAGCCTGAGTGGGTGTTAAGCACTGAGTGGCACTTAAGCCATGAGACCACACTCCTCCTCAAAGCCTTTAGCAGAATATTAAGTGGAACAGACAGTTTTCTTCAGGTGTTGCAAAGCATATCTCTAAAGTATGATCTGGGTACAAAATGCTCATTGTCTCCACAGAGCATCTGCAGCATCCAAAAGGATACAGTTATATAGAGGAAGCAGAATCAAGCCCAGTATATCAGTGGTTATAGCTAATGTTTAAAAAGTACTACCACCATGGTCACATGAATAACCATCAGCAGTACTTACAATGAAGAATGCATTCAATCAGAAATAATATCTACTGGGGATGAACAGACAGCTAGTACGAGTAGAACCAGAATGAATGAAGTGACGGCCAAAGCCGAAAGGATGCTCAGATGTGGAGGTAACTGGTGGCGAAAAGACAGTCCAATGCTGTAAACACTTTTATTCCATAGGAACCTGGAACGTCAGATGCATGAATCAAGGCAAGCTGGACGTGGTCAAACAAGAAATGACAAGACTGAACATTGACATTTTAGGAATCAGTGAACTAAAATGGACAGGAATGGGTGAATTTATTTCAGATGACCATCAGGTATACTACTGTGGGCAAGAATCTCTCAGAAGAAATGGAGTAGCTTTCAGGCGGCTCTCTCTTCCCAAAGTGGACAAGTTGCTGAGCTCGGTCAGGGTGACCACTTGCCCCCTTGATCCCTGCCCTTCCTGGCTCCGCAAGGGAGGAGGCCAGGGGATAGGAGGCCAGCTCAGAGACATCATCAACTCCCTAAGTATGGGGGAGTTTCCTGAGCGGCTAAAGGGGGCAGTGGTTCGCCCTCTCCTAAAAAAATCAACGCTGGACCCGCAGGACCCTGCCAACTACCGCCCAGTATCGCATCTTGCGTTTCTGGGCAAGGCGGTGGAGAGGGCTGTGGCTGACCAGCTCTCGGCATTCTTGGAGGAAACTTCGGCACTTGATCCATATCAGTCGGGCTTCCGTCCTGGCCACGGGGTGGAGACGGTGTTGGTCGCCCTTTTGGATGATCTCCGTCACCAGCTGGACAGAGGTGGGTCAGCCATGTTGGTCCTTTTGGACCTATCGGCGGCCTTTGACATCGTGGATCACAACCTTCTGATCCATCGCCTCAGCGGCACGGGGATACGGAGCACAGCCTTGTGCTGGATACGCTCCTTTCTCCAGAACCGGACCCAGAGGGTTGCGGTGGGGGAAGAGTTCTCGTGTCCCTACGGACTCCCCTGTGGGGTACCGCAGGGCACAGTCCTCTCCCTCACATTATTCAACATCTTTATGCGCCCTCTGGCCCAACTAGTACGGAGTTTTGGGCTGGGTTGCCACCAGTATGCTGATGACACCCAGCTCTATCTCCTCATGGACGGCCGCCCAGACTCCCCCCCAGAACCATTCGCCAGATGTTTGGAAGCAGTGATTGAATGGTTCGAGCAGAGTCACCTGAAACTCAACCCATCCAAGAGGGAGGTCCTGTGGCTGGGAGGCAGAGGGCAGGACCAGGCAGCGTGCTTACCCACCCTGGCAGGAACGCAACTTACTATTGCGCCCCAGGCCAGGAATTTGGGGGTGACCATCTATACCTCCCTGACTATGGAGGCTCAGGTCAAGAGAGTAGCAGGTCAGGCATTTTTCTATCTTTGCCAGGCCCAACTACTAGCGCCCTACTTGTCCCCTGACCACTTGGCTACAGTGATCCATGCAACAGTCACCTTCAGAACAGATTTCTGTAACTCGCTCTATGCAGGCCTATCCTTGTCTCTTATCCGGAAACTCCAGCTAGTGCAAAATGCAGCTGCTCGGGTCCTCACTGGTACACCTTGGAGGGCCCATATCCAGTCTGTGCTGAGGCAGCTGCATTGGTTGCCAATTGCTGCCCGGATCAGGTTCAAGGTTCTGGTTTTGACCTTTAAGGCTATACGCGGGTTGGGACCCACATACCTGAGGGACTGCCTACCGCCCTATATCCCCCGCAGGGCTTTACGCTCAGCGGGGGAGAATCTCCTGCTCATTCCTGGCCCTAGAGAAGCGCGCCTGGCCTCGACCAGGGCCAGGGCCTTTTCGGTCCTGGCCCCTACCTGGTGGAATGAGTTCCCGGGTGAGCTGCAGGCCCTGCAGGATTTACCAGCTTTCCGCAGGGCCTGCAAGACGGAGCTCTTCTGCCAGGTTTTTGGTTGAGGCCGGGGTCAGCGAATGAGTGCCAACATTCCCCCCCCCCCCGGACCTAGTAAGTTAGATCTCCTCCCCACCCTCCCTGCCGCTCTGATAGCAGAGGTGGGAATAATAAGAACTTCTGCCATGTTGGGATTGTTTTAAAGTCTTTTAATGGGTATTTTAATGGGGATAGGACTGTTGTGACCCGCCACGAGCCTACGGGGAGTGGCGGGAAATAAATCTAATTAATAATAATAATATTATTATTAATAATAATAATAATCAATAAAAGACTAGGAAAAGCTGTATTGGGATACAATCCCCAAAATGACAGAATGATCTCAGTTCAAATCCAAAGCAAACCATTCAACATCACAGTAATCCAGGTCTATGCCCCAACCACTGCTGCTGAAGAGGATGAAGTTGACCAGTTCTATGAAGCCCTACAACACCTTCTAGAACCAACGCCAAAAAATGATGTCCTTATCATCATGGGGGATTGGAATGCTAAAGTAGGAAGCCAAAAGATAACCAGGATAACAGGCAAATTTGGCTTTCAAGTACAAAATGAAGCAGGGCACAGGCTGGTAGAATTTTGTCAAGAGAATACAATGGTCGTGGCAAACACTCTTTTCCTACAACCCAAGAGAGGACTCTAAACATGGACAACACCAGACGGTCAACACAGAAATCAGATTGACTGCTTGCTCTGCAGCCAAAGATGGAGAAGTTCTATACAGTCAGTAAAAACAAGACCAGGGCTGAGTCTGCACTTACTTTGTTTATTCCATTGTCAATCCTGCTGAATTCAGATAGATTTGAACTCAAGTCTTCCTCTCCCCCCATCCCCATTGAAACAGGAAAGTTTTCTGCACGTGGTTAGGGAAGCTCAGAAGAGAGGGGGGAGGCAAATGGAGACTCTTTCTTTGTTTTCTTCAAGGGGGAGAGAGGATCCAAGAAGTCAGAGGAGGGAGGAAAAAATCCTTTTTTTCTTGAAGGGGGGAGAGGATCGAAGAAGAAAAAAATCCAAGACCAACAGAAGTTGAGAGAAATTAGGGGCTTCTCCTTTAAGGCAGGCTTGTCACATGACCACCTGTGGCCAATCATGGGTTCCCTACCACGGAAGAGAGCCCAGATTCAAAACAATGCGATTTTAAAATATATTGAGCATTAAAAGCACTTCAAGAGATCGCACAATAAAGGTAGGGTCAACCCTTCTTGCTGCAGAAGGAAAATTTAAATTGCCTCAAGACGGAAATCGCATTCTGTGTGGAGGGCAGGGACTGAATTGACCTAGGGTTGGAATAAAAGCTCTGTGCAGTTTACACCCAGGAGCTGATTGTGGTTCAGATCATCAAGTTCTTGTTGCAAAATTTAGGCTCAAATAGTAGGGAAAAGCACTAGACCACTCAGATATGAACTAAATCATATCCCTAACGAATGTACAGTAGAGGTGACAAATAGATTTAAGGAATTAGATCTGATAGAGTGCTTGAAGAACTATGGATGGAGGTTCGCAACATTGTACAAGAGGTAGCAATTAAAACCATCCCAAAGAAAAAAATGCAAGAAAGCAAAATGGCTGTCTGAGGAAGCTTTACAAATAGCTGAGGAGAGAAGGGAAGTGAAAGGCAAGGGAGAAAGAGAAAGATATACTCAACTAAATGCTGAATTCCAGAGAATAGCTAGAAGAGACAAGAATGCCTTCTTAAATGAACAGTGCAAACAAATAGAAGAAAACAATAGAATAGGGAGGACCAGAGATCTCTTCAAGAAAATTGGAGATATGAAGTGAACGTTTCATGCAAAGATGGGTATGATAAAGGATCAAAATCGTAGGGACCTCACAGAAGCAGAAGAGATTACAAAACGGTGGCAGAATTATACAGAAGAACTATAGAAGAGCGAGCTTAACGTCCCTGGTAACCAGGAGGGGGTAGTCAGTGACCTGGAGCCAGACACCCTGGGCAGAGTCTGCACTTACTTTGTCAATTGTCAACTTAAATGGACTTTGAGGAATAGTAGAGGACAGGAAGGGGTCGCGATGGGTCGGACACGACTTCGCACCTAACAACAACAACAACCCTTCCAGCCTTAAATCAGAAGGCAGCCCCAAAAGATGCTGCAGACAAAAAATCCTACAAAGAAGCCTACAAACCTCATCTATCTCTGAGCTGACCTACCCAGAAGTCCATTAAGCTGTCTATCACCCAGTGTACCCACCCAGAAGCCTCTAAAGGTGTGACATGGAGAGCTGTATGGGTGACCACTTCCCTATAAAGGTATGTGGGGTAGGGTTGTGCATGGTGGCATCCAAAGCAGCCATTCAAGACCAACGCAGCCAGTGCTGCACTGCAGGTGGAGGCAGGCAGCGGTGTTTCAGTCAGTGCACACATACACATGGAGAGCTCCGCGCCTGTTTGTGCCAAGTTGCGCAATGGTGCCCACGCCTCCCCCACACACACAAACAGCACGGCGCTGGCTGCATCGGCATGGAACGGCCACTTTGGATGCCACTGCACACAACCCTGATGTGGGGAGTTGGGGCAAAGGGGAGGGGGTGATGCACGTCTAGAAATCATGTCCGTGATGAGGTTATGAACTCAGGGGCTCCACAATGAATTTTGCATCTCATGAACACCAGGAGACTGCCTACTACATAAGGAACCCAAAGAACGGGAGCAGTTCTCAAACACAATGGGTTTAATTAAAATTCAGGGTTTGAGCTTCATGATACCCCCCACCCAACCCAGGAACACCCACAAACTTCCATTTTTCAGGTTCATGCCCATCATTACTTAGAGTAGATCATCTTATGACCCCACAATCCACTTCCAATGGGACATATAAATTGACCTTAGGCAACCTTTAATGGAAAGTCCATAAGAAGTTTTATTTATTTATTTATTTATTTATTTATTTACTTACTTACGTATTTATTTATTTATTAGATTTCTTTACCGCCACTTGCCATAGCCTCACAGCGGTTTACACATACAATTCTAAAACAATAAAACCCCAATAAAATCCCCATTAAAATAACAATCACATACTAACCAACTATGCAATGGAGACCATAATCTCTAATAATCCCTCGTTCAGGGTGGGGCAGTGATCTCATTCTAACATTAGTTTGATGTTAGCCTAATCTAATGTAATGGGAGCCGGGGCCGAGATAAATTTGGGAACCAGTGGGAAAACCCCTCCCCTGGGACTTTGCCCCGGCCTCAACCGTATGCCTGGCGGAAGAGCTCCATTTTACAGGCCCTGCGGAAAGCTGGTAACTCCAGCAGGGCCCTTAGCTCTTCTGGGAGCTCATTCCACCAGATTGGGACCAGGACCGAAAAGGCCCTGGCCCTGCTCGAGGCCAGGCAAACGTCCTGGGGTCCCAGGACAACCAGTAAATTCATACCTTCAGAGCAAAGGGCCCTGTGGGGGGCATAAGGAAGCAATCCCGCAGGTAGGCAGGACCCAGACCGCGTATGGCCTTAAAGGTTAATACCAATACCTTGAAACAGACAGGTAACCTGTGCAGTTGACCAAGCACCGGCTAAATGTGGGCCCTCCAAGGTGCCCCAGTGAGGACCCTAGCAACTGCATTTTGTACCAGCTGTAACTTCCAGATAAAGGACAAGGATAGGCTGGTGTAGAGTGAGTTACAGTAGTCTAATCTGGAAGTGACCATTGCATAGATCACAGTGGCCAGGTTTTCTGAGGACAGGTAGGGCGCTAGTAGCCAGGCTTGGTGAAGATGGAAAACCGTCCTGGCTACTTTCGTGACCTGGGCCTCCATTAAAAGGGAGGTATCAAAAGTCACCCCAAATTCCTGGCAACCAGTGCAGGTGTTAATTGCACCCCATGCAGTCATGGGCGGAATGCTTCCTGGTTTTCTCCCTAACCACAGGACCTCTGTCTTGGAGGGGTTGAGTTTCAGATGACTCTGCCTGAGCCATCCACCCACTGCTTCCAAACAACTGGCAAAGGTATCCAGGGGGCAGTCCGTCCGTCCGTCCATTAGGAGGTAGAGCTGGGTGTCATCCGCATATTGGTGACATCTCAGCCCATAGCCCCGGACCAGCTGGGCTAGAGGGTGCATATAGATGTTAAAAAGCATGGGGAAGAGTATCGCCCCCTGCAGCCCTCTCAAGATAACAGCTATAAAAAATCTAAGACAGGGAGGGATGAGAAGAAACAGTCACAACATGGAAAGTAGTGAGAGAGTGCTGAGACTTCTAGGAGGATCTTTACTGAGATCTCATCTACTCCATGATTTGTTCGTCCCAGTTGTACTCAGTGTAGCTCTCACTTCACATTCTAAAACTATAGGTTCTTCTTCAAAAGATTCTTCTCGGAAGGAATCTGTCATTTTTTTGCCTCTATTATATAGTTCAGGGTATTGCTCCCTTTTTTTATTTTCTCTTGTTCAGTGAATGTATGTCCATGTTAATCTTTCAGCATGCCTAACCATGCTTTAAATTTCCCTTTGATTTCTTGGAACTTATGGAACAGATCTCCTGTTTTTGTTGTTCCATTTATTTGTACTAGGGTATGCTCTGAGGCTGGCTCCTCTTTCACCCAGCAAATTTCTGAAACCAGCAGGAAGTTGGAAGCGGAGAGTTGATTCCTTATTAAGCCCTACCTGGCAGATGGCTGCCTCCTGATTGGGTCTAAACTACCTGGGCAGGCCATTCCTGAATGCGGGCCAATCAGGTAGGGGGTGAGCAGTCAAGTTTGGGTTTTATAAGGTTTACTGGTAAAAGAAACAAAACAGTGTGGTATATTGAACAAAAATTAATTTGGTAATTCTAAAGTTTAGAAATTGACCTATAATTGGTTTATTTGCAATTCTTAAAAGGAGGCTGGGATTCAATTTTGTTTGAAGCCATGCCATCTAAACTGGTAAATCTTATACATTTTTTTTAATTTAGGAAATCAGTGGGGATACAGAAAATTAAAGGAAAAGAAAAAAGGCAGTTATGCAAAATAATTATTTGTCAAAGATAATCAGATAGTACAAAATGTTTAAGACAGAAAGTATTTCCCCATACATCCCCTTCATTATAATTTTTAAGTACTATCTATAAAATATAATATTTCTTATTTCTGTAGATAAGAAATTTCAAATGAAATAGGAACTAGTAGTCCTAATGGAGGGAAAGAGAAAACCTTTACGTAGTTGGACGTACAGACTGGACTTCAGGAAACCGATTTTAACAGACTTAAGGGTATGACCTCTGTTGCCAGCTTAAAGGTATGTTGCGTAGAGTCCTGTGGTCAGAAAGACTTAGAGATGGGAGTCCAAGACAGCTGGGAGTTTCTTAAAAGTGAAATACTGAAGGCTCAATCACAAACAATTCCCTTGAGAAGGAAAGATGGAAGGAGCCTAAGGATGCCAAGATGGCTACATATACAGCTGTCAAATGATTTGAGGAATAAAAAAGACGGATTTAAAAAATTGAAGGAAGGACTAATTACCACGGATGAGTATAAACAAATAACCAATAATTGTAGGCACACTGTTAGAAAAGCTAAAGCTCAATATGAGCTTAGGCTAGCAAGAAGTGCTAAACATAGCGAAAAAGGCTTGTTTAGTTAACTAAAAAGGCTTCTTTTTTAGTAAAAAAGAATAGGGACATGGTAGGACTGTGAGGACAAGAAAGTGAAATTATAACAGATGATGAAGAGAGGGCTGAACTGCTTAATTCTTATTTCTCCTCAGTCTTCTCTTGTGAGGGAAACAATGCTCAATGTGGAAAAAATGTAACACAACAGGGGAGATGGGAATTGTGGCCTAGGATCACTGTTGGGGCAGTCCACAAACACCTAGTTTTTAAAAAATGAAACAAAGTCTTCTGGGCCAGATGAATTGCATTCAAGAGTACTAAAAGACCTTACAGATGTAATCTCTGAACCTCTGTCCATTCATTTTGACACTTCTTGGAGAATAGGTGAGGTGCGTGATGTTGTCCCCATCTTCAAGAACGGGAAAAAAGAGGATTCGGTTAACTATCGGCCTGTCAGCTTGACATCTGTACTGGCAAAGTTTTGGAACAAATCATCAATCAGTCAGTCCTTGAACAGCTGGAACTGGGAGCTGTGATTTCTAAGACTCAGCACTGGTTTCGTAAGAACAAATCATGTCAGACCAACCGTATCTCTTTTTTTGAGAAAGTGACTACCTTGCTGGATCAGGGGAATGCTGTGGACATTGTTTGTCTGGATTTCAGTAAAGTATTTGATAAGGTTCCGTATGATATTCTTGTTCACAAGTTGGTAAAATGCAGTATGGATTCTAATTCTGACTGGTGGATCGATAACTGGTTGACAGATCATACCCAATGGGTACTTGTTAATGGTTCAGCATTACTTGGAGAAAAATGACAAATGGAGTTCCCCAGGGATCTGTCCTGTGGCCTGTGTTGTTCAACATATTTATAAATTATTTGGATGAGGGTTTAGAGGGGATACTTATTAAAATTGCAGACGATAGTAGCAAACACAACCAAAGACAGAATCAGAATACAGGATGCTCTTGATAGGCTCAAGAAGTAGCCTAAACTGAATAAACTGAAGTTCAATAGGAACAAGTGTAAAGTTCTGCATTTAGGTAGGAAAAACCAAACACACCAATATTGGATGGGGAAGACTTGTCTTGGCAGTAGCATGTGTGAAATGGATCTAGGAGTCTTAGTAGACCATACATTGGACATGACTCAACAGTGTGACTCGGTGGCTAAAAAAACAAATGGGATTTTGGGCTGTATCAAACAGAGTATCGTGTCCAGATCACGGGAGGTCATGGTACCACTACTCTGCTCTGATTCAGCTTCAATTGGATTACTGTGTTCAGTTTTGGGCACCCCAGTTGAAGAGGGATGTAGACAAACTGGAGCGTGTCCAGAGGAGGGCAACAAAGATGGTGAAGGGTTTGTAGAAAGGTTGGGGGAGCTTGGTCTGTTTAGCCTGGAGAGGAGATGACTGAGAGGGGATTTGATAACCATCTTCAAATATTTAAAAGGCTGCCATTTAAAGGATGGAGCACAGTGATTCTCTCTTGCCCCGGAGGGACGGACCAGAACCAATGGGATGGAATTAATTTTTAAAAAATTCCATCTAAACATCAGTGGAAAAGGCTTCCTCAGGAGTTGGTGGGTTCTCCATCTTTGGAAATTTTAAAATAGAGGCTGGATAGCCATCTGACAGAGAGGCTGATTCTGTGAAAGCTTAAGGGGTGGCAGGTTACAGTGGATGAGTGATAGGGTTGTAAGTGTCCTGTATAGTGCATTCTAAAAAGAATATCTATTTTATATTTCCTATCAAGAATCTATTTGTATTTGAGATATTACCTTTGGAACAGAATTTAATTCTACTTTTATTTTATTACTATACATTTGTATGTGTTATTTTCTCACTTTAAATTTTTCTCCTGCTAGCGTAATACACATCATGCACTCTCCCATCTCTCCTCAAATTTCATAAATCTGTTTTTCAAATAGGTTGTTAATTTTGCCATTATTGCATATTCAGCAAGTTTATTTTTCCATTTTTAAAAATCTGATCCAACATCTAGTTTACATTTTGCTGCATAAACAGTTCTAACCACTGTCACCATGCATTTTAATATTTCTTCTAATAATTTTGGTAATTTGTTAGGCAGAAGACCTAATAGCATGCTTCTGACTTCTATTAAGAATTTAAACTTAATTTTGAAAAGATTGCCAAATCCAGATTGATTTTTTTACATAGAGAGAGCAGGAGGAAAAGGGAGAAGAATTGGTTGGGGCCAGCAAACTTTATTCATAAAAAACCATTCCTGTCTTAGCTGCCCTAGTCATTTCAGAACCCGCAAGGCAATCTGAAAAAGCAAGCCCTCTACCATGTGTTCACCCATCAATTTGGTCTCCCCATGGAGGAAAGGTAAGCATAGAAAAGTAAATTCCCCCTTCTCTGGTGGTGTTTTCCCTACAAGAAAGGACTGGAGAATGTGAAAGTGTTCCTCCTCAAGTTGCTATTTTCTTCCTACTCCTTAATATTGATGAAAGTGGTGGTGTCAAGTGCAGTAACAACTCACAAGCTTCTATGAAAAGAAAGCGTTTTATTGAGAAGTTACTTCAAACACCTAAACTAGCGAAGTCAATTCTGCCTACCGTTACATTTGCAGACCCTTTTCAAGAGAATTCTCCCACCCAAAACTTGAAGGTTCCCAAGGGAGGGGGGAAAGGAGCACCAGGTGCAATAACCAGGGAGTGTTACTTCTCGCACGTCTTTGGGCTGCCCGGCGCCCACTGACAAGATAACTGCTTTTGTTACACAGAGCAGGCCTTGCTGGCCGGTTCAAAAGACAAACAGTTCACAGCAAATCATGATAGCAGGGTACAACAGACAGGTTTCAATTTCAGGCAGACAGCTAAAAATATAGAGGGTCGAGGTTACATAGAGACCCAAAAGCGAAAGGTAAAATGCAGGCTAAGCAAACATGGAGAAACCCAGGCCAATATAGAGATTCATGGCAGCGAGCAGGCACTGATCCTGACATTCCTCCATTCCAAAAAGGACCCCCACCCTTCAACCCGCATCCACCAGTCTAGGGCATAAAGGAAAGGCATGATGGAAAGCGCGGAGCAGCCGTGGGGCTTTCACATCCGTGGCCCACACCCACTCCCTATCACCCATAGGAAAGTCTTTCCACTCCACCAAGTATCTTGTGCACCCGAGAGTCCAGGATCTTATCAACTTCATAGTGGGTATCCTTATCGATGAAAACAGGAACAGGCGTCGAACGCGGAGGGTGCCAAGCGTCCGGCAGAGGGGCACGTTTCAGCAGGCTGGAATGAAAAACGGGGTGCACATTCCTATAAGTCTTAGGCAAGGCTAGCTCAACGGTCACATCATTAATCAGTCTGGTAATTTGAAAAGGCCCCACATATTTGGCCCCTAACTTGCGAGACTGCTGCTGACAGCGGAGGTTTTTTGTAGACAAGTAGACCTGATCCCCCACAGCCCAGGATGTGTTAACTGCCCGTTTCTTATCAGATTGGGCTTTGTAAGCCTGTTTGGCCTCCTCCAGGCAAGAGACAATAGAGGGCCAGGATTTGGAGATCTCGCTCGCCCATTTTTGTACGTCCGGAGCATCAGGGGACGTGAGTTCCCAAGTGGGCACAGCCAGCAGGTCTGTGCCATAGACTACCTTAAAAGGGGAGACCCCGTGGAAGCATGGACCCCATTATTGTAAGCAAATTCGGCCAGCAGGAGCAAAGACACCCAGTCATCCTGTTGGTGATTGATAAAGCAGCGGAGATACTGTTCCAGTATTTGATTCACCCTTTCAGTTTGGCCGTTTGACTCTGGATGGTACCCGGAAGTCAGGGCTTGTTCCACACCCAGGAGTCTCAAAAGCTCCCGCCAGAACTTGGCAATGAACTGGGGGCCCCGATCCAAGAGCAGCCTCCTAGGAATTCCATGTAGGCGATATACGTGGGTGACAAACAAGGATGCCAGTTTGGCCGCCGAAAGCATCCCCCCACACAGCACGAAATGGGGTTGCTTGGAGAAAGCATCCACCACCACCCAAATCACGTTTTTTCCATGACTGAGGGGCAGATCATGACTGAGGGGCAGATTATAAAGTCCATAGTAACATCTGACTACGGGCATGAAGGAGAGGGCAACGGGTGTAGCAAACCCCTTTTCTTTCCCCCCATGGGCTTAGAAGTCAAGCAAACAGGGCACCCCTGAATGTATTTCTCCACATCCACATGCAGAGAGGGCCACCAATAATGCCGCTGGACTAGATGCCAAGTTTTCACGAAGCCAAAATGTCCGGCTGACTTGGAGTCGTGGCACAATTTCAGGACTTCCCCCTGGGCCCCTTTCAGGACATACAATCAATTGTCTTTCAGAAACAGGCCCCCCTTCTCAGCCAGGGAGGGGCGTAGCGCCGTGAACTCCTCGTCCGCCAGGATGTCCTTCTGGGCCCAACCCCCAGGGATGGGAATCCCACCCTTTGCCTTACTACGCGTCATAGCTACCAATCCCAACTGGGAGGGCGCTTACTGTTGTACTGGGGGAGGCGTGACAGCGCGTCCGCCAAAAAGTTCAGTTTCCCTGGCAGATGCTTGAGAGTAAAGTCGAACCAGGAGAAAAACTCCGCCCACCTCATCTGCTTGGCGGAGAGGGAGCGGGGCTGCTTGACGGCTTGTAAGTTTTTATGATCCATCCAAACCACGAACGGGACTGCCACCCTCTCCAACCAATGCCTCCAGGTGGCAAGTGCCAATTTTACAGCCGCAGCCTCTTTTTCCCAAATTGCCCAATTCCATTCAGGCCCCGAGAAGTTTTTAGACAGGTAGGCAATGGGGTGCAACTTGCCATATTCCCCCTCCTGCAGGATAACCCTGCAGGATAACGGCCCCCATGGCTACATCCGAGGAGTCTACTTGGACCGTGAATTGCTTTGCTGGATCTGCGTGGGCCAGAACAGGCTCCAAGGTAAACAACTCCTTCAACTTGTCAAAATGCCCCCTGACAAAGTGGGGTCCATTTCAGGGGGGGCCCAGGACGTGCAGCCGCTTTTCCCCCATCTTTGGTTTTTAACAAGTCAGTTAGGGGGAGGGCCACCTTAACGAAGTTGGGGATGAATGTTCTATAGAAGTTTGCGAAACCCCAAGAAACTTTGGAGCTGTTTGCGCATTTTAGGGGGTTCCCAAGCCAGCAAGTCTTTTACTTTTCCCAGGTCCATCTCAATCCCCTCACTGGAAACCCGGAATCCCAAAAACTCCACCGAGCGGTGGTAGACCTCACACTTGGACAATTTAGCAAACAGCTGGTGCTTGAGGAGCCACTGCAGCACCTCCTGAACCAGAGACACGTGCTCAGCTGGGTTGTCAGAATACACCAAAATGTCATCAATGTACACCAGGACCCCTTGATACAATAAATCATGCATAATTTCATTAATCATGTTCATGAATACGCCCGGAGCACCGGCGAGGCCGAACGGCATCACAGTGTACTCAAACTGTCCCAGGGGCGTGTTAAATGCAGTCAAGTACTCGTGCCCCTTCTTGATGCGCACTCTGTAATAGGCCTCTCGCAAGTCCAACTTGGTGAATATTTTTGCCCTCCCCAAATGTCGCAATAAATCCTTGATGAGAGACAAGAGGTAGGCATTACATGTGGAAACTGCATTCAACCCCCGGTAGTCCATGCAAAGGCGCAAGGAGCCATCTTTCTTTTTTACGAAAAGGACCGGCGCAGCCAGTGGGGAGGTGGCAGGTCTGATGAAACCTTGCGCCAAATTCTTAACAAGGAAGTCCCTAAGCTCTCGCATCTCCCGGGGACTCATGGAGTAAAGTTTGGCTTTAGGGAGCGGCTCCCCCTGCTTGAGCTCGATTGCACAATCAGTCTTGCGATGGGGGGGCAGCTGATTGGACTCAGCCTCGGCAAAAACGTCCCCAAAGTCCCGATAATCCTTCGGCAACCCACCATCCCCCACTTCCGCCACCGCCGCGGTGACGGACTCTGGGCCAGGCGGCTCGGGCCGCCAATGACGTTTGCAACCTGGGGCCACGAATTTCACCAACCCTGTCTTCCACTTTACCGTGGGGTCATGTTCCCGTAGCCAATCCAGCCCCCAAACACATGGGAAAGCCGAGCGGGGAGCCACCAACGGCTGGATTCGCTCCCAATGTTTGTCAATGTCCAGTTCTATGGGGAGCATTTTATCAGTGGCCTCCCCCCCTGGGGCGCATTTCCCATCCAGTTGGGCAATGCGTAAAGGCTTCTCCAAAGGCTCTTTGCTCACCCCCAAAGTCTTGGCCATTGAAGGGCTCACCAGGGTTTTGGTGCAGCCCAAGTCCACTATGCACTGCACCCCCACTCGCTTCCCCGAGCCTGGTTCAGTAAGGGTGGCAGGCAGCAGTACTAAAGGGGAGTCACTCACCGAACGTTGGCCACTGAACGGGACCTGCTGGTGGGGCGCTCTTACAGCAGGTCGCCTTCGTTTCCCGACTGCTCACTCGAATTCGATTCTCCCATCGGGCTGCTGTTGCTGGAGTCCAGGGTGGACGGGGTGGTGCTTGCCAGGACCAACAGAGACCGAACGACTTTCTTGGGCGCAGGTTTCTTGGAACCAGCCATGCTGCGGGTGGTGGTGCTTCCCTCGGGGTGGTTCTCTCCCGCAGCCGCTACTGCCTTCTTCGCGGGGCACTGCGCTAGGAAATGCCCAGCTTGGCCACAACCTAGGCATAGTCCCTTCTCTCAGCGACGCGCCCGCTCTGTAGCATCCACTTTTCCTTTCGGTGCTGGCTTCTTGGAAGTGGAGGTCTTCGGGGCCGCCTTCCCTTTTCCGCCGCCCAAACCCATGGCTAAAAGTAGGCAATGCTCTACGTCTCCCGCCAAGCGTACCCAGCCCATCACGGTCTTCGGGTCGTCCAGGTGCAGGCACTTCCGAGCCAAGCTTTCTGACAGCCCCTCCCGGAATGCTTGCACGCGTTGGGGCTCGGTCCACTCAGGCACCGACGCTGCCAGCTTCTGGAAGTCCCAGGAGTACTGAGCCACTGTATATGACTCTTGCTTGATTGCCTTGAGTTTGCTCTCTGCCATCTCGTGCTCGAACAGATCCACGTATATTTGGTGCATCGCCCTCATGAAATGGTCATAGCTCCTCATGGTCCTGGGGTTGTAGCGGTAGAGATCGATGAACCACTTCGCTGCTTCCCCATCCATGCAGTCTCCCACGAAGCGAATGCACTCGGCATCATCTTGGAAGGTGAAACCCACATCCATCATGTAGGCTTGGAGGTGCACCAGGAACCCCAGGAAAGCAGCGGGATCCCTGGTGAACCAAGTCTTAAACCTGTAGGCTCGGCGAATTTCTGCGCCCCGGAGCTGAGGAGGCAACCGGCCTGGTGGGGCATTTGCCCAATCTTGAGCCACCCCTCGTGGCTGTCTGACCCCCTGTCTCTCGGGCACGCTCCGCATCCTGCTCCTTGGCCCTCTCCGGCCCCGCCATTGCCGTCATTCCCCCCATCAGGGGCGCCCACCGGCGGCTCTTCACCGCCGCCCGCTGCAGCCACACCCTTTTTTGGCTGCTTCCTCATCTTCCAAGGAGGAGTGATGCGCCGCCGCTGCGGTGCCTTGGGCCCCGATTCCAGCCCCTGTCCCAGCCGAGGGACCTGTAACCGCCGCCATGTGGTCTCTGCGGGTTGAGTGTGCCCCAGAGGATCGCCGCACTCCAGGTCGTCTAGCTGTTGCCTGTAAATCCCGGAGGAGGCGCCTTGCCTTGCGCTGGGAATCTGGCCCCAATTCCCCAGACACCGAGTGCAGCCAATCACCCACACGGTTCATCTGCGCCTGCAGCTCTTGCACTTCCAGCGCCGTGGCCATCCCACAGTCTGGCACCCCCATCGGCAGGTTCTCGGGCCACAGTTCATCACCCGTCAGGTGATCGTATTTGGACAACCGCTTGTGATCTGTGACATGCCGCTCCAAGAACTCTGCCTGCCCTGGGGTAAAGTCACTCAGGGCCTTCGCCATCCCGGAGACCCCACTCAGGCCATGGGATCCTGATGCCGCGAAATCATCTTGGGTGTCACTCGCGTACATCTCCCCCTCATCTTCCTGCTCACTGTAAAGGGAACCTTCATCCTGCATGGTTTCAGGCGAAAGGTGTTGTGAGAATTGACTTAATGTCAAGTGCAGTAAGAACTCACAATAAGCTTCTATGAAAAGATAGCGTTTTATTGAGAAGTTACTTCAGACACCTAAACTAGCGAAGTCAATTCTGCCTACCGTTACATTTGCAGACCCTTTTCAAGAGAATTCTCCCACCCAAAACTTGAAGGTTCCCAAGGGAGGGGGGAAAGGAGCACCAGGTGCAATAACCAGGGAGTGTTACTACTCGCACGTCCTTGGGCTGCCCGGCGCCCACTGACAAGATAACTGCTTTTGTTACACAGAGCAGGCCTTGCTGGCCGGTTCAAAAGACAAACAGTTCACAGCAAATCATGATAGCAGGGTACAACAGACAGGTTTCGATTTCAGGCAGACAGCTAAAAATATAGAGGGTCGAGGTTACATAGAGACCCAAAAGCGAAAGGTAAAATGCAGGCTAAGCAAACATGGAGAAACCCAGGCCATATAGAGATTCATGGCAGCGAGCAGGCACTGATCCTGACAGGTGGGAGATGAAAGAGAGTCTCTTAATATTCTCAGGAAACATTTCTTTATCAACACTTCATTTAATTTAGCACAGTTTTGTTACTGAAAGCAGATAGTTTGGCTAATGTCAGATGGATGAAAAATAAGTCCTGTTTATTTGTGAATATTCTCTTTGGTACAGTTCTGATTTCCACATCTCTACAAAAAAAGAAAAAAGAATAGAAATATTTACTACTTGATGAATATTAAAAACCCTGGATGAAATTTTTGCATTATGAATTTTTCTCTTCTTAGACATTTTACTTTCCTATCTCTCAACATATCAGTCTTATTTGTTTCTCTAAAGATTATTCAAAGTTTTAACCATCTTTGGGGGGGGGAGAGAAACAAATGCATCAATTTGAGTACCATAAACAGAAAGATTATTTTTGTTTGATTTTGTACTTTCTTTTTTCAGGCATAACTAAGCAGGTACAGAAGAAAACCTTCCCACTCAGTTACCTCAGGCTGTTCTTTCCCTTCTGAAAGCAACATGATGTAGCTTTCTCAGAAAACCAAGAGAAAGAAAGCTGCATATGTAAATAAATTGAAAGCTAAAGTTGCAATATCATAATTCATTTTTGTACATATAAGATAACCATATTTAGAGTTGGACTGTTCTCTGAATTTCTTCTGACTTTGCTCTATCCTTCCTCCAAGAAGCCACAGCCCTAAACTTATCTGAGGCCATTTTGCTGTTGCAGGGAAAGAAGCAGGCCCAGGAAGCAGCATCATGCCATAGGGGTAGAGTTGCTGGCCAACTGGGGAGCCCAGCAGTATTCAGCCAGCAGCCAGCACACTGTTGGCTCATTAGCACTTGTGTATGTGTGTGTGTGTTTGTAGGTCCTGGAGAAAGACTAGGATTGGGGACCTTTCCCCAAGCCCACTCCTCACCCTTTTAATGGCCACATGGCTGCCAAGCTGTGTGGCTTTGGCCATTCTTTTCCTCCCTCCCTCAGTTTACTGATGTTGTAGTGTGGTTATAATTCTTGTTATTTCTATTATTTGTCACAGCCTTGAGCAGTTTTAGGTACTGGACCAGATCCATTTGTAGGGAGGCTGCATGTCTACTACCCTTTAAAGGTTCTTGAGGGTGGAGTCAGGTAGGATCGTGCCCAGAAGCTGCCACTTAGCTCGACTTGTAGGTGTTAAGGGACCACTGGTCTTCACAGTCTAGGTTTAACCTAGCAAGAGGGCTTAGGAATGGTTTCATTGGCTAGTACGTGGGTCACCTAATACCTGGATCCATGCTCTATATTGCACCAATGTTCCGTTGGTTGTGATCAATAATACTTGTGGTATGTTTTGCCCCAACACTGTTTTGTATTTATCTGTTTTCCTATCTACATCCACTCTTGTCCTTCACCTACTCTTTAAACTACAGTAAATGGTTGTTCCTTCTTATAATCCTTACAACCTATAAAGTGAGAGGTTCACCTCAGAGGGGAAATGCAAACTAATTCTCTTACTTTGGGTCCTATTAGGTTTTATCTGGAGTTGCTGACATTCCTGAAGAAAGTTGCTTGTAAAATTGATAAAGTCTTGCTGGAGAACTGCAGTAGCAAGATTCTTTAGTTGCTAGATTCACATTTGTGCATAAATGATTTCTTTGGATTATGGAACACAAAAGCAAATCCTTAAACCGCCCATGACGCCGTGGGCGCCGTGGACTAAATAAAACGCTAAGGGCTGGTGGGGAGGAGTTAGGGCGGGCTCTTTCCGGGATAAAAACTCGGAGGAGCGAATCAGGAGCCGCAAAGCGGCTCCTGATTCGCTCCTCCAAGTGTCAATCCTGTACCAAGGAGGCAATGGGGAGGCGTGCAAAGTGCGCCTCCCCATTGCCTCCTTGGCCGCCATTGCCTCCGCCTCGATGCGGGGAAAGGAGCAGGGCCACCGTGTCGAAGACGCGGCGGCCCTGCTCCTTTCCACCCGCACACCCGCCGGCCTCCATAACTCACCACCGCAACCACGCCCAGCACAGAGCCTCCCACATCACCCCAACACAACAAGACCGCCACCCAGCCGCTCCGCCGTCAGCCGCACGACGACACCCACCACGGACGCCGCCCTCCGACCTCCGCAAACGGCGCCGCCCCCAGCCACCAACCTCGCACCTGGCCCCCAAGACTAGGAGGACTTTGCCAACGCCGCCGCGCCCACGCTGTGCCCTCGAAGATGGCCGCTGAAATGACGAGGCCGCCGCCGACCCACTCCGCCCTAAGCGGCGCCAAAACACATCGCCGCCCGGCCTCTACTTTGACGCATGCCCACCCAGTACGCCGAACCGCCGACCCAGCCCCCGCATCGCGCCCATGCCTCGCAGCCCATCCACTGTGACATACCTGGAAATCCCCTCTCGCCTCCTTAACAACGCTGCTGCCCCGGCCCAGGTTAGTGCCGCCGCGGTAGACTTCCCGAGCCCCGCTGCCCCACCAGTACACCCCATGCCCCTCTTCTGCCTACCTCCCCGCAAGAAGCCCCTGGGGATCACCGTGCCCTACCTCAAGCCCTTCTAGCGCCCATTTTATTGTCCTTTAAAATGGGCTTTAAATCTAGTACATTGTCAAGCTCAAATAGTACAATATTAGTAGATATGTGATCTAAGATATAGAACCTGGGTGTTACAGATCCTGGTACCACATTATAACCCACACCATATTCAAACTTCAATCTAAATCCATGACTTTGGCCTATTGAAAAAAGTGCAGTGGGACAAAGAACAGTTTTATTCCATGACTAGGAACCAGGCTCGTTCTACTTGTTAATACAACGGGCGCTAGGTGTAAGATCGCTCAGCGGGCTACATGTGAAGAGTGGAGAATCAAGCCTGGGCCTCCAGATTACAGGCTGTGGTTCTTAATCACTACACCATGCTGGCTGTCTTATTAATGCCTGATGTACTCTTATTAATGCCTGATGTAATATCCCTGAATTACTGCAAGTTGGTGCTAACAAGCAGTCTTGAAGAATACAAATAAGAAGAGTTGTGTTTTATACCTGACATTTCACTACCCAAAGGAGTCTTAAAGCATCTTACAATTCTCTTCCTCCCCCCACAGCAGACACCCTGTGAGGTAGAGCTCAGAGAAACTGTGACTAGCCCAAGGTCATCCATCTGGCTGCATGTGGAGGAATAGTGGGGAATCAAACCAGGCTCTCCCAACTAGAGGCTACTGCTCTTAACGACTACATGAAGTTGGCTCTCTTAATTGACTACTAGCAATTTGGGCAAGCCCAATCTAGCTTCAAATGTAACCAGTGTGATGGACAAGAAGCTGACCTGATCCTGAAGGGAAAAACAGCCACCAAGCTGTGCCTATGGGAGAGCAGCTGCAGCATCTATTCACCTGTCAGAAGAAGTTGGAATGTTGGAGGGGTGGAGAGCAGGAGAGATCTGATCTGCCTCAGGGAGAGAAAGTATTAGTCTGGGTTTGCTTCACTAAAACAGCAGACAGTTTGGATGCTAGTAGGTGTGGCTGGTAGCATGGAAGAATCTACTTTGGGTAATACCCAGCTGTTATGCTGATATTTGGTAATGAAAGAAGAACCGACGATTCCTCAAAAAGTTGCAGGGGGACTCACAGAAAACAGACCCCGTGTTATGTGAGCTGTTGCCTAAATGATACTATGAAATTAATTACTTATATGATAAGATATCCATGTACCAAGGAGTAATAACTAAGGACGCTCCAGGAAAACGGGTTCATTACCTAGTTGTAATTACTTGTGATGAATAATTCTAGAAATAACTTTTAGTTTGGAAGAATTTATTCAACAGCCATTCAAATTCCTTTATTTCTCTGCTGCAATATTTGGTAACTCGGGGCAAAGCCCGTTGTATCCAAGAATACAACGGGCGCTAGAGCTTGGCAGTGGGAAGAGGAAGGGAAGGAGTTGTCCAGTCTGTAAGGGCATGGGGTTGAATGTGTGTGTTGTGTGGGAGGTTGTGGTGGCATGGCGGCAAATGAGGGTATGAGTGTGGAGATATGGGTGTTAAGAACCTGTGGTGTGGAATGTTCATTGAGTGTGGGAGAGGACTGACCTTTGGGAATTGTGGCATAGTGGTTACAGATGAGCTTTCCAGAGCCATGTCTTCAGATATGTGAAGGGAAAATCAGACTGGAGACTCTTCTTAGTGGAAGATTACAAGGCAACCAATTCCTCCCAGTTCTGTGTCATTTCCCTTCATGCTTCTTTCATGATTGCTCCTTAAAAGAACAGATTTTTGTACCCTGTTGTTTACTACCCAAAGGAATCTCAAAGCGGTTTACACACATCTTTTCCCTTCATCCTCCCACAATAGACAACCTGTGAGGGATGTGGGGCTGTGAGAGGTCTGAGAGAACTGGGAATGGGCCGCAGTGACCCAGCAGGCCTCAGGTGTCTCAAACCATTTTCCAATCGTCTTCCCTTCCTCTCCCTATAGCAGACTCACCATGAGGGAGGTGGGGCAGAGAGCCTCACAGGGAAGCTGGCAACCCTAAGAGGAAGACTGTGCATAGCAGTCTTGACCTTAGTAAGGTTTTTTATACTATTTTTTTTACTTGCCAGGCCAAGGTTGAAAAAAGTTTTTTCAGTTCCCATGACTCTCCAGCCATTTACTTGTTCACTATTTATTTAGATCTTCCTGCACTTTCCAGACTCACAGGACTCATGCTGGTCTGCCTGTTTGCGCCCCAGAATACAATCAGTTGCTGGTAAGGGCTGGCCATAGCCCATAGCCCAGGAGGGACACATCTGCACCACTCCCTCCCAACTGCAGGGGAAAATGGCTCCTTTGAAGGCTGGACTCTGAGGCATTGTACGATTTTAAAGTCCTACCTCCAAACCTCCAGGAATATTTCCAACCCAGGTGTAGCCAACCTCCAGGTGGGTCCTGGAGAGCTCCTGGAATTACAGTTCACCTGCAGAGTATAAAGACCAGTTCCCCAGGCAGAAAGGGCTATTTTGGACAGAGTTGTGGTAGAGAAGAAACATTTAAGGCCTCCCACACAGGTTGTTGTTGAATTTAAAGGGTTGTTGTGCAGATGAAGGGGTGGCAGAGCGTGGTGGGTGGGTGGTTGTGTGTGTGTCTGTGTGTCGGTGGGAAGCGGCAGCGGGGCGATGGGGGGGCGGCCAGGGGGGTTTGGCTGGTGAGGCTGTGTGTGTATGTGTGTGTCTGGGTGCGGGGAAGCGGCGGTGGAAACGCAGCTTCCCATTGGCAGCTTGGCCCAGCCTTGCCTACCGGCCTGGAGACTCACCTCGCAGATTGCGAAGGCAGCCTGCGCCGACAGCCCTCCGGGCCAACACTCCTCCATCTTCAGGAAGGAGCATGGACGCTGCGTCGCCAACGCGGCGTCCCTGCTCCTTTCCCACCCCGGGGATCCTACATTCTTGCAATCCCCCTCGCCGGCTGTTGCCTCCTCCCCCTGCGTGCCCAAGAGGTCCCCGTGCCCCTGCCGCCACCTCCACTGACGCCCACTCCATTCTGCCCTCGCCACCGGCCCGCGCGGCCTGCAGCTGCCTGCACCACCATCTGCTCTCACTGCAGCCTGACACACACGCCACCGCAACAGCTCGCTCGCTGCCCCTGCGGCTGCGCCCCTGCTGCAGCCTCCACTGACGCCCACTGACTTCAGGCCTCGATGCTGGCCCATGCAGCCAGGAGCGGGCCACGCAACCACCACCCGCCGCCGCCAGGAACGCTGCCTTGGCCCTCTCCGCCGCCAGACCCGCCCGCCCATGCAGAAGCTCGCTCGCCAGCCCCGCTCCCGCGCTTCTGCCACCGCCGCCCCCTCAGCCCACGGCCACTGACCTCAGGCCTCGCCGCCGCCCCACGCGCCTGCCACTGGCCCGCGCCGCTGCCAGCAACGCTGCCTTTGCCGTCCCCATCACCCAGCCGGCCATGCCTGCCACAGCTCCTGACACAGAACTGGGAGGACCACGCTGCGGCCCCACGGCGCCACCAGAAGTCCAGGACACCGGCCCCACGCAGCCCCACAAACGTCTGCTGCAGCCATGGAGGGGCCCACAGAGCTGGTAAGCTAGCGCCCGCTGTATTTATACCACAGCGGGCATATTTTCTAGTTATTAATAAAAAGCTAAGGGCTAAAGGGTAGGAGAAAGGGCTGGCCCTGTCCGTGATAAAAACTCTGAGTGTCACTCCAGGGCCAAGTGGCCAATGGGGAGCCATGCAAAGTGCAGCTCCCCATTGGCTGCTTGGCCCGGCCTCACCTGGGCTAGCCAGGGGGTCGCCGCACAGACGTAGGGTAGGCAACGACTTTGCCTTGCAGAAAACAACAGGGGCTGCAGTTGCCCAAAGAGACCTCCTCTCAGGGTTGCCATCCTCCAAGTAAGGTACTAAACCCACACCAAACCATGAGCTAGTGCTCTCTCTACCCCACCTACCTCACAGGGAGTCTGTTATGGGGAGAGGAAGGGAAAGTGATTGTAAAATGCTTTGAGATTCCTTTGGGTAGTAAAAGGCAGGGTACAATAATCCATCTATTCTTCTTCTAATCGACAATAGTGATCAAAGCATATGGGTAAATAATATTATATCAACAGTAAAAGAAATGGAGACAGAAGGAGTAGGGTTACAGAACTGGGAGGAATTGGTTGCCATGTAATCTCCCACTAAGAAGAGTCTCCAGTCTGATTTTCCCTTCACATATCAAAAGACATCCTCTCCCACACTCAACTAACATTCCAAATCATGGGTTCTTGACACCCATCTCTCCATACCCACACCCTGATTTGTTACCGCACCACCATAACCCTCCCACAACAAACATATTCAACTTCATGGCCTTTACAGACTGGACAACCCCTCCCCTTACTCTTCCCAGTGCCAAGCTCTTTCTATTTTAATCACTCTCTTTCTTTCTACCTCCTGTTCTCTTTGGTATTTCCCCTCTCCCCCCTGCTATGTCCCATTGTGTTAGCTACAATGGGCTTTAATTCATGTGCAGGTATAATACGGTAATTGAAATAACAGCCTGATCACAGCCAGCCAATCGTTGCATTGCCTTTTGCAAAGGTACTGCAAGCTGAGCTTGCTGTGGCAGCTTGGAGGACATCAATGGTTTGACTGAGGGACTCTGATCTTTTTTTTTTTTTTTCCTTTTGCCTTCACTTTGTTTCTTTCTAACTACTTCTTCCAAACTATTCTTTTGGTTTGTATGGGTGGGGTGGGTTATGGTGGTGCTTTGTGATTTACTGTTTCTTTCTCCTAGTTTTCTTTCTTCTTTTATGTGAGGGGCAGCATTATTTGCTTTTTCTTCTTGGGGTTGTGTTTCTTTTAACAGTTGATTTGTACAGTTCTTTCTTTCAGTGTTCAGTTTTACAGTTCTTTATTTCAGTGTCTTGTTCTGGGGTTGTAATTAGTTGTAATTAGAGTTGTCTATTCTTCCAGTCTGGTAGCTGTTGTAGTTGTTGTAGTAGGTTGCCAACTTCGAGTATTGTTCTGCTCTGGTTTATTGGCCTGCGGGGCACTGTTTGGTTCTCCTGCCAGAGCTGTTCTCAGAAAGCAGTTCTGTCAGAGCTCTCTCAGGCTGTCTGGCATCAAGAAAGGAAGGGAAGGCAATTGTAAGCCGCTTTGAGACTCCTTTGGTTAGTGAAAAGCGGGGTACAAAAACCAGCAGCTAGTCAACCTCTTGACTTTTCTGTATTTGTTGGGGGGGGGAGGCTGGATGGGAGTGCCTGTGAAGATGGAGCATGGATTAAGTGTTTAGACCACCCTGACCTCCTCCACTGAAGGTCAGTAGGGTAGGTTCACATGATAATCCTGTTGAGGAGGAGGAAGGTGTCCATGTGACACTGCCCCCTTACTTTCTGATGCTGTGGATGGCATTGAAGACAGCGTTTTGTATGAGAACGGTGGCAGTGATGGTGATGAGTGCAAACTCAATCCATGCTGATAACCTTAAACCAGCTACAGCTAAAGCGCTGTTTCGACATACAGATGGTGATGATGAATCCAGTTTTGAAGCATTTTAATGCTTTTGTTTTAGCTTGGCTACTGATTAAGCTAAGGTTTTTGCAGTTTTAAAGTTATTGTTGATACCAGATTGTTCTTGTTGACCCTCTTTTGCAATTACAGAACTAGTTTACCATTTTGCAAGGTTTCTCCATCCACCTGCTATAAAGTATGTTCCCAGTTTCCCAATGCACCTGTTAGTAGCATTTAAGGGGTAGTTAACATTTGTTTTACTAGGTGGCTATTTCCAAAGCCAGTGTTACCATTATGATTTCACCTGTCCTCCAAATAGCTCAAACCTAACAACAAAGTTGCTTGCTTTGTTTGTTTTGCCTGTTGGTTGGTTATGCCCAAAGAAATCCAGTTAAAGTTCATGGCTGAGAAATAATTTGAATCCAGGTGTACTTTGGAGTTCAACACTTTAATTTGAAATTGATAGACAGGTAGGGAGCCAGACATTTTTGCAGGTGAGAGTATTTTATGCCTGTAAGCATTAGGAGAAATGGAATCTTTAAGTAACATGTGGTCTTGAAAAGTTTGCCATTCTTTGTATAGGCTGTCAACTCAGTGACATAATTTCTTCCCAATTTCTTATAATTCTAACTCTCAGCTAATTATGTGAAAGAATTGTTCAGGAAAGGCTAATGGACAAATCTGTCACATCATTGAGCTGTAACATTCTCCTATCACTACAAAGTACAGTTGCGGTATGGGGCCATATTATACTGACAGTGGAGTGTCAAGTTCATGTGCCTAAAACAAATGTGAGAAGAGACACAAGGGCTAAAATGTTGAAGACTCCATTCCTGCCACTGTCCTGCTGGGTAATTTAAGGCAGTTCTTAGCTCCTTTGTATTAGTGCTGTTAGTTTTGTTCAGAAGTCCTGCCAGGTTTTGAAAAAACAATTGGAATGTTATGTTGATGTAATTGGCTATGACATCAAAAACAAGTACATTGGGAGGTGGGCGTGTACTTGGCAGAAATGTGAGTATCCAGAACTGGAAAAGAGGAAAAGAAATAGATAATAATGGAAAATAAAAGGGAACAGCATATTTTCTCGAAATCACATGCAAAAATGAAAGAAACATTGGGGGGGGGGCGTTGTGATAAAGGTTAACTGTTATTCTTAAATCCCCAAACACAACAAATTATGTGATAAACTAGGTTTATGACTGAGCATCATATTCTTAAGTATTTATTTTTAATGCAGGTTGGTTTAGGGCAGCGGTTCTCAACCGCTCCAATGCTACGACCCCAACTGCAGCCGCGATGGGGTTGCCATCAGTGGTGTGCACATGCGTGTGGGCAGCGTGCACATGCACGTAGGTAGTGTGTGCGTTTGTGTGCGAGCATGCACAGAATGGTCGGGCAGCATGGAGGCGGTCATTGCAACAGCTCTGCTGCCGCCGGCCATCTGCCGCAGGTTGGGAATTTTTAACTGTAGGACATATTAAATTTTAATTTTTAATGTTTTAACTATTTTGTAAACCATCCCAAGAGCACTTGCAGAGAGGGGCAGTCTATGAATCTAATTTTAAATGGTGTTACAATGTTCTGTATTTAACTTTTAGCTACCATGGTAGCTCTATTTTTTTTAATGCTGGATTCAGCCTTTATTGACTTTATAAAAAGAAATAACAAAGAAAAAGGAAAAAGGAAAGATTACAGAATTAAAACATGTCAATTACTCTACTATCTCATTAGAACAGAAGTAACTAACTGGCTAGATACTGTGTAAAGTACCCCTAATGTTCTTCACATTATTCTACTGGTTTGCCATTCACTAAATTAGTAAGCTTTGCTATTTTTGCCAGTTCTCCCAGTTTTTCAATCCAGTCTGAGATTTTTGGAATATCTTCTTACAATCACCATCTTCGCTGCTGTGGTCGCGTGATAAAATGAAGTCACCCGCTTTACGCGGCGGAGTATCCAGAATTACACTCAGCAACATATATTCAGGACATAGCGGGAATTTGATATTTAACATTTTTTCTAAAACATCATGAACCTTCAACCCAAACCTTTGTGTTTTCTTACACTGCTAACACATGTGGAAGAAAGAGCCCATTTTATCTTTTATATTTCAACAGTAACTTATAAATCTGGCCTTGTAAGTGTGGCTTCATTGAGGACAATTCTCAAATTCCAACAATATCGGCCAGCACCAGTCTGATTCTGAAATTCAAATTTATATCTGGAAACAAGTTACTTAAATTCTATCCAATTTATGTTAACTCCTTCTTTAATGATTAAGTCAAGATTTTTAAGTTTTCCTGAAGTGGTCAACAAGTCTTAATATCTAAAACAACCTATATGTGATTGTCAAAGTATGCTTCTACTGAAGATTTTAGCAATGATGTTTCTGAAGTGATTCTTAACTTATGTTTTTTTCTATAAATTAAGTAAACTAGGGATTCAGGAATCTGGATTGGAGAGCATTAGGGCCACATCATCTGTATAACTCCTTGTCTTAAAGACTCGAAGTTCTATCTGAAGCCCGGGAATAGACTCCATGTTCCATATTTTTGTCAAAATGGTTTCTAGAACCAAATTAAATAGCAGTGGCAACAATGGACAGCCTTGTCTAGTACCTTTTTTATCTGAATCATTTGTAGGGTTAACATACCATTTAATAGGCGTCTTGCTTCTTTTTTCAAATATATTTTCATAATTATTTTCAAAAACCTTTCTCCACAGTCCAGGGTTTGTAGGGTTGCAAACAAAAAATTCCATTGAACATTATCAAATGTTTTCTCTGCATCTAAAATGATAAAAGCTGTTTGTTGCTGTGTTCTTTGAACATAGCCCATAGCATTCATAATCAAACATATATTGTTTCTCATAGGTCTTTTAGGCATAAAACCTGTTTGATCTTCATGAACCACATCTGGGATACATCTTTTCAAACTTTCTGCCAAAATTTTAATGAAAATGTTATAATCCACATTTAAAACAGAAATCCGTCTATAAGATTATGGTAAAGATATAAGGTATCGTTGGTATAAGAGTTATTGAAGTTTGCTCCCAAGAGCTCAGAATCTCTTTGTCTGGGGATTCTGTATTTTGGCCCATCACTTGTAATAAAATAGGGGTTAGCACTTGATTCAACACTTTATAATATTCTGCTGGTAGGCCATCATGGCCTGGTGCCTTTGAGGATTTCATTGCTCCAATAGCATCATTGATTTCTTGTGTTATTATTTTATTATTTAAGCTGCTTCAATGCTGTTTCAAAAACTTCTTTAAGGGTATTCTGCTTAAATATTTGAGTTCTTCCCAGCCGACTGTATTCTCAGAGTGATAAAGAGTTTGAAAACAATGATACTAATCTTGCTTGGATGTCCTTTTCCAGATAGAAATCTTTATCTTTATGATGTATTTTAGAGATGGAATTCTTTTGCGAGTGCTTTTGAATCTTAAATGCAAGCTACTTCCCAGGTTTATCTGTGTGCTCAAAATGTTTTTGCTTCAAAAAATCCAACTTCCTCCTAATATCTTCAGTTCTTCAGATCTCTTTTAACTCTGAGAGCTAAAATTTGCTTACAAATTAGTTTAGAGCATTTCAACAGATGAGCACCTTCGAGTTGCCACAACTATTCCTCAATATCCTTGAGTTCTTTAATTTTCTTTCTTTTTATCCTGTTGTTTTGCTGAATTAACACACCTCTTATATAAACTTTACTCGTGTCCCAAACTGACCAGGATGCCTCTTGGTTATTTTTTTACGAGCCACTGCTTCTCACCTGGAAGATAATCCTCTAAGGCCAATATTATATCTTGGTGCAGGTCCTGTTTCCTATATCTTCGGAGGCCCCTTTAATCCAAATATTTCTGATCCTATTTTGAGTTTCCAGAGCCCCAAATTTTCCTTCAGCTTCCAGCTTCCAATCCTGTTTCAAATTTTTGTACCATAGTACTATCTTGGTCAGTTTGCTTAGTATTAGAGTCAACTGTTTTTTTAAGATCATCAGTCCTATCAGAAAGTTCTTTCATAGAATCTATTACATTTTTTAACATCAACAAACTCTTTTTTAACATCAGCAATTTCTTTGTGCAGACTTTCAACCACTGCTCTCATATCTTTGTTATGCTTATCTAACAAGCACATTATTTTATCCATGTCTGTTTCTTCTTCATTCTCCTCCTTGTCTATCTTGTGTTTTTTATTCCATTTAGCATAGGACATTCCCTTCCTTTGTTTCAGCAAAGATAAAGCTTCAAACAGAATTTTCTTCTTTGGTGATTTCTTAAAATGTCTTAATTTAACGGACATCAGTTATTCAACCACAAGGCTATTAAATTATTGCTTTGTACTGGCTACCCCAAACATACATGTATTTCTTTTAATTAATTAATAAAACCAGTCAAACTTAATTATTACCAGTGTCTTACTTAGCTAGCAGACCAAAAGGGACAGTTGAGATTACCATAAACAATCTTAACCAATGTTGCTTATAAAATAGAAATTAAACCTCAGGAAGAAACAGTCCTGTTTCTAAGTAGGCAGAGAAGGGCTTAAGACAGTTTAGTTCAAAGGATTGCTAAGAAGAATAGGAAAAATAAAAATTGGTGTAAAAACCTGCTGGTAAACTGAAAGGCCAGCGTAGAAGTTTGGTGAAATGTTGCTGCACCCTGCAGTATATCCAAACCTGCTTACAAATTAGTGGGAGTGGAAATTGGCTGGGCAGTCATCTTCTTACTCCTGACATCCCTCTGCAGATTTAAAGATGCCAAGCTGCCCAACTTTAGCATCCAACAGCAAGGTATGGCGAAATAAAACAAGTGAGAGAAGAAAAAAAGGGGGGAAGCAGACACATATCACAGACACACAAAATGCTGAAATTGGACCATCTAGGCAGTAAGGTTGCCTTTGAAATTAGAAGGATTTGTGGGTAGATCCGGGAATGCAGCGCTGAGGACACGTGACTTCTAAGAAGCTTCCTGACTCTCTAGGCTGTACTTGTCTTCCAAGAGTTGGAAAACAAAAGTCACAGAGCTTCTCACAAGTCTCCACAATCTTCAGCCGATCTCTAGCAAGAAAAAGAAGAGTTTCTAGGTAAATAACCAAATTATATCTGTAACTGCTCTGCGGCAGCAGTATAAATAAAACGCTAAGGGGGGTACGGGTGGGCTCTGTCTGTGATGGGCAAAGGGGCACATTGGCCCCTTGCCCCGGACTGACAAGCGGAGGTGCCAATTACCAGGTGTGAAGCGCCTGGCGATTGCCAGTTCCACTTGTCAGTCTGGGGGCAAGGTGCCAATCACCAGCCGTGCACAGTGGGCTGGCGATTGCCGACTTGCTCTTGGACTAACGAATCGGAAGGCACTTCGCACATCCTGCCCCACCCACTCTACTCGCCTTTCCCCAGCAGCCAACATTAGGCCGCTGCCCGCCTACCAGGTTGGCCTCTTCCCCCCCGCCCCGGAGGAACCCTTCCCTCCCACTCCCTGACGATCCCCTGCCTCCCCTGGCAGCACGCCGCACGCATCGCTGGCATAGCTCTTGTGCTTCCCGGGCCTGCAACAACCTTCCCTGATCCTCCCCCTCCCCCACGAACCCTCCCGCGGCCCTCCCCCATGATTAAACCCATTCCCTCAGACCCGACGAGTAAGCTGCTAGCGTCGCTGATGTGGCGGCTGTGCTTCCCGGGCTGGCAGAAACCTGCCGCGCCCGCCCTCCGCCACAGCTCCCCCCCAAACACCCACACAATCACCCATCTCTACCCATACCTATTCCCCCGCAGCCCCCCCTCAAATCGCCCCCTCACCATGTTGCCTGCCCCTTCCCACATCCCTTTACACTGCACCTTCATACCTTCTTTCCTTCCTTCTTTTCTCTCTCACCTTTCTGCCTCTTTCTCCCCCTCTTGCTTCCTCTCTTCCTGTCTTTCTGCCTTTCTTCCTTTTTCCATTCCTTCTCTCCAGCCATCCACCCACCCCATACTCTCCTTTCTCCCTCCCATCCATCCTTTTCTCTTCTGCTTCTCTCCCATTCCATCACACAGTGCTTACTCTCCTTTCTCCCCTTCTCTCTCTCTCCCTGTCTGTCTCTCTCCTTCTACCTTTCTCTGTACCTGCCTGCCTGCGTTCCTTCCTCCCCTCCCTTCGGGGGGGCGGGCCACTGCAGGGAGCCCTCCACCCCCCCGCTGCCCACTAGCGCCCACTGTATCTCTTATACAGCTTATACAGTGCTTCATAAGGTAAAAAAGGAAGAGAGAAACAGTTTAAAGAACAGTGGGAAGGCATCACCTTGGTGGCAGAGCCATGGGACTGCAAGATCCTGAGTTAAAACTGAGTCCATTTAAGCTTGCACCAACTGCTTCAGTGACTCCATCCAGCCACCTCATTCTCTGTCATCCCCTTCTTCTTTTGCCTTCAATCGCTCCCAGCATTAGGCTCTTCTCCAGGGAGTCCTTCCTTCTCATGAGGTGGTCAAAGTATTGGAGTTTCATTATATGTGTTGTTAAATTGTGATTGTCCTTTTCCCCGATCAATATTTTTCAGCATGACCCCAGATAGATACAGACATCAGATATAGAAGCCATGAGCAACCAAGATGTATATTTCTACATCCTAAGAAAATCCTAAGCAATTGGTGCAAACTTAAATGGACTTCGAGGAATGGTAGAGGACAGGAAGGCCTGGAGGATCATTGTCCATGGGGTTGCCATGGGTAGGACACAACTTCGCACCTAACAACAACAAAGAAAACCCCAATTTTGCTGAAGTATCAAAAATCTTTTTTTAAAAACAAAACAACTGCTGGGAGTTTAAAAAAAACACAACAAAATAATAGATGAATGCCTTCTCTGTAGCCTATGTATAACTGCTACAGTACTGTCAGATTCAAGCCTTGGTTCCTGTCAGTAGATAATAATATCTTTAACATGTCCGCGGCGCCTCAGGGTCTGGCCACCCAACAAGAATTCAGCAACTTGTTATTACCCAGTTTGCCTGACTCACCCATGGCAGGCTGCTTGCTACTTTTCAAGAGCAGCCAACCCATGAAAGCTGGTGTGGTGTAGTAAGCTAAATTTTCATACTAGGGTCTTAGAACCCACATTTCAACCCTTCTGTACTGTGAAAGCTCAGTGTGCCCTTGGACCAGTCACACATTCTCATCCTAATCTGACTCACAGGTACATATCAGTAGTACATGCCTAGCATATGCCTTTATTTTAAAGAAAACTTAGAACTAAAAATATAAAGTATCAACAAAGCAAGCTCACCTTGCAAATGTGTATGTTAGAGGTATGCTAATAAGGGAGCCACAATTGGTTACATTTGCATCTGAGTGTCAATCAGCAAACAGATTTTTTCCCTCTAAAATCGTTGTGCCTTCCAACCACTTCATAATTCTAGACTTAGATTTAAAACGCTCTGCTTCACTCTCCTTTTCTGTATTTTCTCTTCTCCATCCCCCCTACTCCTTTCTTGTTCCTTCTTTTCTGTGACCATTTATGCACTGGGAATTTCACTGCCCCAGGTCCTGTGCAGGAGCACAAATGGGGGGCGGATGAGTCACACAGGGCCAAATGCTCCCCCGTATGAGTGCAGAAAGAGGTGGAGCAACCTGCCACAACTAAAACTCCAGCCTGCAGCCCGGCATGAAACCTCCAGTGCGTAAACAGTCTATATATGCATTCCTACTGTTAGTTTACTGTCTTGGTGTCTCCCACGTCTACCTTCTTGCCTTCTGTCACACTTCTGCTGATGTCTGAACAGCTGCTCTCTGATAATCAGGCTGCATTCCTCTCTTATTTTAAATTTTATTTTATTTATAATTGGATTTATAAGACTGCCCCCTTTGCCCAGTTCCTTAAGACCTTTTTCTTAAACAAATCTTAAAAAACGAACAATCGCTTTTCTTGAAGACCATTTACACCATTCAGTTGTTTCACCGACCTTAGGTCAGGAACCTAATCATTTTTGTGTTTGGTACAGCACCAAGCATGTTATGAGCATGAAATAAACGTTAAGTAGAAAAACTGATACCAGTAGCAGTGGTGGTAGTAATACACAAAAGTTGTTGGTTAAAGCGTGAGAATATAAGACCACAGACTATACACACATACCTAGGAATAGGTAATGAGATTCACTTCTAAGTAAATATACATCTATTTAATTAGTGAAAAATATTTATTATTATAAACAAAATTTGTGGTAGGGTATGAGCTTTTGTGAGTCACTGTTTAGTTCTTAAGATATCGGATGTAGTGTAGTGACTCACAAATACTCATTTCTGGCCACAAACTTTGTTACTCCTTAAGGTGCTACCATACTCTTTTCAACAGGGAATCACATAATGCGGCAAGATGGCCACCGGGGCGGATGGAAGGCATTAGCTCCTCCGTCCTTTGAATTTTTAGGGTTTCTTTTTTCATTGTTCAGCCCCGAACTTGTCAACCGGGTAGGGCAGAGACCACCCCAACTGTTAACTAGAAGAGCAGTTTCTAAAGACTGAAAGCTGGGAAGAAAGCTGGGAAGAAAGCTGCAGGGAGTGCCGAGGAGAGCGGAGTGGCCGAGAGACAGCAGACGAGCTGGCTGGAGACGAAGAGGGCAAGTGGAGGGGGATTGAGAGGAGAAAGTGAGAGACTGGGAGAGTTGAAGAACAAGGAACTGGGAAGGAGTCGGAGAGCTTTTGAGCAGAAAAGCCGGAGCGGTTAATGCTGAGCTAATAGTTAACATCTGAGCTACGTGGAACTTACTGTGTGCGGAGGACCAGCACAATTCAGTAGCTGGCCTGAGAGCAGCAGGAGCTGCGTTGTTCTGTGTTTAGCTGGCGTCGCCTAGAGAGTTTTCCCACATCATTGGAATGGAAAAATGCTATGCGGTCACTTTAACGCTGCATGGCTCGCTCTTCTGCTACTCCCCCTCTCCCCCCACCCCCTCTCACTGCCCTCTTCTTGGAGGACGAGTGGGAGCTCTTGTTGCAAGGACTGCACACTTTTGATCCATCCAGCAGGTGTTGGCACAGAAAACAGCTTCCCCCAACTCGAAGCTTGGGAGGATTCAGCCTGGAAGATTGGTTGCAGTGTGGGACCTTGTCTGTCTCACTCAGCTGTGGCAGAGCTGTTGAGAGCAGAACGGACCCCTGCATTCCACGCATTCCATGCTGGAGCAATCAAGATCAGAGCCCCTGCTGCTACAAAGTGCAACGGCAACATCCGAAGAGTAGGAGAAGAAGGAGACTGTCTCAAGCTACCCCCCTGCGCCACCTCCTGAATGTTGACAAAACTGCTCTGACTAAGTTCTATTTAGTTGGGGGACGGGATTTTATTTTTCCAGAGTGTTAGGTAGGGGTGGAAGGCCAGAGGAGAGCAGCTGGGTACTCAGCTGGATCCTCGGTATAACACCCTGGATAGCTAGTGGGTGGGACCAGTATAGCTGTAGTTAGTCGAGGGTGGGTTTTGAGGGAGGGTTTTTGAGGGGGGATTGGGACGGGAGGGATTGGGTTGGGAGGTTTTTAGACAGCTATTAGAACTGTTAGATGAAGAACTGCCCTACATGGTGGCCTAGGGAAGAGAGTGTGGCCATTGAGATGGGGATCCGGCCCGGGGCTATAATTCCAGTTCTTCTGGGCCAAGGCAAACATAGCGGTGGGAGGAGATTCAATAATAGGGGGGCAACGACGTACGTAGGTCCAAGAAGGCCCCAACCGTGGAATTTCCACGCACGGTGGCCTGGTCGATATGGACGTTGCCCTTCAAATCTTCGTCCCATCCCCAGGTTCATGGGGGAGAAGGCTAGGGTGGAACCGGTGTTGATCCTATGCAATGCCAGGTCAATAAACAACAAGTCCTCAACCCTGCGGGATTACTTCGTAAGGCATGAGGCTGACCTGGCTTGCGTGATGGAAAGCTGGGTGCGTGAAGGCGAGACCGTCGCCTTGAAAGATCTGGCACCGCCTGGGTTTTCTGTCCTGCATCAACCCCGGCTCCATGGGAGGGGAGGGAGGGTGGCAATTCTGGTCAGAGAGACCTTCTCCTTCAGAGCTCTCCCTGCGCCAACGATTCCGGGGATTGAGTGTGTCGGTCTTGGGTGGGAATCGGTCGAGAACGTGGCGATCTGGTTGGTGTACCGATCACCCACTGCCCCGCCCGATTCCCTGCCAGGCCTGCTGGAGGCGGTGGCTGCCTGGACGTTGCAGTACCCAAAACTTTTAGTTTTGGGGGACTTCAACGGTCATGCGGATGTGCCGTCTTCAGGACTTGGCCTGGATCTAGTGTCAGCCATGGAGACACTAGGGTTCTCGCAGATTGTTGCTGGTCCCACCCATCAGGCTGGTCACACCCTCGATTTGATCTTTGGTGCAGGTGTAGCGGTAGATCTGGTGGCGAATAACATCGTTCCATGGTCAGACCACCATGCCCTGAAGGCTCGACTGAGGATACCACCCCCTCTCCGTTTGGGTGACGGACGTATTCTAGTCCGCCCGCGGAGACTCATGGAATCTGAGAGATTCCTGAATGCCCTGCGGGACCCGATGCCCTCCGGCACCTCGTTGACGGCCTTGGTGGAGGACTGGCAGTCCCGCCTTACGGCCGCCATTGACGAGATTGCCTTCGCCTCAAACAGGCTCCATGGTATTCCCAGGAGCTTCGGGAGAGGAAGAAGGAAGTGAGACGGCTTGAGCGAGTGTGGAGGAAGACTCGTGACGAAGCTACAAGGACATCTCATCGCACGCTTATGAAGGCGTATGAGAATGCGGTGAAAGCGGCGAAACGAGACTTCTACGCTGCAGAAATCGCGTCCGCAAGCTCTCGCCCAGCACAATTATTTAAGGTAATTAGATCACTTACCGCCCTGGAAGAAGGGCGACAAACGATAAGGGAATTGGAATTGAGCTGTGTGGCATTATCGAGCTATTTTGTGGACAAAGTCCTGTCGCTCCGCCGTGACCTACCTGCCACGATTGATATAGTTAGTGAACTGGAAGCTCCGTGGCCGTCAAGGGGGTTAGTGTTTGATGGCTTCAGGCGGCTCACTGTAACCCTATTGGACAAGTTACTGGGTTCAGTGAGGGCGACCACTTGCCCCTTGGATCCCTGTCCGTCCTGGTTGCTCAAATCGGGCGACCAGCGGATAGGAGGCCCCTTGAGGGAGATTGTCAACCTCTCCTTAACATCTGGAGAGTTTCCCAAGGGGCTCAAGGAAGCAGTGGTACACCCCTTACTGAAAAAGCCATCATTGGACCCGCGGAACCCCGCCAGTTACCGCCCAGTTTCGCATTTGGCGTTTCTGGGTAAGGTGATAGAGCGGGCCGCAGCGGACCAACTCCTAGGTTTCTTGGATGAAACTTCGGCCCTCGACCCATACCAGTCTGGCTTCCGCCCTGGCCACAGGGTGGAGACCGTGCTGGTCGCCCTCACGGATGATATCCGGCGCCAGCTGGATCGGGGCGGCTCCGCCATTCTCGTGCTTCTAGACCTGTCGGCCGCATTTGATGTGGTCGACCACGAGTTATTGGTACACCGCCTCGCCGGAGCTGGAATAAGGGGGACTGCGCTTCAATGGCTGGTCTCCTTCCTCCAGAACCGGACGCAGAGGGTTGCAATGGGGGAGAGTATGTCGAGCCCTTGTGAGCTCCCTTGTGGGGTTCCGCAGGGGGCGATACTCTCTCCCACACTTTTTAACATCTATATGCGCCCTCTAGCCCAGCTGGTCCGGGGCTATGGGCTGGGTTGCCACCAATATGCGGATGACACCCAGCTCTACTTCCTAATGGACGGCCGGCCGGACTCCACCCCGGATACATTTGCCAGCTGTTTGGAAGCGGTAGCTGGATGGCTCAGGCAGAGTCGCCTGAAACTCAACCCCTCCAAGACGTAGGTCCTGTGGCTGGGCAGAAGAGGGCAGGACCAGGAAGCGCGCCTCCCATGCCTGAACGGGGTGCAATTAACACCTGCACCAGTTGCCAGGAATTTGGGAGTGACATTTGATGCCTCCCTCTCTATGGAGGCTCAGGTCACCAAGGTAGCTCGGACGGCATTTTTCCATCTTCGCCAAGCCCGGCTACTAGCGCCCTACCTGTCCTCGGAACACCTGGCCACAGTGATCCATGCAACGGTCACTTCCAGATTAGACTTCTGTAACTCGCTCTACGCGGGCCTTCCCTTGTCTTTGACTCGGAAGTTACAGCTGGTCCAAAATGCGGCTGCCAGGGTCCTCACTAGAACACCTTTGAGGGCCCACATTCAGCCGGTGCTTCGTCATCTGCACTGGTTACCAGTTTGTTTCCGAATCAGATTCAAGGTATTGGTATTGACCTTTAAGGCTATACGCGGCCTGGGTCCCGTCTACCTGCGGGACCGCTTGGTTGCTTATGCCCCCCACAGGGCACTCCGCTCTGCGGGTATGAATTTACTGGTTGTCCCGGGCCCACGGGATGCTCGCCTGGCCTCGACCCGGACCAGGGCCTTTTCAGTCCTGGCCCCAACCTGGTGGAACGAGCTCCCAGAAGAACTAAGGGCCCTGCAGGATCTACCAGCTTTCCGCAGGGCCTGTAAGACGGAGCTCTTCCGCCAGGCATATGGTTGAGGCCAGGGCAGCTCTCCCACTAATCCATCAGAGGATCCCCTCCAATATTGAGATCTCTAACACCGAGATCATGGTTAGATGTATTGTATTGGTGCCACCCTCTTCTGAACATTATTCTCTCCACCAGGCTGAACTAAGATCAGAATTGTGACCACCGCCGCTATATGTTATGTGATATGTTATATGTAACTTTTAATTGGGGTTTTTATGGGGATTTTATTGTGTTTTAACTATTTATGTTGTAAACCGCCCTGAGACCTATTGGGAGAAGGGCGGTCTAAAAATGTAATAATAATAATAATAATAATAATAATAATAATAATAATAATAATAATAATAATAATAATAATAATAATAATAATAATAATAATAATAATAATAATAATAATAATAATAATAAATGCACGGCATGGTAGCGGATGAGACCCAGTGAACCCTGGCAAAGTGGTGGCTCGTACAGGGATTCCTGGAGGTCCACCCCACCTGGGACCTTTCATTTCTCCTATCCCTCCCCGGACTGGACAATCAGCCCAATAATACGTCCCGCTACCTTCCAAGGACCCTCTGTGGTAGGAAGAACTGCAGAACCTTGTGGCAATCAAAGCTTCATCAGGGCTGGAAGAAACCCGGAAGCCATGGGGAGGCACAACAGGCGGAGATGCTCAAAGCCCTCCTGAGCCACAAACTACCATGGATTTCAAAGCATTTGGAAAGTGGATGGCCGAGCATCATTCCCAAACATTAGAGAGAATGCTACGGCATCAACAAGAGGCACAAGAGACCTTGTTACAACGCTTTCAACAGTCAGTAGAGACTTTGGCCTCCACAGGGGTAGAGAGAGGTAGAGATGATGGGATACCCAAATCACCCATGTTCGCACTCACCAAGCTAATGGCAGAGGATGACGTCGAGGCATTCTTGGAAGCATTTGAGAGAATGGCAGAAGCTGCCAAATGGCCGAAAAAACACTGGCCTTTCATAGTGGGACCATATTAGACTGGAGAGGCCCTAGCAGCCCTGAAAGCCCTAGACAGAGATTCAGCTTCCTCCTATGACACTTTGAAGTCAGCTATTCTAGATCAATACTAGATTACTCCTGGAACACAAAGATAGAGGTTTCGTGCAGTGGTATATCAGCCCAGCAAGAGACCCCGTACCCTAGTTATATGGCTTAGAAATTTAGCGTTTCGCTGGTTGCTCCCAACATCAGAGGAGAGTAAACAAATAGTGGAAGAGATAGTTTTGGAGCAGCTGCTGACCATATGACCTTCGGGGGAGGGCGGTATATAAATCTAAATAAATAAATATTACCACCTCGGATGAGATACTGTGTTGGAAACTCTCTTCCCTGAAAGAGGCTACTGACTATTTAGAAAACATAGTGTCCACAGATCAAAGAAATGTGGCTAAGGATCTGAACCACACTGGAGCTGTGCTACAAACCAGGGCTAAAGAATCTGGTCCCAACAGAACACCAGACAGCAGTATGAAGGGCCAGGCCAGGCCAGCTTCACCCTGGGGAGGGGGCCCTGGCAACCCCATCTGGCAGCTCCCTGCTCCTGAGGGTCGAGGGGGATGCCCAGGGCCTCCAAAACCCCATTCTGAGCAAGAGACAGCACCCAGAAGAATGCCTCCTGCCCTGACCCAAGGGCCCTGCTTTACCTGTGGGCAGTGGGGTCATTACCGAAAAGAGTGCCCCTTCATGGAATGCGACCTTAGTTGGGCAGAATCACTCCAAGCATCCAGTCCTGAGGGAGCCACAAAGCCCACACCCCTCTTGGTATCAGTGGGGTTGGGTTGAACCACCTATGTAGCATTGTTAGACAGTGGGAGTTCAGTCTCCATGATTTGCACTGAGCTGTTACCGGCCAACTTACCTGTACAGAGGTGGATTGAAATTACTTGCTTCCATGGGCATACCGTAAAATGTCTCATTATCCAAGTCAGTGACTTATTTAGGCAAGACTCACGATATAGAATTGACAAGGGTAAAAACCCTGCCCTACAGTCTGCGATGGGGTAGGGTTTCCCCAGACTTTGCTCAACTCATGGAACAAGCCTTGTCATCTAGACACTCCAGAGTATGTACCTTGCTGCTAGAAGATGTTGCTGAGGATCACGGGCAAGGACACTCCACTCTCCCTCCGGGGGTTGTAGTTGCCAGCAGGGTAGGAGTCGACCCAGAGGAATCCAATGGTGAGGAAGGCCCCAGGGTGGAAGCCCCTCCCATGACCAATACAGATGTGCAGCACACCTGGGCCCAGGACCCGGATTTCTTGGAGGCACAATGGCAAGACTCAGCATTGGAGGATCTAGGGCAGGCAGTAGTAGTCCATGAATGCCAGGTAAGGGACGGTCGGAGGGCTGCGAGGTACCCTCAAGTCATCGTGGAGAAGGGGGTCTGGTACCAACTCCAAATGGATAGGGGACAAGTTCGGCGGCAACTCTTGGTCCCGGTTACATACTGGGGGGAGGTGCTTGAAAGTGCACATGATCATGAGTGGGCCAAACATCAGGGATACAAAGGCACCCTGACGAAAGTCCTACAGCAGTTCTTTTGGTTGACTGTGTCCAATGACGTGCAACACTTTTGTCGATCCTGCGGGATATGTCAAAGAACAGCTGGAAGAGCTACTTTAAAGGCCTCTCTTCAACCCCTTTCTGTCACCCACACTCCATTTGAGAAGATAGCCATGGATTTTGTAGGTCCTCTTCCCCATATGCCCCGGGGAGCTTGTTATATGTTGGTCATCACAGATTATGCCATCCGCAATCCCGAGGCTGTGGCTTTACAAAATATGAGGTGCCAGGCTCTCATGCAGCTATGGGCACATGCTGGCCTACCTCACTGCAAGACTCATGAAGCAGGTTTGCCAGAACCTAGGCATCAGGCAGATCTTTATGGATGGTGGAACGCCTAAACCAGATGATTAAAGGGATGCTGCGACGCCTAGCGTATAGGAGGTTTAACAATTGGGACTTATATCTGGATCCCCTATTATTCGCACACTGAGAAACATCTCAAGCTTCCCTCAGGTTCTCTCTGTTCAAACACATTTATGAGCATAAACCTTGAGGAATTCTGGAGGTGGTAGGGGGCCAATGGGATCCAGAACCAGATTCCCTGGGTAAAAAGCTTCAGGAGTTTGTACGCCAGTTACGACAGCGCCTATGTGACGTACAAGAAGAATCCAGAGACAACCTATGGTGAACCCAGGCCTACTAGAAGGCTCAATACGATGAGAGCAGTCAGTTACGAGCCATGCCTCAGGCCGCCTTGCTTGTTAACCAGTTGGAAGATGTCTGGTATTTGACAGCCTTAGACCTGACTAAAGGATACTGGCAGGTACCCGTGGCCCCAGAAGACCAGGAGAAGACTGCTTTTGCAATGCCCCAGGGACTCTTTCAGTTCAAAGTGATGCACTACTGTCCAACACGAAGTATAGGCCTCCATGGAGCCCGAACTGTTACCCCTTCCGGTGCCCGAATTCGATGGACTGCTAGATGTGTTCTCCCAGGTAATGAGCTGAACACTCGTCCTGCATTATCTGTTCTGCCCTCACTTTGATCCGGGCATGACCAGTCTGTCGGCGTTCCTCGTTTCCTTTCTTTTCACTTTCCTCCTTCGTCTCTCCCGCGTATGGGTCTGTGGCCGCTGCTCTCTGTTCCTGAGAGACTGCTACTCTGCCTGTGGTGAGAGGGTCTTTGTCTGCAAGTCAGGCCGTTCCTGACATCACCCCCCCCCTCAGGTAAGTTGGGCGGGTCGTCATCCTCAAACACTCTAGAGAGATAGTCTGCATTGATATTACTTTTCCCCGACCGATGACATATTCGGAAATCAAAAGGTAACAAGGACAAATACCATCTCAATAACGGGGGATTCTGATCTTTCACTCGGGCTAGCCAGAGTAATGGCTAATGCGGAGACCACCTGATGAAACCGCTGCATTAAGGTTTCTTGGGTCTCCTGCTGCTGCCGTGTCCACCTTTCCATTACCCAAGCTTGGTGTTCTGCCATCCACTTCCCAAACGTTTGAAAATCCATGGCTGTAGTAGCTTCTGCAGTTCCCTGCTTTGTCTTCCCTGTCTGCCCCTCCAGCTCTCTGCTCCTTGTCTCCTCCCCCTCTTGGGTTTCTGGGCATAACAAGGAACTGACTCCCAACAAAGAACGAGGCGGAATGCGCGGAATTACCGGTCCAAGGCGTGGTAAACCCCCAGGGATCCCCGTACGGGCCACCAATTTTTCAGGGTCCGGAGTTTCTTGTTCCTTCTCTGCCACGATGTTGGGAACTGAAGACCAGATCAGGAAAGATAGTTCTCAGGATAGGTAGCATCTCAGAACGGAGTCCTGTCGAATTATTCTCATTTACGACTCCAGGGTTCAGAATAGTTTCCTCACTATGCTGAACCCCGCCTCCTCACAGACGCCGACTGCCCCATTTAAATATCCTTCCTCTCCTCGTCCCCACCTCCCAAGCCCTCAAGAGCCTCCCACTAGTTCTTCTGGGCACGCCCGTTCTGCATTATCTGTTCTGCCCTCACTTTGATCCGGGCGTGACCAGTCTGTCGGCGTTCCTCGTTTCCTTTCTTTTCACTTTCCTCCTTCATCTCTCCTGCATATGGGTCTGTGGCCGCTGCTCCCTGTTCCTGAGAGACTGCTACTCTGCCTGTGGTGAGAGGGTCTTTGTCTGCAAGTCGGGCCATTCCTGACATCACCCCCCCCCCTCAGGTAAGTTGGGCGGGTCATCATCCTCAAACACTCTAGAGAGATAGTCTGCATTGACATTACTTTTCCCCGACCGATGACATATTGTGAAATCAAAAGGTAACAAGGATAAATACCATCTCAATAACCGGGGATTCTGATCTTTCACTCAGGCTAGCCAGAGTAAAGGCTCATGGTCAGTCACCAGATGAAAGGAATTCCCAGACAGGTAATATTGCAAAGTCCCTACAGCCCACTTGATGGCCAAGGCTTCACATTCAATGGCTGAATATTTTCATTTGGCAGGAGACAATTTTCTACTAAGAAACAATATAGGTTCCTCTTGTCCTTGCCTCTCCTGAGCCAAGACAACCCCGATTCCTGAACCAAAGGCATCTGTTTGTACTATGAAAGGTTTCTTGAAGTCAGGATTGTGCAGAGGAGTGGCCTGAGCTAATTGTTTCCATAGGTCCTCAAATGCTTGTCGCTTTTCCGTTGTCCACTCTATGGTATTAGGCTGTCCTTTACGTAGGCTATCTGTCAGGGAATTGGCCTTTGTAGAGAAATTAGGAATAAATTTCCCATAGTAGCCTATCATCCCTAGAAAGCGTTTCAGATGTTTCTTCATTGTGGGACGGGGTAGTTGTTGAATTCTTGTGACTTTCTCCGGAACTAGCTTCAATAGGCCCTTACACATAATGTATCCTAGATACTGCAACTCTTGAAAGCCAATACGGCTTTTCTTTGGATTCGCATGTAGCCCGGCTTGTTTCAATGTTTCGAAGACTCGGGATAGATGTTCTAAATGAGTCGGCCAATCTGGGCTGCATATTAAAATATCATCAATATAGGCTGAAGCGAACCCTTCACAGTTGGCCAAGGCTCTATCTACTAATCTCTGAAATGTTGCTGCTGTTCCATGGAGGCCAAAAGGCATTACCCGAAATTGAAATAGGCCCTGCGGAGTGGCAAATGCCGTCTTTTCTTGGTCCTCTGGAGCCACGGATACCTGCCAATAGCCTTTCGTGAGATCTAGCACTGATAGATACCTGGCCTCCCCCAGTTGTTCAATTAGCATGTCAGCCCGTGGCATAGGATAGGCATCAAACTGGGCCACCTGATTAACTTCTCCGAAATCTACACAGAAACGAGTGCTACCGTCCGGTTTGGGCACTAATACTATAGGACTTCGCCAAGCGCTTTGCGAGGGCTCAATTATCCCCATTTTGAGCATATCTTCTACCTCAGACTGCACTACTGGCCAACCCTTGGGAGGTATAGGCCTCCATGGAGCTCGAACTGTTACCCCTTCTGGTGTCCGAATTCGATGGACTGCTAGATGTGTTCTCCCGGGTAATGAGCTGAACACTTCTTTCCAGTTTTGCATTACCTCTCTAGCTTCTTGCACTTGTTGCTCATTCAAAGACGAATCTATATTAGGATTTGTGCTCTCCCCACCAGCCCAGGGGCTGGTGCCATCTGGTAACTCCCCGGGTTGGCATGCTAAATTGACTTGCCCATCTTCCCTGGTATACCATGGTTTTAAGCTATTCGCATGCAGTGGTCTACGAGCCCGTCTATGTTCGCCACACTGCACCTCAAATGTCACGGGGCCCAACACTTTAGTGACACGATACGGACCTCTCCACTGATCTCCCACGTGGGTCCCCAAGCTTTCACGATGAACTAACACGTCCTCCCCTACTTCAAATGTTCTTACTTTAGTGCCTTCATCGTATCTCTTTTTTTGCTTCTCTTGAGCCCGGTGTAGATTTTCGGTCGCGTGTGTTCTTATTTCCTGCAGCCGTTGCTGTAATTGCTGTACATACTCCTTTGGACGTTGACCGGGGGGTCCAGGATCAGGAGCCCATTGATCACCCACCAGTTCCAATATACCCCGAGGCTTACGTCCATACAAAAGCTCAAACGGTGAAAATGAAGCCTGAGGAGTTTCCCTAATAGCAAACAGTGAAGGGTCTAAGTACAGATCCCAATTACCAGCATGACTATATGCTAACCGGCGAAGCATTCCTTTAATCGTTCCATTCATCCGCTCCACCAACCCATCCGTCTGGGGGTGGTGAACAGCTGTAAAAATCTGTCGGATTCCCAAAGTTTGACATACCCACTTCATCCTTTGGGCCGTGAAAGGTGACCCTCGATCTGTCAACAGTTCTTTTGGTAGGCCCACTTGTGCAAACAGACACATCAGAGCCTGAGCTACCCCAGCACTCCGCATACTCCGCAAAGCCTCTGCTTTCGGGTATCTGGTGGCATAATCTACCATGACTAGCAGGTATCAATTACCTCGGGGTGTCCGTGGCAGGGGACCTACAAATTCCATGGCAATCAGTTCAAACAGGACTTGAATGATGGGAAGTGGATAGTACCTTAGGTACTCCCCCTTTGGCTGTTCTCTGACATACCTCACATGTACGACCGTATCTGCGGACATCCTCTGCTACTGCTGTCCAAAGGAAGCATTGTAAAACCCTGAGTAACGTCCCTCTAGACCCTTGATGCCCTGCCCACTCATGCTCATGGGCGCTCCCCAAGACTTCTCTCCGATAGGCCACTGGGACTAGCAACAGTTGCCTTTCTTCGCCTCTATCTTTTTGTAGTCTATACCACACCCCTTTCTCTACAACTACCTGGGGATACCTCTGGGCTCTTCGAGGATCCCTTACCTGTCCTTCCCATACAGACACAGCTTGCCATAGATCCTCTAATGCTGGATCAATTCCTTGGGCCTCTACGAAGTCAGGGTCTTGTGACTAGGTCTGTTGTATGTCAGCCTTCCCTGAGTCGAGCCCTCTCTCACTCTCTCCTTCATCCTCTTCTTCATCCTTTCCTTCTTCCCCGTTGCTGTCATCCTCCACTGGCGTTGTCTTCTCAGGTAAGTCTGCATTTTCCTTTGAGGTTCCTTCTCCAGGATCATCTTCAACTACCAGGTAGGCTTCAGCTTGAGTGTGCCATAAGGCCTTCTGCATCAACTGTTGAAATGCTGGAGCATCCCGACCCAACAAAAGGTCATATGGTAAGGTCTGCACCTTTGCTAACTCTAAAGTTTGTGCCCTCCCTAAATAGTTCACCGTCATCCATCTAATAGGACACGTCTCCAAATGACCATGGAAACAAGCTACTCGGGTCCAACGATGGACAGGAATCCCTGGAGGCACCAACTCTGCCCTAATCATTGAAACCGAGCTGTCACTATCTAATAAAGCTTGCCTAGGACCTTCATCTAACCAAACTTCTACCAATAAAGCAGGGGGCTTAAAGGGCTTGTTCACTGTTGTAACATTTAGAGACTCACCCCAACCTAAATCACACTCCATAAGGGGATATTCCTTACGGAAATGGCTCCACTGGCCACATGTGTAACATGGCCCCCTATTGCTCCCAGCATTCACAGGGGGAACAGGTGGAATAAGGTCTCTCCCACGACCTCCTTCCGCTCCCAGAGGACGGGCTCGACCTTCCCCTGAAGTGTAACGACCACCACTCACTGAACCTCCAGATCAAGAGGGCAACCCGACCTTGTATTTTCCTCAACCTGACACCTCTGTACCCTTGTTCGTCAGTACCTCTTTCCCTGTCCCTCCTGCCTTGCCCCCATCTTTAGGGTTGTTTTGCTGATTCGCGGCCACAACATTTTCTAAATACTCTGTGGCCTCTTTAAGTGTTCCGGGCTTCCAAAAAGAGACCCAGTGTCTTATACGGGGAGGAAGAATTGTCAACAACTGTTCCAAGACTACTTCATCTACTATCCTCTGCTCCCCGGGAGACCCCGGCAACAGCCACCGGGAGGCTAGATCCTTTAACTTGGTCACTAATGTCCTGGGCCGTTCAGTAGGCTGATAAACCACAGCTCGGAACTTTTGCCTTTGTGTTTCTGGCGTGATTTGGTATCTGTCCAATATAGCAGCCTTTAAAGACTCATCGGATGCTGCTTCCTCTCTACCTAATGCTTTCAATGCATCCTGGGCTTCTCCAACTAAATAGGGTCCCAATATAAAAGGCCATTGCTCTTTAGGCCACTTGGCCGCTTCTGCGGTTCTTTCAAAGGCTTCCAGGAAAGCTTTGATATCATCTTCAGCTGACATCTTGGTTAATGCAAAGGTGGGAGGTTTTGGCAATGCTATTGGATTAGTATTACCAGCACTGCCAGCTAATGCGGAGACCGCCTGATGAAACCGCTGCATTAAGGTTTCTTGGGCCTCCTGCTGCTGCCGTGCCATCCTTTCCATTACTTGAGCTTGGTGTTCTGCCATCCACTTCCCAAACATTTCAAAATCCATGGCTGTAGGAGCTTCTGCAGTTCCCTGCTTTGTCTTCCCTGTCTGCCCCTCCAGCTCTCTGCTCCTTGTCTCCTCCCCCTCTTGGGTTTCTATCAGACTTGTAGCTCTGGCTGCAGGGGGCGGGGTAGCTTGAAGGCTAGCTGAGCATAACAAGGAACTGACTCCCGACAAAGAACGAGGCTGAATGCGCGGAATTACCGGTCCAAGGTAAGCCCTCAAGAACCTCCCACCAGTTCTTCCGGGCACGCCTGTTCTGCATTATCTGTTCTGCCCTCACTTTGATCCGGGCTCGACCAGTCTGTCGGCATTCCTCATTTCCTTTCTTTTCACTTTCCTCCTTCGTCTCTCCTGCGTACAGGTCTGTGGCCGCTGCTCCCTGTTCCTGAGAGACAGCTACTCTGCCTGTGGTGAGAGGGTCTTTGTCTGCAAGTCGGGCTGTTCCCGACAGTAGGAATCTCTCGCCGGCAGAGCTCAAGTATTTGGCCATAGAGCGGGAAGCTTTAGCAATTAAGTCATCTGTAGGGGCACTACAGTATTATCTAAACTGTAATCTTCTTGTTCTAGTAACTGATCATGCTCCTCTCCTATGGCTGGCTCGGGCCAAAGACCATAACCCATTGCTCCTATGCTGGTATTTATCGCTACTACCCTTTGACTTCACCATGCACCATCGTCCAGACAACACTAAGGTGAATGCCGATTACTTTTCCAGGGTCCATGACGACGACCTGAAACCGCAGACTGAGGGGAGACTGGTGTTGGGAACTCACAGCCCGACTTCGAAGCCAGTGCCCTGGTGACCAGCGACAGCATGCTTACCATGGAGTGTAATGACGAAGGCAGCTCAGGCTGATCAGGAGGCAAGGAGGCTTCAGAGCACAGGCGGATGGCTGTGGGAGGCAAGTCGCGGCTGCGGGAATCGACCCAAAAGTTGGAAGCAGCTAAGGGACATTCTGTGAAGCCACGCTCTACTTGTGAACTCGGGAGGTGGGGCCAGTCAGAAAAGGAAGAGTACTTAACTGACGACAACAGAGTCAATGAGGAGGAGTGGCTAGGAAGTAGCGGAGAGGTTACTGTGAGCTTGGGGACAGAAAGTTCCTATTCTGAGTCCTGCCAAAGTTGTGAGAAATCAACTTCCCAGCCCTGCAGGCCTCAACCTGGCATGGTGGCGGAGAGAAGTGGCGGATGAACCCTGACAGAGGGTAAGTGGCATCAACACTCTTGGCAATGGTGTTCCCAGTGGTACATAAGTGTAAGCACTATTTGGGAAGTGCATGTGAGCATTGGAAGCATAAACAAACTAGCAAGTGGGCAAAGGAAGGTTGCATGAGTGAGCCATGGGGGAGGGAAAAGCCAGCAGGTACAGCAGGGGATACAGGATTGGAATGGGTGATAGTCTCTGTCAGGGTCCAACAAAACCTAGTAGTGGTTCTGTCCATGAGAACTGACACTTTGAAATGAACTCCAAAACTGATACAAGGTTCAACATCTGTGAGGAAAAACAACTTTCTATGCTCAGAGATGCCCTGCTAATTTAAAAGGTTATAATATGTTTAGTTTTAAATAGCTGTATTTTGTAATTTGTGTATTTGCTAGGTGGTCACATGGCACATGGTAATCATGAAGCTCTTTTGATTAATAATAAATGTGAATGTGACTTTGAGCTGTGGAGTGAATATTTATTTCTTTATTCAATATATATGCCATACCTCACTGTGAAATAGGCTCAGAGAAGTTTACAATTATTAATACATTCAGATAAACAATACCTCCCCCCACCCACCCACTAGATATCCTCCAGTGGGCTAATCATACTGGATGATCTAAAACAAGGAGGGAACCAAGGTGAAGGAGGGAGGTTTGTATTGTAACCAGACAGCCCTGAGTTCAGCCATAGCCTTGGCAGAAGAATTGTGCTGAGCTGCACCTACTTGGCCAGCTTGTTGTGCTGAGGCAGGAGGGTGAGAGCCAGAGTCCAGAGTCAAGTCCAGGAGGTCAAGAGCCAGAGAGACAGTTGACACAGTAAGCAGGGTAGGGAACCGAGTAAAGTTGAGCCAGGGTCAAGACTCAGCTAAACAGCCAAAGCCAAACCATGGTCAAAAGCCAGGGATGAAGTCAGAATCCAAGCCATAGATCTAGAACTGGGAGTGTAGTCAGGGACCCAAAGCCAAGGGTCTGGAGCTAGAAGCATAGTCAAGAGTCAGGACAAAGTCAGGAATCATGAGACAGTCAGGCAGAGCCTCACCATAGTGAACTGGAATAAGGAGTTGATTGCAAACACAGACAGGGAACACATACATTGCAGCCATGAAGGACCTTGCAGCAAGGTCCTCCTGAATACACAGAGCAGAGTGGAGTGATCCTCAGCCAGAGGGCTTGCAGCTGGACCTAACCCTCATCAGAGAAAGGAGATGCAGCTGGGCCCCATCTATCTTCACAGTGAGCTGACAGGAATTCCCATCTCCCAAGAGCTGTCAAGGTAGATCTCCTTCATCAACACTGCCATTCAAGGCTTGCCAGGGTCTGGGACTACCAGTGCTGCTCCTCTGGTGAGTCTTCAAGGCTGGTGGGCATCCTGTCCCATGGTTTCACATAGTAGGGCTGGGTCGCAGCCTAGCTGGTACCAGGCTGCTCATCCTCTGGGAGAGCAGACAGCTCCTGGTCTTTGGCAACTGGGTCTCTGGTGGCTCCAAGAGATCCTCTGACTTTGGAGCTCCCCCTGGTACCAGAATGGAGTGTGTGGACATGACAAGAATGACATTTTGCAGGTACTATGGAACATTGACAGCTTTGCCAGGGCCCAGATTTTGACTGGCAACACATTCTTCCAGATTGGTCCCAGAGCCAAAAAGCCCCTGGCTCTGACTGAGGTCAGGTGAATGTCTTTGGGACCATGGATTACCAACATGTTAGTGGTTACAGAGTACAATGCTATCCAGGGAATATATTGAGAGATACCATCCCATAGGTACACAGGGCCCAATCTATTTCAATGCCAAAACCTTGGACTTGATCCAGAACTCCATGGGTAGCCAAAGCAATTGCTGGAGGACAGGTTGAATATGAGCCATCCGCAGGGTCCCCCCATGGATCCATGCATCTATATTCTGTAATTTCTGCATAAGGGTAGCCCTGTGTAGACTGAGTTATAGTAATGCAGCCTGGAATAGGGTTGTGCACGATGGGCCCAATTCGGACCAATTCAGATGAAGCCGAATCGTCTAAATTGCTTTGGAGCCAATGCAAGTCAATGGCACTATTGACTTGCATTGTAAATCCTGCTTTCTCACCTTTCCCGTGGAAGGGGAGAGGGGTGTAAGTTACACCCCTCAAACTTCTCGGATAGGTCAGGGAGAGTCTTCCCTGACTCCCCTCCAATTTTCAAGAAGATTGGAGCAAGGGGTCTAATCCTAGGGGCTTCCAAATAGGGTGACCCCATCTGGCCTATTATATCCTATGATGGGAACCAATATCAGACTAGAGATTTGGTCTCATAGAAGTTTGTAACCTACACTCCCTCCTCTCCAGCCCCGGGAAAGGCAGGGAAGCAGAGATTTCCAATTGACTTGCCTTGGAAATCCCTGATTCCCCACTTTTCCCAGAGGCTGAGTGTGTTTGTGTTTAACTTACAGCCCTCAAACTTGCAGGGTAGCTCAGGAAGGGTCTTCCCTGACCCCCTCCATGTTTCAAGAAGATTGGACCAGGGGGTCAAATCCTAGGGGCTCCCAAAGAGTGTGGCCCTATCCACCCCATTATATCCAATGGAGATTCGGCCCCATAGGAGAGGTGTCAGGGAAGACCCTCCCTGAGCTACCCTGCAAGTTTGAGGGCTGTGACTTAAACACGCACATACCCAGCCCCCAGGAAAGGCAGGGCAACAGGAAGGGATTCTCTCTCCCAGATCTGGCATGCAAATGCCACCCTCCAGCCAGGAGATGATGGGAACAGACAGAAATTGCTGCTCATCTTCACTCAGAGAGCAGTTCCCCCATTCCCATCACCTACCCTGGGATAAAGGGACATTGCATGCCAGAGGTGCAGGGGAAACTATGGTTGGCAGCCTAAGCAGTGCTTCGGTGCCAGCCTCCAGATGAGAACTGGAGAACCACTGAGATCCACTCAGAGCTCACTAGGATTCCCCTGGAAAGAAGACTGGTGCCCTGCAAAGGTGTATGTTTGGGGAAAATCTGCCTGGAACACTAGTAATGAAGGGAAGCCAACTTCCAGGGAAGACCTGGAGATCACAAAAAAAAAACCCCACACACACACTCTACAGAAGGGGGGAAGTCTACGGTGCTGACCCACAAACCCCAGGAAAGCCTCAGAGAGCAAATGGAGGAGCTCAGGGTAATCTGGGTGCTTCATCCATGCTGTAGTCATCACTGGCTCTCCCACCCAGCCTCCCCCCATCTAACAAATACAGAAAAATCAAGAGTAAGAATCACTTTTCACAACCCAAAGGAGTCTCAAAGCAGCTTCCAATCACCTTTTCCTTCCTCTGCTGTGGACTTCAACCTCAACCAAGTGCTCCCCTCGGGCCACATCCTAAGAGAGCCCTGACAGAACTGCTCTGGGAGAACAGACCTGGAAGGAAACAGACAAATCCCGCCCCCCACCCCCCAGATGTCCACATGCATTGAACACAGGTGGGGAATCAAACAACCTGGCTGTCAAAGGCCACCACCTTCAACCACAACTTCAAGTGCTCTCCACAGGCCACATCCTGAGAGAGCCCTGTCAGAATTGCTCTGGGAGAACAGCTCTGGCAGGAAATAGACAAATCACCACACACATGAAACTCCTGGGCACCCCTTGCTAACTGATGGGTTGCTTCTTGGGTTTAACATGAGCTCACTTGGGAGAAGTTTTCCAAATGGGTGGCGTCATTGAGGGCCCGAGATTTTATCTCTGGCCCTCTGTTATTTTGTCTGCTGAGTGCTGAATCTTTATGGGGGGGGGGATTTTAGATTGGGCAATGGTCCAGTCTCTGACTTTTAACCTTGGGTGAGCATTTTTCAATCACGCCACCCAGAACAGATTCAGAGGGGATGCAGTCACAACAATTCTGTGCTCACCTCAGTCTTCCCCCAGGAATGATTCTGGGTAGCCAAGAGCCGGCAAGTTGACCTTCAGGAAGACCAATTGCTGGACACTTTCGGGTGCCAGGCGGGAGTGATACTCACAGACAGTGCTGCTAGAATGGGAAAATGCCCGCTCACTCTGGACGCTCACTGGCGGGCACGAAAGACAGACACAGGCCAGGCAGGAGAGGACCAGCCAGACCGCCTTCATCCTGGCCCAGTATCTTAATGGACAGCTACTCTGGGACCCCTGGGGCTCACCGAGGTAAGCCCTCCCCATCCCAGAGGCACTGCCCTCCCTCAGGCATCCACTGCCCTGAGAGCAAGGAGTGGGCTGGAGGAAGCCCAGCAAGAAGTCCTCCTGCACAGGCTTCTCTCTGGGGTGGCCTGCAGGGGCTGATCTGGCAGTAGAGGCTGGGGGGAAGGAGCAGCGGACATGCTGGCTCCTTCCTCCCCTGCCTGGCCTGCCTTCTCAGCCTCCATAGATATCTACCAGATTAGCCTCTGAATGAGCAACTTGTGCCATTCTGATAGGCTCCTCTCCCTCTCTGCTATGCTGCCCTTAAAGCGCAAATTACACATGGCTGCAACAGTGTGGGCCATTCCGCACCAGGATCTATGTGGCAAATTGGTTGTGGGATGAAAAAACGCCATTTTAAATAGTGGAATTCGTCATTATGCATACCTGGCTTTGTAGTGGAATCCAGTTGCGTTTCTATCGTTTCCCACAGGTTTCCGGTCTCGGCAAAAATTGCTAGCCAGGAAGCGATATTGCCGAGCTCGTCCCGCCCCTGGCCGTCAAGCAGCCACTGGGCGGCCGTTATCATGATCCCAAAAAGCCCCTTTCACTTTAAGGAAGTTAAAAAAAAAACACACGTTGCAACGAATCTGCGTTGATTCGTTGCAACGGAGAGATCCATCTAGGTAGCAGGTGGTGTTTGAGCTGCCATTTCATCATTGCCACGCTCCCCCCAAGTGAAAAAAAATTAACCCTCCCCCCGGCACGGGCACAATTTTCGGCCGAAAATACAGTAAAATTAAAGGGAAAATAAACCAGCAAACGGGGCTGTGTGTTGTTTTGTGCTTGGTGACTTAAAACAGCTCTGCTGCCAGGGAAGCCTCGCTGGGTAAATGAAGGTTTGCCGGTGCGTTGATCTCCGCTAGCTTGGAGAAAAAAAATGGCAATCGCTTCGTCGGAAGATCAGAGGAGAGAGCTAGGGGGCGGGACTTTGCAGGAACCACAAAAATGGTAACGCGCAGAACTTTTTTGCTAGTGTTGCTGATTGGTTGCAAGAGTGTAGCGCTTTCCGGAGGGTGAATCCACTTTTTGGGATTTCCCTGAAAGCGCTACAACGAAGCGCTTTTTGGTGATCGGTTTCAGGAGTGTTGCAGATTGTCAACGACGTTGTGCATAATGGCAATTTCAATTTGTAACCATTGTGCTATTTTGGACGAGTGCAGAATGGCCCTGTATGTTCCTGACTTGCACAGGGACCCAAAGAGGTTCTCGAACCCTCTCAGGAGCCTCCTGGCAAGTGTGCACTTGGCTGGAATGATGTCTGCTTGTCCTTGAGCTTGGTCCACAATGGGGGTCATTACCTCATGGACCTTATGAACCATGGGCAAGAGTAGACCCAAACTCGCCATGTCAGATGAGAGCATTTCCGTGAAAGTCTTGAAGGACCCAAGAACTTCCATGGATTAGGACATGGTCTCCCACACTCAGTTGGTGAACCATTCCCCAGGCATAAACATCCTTGTCTCCTGGACAAGGGTGTCTAAGGCTCTCCTTTGCTTCACCAAGTGCTCAAGCATGGCACGTGTGGAGTTCCAGCGTGTGCTGACGTCTCTGATCAAGGAGTGCTGCAGTACGCCCATCAGGACCTGCTTTCTCCGCAGCCTTGAGATGTCATATGAGCTGTGGGGAAAATGTGCTATGATCTTCTGGCACTTCTCAATGAGATGCCTGAAATTAATGGCTTCGACAGAAGAGACGTCGGCCACATGAAAGGGGTACCCTCCGATGGCCATGAGTGCAGCTAGTTCACTCCTTGGCCGGCGGCCTGATGCCTCGGGAGGCGCTTTGCGCCTCCCGAGGGGTCAGGCCGCCGGGCAGGGAGCCCCCGCCAGCCGCCCTGCGCGTGGCTGGTGGGAACTCCCGTGCCTAGCGACAACGGAGCTCCGAAAGATCCGCCCACAATCAAAGATGGCCGCCGAGGACCCGCCGAGGAGCCGAGGATGCCCCGCCGCCACTGCCCACCCTCGACAACGCCTCCTCTATAAGGTGCGCTACCTTCCCGCACGCTGCCCTGTCCCTCCCTCTGCCCCCACATGCTAGCGCCCATTGTATTTGGTTTACAATGGGCTCTTTTCCTAGTAACTGGTATAAAATGGCTGCCACTGGAAGCAAATCTATCCACAAAATGGCTGCCACAGCTTACCTTTAATCACACAGTGAAGATCATGCTGTTTGCAGTTGCTACCAAAACAACATTTTAAAATATTCGCAAACAAATGAATCTTCAACAACCAATCAGAAGCCTTGCTAGTCAAATGCTCTATCTGGTCCCATCCACTTTCTTGAGTACTTGGCAGGCACAGGGAAAGGCATAAATGAGTGTCGTGGTACCCATGGTCACAACTCTAGAGGCACCTGGGCTACATAGATGGTGTGCTTTGCTATGTTTCAGTGAGAATATTTTGGACAGTTGAGGCAGTTACTTTTAAATTAAATTATTTCCTTAATAGGATGCAAGTTACAAAATGTACCCTACCACATCGACTTTAAATAAACATTTTCTCCATATAAAACTTCAGTAAAATATTCATCGCTACTTTAGATGGCATCTTCTACATCTCATGCCATTTTTAAACATTTTTACTTGGCACAGCCCCCCCCCCCCAAAAAAAAAGGTGTTAAAAATGCCAGACAAAGATTTTACAAGGAATAAAACAGTCCAGCTCATTAAACTTATTTCGTATAGTTCTTAAAATCTTCATCAATGAAATGACAATGTAAACATCCACATTTGTAATCAGTTACCAAAGGAGAACAAGGGAGTAATTTGTGTCAGGTCCCATCATGCAGAATGGCTCAAGGTCAGTGGCAGGATCTACCACCATGAGGTCCAACCAAACCATCTGGAAAATCCCAAGGATATTAAGTTTTGCTGCTGTGCCCACATGTATAATCTGAAGAGAAATGTAAAAATGTAAAATAATTCTCAGGTGAGTGGTTGAGGCAAAACAAAAGTATACAATAAAGGGGTGTAAATAAAATTAAAAGCGGATTGTATGTTTTTAATATAACTTTAAAAAAAAATCTGAATTAAAGCCTGTACTGGGAAATACATGTCTTCTTATTTATTCATTCTCCTGAACAACTTAGTGTAATATGTCCAAGAACTGTATCCATCTGTCATGCAGGAATACCTTCCCAGATTTTAGGTTAATAAGAGAAAGTATTTCCATTCTCCTTATAAATTAAAATACTCACTTTTACAGTATAGTATAGGCAGATAGTATAGACATCACCCTGCCAACAAAAGTGCGTTTAGTCAAGGCTATGGTATTCCCAGTTGCAATGTATGGCTGTGAATGTTGGACCCATAAGGAAGGCCGAGCGTCAAAGAATTGAGGCTTTTGAACTCTGGTGCTGGAGAAGACTCTTGCGAGTCCCTTGGACTGCAAGGCGAACAAACCGGTCAGTCCTAGAGGAGATCAGCCCTGACTGCTCCTTAGAAGGCCAGATCCTGAAGATGAAACTCAAATACTTTGGCCACCTCATGAGAAGGAAGGACTCCCTGGAGAAGAGCCTAATGCTGGGAGCGATCGAGGGCAAAAGAAGAAGGGGACGACAGAGAATGAGGTGGCTGGATGGAGTCACTGAAGCAGTAGGTGCAAACTTAAATGGACTCCGGGGAATGGTAGAGGACAGGAAGGCCTGGAGGATCATTGTCCATGGGGTCGCGATGGGTCGGACACGACTTCGCACATAACAACAACAATAGGCAGATATGGATGAGTGTATGAATGGCCAATTCCACACAGGCGGAAAAGGCTGAAATAGCAGCCATATGGGGGTGGGACAAATCCCTGTGTCTATATGATGTTGCTGCCAGGCCGCTGCTCTCCCAGGCCTGGCACAGATCAGGCCCCAGAAGCCCTGCACTAAGGGAACACAGATTCTTCCACATTCCCTTTCAGTGCTGCGGGGGCCATCAGGGCCTCCGACCACTTAGTCATATTGGCTGCTTTCTTCCATTCTTTTCCATATCTGCAATGTACTACAATTCACAATTTCTTTATTTACTCCACCATTACCCGTCTATCTGTTATGATTGCTTACTTCATTGTTTGTTTATTGTCCTGATATTCTTATTGATGTTTCTCTTTCCACACCTATTTACCTGCTCCTATAGGAACAAGTAGAGTTCACAACAATGATTCCAAGCTGAGCTTTTTGCTCTTCCAGTAAAGTTGTCCTGAGATGTCTAACCAGAAGGGAATCACAAATCAATGGTCAGAGAGAGAGACGGAGGCAACCTCCTGGAGAAGCACGGATGCCTGCTTCATCATCTTACAGCTTGGGGGGAATGATTTGCCCATGACCTCAGGGGTGGATCTGGCTATGGCTATCATGCGGGACCTTCTCCTCATTCAGTGGACCTGCCCCAGGACTTATGTGATGTAGTCCGTGTTGCTGGAGTGTTGGGTTTGGCAGGGCGCTCTGACCCCCAGGAGAATGGACAAGGCAAGGAGGAAGATTTGTTTAACAGTGTCCTGATCCTGCATGTCAGATTTCTGCATGGTATTGCCTCATCCAGACATTTAAGTTTGGAGGTGTTATTCCAAGAGGATGGTATCCATTTGATGGATTGGGGTCAAGACTTTTGGCTGGGTTATATGGGAGCTGCCTTCTGGGGCTCACCTGGGCATAAGTGTTGGCGGGAGTGGGTGTAGGTTTACCTTTCCCTCTCAGTGGCAATTTGTATGGGGGCGGATCCTTAATCAGACGCAACCTGTTCCTGTGGGGCAGGTTGCTGTCCATGGGTGGGAGCTTCCTTAAGAAGCTGCACATGTGATCGGGGGCCACTTCCCATCTGGGAAGTTGCCTGTGTCACATGGTGGGGTGGCTGGGAGAGCTCCAAAAGAGGTGCGGTCTGGATCTGCTCCCATCACCTTTGGTGCACCTTCATTCATGTTTATTAAATTAAAGCTGTGGCCAAAAGTAAAAACCCATGTGTTGGTATTCTTTGTGCACCAAGGACTGCCCTCTTGCCTTGCAATATTGAGTATCAAGATTTAATGAGGAAAATACTCTAAGTAAGTCAATTGGAAATTAGGGAACTGAGAGACATAAATGACATAAACGGTCAGGGCCCAGTGTACCTGAGGGACCGCCTCCCCGCCTATGCCCCCAAAAGAGCTCTATGCTCTACTGCCTCCAATCAGCTAAGGATCCCTGGCCCTAAAGAAGTCTGTCTGGTCTCGACCAGGGCCAGAGCATTCTCTGTTCTGGCCCCTACCTGGTGGAACGAGCTCCCAGAGGAGATCAGGGCCCTGACGGAGCTTAAACAGTTCCGCAGGGCCTGTAGAAAGGAGCTCCTCCACCAGGCATTTGGCCGAGACCAGACATAATCTACAGCGACCAAGGGCCCCTTCTCCCCCCCCACCCCCCCTCAGAATTCAATCAATAAGCCACCCCCCTCAGAATCCCATCAACAAGCCCTGGACCTGTTTGTATTACGATTGTTTACTGTTATACTGTGTTGTGTTTGGTTGCAATTGTTGGTTATCGATGTACATGTTCTACAGACTGTTTTATGTATGGTTCTCTGTTATAATGTAAACCGCCCTGAGCCTCAGGGGAGGGCGGTATAGAAGTATGATAAATAAATAAATAAATAAATAAATAAATAAATAAATAAATAAATGAATGAATGAATGAATGAATGAATGAATGAATGAATGAATGAATGAATGAATGAATGAATAAGATTGAGGAGGAGTTTTGTACCCAGAATTTTAAATAATCAAATGAGTCTATAAGGCTATTACAATGTTTTTACAGAATACTGAAGTTACACATTGCCTTCCCCTTATGCATTTAAATCTTATGCATTTAAATAATCTTGCTATGTAATCACACTAAGTCTAGAGTCACATGTCTGGTCCATAATAAATGCATGAGCAATAAATATGTTGAACCTTTGTTACTAGTCAATGTAACCTAAAAAGATAATTCTGGAGAGTAGGGTTTTATATAAGGGGAGGGCACTCACTAAGGCTTGTTTTAGAGAAGGACTATTTTCTGTTTTTATGTGTTCATCTGCACTGGTTTGGACAACAGGTTTGGATACAGTTCAAAGTCTAACATCTCTAGATGTGTTGTGCTCTGTGGTCCGATTATTGTTAGGGACAACTTTCCAATGTTCTAGGATGAGTTTTGAGTAAGGAGGTTGAGAACGTATTCAGGAGTTGGATTCCTGGTATTTTAAGGGGTAACTGAGAAAACCAAAAATGATGACATGACACATATTAATTATGAGAAACGCACATAGAATGCACATTATTAATTTATTTATCATTTTATTTATTCACTAGGGGCAAAGCCCGTTGTATCCAAGAATACAACGGGCGCTAGAGCTTGGCAGTGGGATGAGGAAGGGGAGGGGTTTTCCAGGCTGTAAGGGCATGGGGTTGAATGTGTGTGTTGTGTGGGAGGTTGTGGTGGCATGGTGGCAAATGAGGCCATGGGTGTGGAGATATGGGTGTCAAGAACCTGTGGTGTGGAATGTTCATTGAGTGTGGGAGAGGACTGACCTTTGGGAATTGTGGCATAGTAGTTACAAGTGAGCTTTCCAGAGCCATGTCTTCAGATATGTGAAGGGAAAATCAGACTGGAGCCTCTTCTTAGGGGGAAAGTACATGGCAACCAATTCCTCCCAGTTCTGCGTCATTTCCCTTCTTCTGTGAATTAGGCCACATTCACCTAAATGTCCCTCTGCCCCAATACACATGGGGTAGTCACAGTACACAGGTGTCCACCCTGTTCCTTCTGTCTCCCATGTTTTCACTGTTGGTAAATGTTATGTGCCCACATGCTTCTTTCATGGTTGCTCCTTAGAAGAACGGATTTTTGTACCCTATTGCTTACTACCCAAAGGAGTCTCAAACTGGTTTACAAACACCTTTTCCATTTGTCTCTCCACAATAGTCAACCTGTGAGGTATGTGGGGTTGTGAGATATCTGAGAGAACTTGGAATGGGCCGCAGTGACCCAGCAGGCCTCAGGTGTCTCAAAGCATTTTCCAATCGTCTTCCCTTTCTCTCCCCATAGCAGACTCCACATGAGGGAGGTGGGGTAGCGAGCCTCACAGGGAAGCTGGCAACCCTAAGAGGAAGGGCTGGCCATAACCCATAGGCCAGGAGGGACACTCCTGCACCACTCCCTACCACCTGCAGGCAAAAATGGCTCATTTGAAGGCTGGACTCTGAGGCATTGTATGATTTTGAAGTCCCACCTCCAAACCTCCAGGAATATTTCCAACCCAGGGGTAGCCAACCTACAGGTGTAGCCTGGAGAGCTCCTGGAATTACAGCTTACCTGCAGAGTATAAAGATCAGCTCCCCAGGCAGAAAGGGCTACATTGGACAGGGTTGTGGTAGAGAAGAAACATTTAAGGCTTCCCACACAGGTTGTTGTTGAATTGAAAGACTTGAGGCCTACTGCACAGGGTTGTTGTGCAGATGAAACAGGAGACAAAAGAGCCAGTGTCCTCTGCAGAATAACGCTGTGCAGTGGCCTCAAATCTGCAGAGAGTTGCAAAGAAGAAAGACACATGGCTTGGCTGTGTCTAAGCTCTGGGCAGAGCAGTATTTTAAGTGAGAAGGGGCTTTTCTGTGGCCTCCCTATCAGCCAACTGTTTGGCAGAAGGGGAAAGTCCCCCCCCCAAAAAAGGAATGCCCTCAGGCTCCCCTGCGTTGCTCTTGGAAAGGCCTCCTTCCCTCAGTCAGGGCCTGTCACAGGCTCTTTGCAGCAGGCCTGAAGGGGGGAGGGGGAGCACTCTGCAGCCTCCTGCCAGCTCTGTCAGGGTTCTGAGGCAATTTACAGTTGGACATGACAGTTAGGACAACCTTGGGGTGAAAAGGGCTGGCGCAACCTGTCCAAGCCTCTGTTCTCATCCCCCTTGGCAGCCCTACTGACCTCCTCTCCCTGCAGAGGTCAGGAGCAGACTGGCAGCCAGATTGGGCTGGGCGAATGGAATTTTGGTCTGTCCTGGTGAGGGGTCAATAGGAAGGCGCTTTGCGTGCCTCCCCATTGGCTGCTTGGCCCTGGATGGACACTCGGAGGGCCCAATCAGGAGCCACTTTGCGGCTCCTGATTGGGCCCTCTGAGTTTTTATCCTGGACAGGGCCCGCCCTAACTCCTCCCCAGGTGGCCTTACCCTTTTATTTAATACCACAGGAGCGGTTAAAGATATTTATATACCACCTTCCCCAAAGGCTCAAGGCGGTTTACACAAAACTGAAACTATACATAGAACCATAATATAATAACTATAGCATTCATATTATTAACTGATATAACCAGTAATAGTATAATATAAACAATAATAAATCAACAGGTCCAGGAATCTTAGTGGGTTCTGGAGAGGAGAGATGGGGGGGGGGGCAGGAGCCCTGTAGATGTTGCTTGGTTCTGCCTGGCCTCAACCGAATGCCTGGTGGAAGAGCTAACTGTTTTAGTTCCGCCACGGCCCTGATCTCCTCTGGGAGCTCGTTCCACCAGGTGGGGGCCAGGACAGAGAAGGTTCTGGCCCTGGTTGAGGCCAGGCAAACCTATTTAGGGCCAGGGAACATTAGCTGGTTGGTGGCGGCAGAGCGTAAAGCTCTTTTGGGGGCATAGGCAGGGAGGCGATCCCTCAGGTACACCGGGCCCTGACCACATATGGCCTTGAAGGTAATAACCAGAACCTTTAACCTGATCCGGAATTCAACTGGCAACCATTGCAATTGATGCCCCTATCTTCGTGACCTGTGCTTCCATTGTGAGGGAAGCATCCAGGATCACACCCAGGTTCCTGGCGGAGTGAGCCATAGTGAGCTCTATGCCATCCAGGGTGGGCAGGCGCACTTCCTCACATGGGCCCTTCTTACCCAGCCACAGGACCTCTGTCTTTGAAGAATTGAGCTTCAGGCGACTCTGCTTGAGCCATCTCATAACCGCTTCCAGGCAGCTGGCTAATGCTTCTGGGGGAGAGTCAGGGTGGCCATCCATCAGGAGGAAGAGCTTGGTGTCATTTGCATACTGATGACAGCCTAGCCCAAATTTCCGTAACAGTTGTGCAAGAGGGCACATGAAAATGTTAAATAGGATAGGAGAGAGAACCGTCCCTTGTGGTACTCCACAAGTTTGTATTCGGCGGTTTGATGTTTTCTCGCCTATTGCTACCCTCTGTCCACGACCCTGGAGGAAGGAGATCAGCCATTGAAGGGCTGTCCCTCGTATTCCGGCATCAATGAGGCAGTGAGCTAATAGCTTATGGTTGACTGTGTCAATATTTTCTCTTAATGTTAAAATGACCAGGAAAAAGTTGATCAGCAGGCAGGCATTACTGGCCCCAAGGAAGATGCTCACGCCAGTTTTATGTTGGTATAACCAGGCCACAGCTTTTATTTCAACAAAAACCAGGAGTGTTGGTTTGGCATTGGGGGGGGGGGGGGAGTCCTGCAGTAGTGGTCAGCTGACCATGCCCCATTTTTCTGACCCTAGTGGCCAGCAAAGGACCCCCCCCCATCTCCCAGCTAGGAACATGGGCTCATTTGCCACTAGAGTCCCTAGCGAGGGAAGTATCCCACCCAAGGTACCACCAGGGGTGCTTACCTTCATTGGTCCACCTTAGGCCACCTGGTGGTCTGAGCCCCATGCCTTTCCCAAGGGTCAGGCCTGCTTACACCCGGCCGCCTCTTATGGAAGCCCCCGACCTTGGGAGTCCAGGACACAGGTTAGACCTTCCCCAAATGTGGCCTCCCCCTATACCACTAGAATGAGGCCCTTCCTGGCCTTGTTTCTGCCAACACTCTCCTGATCCTAACCAGTCCAGCAATGCTGCATGAATGCCATGCAGCCAGATATCAGAGCCCCATTCTGGCAAATGTATGCCATCAGGATGATACAACACTTCCAGTTTATGGTTGATGTCCGGATGCCAGACTACCAATCCACCCTAACCTTCAACAAACCTTGTGACCATCTTATTCACTTTTCTTAATGTCAGATTCACCCTTATTTTGGCAGGTTCCTAAAGATCAAAAGATTTATTTTTCCATGAACAGATAAACCATTCCTTCTTTCAGCCCCTCTGGGAATTCTCCCATTGACAGGGAGAGATTAATTATTTCCTGGAGAGGGCCCATTATCTTCTCATTGACTGTTTTGAGTAGCCACAAGGGACAGGGGTCTAGTGGGAATGTAGTCTGCCTTCCTGAAGCTAGCATCTTGTTCACTTCAGTCAGCATGTGCCATCAATGTTCCCACCAGAGCCAGCCAAGAGGCTGTGTCCTGTTTTTCTATGTCCAAAGTTGGTGGTTGGTCACGGAGGAGTCCTGAGATTTTATCCTAGAAGTAGCTCACAAATGCCTCACAGCTGATTTTTAGTGACTATTAAAATCAGAGTCCAGTAGCACCTTTAAGACCAACAAAGATTTATTCAAGGCGTGAGCTTTCGAGTGCAAGCACCCTTCATCAGACTATGATCTTCTGACACGACAGGGAATATACAGCAAAAATCAATTCTGTTACATCTGCGTCACAACCAAATACAGCCAATGATAATCCTTTGTCAAAACAGCCCTAGAATTCAGTATACTTTATTTTTCAATTTATATCTCACCACTCAAGACAATGTCATCTCGCAGCAACTTACACTATAAAATCGAATCACAAAATACCTATAAAATCTCCCTTAAAACATTAAAACCAATACAATAATAACATATCAATATCAAAAATATAAAAATGGCAGTATATCTCTGATAGGCCCAAAAATCCAACTTAGCTGTTCCAGCCCAGGTCCCAGCTGGAGCATGCTGTGTATAGGCTTGCTCAGTAAACATAGCTGCTTCCTATTAAGAGGACTGGCAAGGCTGATGACAAGTGCCCTGGAACAACACACAGGTTAACTGCAATTTGGGGAGGGGGGATGAACATATAACTTGTAAGCCCCTGTCCTCCGGCTTCCCAACCCCATTATTTTCTGCAGAGATGCCCCATTCTGGAATGCCTAGGTGGCAGCTCCAATCCTAAAGGAGTGTATCCGGTATCACTCAGACCTCAAACCCAAATGCTTGATGCATGCCCTGAGGATGGCTGCAAATTGGTACCTGGAAAGACATGTCCCATCTCTGTGCAAGAGAGATGGCCCCTAGACCGTAATATTCTCTAAGGCTCTACATGGGGCAGGGTACCCCCAGGAAGACCTATGCAAAGTGTCCAGCACTCCCCTCCGTGTCCAGTCTGTCTTGGACCTGCACAGCTTAACCCATACAGTGTCAACCATCACTCCCACATCCATGCATGACATGGCTGAATCCCTTTTGTGGTCCTGGATGGTGCTAACATTTTGCCGCACCTGAAGGTCAAGGTGAAATCCTCCTTGGCTAAAAGTGCCTCATAGGGTATGTGACAAACCACCCCCAGCTGCCCCACCATGTGCTGCAACAACTGCATGGTGATAGGTCTGGCATCCCATTTTGGAGAGTTGGCTCTTTGCCAGTCTTCCACTGCTCTTCAGGCTAAAAATTAAGACCTAGGATCCCACTGTCCCAGGACCTAGCTTTTCAATGATAGGTCAGCCAGCTGAACCTTCATGGTTATGGACACTATTCTCTTGCCCCACTGGTAGGCCAGATACAGCAGTACCAACTGCTCCTCAATCAGCCAAAATGACTGAAAACTGGCTTGTTTCATGAACCCTTCCACCATGGAACCCAGGACTCCCTGGAGTATCACTTGATGCCAAGACTCCAAAGTTCATCCTGGAACTTCTCCAGTTCTGGGTTTGCCTTTGGAGCCACCTGCCGAAATTGGTTGATCTGCAAATGTGCTAGAGTGTCTGCTACCTCGTTGTGTACCCCCGCCACATTCCTGGCTGCAAACGTGATGTTTGCCTCCAAGCATGTAAGCACCAGCCTTCGAACAAACAAGCCTCTTTTTCCATGGTGGCATAGTGTAATTTGGCTGCTTGTAGCTTTCTACTTATAAAAGTCACGGGATGTTCTTCTTCTCCTATTCTTTGTGACAGGACTGCCCCCAAGCCTGTTTCAGAGGTGTCGATGTGAAGGATAAAGGGTAAGGAGAATTCAGGATTATATTGGATGGGTTGTCGGGTGAGGTTCATTCTTAATTCTTCAACAGCTACTTGCCTGTCAGGGTTCCACTTTATCTTATTAGCCCCAGTCTGTTTGAGACAATCAGTGAGGGGGCTGGCTATGGTTGTATATTGTGGTATAAACCGTCTATAATACCCCACCAATCCCAAGAATCTTCTAAGTTGTTTCTTGGTGGATGGTTGGAGACTATTTTGGAGGGTTACAACTTTTTCCAGGTGTGGCCGAATTTGTCCATGACCCATTAGGAAGCCTAGGTACTTCAATTCCTTGAACCCAATTAGACTTTTAGTGTTGATGCTTAGTCCCCGCTTGTTTAAGGGTTATCAGGACCTTCTGTAAATGCTGCAGATGAGTGGTCCAATCAGGGCAAAATATGATGATGTCATTAATAAAGGCTAAAGTGAAGGAACGAGAATCATTCAGAGTCCTATCACCAAATGTTGGAATGTAGCAGCCAAAAAAGCATCTGGGTAAATTGGTATAATCCTTTGGGGGTGGCAAATGCAGTTTTCTCTTTATCCGAGTCATTCATAAGTACTTGCCAATAGCCCTTTGTTAGATTGAGGGCTGTGAGGAACTTGGCTTCTTCCAGCTGCTCTATCAACACTTTTGCCTGAGGCATGGGGTAAGTGTCGAACCGGCCACCTTGCTCACCTCCCGGAATTCAACGGAAAAATGTATGGTAACATCGGGCTTGGGTACCAGCACTATAGGGCTCCTTCAGGCACTGTGGAAAGGTTCCACCACTCCAAACTTTAACATGTTATCCACCTCGGCATCCACTTCTTCCCATCTTTTATGAGGAAGGGGTTGCCAGGGAGCTCGCACCAATATTCCAGCTGGAGTGTCTATCTTATGTACCTTCAGATTGGTGACCTTTGGTACAGATGAAAAGACCTTTAGGAGCTTCTTTATCAACTCCCTAACTTCTTCTCTTTGCTTATCCGATAAAGAGTCATCAAGTTGGGGTTCTTCAGCTTCTTGGTCGTGGGGTTCTTGCCATGACAGTTCACCCTCTTCCAACTCTGCAGGTTCTCTGTGCAGCTGACAGTCTTCCTCCAAGGTCCGGCTGTGCTATTCCTTTAGATGATTAATATGAAGTCTCCCTTTGTCTGCGCCCCGTCCTACATTGCATCTCGTATGTCAGAGGCCCATCTTATTCTGAAGGGGCCTTGCCCCTGATCTCCTTGCAGGGTATTCAGAACAGCTTGATTGACCAAGATCCGGTCTCCAGCTTGGAATGTCAATTCCTGAGCAGAGATCATATCATTTTTTCTTGGCATCTTTTGCTCATTGTAAATTACCTCTAGCCAGAGCTCTAGTGGCCTCTGACTGGGTTTGCAAATTTTGGACATAGTCAAGGGGTGGCAGGCCTGGTTTCTCTCTCCTGGGGACCCACTGATCACCCAAGAGGTCTATTATGCCCTGAGGTTTCCTGCCATACAAAAGTTCAAAAGGGGCAAAACTGGTAGAAGCCTGGAGAGTTTCTTAAAGTGTGAAAAGTATGTGGTCTATGAACAGATTCCAATTAGGGATGCGTGATTCGGATTCAGAAATGTCCGAATCGCCCGAATCAAGCCTGATTCGGACATTTCCGAAGTGGAAACGGGCTGAATCGGGCTTCCTGCAGCCCCTAGCTGTCCGAATCGCCAAGAACTCCTCCTGTATGTAGGCTACATGCTTATAAACTGGCAATTACATTGAGGTTGGAATGAGGGCTTTTCTGTGTACAGGCTTTTCTCCCTTCTAATTTTCTGTTTCATTCCTCTCTATCTTCAACTTTTTCATTTCTTTCTCTCTTTTTTTTGGAGGGGGGTCCCTCCTTCCTGCTTTAACTTTCCTTCTTTCTATGTTTTTCTTCTTTTTTGGTTCTTGAAGGGCTATCATATAGAAGATGGAGCAGAGTTGTTCTTTATTGCCCCAGCATGATGGTCCAGAACCAATACGTTGAAATTGATTCAAAAAAATTTTCAGCTAAACATCCAGAAGAAGTTCCAGACAGTTAGAGCTGTTCCTCAGTGGAGCAGACTTTCTCGAGAGGTGGTAAGTTCTCCTTCTTCAGAAGTTTTTAAGGAGAGGCTAGATAGTTATGCCACAGAAATGTTGATTTTATGAACTTAGGCAGATTTTGAGTGGGTGGGCAGGAAGGGCTATGCCAGTGTTTGTCTCTTATGTCCCTTCCTTGTCACTGAGGATATGTAAATTTCCTCCTGGCCAGGCTGGAGATTTTTGGTGGAGAGATAGTTTGGGCATGAAACTGTGGTTACCGTGAGTAGGCAGGTAATTGTGAGTTCCTGTATTGTGCAGGTGGTTGGACTAGATGACCCTGGAGGTCCCTTCCAACTCTATAATTCTATGTGAGTTGGCAGCAGCTTGATTGATTCTCACCAACTGCTAGATTCTGTTCATGATCTTGGAGAAAGGAGATCAGCAATTGGAGTGTTGTCCCACATAACCCAGTGTCAGTAACTTGGTGAGCTAAGAGCTCATGATTAACCATTTCAAATGCTGTCATATGGTCAAGCAGCACTGACCCTCTCCAGTCTAGCTGGTGATATAGGTCATCCATTACGGCAACCATTACTGTTTCCACCCCATGGCTAGGCTGGAAACCCAACTGGAATGGATCTAACACTGACACTCATCCAGAAATGCTGATATTTGGTCTGTTGCAGCCCTTTCCACCACTTTCCCATAAATGTCAGATGTGAGATGGGATGGTAGTTGGCAGGTTCCTATAGATCAAAGGATTTATTTTTCCATGAACAGATAAACCATTCCTTCTTTCAGCTCCTCTGGGAATTCTCCTATTGACAGGGAGAGTCTATTTCCTGGAGAGGGCCCATTATCTTCTCATTGACTGTTTTGAGTAGCCACAAGGGACAGGGGTCTAGTGGGCATGTAGTCTGCCTTCCTGAAGCTAGCATCTTGTCCACTTCAGTCAGCATGAGCCATCAATGCTCCCACCAGAGCCAGCCAAGAAGCTGTGTCCTGTTTTTCTGTGTCCAAAGTTGGTAGTTGGTCACGGAGGTGTCCTGAGATTTTATCCTAAAAGTAGCTCACAAATGCCTCACAGCTGATTTTTTAGTGACTATTAAAATCAGAATCCAGTAGCAACTTTAAGACCAACAAAGATTTATTCAAGGCGCGAGCTTTTGAGTGCAAGCACCCTTCATCAGACTATGATCTTCTTACATGACAGGGAATATACAGCAAAAATTATTTCTGTTACACCTGCGTTACAACCAAACCTCTGTACCCTTTAAAATTTAATCTACGTCCTTCTTGAAGTGAGGCCTCCAGAACTGCACACAGTACTCCAGGTGTGGTCTGACCAGTGCCGTATACAATGGGATGATAACATCTTGTGATTTTGATGTGATGCCCCTGTTGATACAGCCCAAAATGGCATTCACCTTTTTTACCACTGCATCACACTGCCTGTTCATGTTTAGTTTACAATCCACAAGTACCCCAAGGTCTCGTTCACACAGTGTTACCTAGAAGCGTATCCCCCGTCCAGTAGGCATGCTTTTCATTTTTCTGACCCAGATGCAGAACTTTACATTTATTTTTATTAAATTGCATCTTATTCTCATTTGCCCATTTTTCCATTGTGTTCAGATCTCGTTGAACTCTGTCTCTATCTTCTGGAGTATTTGCCAGTCCTCCCAATTTGGTGTAATCTGCAAACTTGATGAGTAGTCCCTCCACCCCATCATCTAGATCATTAATAAATATATTAAAAAGTACCGGGCCAAGCACCGAGCCCTGAGGTACCCCGCTACTGACCTCTCTCCAGTCTGATGAAACACCATTGACAACAACTCTTTGAGTGCGGTTCTCTAACCAATTCCCTATCCACTTAAGTATCTGAAAATCCAGATTAGAGTCCTTCAACTTATCCATCAGAACATCATGGGGAACCTTGTCAAAAGCTTTACTAAAATCCAAGTAAACGACATCAACCGAATTTCCCCGATCCAGCAAACCTGTTACTTGGTCAAAAAACGAAACCAGGTTGGTCTGGCAGGACCTGTTGGAGACAAATCCATGCTGACTTCCTTGGGTCACCAAATGGTCCTTCAGATGTTTGCAGATCACTCCCTTTAATATCTGCTCAATTATCTTCCCCACAACAGAGGTCAGACTCACTGGTCTGTAGTTTCCCAGGTCATCCTTCCTCCCTTTTTTGAAGATCAGAATAACGTTTGCTCTCTTCCAGTCCTCCGGGACATCTCCAGTCCTTAAAGAGGTTCCGAAGATGATGGATAAGGGCTGTGCAAGTTCTCTAGAAAGTTCTTTGAGCACTCTCGGGTGCATTCATCAAGAACAGGGGATATGAACTCATCCAGTGCAGCTAAATGCCTCTCAACAACCTCTCTATCCATGTTAACCTGCCACTCAGACACTATCCTTTGGCTATGGCCATCTCTAGATGTGCCTAAACACTTTGACCTGTGGAAAAAAACAGATGTAAAATAGGCACTAAGCCTTTCTGCTTTTTCTGCATCCTCCGTTAGAGTTTGTCCATCCGCACCCAACAGTGGGCCAATTGCCTCCTTTACTTTACATTTGTTCCTCACATAACTGAAAAATCTTTTCTTGTTACAGTGGGCTTCCCTGGCCAATCTTAGTTCACTCTCAGCTTTGGCCTTTCTGATGATTGATCTACAGTGCCTAGTAACCTGTAGGTACTCTTCTTTAGAGCTCTGTCCTTCCCTCCATTTCCTGAACATTTTCCTTTTCTTTCTTAGTTCCTCTTGAAGTTCTCTGTTTATCCAAATAGGCTTCTTAGAGCTCCTGCAGTGTTTTCGTCTTTCTGGGATAGTCATTGATTGAGCATGCAATAGCTCTTGTTTGAGTAGCACCCGAGATGCCTTTGATTTTTACGCTCCTAGCTTTAGATTCTACTTCCAGGGTTTCGGGTTTATCTTCTACCACTCTCTCCCGCTCCTGTTGATTAACTTCCAGACATTGGATTCTCGTTTGGTGTGTTGCCAGCTGAGTTGTGTTTTCATCAGCTGTTTTTTTCAAACCGTCGATTCTGTCTGAGAGCTCTTTCTTGGTATCTTGTATTTCCTTTTCAACCTTTTTGACTACTTTCAGTATCTCTGAGTTGTCTTTGTATAACAAACGAAACATCTGTACATTAGTTAAATTTTCCATTGCCGTAAACAGTCACAGATCACAGACAGGGTGTCTCGCAAGAGTTTGGGCGGTCAGAAATTATCAGTTAGTCGATCTCCGTATTCTATCAACATCACCCGCTGAGCTCTCCTTAACAAATTCTTAAAATCTTTCTTTTGTTTGTTTTAACAAGTGTTTTTAGCTGGCTTCCCGTCTGAAGAAAGAATTCCCTTGTAAATTGGTTAGGGGGGAAGAAGGGGGGCAGTGCCTGGCTTTAAGAAAGAGGAAAGCAAACAGAAAACTCACAGTCTTTGTGTTGTTAATTCATCAGACTTTGGCTCTTAAGCTGGAAATAGATAATCTGGGAAGAATGCAGGATTTTATGTGGCTGGTCGTTTCAAGCTTGGAAAATTGTTTATGACAAGGACGCTATTATGGCCTCGAGCACAGGCAGAGGTGATCTAGAGAACTTAGTCTCCGCGGATCTGTAGGACCCTCAGGATGCCGTTCCCGGTTCCTGGGGTGACCAGCGAGCGAGATTTGCGCATCTTGCTCAGGTCAGCCAGGTGCTTCTGCTCCTGGCCCTCTGCTTGGCTCAAGAGCTTATTACAGAACGAGCTAGCACAGCGCCATCTTCAGTCATCTATCAACACAGCACAATCTTGAGTGGGTTTTTTTAGGGCAAGGTTGTAGCTGGGGTGTACTTCCACATGGACTTCTGGAAACAATTGATTTTATAACATTGTTTATCATAGCACCCTTAAACTGTTAAAGGGATAAAAACAAACAATAATCTTCCTTTAGCCTAGTAAATTTTGACTAGGACTGTGCAATCCTATTATGCATCTATTTATCTACCTCATACTGATGTACAATTATACCTAATGAAAATCATAATAATGAATCAACCAACACAATACATTTTACTTGTAGCGCTCAGAGGTATCCCTCCCCCTTTACTTGGAATTTTTTGGATAGTGGCCTGCTTGCATCCCATTTATGTTAACTGACTGTAATTGGAATGAGTTGTGTGTTGTTTTGGGGCCACATGCTACCAATTTCAAAGGAAGTATGATTCCCTAATGGAATGAAATGCACAAGAAACAAATAATAACCAGACATGTGAAAAGATATTTCTATGGATAAATACTTAAAAACAAATTCAAACAAACTGGTTTTATGCAAAGAAATGCCTGTCAGAGGAATGATCCTCTCTTTCAAATCTGTCACTATAAATAGCTCACACAAAGATAGAAGCACCTATATTATACTTGGCAATACTTCAGATATTCCCAAGCAGAATCAATACAAGGCAATGGGAAGACTTAAAGGATTTTAATGGATGAGCAAAGTTAAGCTTGCCTGGCTATGGCACATTTGCTGCCATTGACATATCAAAATTCCAAGCTTCTACTCTTATCTTAAGAGACTCTCCTACAGGGCAATTGTAAGTACAGTTATACCTTTCTAAATCCATTGAAACCAATAGTCATAGAAAAATGTGACTCTGTTTAGGATTGCACTGCTGGACTACAGTCACACTGCATTGATTTAAAAATGGCAGTCTATGGTAATTTTTCCCCCATAATAAGACACTGGGATTAAAGGGCTGATTATGTAGAGCAGCTTGAATCCCCCCCCCCCCAGTGTGATTTTGTGCTGTGTTGTTAGCAAAATGGAGCCGTTATTTTATGTTGCCCCAGAGGGTTGGACCAGAACCAATGGGATGAAATTAATTCAAAAGAATTTTCAGGTAAACCTCTGGAAGAAGTTCCTGACAGCCATTCCTCAGTGGAACAGGCTTCCTGAAGAGGTGGTGGGTTCTCCTTCTTTTGAAATTTTTAATCAAAGGCTAGATAACAACTTCACAGAATTGCTGGTTCTGTAAATTTAGGCAGATTATAACTGGGTGGGTAGAAGGGATTGTGTCTGAGCTGGGTTCTTGTGGCTCTTTCTTGCATGCTTAGAAAAATGCTGATTGTCACTTTGGGGCCAGAAGGCAAATTTTCTCCAAACTAGACTGACCAGGCATTCTGGGGTTATTTGAGGGGAGGACATCATCATGGAATGTTAGGAAATTCTAGTGAAGGAGAATATATCTACAGTGGAAAGCATCTGGGTGGAAATAAGCGAGGGGAAAACAAACAGTGTGGTGGTTGGTGTCTGCTACCGACTGCCTAACCAATGAGAGGATGTGGATGCTGCACTTTGTGAGCAGCTTGAGAAAATATCCAAGCGGCAGGACCTTGTTATCATGGGTGACTTCAATTTCCCAGATGTGTGCTGGGAAACAAACTCTGCGAAGCGTCCTCAGTCATGCAACTTTCTGACCTGCCTGGCTGACAATTTCATTTATCAAATGGTAGATGAACCCACAAGAGGTTCAGCCATACTGGACTTAATACTGACCAACAGGCAAGAGTTGGTAGATGAGGTGAAGGAGGTGGAGACCCTAGGGGGAAGTGAACATGTCCTCATAGAATTCCTTTTGAGATGGGGAGGCAAGGAAGCTTGTAGCCAGATGCGGATGCTTGATTTTCATAGGGCAAGCTTTAATAAACTCAGAGACATGATGAGTGTCATACCATGGACGAGAATACTGGAAGGGAAGGGAGCATGTGAAGGGTGGGTGCTACTCAAACAAGAGCTATTTCTTGCTCAATCAATGACTATCCCAGAAAGATGAAAACACTGCAGGCCCTCTAAGAAGCCTATTAGGATGAACAGAGAACTTCAAGAGGAACTAAGAAAGAAAAGGGAAATGTTCAGGAAATGGAGGGAAGGACAGAACTCTAAAGAAGAGTACCTACAGGTTACTAGGCACTGTAGATCAATCATCAGAAAGGCCAAAGCTGAGAGTGAGCTAAGATTGGCCAGGGAAGCCCACTGTAACAAGAAAAGATTTTTCAGTTATGTGAGGAGCAAACGTAAAGTAAAGGAGGCAATAGGCCCACTGTTGGGTGCGGAGGGACAAACTCTAACAGAGGATGCAGAGAAAGCAGAAAGGCTCAGCACCTATTTTACATCTGTTTTTTCCCAAATGTCAAAGTGTTTAGGCACATCTAGAGATGGCAGTAGCCAAGAGATAGTGTCTGGGTGGCAGGTTGACATGGATAGAGAGGTTGTTGAGAGGCATTTAGCTGCACTGGATGAGTTCAAATCCTCTGGGCTGGATGAAATGCACCCGAGAGTGCTCAAAGAACTTTCCAGAGAACTTGCACAACCCTTGTCCATCATCTTTGGGACCTCTTTAAGGACTGGAGATGTCCCAGAGGACTGGAAGAGAGCAAATGTTATTCCTATCTTCAAAAAAGGGAGGAAGGATAACCCAGGTGTCCAGGTGTGACCCAGACTGGGGGGCTAGAAGAGCACGAAAGGGAAATGGGAGAGGAGAGAAGCAAGGAGAAATGGAGTGTAAGGAACAACAGGAACACGGGCAAAATAGAAAGTGGCCATTTGCCAACAAACAGAACAGGACGGGAAAGCACGGATGAATTAAAGGCTGAGGAACCGGGGAGGCTGGGCAGTTGGAAAGAAATGAGAAGGAGTACCAAGAAGGACATTACTTACCAGAAGCGGGCGGCGATCGATGAGAAGGTCTAAACGAGGGATGATTATACTCGGATAGCCCCTGAAAGAGAGAGAGAGAGCTGCAGTATAACACTCCCCTCTCGTCCATTGCAAGGAAGGGCCCGTCTGAGACACCGGCGTTTGTGGAACCTAGAAAGGAAAACTTACCTGGGGTGATGGCGAACCGCAGAAGGGCGGGTCCGGAAATGGGGGGCATGGCACCTAAGGGGTGAGGGAGGAGCGTAGAAAGGATATAAGACAAATGGGGAGCAGGGAAAGTTGGTTGGTTGGTGAAGGATGGGAGAAACACGCTGTATGCACTGTTTGCGACACCTGGATTAAAGAAAGCATTTCTGAAGCGGGCTGTTGGCGTGCATCTGTTTGTTTCCGAAACCCATCCAGCAAGACGGAGAAGGAGAGTTCCCCAAAAGGGGTGGGTGAGCACCCCACACCGGGAACCTACAGACCAGTGAGTCTTACCTCTGTTGTGGAGAAAATAATGGAGCAGATATTAAAGGGAGTGATCTGCAAACATCTGGAGGACAATTTGGTGATCCAAGGAAGTCAGCATGGATTTGTCTCCAACAGGTCCTGTCAGACCAACCTGGTTTCCTTCTTTGACCAAGTAACAGGTTTGCTGGATCGTGGAAATTCAATTGATGTCATTTACTTGGATTTTAGTAAAGCTTTTTTTTTAATTCAAAGTTTTTGTTTTATTTTCCAAGAATAAAGATAATACAATACAAGTAATCTACATTATTAATACAGAAAAAAATAGATTGTGCTCTTCATTTAATACACTTAATTCCCCGTTTCAATCCCCTTTTACACAATGGTATGAACTTTTGCCCAAAGCTTATAAACTTTTTCACGTTTCCACTACATTTAGAAGGAGAAGCCTACTTTGTTACCATCTTTCCAGCATTTGTTTGCATAGTTTTTAACAATTTTAACGGTCATTTTTGGTGTCCCATAACACCTATGAAACAATTTATACTTAACACAATCTTAGAGCCATCCACATTTCCACCACATTTAGGAAAAGAAGCCTACTTAATTGTACAGAAGAAGAATATATAGGTTGTTATATGAGTATAAGTTATATAAGTGTAAGTTGTTAATACAAAAAATAGTAAAATAAAGTCTTCGTTAGTTACACCTCCTCAATTAGGTGCCTCCACACTTACGTAATAGTATAGACTTACAGTGAGCAGTAAAACATAGTCTTCATCTGTTATTCTTAAACCTACTCCATTAGATGTCTCCTTTTAGTTAAGCTTTAATTTTGGGCTAGAAGGCACTGCGAAGATATTTTTACAGATTCAGCTTACTTAGAAGATCTTAGACCCCACATTAACTTAAGAAAAGCCCCAGTCTTCTTAAGGGGGTCTCATGTAGAGGCTTGCTGCATCTTGTTGTTCCCGTAGACTTGTGTTCTGTCCAGATGGCCTTTGGCATAGAAAATGCAGTTGTACTCTTTCCCTCAGAATATGCATCGGTGAATCTTGAGGCAGTTGTACCTCCTAGGCTCATAGTTTTTAACAATTTTAACGGTCATTTTTGGTGTCCCGTAACTCCTATAAAACAATTTATACTTAACACAATCTTAGAGCCATCCACGTTTCCACCACATTTAGGAAAAGAGGCCTACTTAGTTGTACAGAAGAAAAGTATATAAGTTGTTATATGAGTATAAGTTATATAAGTATAAGTTGTTAATACAAAAAATAGTAAAATAAAGTCTTCGTTAGTTACATTTACACCTCCTCAATTAGGTGCCTCCTTTTAGTTATGCTTTAAGTTTAAACTGGGAATCACTACGGAGATATATTTTATAATACAAATTCAGCTAGCATAGGGAATCTAAGACCCCACACTTACATAATAGTATAGACTTACAATGAGCAGTAAAATATAGTCTTCATCTGTTATTCTTAAACCCACTCCATTAGGTGTCTCCTTTTAGTTAAGCTTTAATTTTGGGCTGGGAAACACTGTGAAGATAGATTTAATAATACAGATTCAGCTTACTTAGAAGATCTTAGACCCCACATTAACTTCTTAACTGATTATATTGCCTGTGTGGCTACAGAAGAAAAGAAAAAGGAGAGAAAGAATTTCAGCCACTGCTTCTCCTTTCCATTCCCCAGTCTTCTTAAGGGGGTCTCATATCGAGGCTTGCTGCATCTTGTTGTTCCCGTTGACTTGTGTTCTGTCCAGTTGGCCTTTGGCTTAGAAAGTGCAGTTGTAGTCTTTCCCTTGGAGTATGCATCGGTGAATCTTGAGGCAGTTGGACCTCCTGGTCTCCAATATCATTACGGTTTTTTTTTTCCGAGAAGCTCCTTTAAATCGATTACTTTCACAGCAGATCCATATATCTTTTGATTGGTTCTTATGTACTGGTGCTTTGGAGTGGCTGTATGTCTTTTTAAGAAGGGTGTCCTTATCTAGGCTGCAAGGCTCCGACATCCCCTTTTCCATCTCCATAGTTTCAAATTTCTCTTCTGCTGATAGTTTTCCACCTTGTTTAGAGCTATCATCAGCCACTGTTATTGATCCATCACTTCAGTTAGAGACTTCTTCCTTGCCGTCTTGGATCTCCTTGAAAATATTTTTAAGCAAGCCTTCTGTAAATGCGTTCAGATCTTGGGTTTGTTTCTCGTAGATGAGCCATTCTTTTTAGCATAGACATGTTTTAGGCTTGCAAGTCAATTAATCTCAGGCAATTTTGCAAATAGCCAGTAGAGGTCCTACAGAGTCCTAAGCGAAAGCAACAGTCTGTTTTGATCTCCGACGTTACTGGCACTGGCACTGGCATGTGATGTATTGAAGTCAGTAAAGCAGTGTCTCGTACTGGAACAGAATTCTCGTGAGATCCTCCCACCCACGGCTCTTATCTCTTATCTCCGAAAACCAAAACAAATGCAGTAAAAGCTATTACTAATTAGTTTGAGTTGATTTAAGTCCTTCTTCTGCTTAGGGAAGAGAATTAGCCTGCCTCATATCGAGGTGGCTTCAGTCAGAGCAAAAGGGGGGGGGAAGAGAAACGGAGAAACGGAGAAATACTTGCATCTCTGTGCGTTAATTGATGTCTTGATAGCTTGGAATTTGGCAGATGTCCTCCCCTCAGTTCACAGCATTCATTTGCAATTAATCGTAGTAGAGGGTCAAAGTAAATTCTTGAAGGAAGAAAGAAAGAGAAAGAGAAGTCCAGAATATGGCAGACGTCCTCTTGACACGAAATACTGACAGCCTGTAATCCAGGGAGATATACTACCTAAAGGATTGGAGACGGCCCCAAGAATTCCCTAGAGCTTCCTGGGTAGAAAGGTGAGGTGGGCTTTGCATACCCGTCCTCTTTTCTGCCAATTGCTTCCACAATTGACCCCTGTCAGGCTTCAGAGATTGCACAGCAATCCTTTCAGGACGCCATCTTAAGCCACACCACTCGATTTTAGTAAAGCTTTTGATAAGGTTCCCCATGATGTTCTGATGGATAAATTGAAGGACTGCAATCTGGATTTTCAGATAGTTAGGTGGATAGGGAATTGGTTAGAGAACCGCACTCAAAGAGTTGCTGTTAATGGTGTTTCATCAGACTGGAGGGAGGTGAGTAGTGGGGTACCTCAGGGCTGGGTGCTCGGCCCGGTACTTTTTAACATATTTATTAATGATCTAGATGAGGGGGTGGAGGGACTACTCATCAAGTTTGCAGATGACACCAAATTGGGAGGACTGGCAAATACTCCAGAAGATAGAGAGTTCAACGAGATCTGAATACAATGGAAAAATGGGCAAATGAGAACAAGATGCAATTTAATAAAGATAAGTGTAAAGTTCTGCATCTGGGTCAGAAAAATGAAAAGCATGCCTACTGGATGGGGTAACACTGTGTGTGAACAAGACCTTGGGGTACTTGTGGATTGTAAACTAAACATGAGCAAGCTGTGTGATGCAGCGGTAAAAAAGGTGAATGCCATTTGGGGCTGTATCAACAGGGGTATCACATCAAAATCACAGGATGTCATAGTCCCATTATATATGGCACTGGTCAGACCACACCTGGAGTTCTGTGTGCAGTTCAGGAGGCCTCACTTCAAGAAGATCGTAGATAAAATTGAAAGAGTACAGAGGAGAGCATCGAGGATGATCTGGGGCCAAGGGACCAAGCCCTATGCAGATAGGTTGAGGGACTTGGGAATGTTCAGCCTGGAGGAAAGGAGGTTGAGAGGGGACATGATAGCCCTCTTTAAGTATTTGAAAGGTTGTCACTTGGAGGAGGGCAGGATGCTGTTCCCATTGACTGCAGAGGAAAGGACACGCAGTAATGGGTTTAAACTACAAGTACAACGATATAGGCTAGATATCAGGAAAAAAATTTTCACAGTCAGAGTAGTTCAGCAGTGGAAAAGGCTGCCTAAGGAGGTGGTGAACTCCCCCTCACTGGCAGTCTTCAAGCAAAGGTTGGATACACACCTTTCTTGGATGCTTTAGGATGCTTAGGGCTGATCCTGCATTGAGCAGGGGGTTGGACTTTATGGCCTTTATGGCCCCTTCCAACTCTATGATCCTATGATTCTATGAATTGGGGGTCACTGTGGGTGGCTGGTAGTTGTGAATTTCCTGGATTTTACAGGAGGTTGGACTAGCTGACCGTGGAGGTTCCTTCCAACTGTCTATGATTCTAAGTTTAGAACTGTGCCTGCACTAGGGGAAGCTGGAAGCTACTTATCAACTTCCTCCATACTGCAATTTCACGGGGTTGTTGGAGAGCATATAGAGAAACATCTGGGGGAGGTCCCTTGTGAAGAGTCAATTCTATACACTCCTGAACTTGCAACTGTCAAAATGAGCTGAATTTACCCTGGAGTATATTCTGAGCATCTATGGAAATCCCTTCTAATATCTACTCCCAATTTAGTCGACTATTGGTGCCACCCCATGTTCCTGGGAGTAAGCCTCACTGACTAGAGTAATGTTCTAAGTCATGCTTAGAATTCCACCATCTCTCCTTACTAGGGTAGAACCACTGAGCTTGTGTAAGTGAGTTTACATTTATTCCTGACTTCCTTGCTTTATCCTGGAATGGTTCTTGCACCTGTGACTCTATCTACTTTGGGATAAGTAGGTTTTCCTAAGGGCTGTTTAGTCAGTTTTTTAAAAAGCACACACAACAGCCTGCCTTTGAAATTCTTGAGTGGATGTTCTGTTGGCTGGAGCAGACATTTTAAATTGATTCCTTTGTGTTTTCTGTAGCTATAACAAAGAGGTACTATGAAAAAATCACATAATGATGTTGGAATATTCTACTTGAAAAGCAAAACCAATAACAAAATATAACCATTTGTCCAGTCTTCAGTTAGCTGCACCCAACTCTTTTTCTAATTAATGCTATTTGCCTTATGGCTGCTATCAGTTCCTTACTAAACAACTAAGAAACGACTTCTCCAAGAAAACGACTTCTCCTGGGATTGCTTTATTTATTCCTTGTACTTTGATTGTATCTTCCCCCCTCCTTTAAAGAAGATATTTTTGTGACATGTAAATTGAATCTTACTGAAATAAACTTCCAACCTCATGCATAATATGACTTCACCCTATAAAATAGCAACTCATTATTCTAAGTCATTGGCAAGAAGGGCCAGTCTAGCAGATGGTGATTCTTGTGTCAACCAGTTGTGTATTTTTCTGTAATATGATTTGCTTGAGAAATTTCTGACCATCCTTTTGCCCAAAGGACCCAATACAGATTTAAAAATATGAAGCAGCACCAGAAACAACCAATCATTCAAATTATTTTAAGAGATAATTTTAATAGAGCCCTATATGTATATGTATATGTATATGTATATGTATATGTATATGTATATGTATATGTATGTGTATGTGTATGTGTATGTGTATGTGTATGTGTATGTGTATGTGTGTGTGTGTGTGTGTGTGTGTGTGTGTGTGTGTGTGTGTGTGTATGTATGTATGTATATGTATATGTATATGTATATGTAGTAAAAAGGTAAAGGTATCCCCTGTGCAAGCACTGAGTGACGCCCTCCAGCGTTTTCATGGCAGACTCAATACGGGGTGGTTTGCCAGTGCCTTCCCCAGTCATTACCGTTTACCCCCCAGCAAGCTGGGTACTCATTTTACCGACCTCGGAAGGATGGAAGGCTGAGTCAACCTTGAGCTGGCTGCTGGGATTGAACTCCCAACCTCATGGGCAAAGCTTTCAGGCGGCTGCCTTACCACTCTGCGCCACAAGAGGCTCTTGTATATGTAGTATATGTATATATATATATATTTATTTATTTTCATAAAGATAGAAATATAGAAACGAGATAGTATAAGTTGATAATACAAAGAACAGTAAAATATAGTCTTCATTTGTTATACTTAAACCCACTCCATTAGGTGTCTCCTTTTAGTTAAGCTTTAAGTTTAGTCTGGGAGGCACTGCGGAGATATTTTTAATAATACAGATTCAGCTTACTTAGAAGATCTAAAACCCCACGTAAACTACTTGACACAGTTTAAGAGCCATCCTGACAGATATTCAACACCATATTTTCAGATTTGAATTAAATGCTTAACATTGAACATTTCTTGTAAAACAGTATGAACTTTGGCCCTATAACAATACACTAATAAAGAAGAAAGAAAGGAGGAAAAACCCCATTTTATTATGACATTTCCAGCACTTACGATTATATTGCCTTAAAAGTATACAGAAGAAAAATAAAGAAAGGATTTCAGACATTGCTTCTCCTTTCCCTTCCCCGGTCTTCTTAAGGGGGTCTCATATCGAGGCTTGCTGCATCTTGTTGTTCCCGTAGACTTATATTCTGTCCAGTTAGCCTTTGGCATAGAAAGTGCGGTTGTACTCTTTTCCGCAGAGTATTCATTGATGAATCTTGAGGCAGTTGCACCTCCTGGACTCCAATATCAATACAATTTTTTTCCCGAAAAGCTCCTTTAAATCTATTACTTTCAAAACAGATCCATGTATCTTTTGGTTGATTCTTGTGTACTGTTGCTTTGAAATGGCTGTATGTCTTTTTAAGAAGGGTGTCCTTATCTAGGCTTCAAGGGTCCGACATCCCCTTTTCCATCTCCAAAATTTCAGATTCTGCTGATGGTTTCCCACCTTGTTTAGTGCTGTCATCAACCACTCAGACCCTCATTGGGATTTTTATCTTGGCTCCTTCCATTATTTTCCGGGTAAAGCAAAGGGCCCAATCAGTCCCTTGGTGTGGCAAGCATTGGATGCTTTGGAACTGGCTAATCTCTTCTCCATCAGGAAGCCATTTAAGGAAGCCATTCATTTTGAATTCCTAGCTCAACACTTGGGTGAGAACCATTTTCCTCACCCTCACTTTGAATGCTGTAATTAGTGGACTTGTCAGTTCCACTGCTGGAGGCAATGTTAATGATTTGCCAGTTAAACATGTATCCTTGAGTCAGGGAGCATCATGCAGTCTAGCAGATCAAGGACTGCATCAAGGAGCCACAATTCTTCCCCACTAAGCTATTGGGAGCCTCTTGTGGCGCAGAGTGGTAAGGCAGCCGTCTGAAAGCTTTGCCCATAAGGCTGGGAGTTCAATCCCAGCAGCCGGCTCAAGGTTGACTCAGCCTTCCATCCTTCCGAGGTCGGTAAAATGAGTACCCAGCTTGCTGGGGAGTAAATGGTCATGACTGGGGAAGGCACTGGCAAACCATCACAGTGAGACCAGGCACAGGCAAACAATTCAGAGGACTTTTAGTGTGACTGCTTCTTTTATAAATTATGTTAAGTGATTCAACAAGGTTTATATGTTTTTGGAGGTGTAGGCATACCTTCAAACCAAGTCAGAGTTCTTATCCTGGGCATTCCACTGTCTTTTGGTTGACACAGTTAAACTCATGCAAGAGATGGTAGTTTCAAGTTGGGCCATTACTCCTTACTAGTATCTAGTGCGATATGGCAGCTAAGAAGGCTAATGCAAGATTAGGCTGCATTGCTAAGAGCACAGTCTACAGGAAGGGAAATTATAATATCACTCTATTGCACATTGATCAGACATCATTTAGAACAAGGGTAGTCAAACTGCGGCCCTCCAGATGTCCATGGACTACAATTCCCAGGAGCCCCCTGCCAGCGAATGCTGGCAGGGGGCTCCTGGGAATTGTAGTCCATGGACATCTGGAGGGCCGCAGTTTGACTACCCCTGATTTAGAATATTGTGTCCAGTTCTTAGCGCCACCATTCAAGAAAGATATTAACAAGTTATAGCGTATTCAGAGAAGGGCGACTAGGATGGCTGAGGGGTTGGAATCCATGCTTTACACGAAAAGGCTGAGAGAGCTGGGTATGTGTAGCTTGGATAAGAGCACAGATATTATAGCTGGGCTTAACTAAATAAATGGTAGATATGTTGAAGAGAGGGCTGACTTCTTTACTGCAGTTTATATACAAGGACTACACAACTAGAACTCTTAGATGATATCCATAGAAGCATCCACTGCCAAGTGCTAGCCTGCATACCTCAGAAGAGGCTTCATGGTTATGAGAACCCTTTAGAACATCTGTAATCCTTTAAGCTAAGGTACCTGTTTTATATTAAAATCCTCTAACTGGGAGGAGTGCAGTCAGTTCAGATGCTGAAAGAAGAGCTGAACTGGACCCAGCCAGTGGCTGCCAAAGGTGGGAGTCAAATTGGACGCATTCTGACAATGCTGCTGATGTCATCAGCCAGCAACAGCCTGGTAACACCTGCACCAACCAAAAGCAGGCCTCATCATCCCCCAAGACTGCCAGGAAACTGAACTCCACACCCCATGGAGGGAAACAGCCTTGTTAATAGAAATTCCAGCAGCAGCAGCCCAGATAAGAAGCCAGGAACCAAGCCCTCAGCTATAGGAGGGAAGAGAGAAACCAGGGATTGGGGAGGAGGGATTAAAAAGCAGCCAGCAGTAAGAGACGGGAAAGATGGCTGTTTGAGCACTTCTCCTAAGGAGGAGCTCTTGGTCCGTATAGGGGGTTGAACGTATCTACCTCCAGCAGAAGCAAGCAAGGTGTGCAAACCTTGCTAAATTCTCTTTATAAGAGCTTCGGAAAGCTCCAGAGCTCTAAAAAGGTCCATTACTGATCAGCGGAGAGAGATTCTCAAGATCTTAAGCTATATGTGACTATTAAGGCCAAGAAGCAGTCTACCATCAAAGCCTTCTTTAACAAGGATTGCCTTTCTTTCTCATTCCTCTCTCATTTTCTGAACTGCTTTGAAGAGACTTCAGAGTTCTCTAACTTCAAATGCCTGCTATCAACAGTGAGTAACGTTTTAATGACACTAAATTGTTTTTGTACACCTCCCCCTGTCTTGTCTACCAAGCCGCGGCAGTGAGTTCATCTTTCTCACAAAGACTTTCCTGCTTGTTTTTCTTGTCTTTTTCAAACTCTGGGGGAAAGGTGAAACATATGAACAATTTTTAAAGATAAATGAGCTAATTTGGACTGTTTACATTATACGGAGATTTCCCTTGATAACGGCTCTCGTGATATCTCTCCCACTGTGTGACTTTCTAAGCAATCAGAACTTCTGCGGGGGGACCTCTCCTGGCTGTTTGAAACACTGCACAGAACTGGCTGGTGTTGACTTATAAGTCTGATTTTTAATGTGGCTATTTTGACTTAGATGGTCCGTCTGTTAGCAAAAGAAAGAGAAGATCTGAATGCCTTCACAGAAAATTTGTTGAAAGATATTTTTAAGGAGATCCGAAATGGCAAGAATAGGAATGATGAACCAAATGATAACAATAATATTAACCAACTGGAACAAAAAAATAGCAAGAGTGAAGAATTACAGGATTGCAAATCTTCAGCGGAAGAAAATTTTGAAGCATTGGAGATGGAGTCCTTCAGAAAGCAAGACCTGCAACAAGAACTTATTATCATCACTGATCAAGTTCAGATGAGGTTACCTTTACTGAAAAGACATATCTCAAAGCAGAAGCACAAAAGAATCAGCCAAAAGACACATTGGCTTGTCCTGAAAGTAACTATTCTAAAAGAGCTTCCCAGGAAAAAAAATGGCCCTAACACACCCCAGATTGGAGATCAGGAGGTGCAACTGTTTCTTATTTATTATTATTTATTAGAATCATTGGCAGATATTCTGTGGAAAGGGGCACAATTTCATTTCCTAAGCCTCGAATTGAGACCTCCTTAAGAAGATTGGGAGGAGGCAAGGGGGGGGGCTGACATTTTTCCTATGTTCTGTTTCTGTATGGATGGCATTAATACTTATAGTAACTGCAAAGATTTTAAAACAATTTGAATTGAAGAATTTAAGAGCTGCAAATGTTATGATAAAGTGGGATTCTTCCCCCCCCCCCTTAAAAAAATACTGGGATAAAGTGGCTGTAAATGTCATGATAAAGGGTTTCCCCCCCTTTTTTTCTTTTTATAAATACCAGATTTAAAAAATGCTGGGCTAAAGTGGCTGTAAATGTCATGATAAAGGGTTTTCCCCCCCTTTTTTTCTTTTTATAAATAACAGATTAAAGTTCATATTGTTTTATAAGAAATGCTTAATGTTAAGTACTTAAAATATGTTGTTGTAAACAAGTGCAGGAACCAGCTGATTTTCTAGCCTAAGGATATGCCTTGGTTCAAGTCTAAGGGTAATTTTTATAACACCCGTTGACTGTAAGTGCTGGAAATGTTACGTTAAAGTGGGATTTTTTTGTTGTGGCTTTGTTTTTATATTCACGGGGAACAGATATCTACAGTATTCAGCAATGCAAAACTTCAAGTAAATGGAGACTTTGGGGAGTAGAGGGAGGGATGATATTGTAATATTTTAATCAAATATATTTTTCCTTGTTCTTTCTATATAAAAATTTAAAAAATCATATTAAAAAAGCAGCCACCAGCTAGGAAGGAGTAGGAGAATGTCCAGATTCGGAAAAGGGGAACGGGATAGGTATCCATCATAAGGGAAGCTCTAGGGACAGGTGAAGGAAGAAAAGGTGAGGACAGGACTTCCTGCTGGAAGGGAAATAGCTGTGCAAGGAAGGGAAGAGTATGAAAGTGTTGCAGTCTCCTCTACCTCCTATTCTGAGACAGGGGGAATCATCCCCAATGTGGGCCAAGATGGCAGAAGGCAGCATGGTGGGGGCCAGTGACAGAGGAGCACCACAAGAGCTTCCTTGTCCTCATCTATTCTGTAATAGATCCACACACTCTGCAGTGAGATTGTCATGGATGAATGACATAATTTGCAATCTCAGTGTTTATTTCAGATCACAGATTTGAAGATCCTGATATCACATCCAATATCCCCATTTCACAATTCTATTAATGAAAGGAGGAAGGAAGCTGCTAAACTTTTGTTCAAGTACCGTGAAGTTCTCAAACATGTATGGTACTAGTGTTTGTGTGGAAGAAAAGTGAAGGGACGCATTTTTTATCAGTTTGCCTGTGCTGCCATAAAATTAAATCTGAGTACACCACGAAAAGAAAGGGACGGTTCAAAATTATTGTAACAGAAAACAGAACCTATCCCGGGCTATATTAAACAATTCCACAATAAATACAAATAAACGTTTCTTATCTCTTCTTGTATATTTATGTGTATAAGCACAACCAGAACGGCCTCTAGATTAAACCGTTTTCAATTTTGTTTTCCTCAGTGGTTGTCCTTCTTTAAATTATATTATATATATGTGGCCTTTGGCTCTCAGGTTTGGGGAGGTCTGTTCAAAAGACTGTTCAAAAGACTTTTGAACAGACCTCCCCAAACCTGAGAGCCAAAGGCCACATATATATAATATAATTTAAAGAAGGACAACCACTGAGGAAAACAAAATTGAAAACGGTTTAATCTAGAGGCCGTTCTGGTTGTGCTTATACACATAAATATACAAGAAGAGATAAGAAACGTTTATTTGTATAAAATTAAATCTGTGCTATTCCATTTCTGCAAGAGACCAACACAGACAAGTAAATCATAGTGAAAGATGCATGAAATCAATAGATCCTTGAGGGGGGTGGGGAAATGAAGACATCAGGAACACTGAAACTGTGGTTGCAAATACAGAATGCAGCTTTAGTGTAAAGGTTGGCAGTGTGTGCACATGGTAATTCCTGGAATTTGTGCGAACTACAGGACAAGCTTATCTCTTTGAGAGCAGAAGACTATAAAGATGCAATTGCCAGAATGCAACTAAATTGGAGTTGATTGCCATAGCAGCAAAATAATTGTATTGATAAAATATGGCACATAAAATACTTGCATGCTGCATTAATGACAAAGTCATCAAAAGTTAATAAGAGTGGTCTAGAATTTATTCTGCCAGTATTAAGACAAGGAGAACTACACATTACACAGAGATTGGTTTTCCTTACCCTCAAATCAGTTTGGGAAGGGTACAAGCTTGAGCTACAGAAGGACAGACAGAGATAAGCTGTTTAATCCTTTCCTCTCTGTTTATTTTCCAGCTGAAAATCACAATCTCAAACTAGTTTATTACAACAGGAAATGAGCTGTGAGAAGGACTCTGTACTGTTTGCTCTGTTGACGAAAAGCAAGCCAAGAATGAAAATGACCAGAGACTAAAGGGTTAGGCATCCTCTCTCTGCCACCCTACCTGTGGTCAAATTCAGAGCTAGCCCAGACTGATTGTTCTTTCAAAAACAGCATGGAAGGGGAATCTTGTTTCATGCAAAGAGTGGCTGCGGCTAGACGTGGCCGCAGTTGGCGGGCGGGGGAGGAAGGAGTAAGGACGGGAGCGGCAGAGCGCAGGCGCGCTCGGAGCGTCGGACGGCGCAAGGGGCGGGGGCAAGGCGCTTATAAGCGCCACGTGCTCGGCCCCTCGTCCTCTTGCGCCGCGAGCTCCGGGGAAGACGCACGGAGCTACAGGGAGCTGGGGCTTGGGCTACCTGGGCCTGATTGGAGTCAGGAGCGGCCGGTGCGGTGAGGGAGCGGCAGCGGCCGGGGGTGGCTGCGGGGCAGCAGCGTGGCTGAGAGGCGGTGCTCAGTGGCTGGAGGCTCTCGGCGGCAGGAGACGCTCGGCGGCCGGAGGCTCTCGGCGGCTGGACGGAGGACAATGGCCGGGTCGCGGTCCCGGGCCCGACGCAGCGCGGCAGTGGCGAGCGGCTCTAAGGCTCCGCAGCAGGCCGCGGAAGAGGCCAGGGGACAGGGGAGGAGCCGGGCGAGCGCTCTGAGAGCGCGGGAGGCTTGGACCGCGGCAGTGCCCGGGGCCAGGGGGAGCGGCGGAACAGCGGCCGGCGGCAGGGGGTGGTTCCGAAGCGCAGGCCCTACCCCAGGGGCGGGCCCTTTCCGGTCTCGTTCCCCGGTCCGGGGGGAGCCCCAAGAGTTTCGCTGCGGGGAACTGTGGGCCGCAGGGTTTCCAGGGGTGCCCGGGCGGGGCTCAGGCAGACTCCGCCGGGCCCGTTATCCCCTGACCCTCGGCCTGGTAACAGCCCTCCTCGGGCAGCGGGGGGCTCTCGGCCTGGACGCACGTGGCGTCGCCCTGCTGGCCGGAAGGGGGGAGGCGTTCGGGGGCAGCCTCCCCGGCCCCCAATGGGGGGCGCAGGAGGTCCCTTGCGGCCAGGAGCAGTGGCCGGTCGAGGGCGCCTGGGGGCGGGGGCTTCCGGGCCAAGTCCAACAAGGGGGCGCCTCGTTCCCGGACGCAGGATGCGGCCGCCTTTCCTCACGAAGATGCGGCCTACTGGCGCGGGTACTCTGCCGCCCTAGCGAAAATGGTGGGCAGCAGTCCCAGCGAGGCTTCCGGAGCCAGCCAGTTGTCGCGGGGTTCGGGCTCGGGGGACGTTTCTGTTTCCAGTCTTTCCTCAGGTGACAGCGGAGACCGGGGGAGACGGAGTGGACGAGACCATCGCCGCAAGGCAGACAGGAAGGCCAGGCGGAAGCCCAACCCCTAGTCGGGTGAGTTATCTTCTTGGGAGGGGGATGAAGATCTACGGGGTGGCTGGTATTGGCTTGAAGGGGCCTATATACCTGCACTGCCCCATTGGCTGATAAAGAGGCGGCAGGACGCCGTTCGGCTTCTGGACGAGGAGGGAGTAGCTGAGGGGGACCAGGCTCCTCCAGTATGGTGCACAGCGGATGACTCGCCCCCGGGCATTCACCTGCCGTCGAAGGCTCGGGAGCGGGCCCTTGAAGGATTCTTCATGGATGTTTTCTACATGCTCAGGGGGCAGGGAAAAGGGGGCGACACCGGGAAGCGCAAAGAGCCCCGCAAACGGGAGAGGGCCGCCGAGCGGACTTTTGATAATTGGTTGCGGGGCCTTGCGGAGTATATGGCCTTGGTGACCGCAGCCTACCCCGAGCGGGAGTGGCATACCTGGAAGTACTTGGCTCATGTTTTGGAGGCCAGGGACCTGGCCGGGGACGAGGCTGCCCTTGAGTATGATAGGGAGTTCAGGGAATTGGCCTCTCACAACCCACTGGCCCGCTGGGATTTGAAGCACCATGATACGTGGATAGTTCAGGTGGGTCCCAGCGTACGGCACCACAAGGATAAGGGACGGGCCCCGGTGCCTAGCAGCAGGAAGCTGGCGGGTTTTGTGTGCTGGGACTTTAACCGTACGGGGTGCAAACGCCGGCGATGCCGTTTTGAGCATAAATGTGAGGGTTGTGGGGGGGCTCATGCCTTGCCAGCATGCTCGCACGCGGCAGGGGGGCCTCCCTTTCGAGGAACCCGGCTCTCCGGTAAGAAGACGGAGGGTCGGGTGTCGCCGGATCCTCAGCACCTGGAAAGACCGCCTGAACCCCTTCGGCGGGTGGCCCGCACGCCCATCAAGCTGGGCCCTCTGATTGATTGGCTCTTGTTGTACCCTAAGAAGGGGGACGCCCTTTATTTGGCTAAAGGTTTCCCTGAGGGGTTTCGGATCTCTTTCACGGGGGACCGGGTCCCAACGTCATGCGGGAACCTTCGCTCGGCCAGGGACTACCCCGAGGTCGTGGCGGACAAGCTTAGGAGGGAGTGCATGGCGGGGCGCATGGCTGGCCCCCTTGAAAGCCCGCCGTTGCCTAATCTTAGGGTGTCCCCATTGGGCGTTGTGCCCAAGAAGGCGGCTGGTCAATTCCGCTTGATCCACCACCTCTCTTATCCGCAGGGTGGGTCGGTTAATGATGCCATCCCGCCGGACTTGTGTTTCGTCCGCTACGCTTCCTTTGATGGGGCCGATTCGAGCCTGCCGTCCAGGGGCACTCCTAGCAAAAGCCGACATTCAGTCTGCGTTCCGGCTGCTTCCCATTCATCCAGAGGACTTCGATCTGCTGGGGATCGAGTATGGAGGCCGCTGGTATGTAGACAAGACTATGCCTATGGGGTGCTCCATAGCATGTGCGGCCTTCGAGGCCTTTAGCTCGTTTCTGGAATGGGCGGTACGGCGCAGGGGGCGGTTTCGGGAAATCACGCACTTCCTGGATGATTTCCTGATTGCCGGGCGCGGGGGGACCGATTCTTGCGCTAGGCGGCTGGGGGTCTTCCAGGCCGTGGCGGCGGAGTTGGGCGTCCCCTTGGCCCAGGACAAGACAGAGGGCCCGGCCACACAGCTCACTTACCTGGGGATTCAGCTAGACTCGGTGGCTGGGACTTCCAGCCTTCCTTTGGAGAAAGTTAGGGCCCTAAGTGGGTTACTGGGGGAAATGTCTGAACGAAGGAAATGCACTCTAAAGGAAATGCAAGTGCTTCTGGGCCACCTGAACTTTGTGTGCAAGGTGGTGGCCCCGGGCAGGGCCTTTTGTGCCCGATTGGCTCACGCCACCAGGGGACTAAGCAAGCCGCACCATCGCATGCGTATCTCTCACGGGATTCGTGAGGATCTGCGAACGTGGCAGGAATTTATCGGCCACTTCAATGGCGTGTCCTTGTGGCAAGAGGATATACGCCTACGAGGGGACCTCCAGGTGCATTCCGATGCGGCTGGAGGAGCCGGATTTGGGGTCCTGTATAGGGATCGCTGGTGCGCCAAGCAGTGGCCGGCTTGGTGGGGGGCGGAGCTGCTGAGGGATCTCACCTTTTTGGAATTTTTCCCGCTGGTAGTGGCGGTGGTCCTCTGGCGGGAGGAATTCCGGAATAAGAGGGTGCTGTTCTGGTGTGACAACCAGGCAGCGGTCCGGATCTTGAACAAGCAAACGGCGAAGTCCGCAAGGATCATGTGTTTAGTACGCCGCCTGGTTCTGGTTGGCCTGGAGGCCAATATTACTTTTCGGGCCAGGCATGTCGCGGGCGTAAATAACGTGTTTGCTGACAGTTTGTCTCGCCTGCAGGTCAGAAAGTTTCACATGCTTGCTCCTCAGGCTCGGCGAGACCCGGACGACTTCCCGGATGCCTTCTGGGACCTTAGAGCGGACTGATTGGGGAAGGCATGCTGGGGTCCGTCGCCACCTCCACATGGAAGAGCTATGAAGGGGCGGCAAGGGACTTTTTATCTTTTGCACGCGCCATGGGATGGACGGGCTCTTGGCCATTGAGTGAACGGACCCTTCTATGCTACCTGGCCCACTTAAAGGGCAGGGGTTTGGCACACAGGTCACTGCGGGTGGCGTTTTCAGGATTGACATTCTTCAGCAGGGCCTTTGGGAAGTGGGACCCTAGTTCCTCCCACCTGGTAAGGGCGGCTGTCAAGGGCTGGGGGAGGCTTGGGAGCACGGCCCCTGACACCAGGCGCCCGATCACCAGGGAAGTGCTTGCTCAGTTGGTGGTTCAATTACGGTCTGTCTGCTCTTCAGGATACGAGGCAGCCATGTTCCGGGCAGCATTTTTGGTGGCCTACCACGGGGCATTCCGGTGTGGAGAACTGGTGGCCCAGTCGAGGCTGGCCAGCAGTTCCCCGGCCCTGCAGGTTGAGGACATCCAGTTCTTGGCGGACGGGGTGCAGATCTGGATGCGCCGCTCAAAAACGGATCAGAGGGGAAAAGGAGTGCCCGTTTTCCTCCGAGGGTCCGAGGAGCGAGGGATGTGCCCGGTTTTGGCACTGCGCCGTTTCTTGGACTTACGGCCTGGAAAGCCGGGGGTCCTATTTGTTCACAGGGATGGGACGTGTTTGTCCCGTTTTCAATTTGCAGCGGTTTTGAAGTTGTGCTTGGAGAGGGCCGGATTGCCCCGAGAGTGGTATGGCACCCACTCGTTCCGGATTGGGGCGGCGACCCAGGCCTTCCGTGACGGGATGGAGCCCACGGAAATCATGCGGCTTGGACGGTGGCGTTCCTCAGCGTTCAAGTTTTACGTTCGTACTGGTTGCCCAATTTTATTTGTCGCTTGTTTCAGGATTGGACTGTGCGGGGCCAACTGCTTTGATCGTGGGCCACAGCATCGTGTACTGGGCGGCCCGGTATGCGGAGGAGTCCGGATGGGAGGCCCAGTTGGGCCTGGAAGGTCGCCTCCAGATGCGGTGGGCCGGTGTTCGGGGACTGAAGTGGTCAGCTCTCATGGATGTGATATCCAGGGAAGTCTTTGAGATAGGACCGCCGGCAGTCCTGGTGGTCCAACTGGGCGAGAATGATCTTCCCGACGTTTCTGGTTTGCAACTGCGGAATATGGTGTTTGACAACCTTCGGGTGTTGCGGAACAAACTCCCGAATACCTACCTGGTTTGGTCCGAATTGCTGGACCGGAGGAACTGGAGGCGGGCGTGTCGGCCTGAGAAGGTCCACCTGGCCAAGGAGAAGGTTAACCGCAGAGTCCGGAAGCTGATGGCGCAGTTGGGAGGTGCTGTAATACGGCACCCCGGGATACGGCATCACAATGCTCCCCTGTTTAGGAGCGACGGGGTGCATCTTTCCAGTTTAGGGATGGATATTTGGTTGGGTGGTTTGGGTTCGGCTCTGCGTTTATGGGCTCAGGGGAGTTTTGGGGTTGGCGGGAACTAGGCCGGCAGGCCTTGTTCAGTGGCGGAATGGGGGGCACGAGGTGGAGCTTTGGTCCAGGGACCAGTTTGCGACTGGGACCTGAGGTGGGGGTCTCAATAAGAGACTGGCTGATACCGAGCGCGGCCTTACCCGGCTGGGAAGGCCAAGGGGTCGGAGCCAGGAGGTAAGGGTGGTTGTATGAGGCGGACGCCCAACAGCCATGACTGACCTCCTCCCAGGGGAGGGCATCAAGAAGCAAGGGATCCTTCCTCCCAGCTGGGAGGAACGGGGAACCCAGGGCGCTCCTTGAGCCCATGTCAGCAGCTGGACGGCTGCGCGGGGAGGGCTCCACACCTCGTGCCAGGCCAACCCCCTAGTTGTTGTTATTCAATAAAAGCTATTGCCTTGTTCATGCCAAAGCCGGCTCGCGTATTATTATGACTGAGTTCCCCATGCCAGTCAAAGAGCAGCTGTGGCTAGACGTGGCCGCAGTTGGCGGGCGGGGGAGGAAGGAGTAAGGACGGGAGCGGCAGAGCGCAGGCGCGCTCGGAGCGTCGGACGGCGCAAGGGGCGGGGGCAAGGCGCTTATAAGCGCCACGTGCTCGGCCCCTCGTCCTCTTGCGCCGCGAGCTCCGGGGAAGACGTCCTCCCACCCTCCCTATGTTACGGTTGTAATTTTCGTCACAGCTGCGGAATGGGGGGCATGAGGTGGAGCTTTGGTCCAGGGACCAGTTTGCGACTGGGACCTGAGGTGGGGGTCTCAATAAGAGACCGGCTGATACCGAGCGCGGCCTTACCCGGCTGGGAAGGCCAGGGGCTCGGAGCCAGGAGGTAAGGGTGGTTGTATGAGGCGGATGCCCAACAGCCATGACTGACCTCCTCCCAGGGGAGGGCATCAAGGAGCAAGGGATCCTTCCTCCCGGCTGGGAGGAACGGGGAACCCAGGGCGCTCCTTGAGCCCATGTCAGCAGCTGGACGGCTGCGCGGGGAGGGCTCCACACCTCGTGCCAGGCCAACCCCCTAGTTGTTGTTATTCAATAAAAGCTGTGGCCTTGTTCATGCCAAAGCCGGCTCGCGTATTATTATGACTGAGTTCCCAATGCCAGTCAATATGCAGTTTAAGACTAAGGTTGAAACTTTCATTTCCAAAAACTGGCAGTAAGTGAGAGGAAGAATGCAACTTGAGATCAGGCATTGGAGACAGATTTTGAATGGGTGAGAGCTAAAAAACTGAAACATAATCTTGAGAAAATGGAGATGCTACCGGTGGAGAGAAGGACTGACCCAGGTAATGAGTTATCCCCTGTTCTAGATAGGGTTGCATTCCCTGTAAAGAAGAAAGGTGGCAGAATGGGGATGAACCTGGACCTCCTGCTGGAGCAGGTGGGAGCAGTAACCAAGAGTACCTTTCAGCTAGCTGATGAGCTAGCTGCAGTCCCTCATAGCCAGAACAGATCATGCTACTGTGGTGTTACCCTGGTAATATCTAGGCTAGATTAGAATCATAGAATCATAGAGTTGGAAGGGACCTAATGGGTCATCTAGTCCAACCCCCTGCACTATGCAGGACACTGACATACCAATTACTCATCCACTATGACCTGCCACTCCCTTGAGCCTTCAATGAATCAGCCTCTTTGTCAGATGGCTGTTCAGCCTCTGTTTAAAATTTTCAAAAGATGGGGAACCCATGATCTCCCGAGGAAGCCAGTTCCACTGAGAAACCGCTCTGTCAGGAACTTCTTCCAGATGTTTAAACAGAATTTCTTTTGAATTAATTTCATCCCATTGGTTCTGGTCTGTCCCTCTGGGGCAAGAGAGAACAACTCTGCTCCATCCTTTATATGGCTAAACAGACCAAGCTCCCCCAACCTTTCTTCATACGTAGAATCATAGAATAAGGGTTGGAAGGGACCTCATGGATCATCTAGTCCAGCCCCCTGCACTATGCAGGACACTCACATACCAATTACTCATCTACTTAAACCTGCCACTTCCTTGAGCCTTCAAAGAATCAGCCTCTCCATCAAATGGCTATTCAGCCACTGTTTAAAAATTTCAAAAGATGGGGAACTCACCACCTCCCTAGGAACCCTGTTCCACTGAGAAACCATAGTTTTTGCTCATGTGTGAAGCAACCTTAACAGTCTCATCTTAACAAAAACTGAGTCCAATAGCACCTGTAAAACTAACAAGGATTTATTCAAGGTGTCAGCTTTCGAGTGAATGCACTTGAAATCTCCCGCCTTGAAGTGTGGACAGATTGCTAGATTCAGTGAGGGCGACCACTTGCTCCTTAGATCCCTATCCCTCCTGGTTGATCAAATCGGGTGACCAGCAGATAGGAGGTCCTTTGAGAGAGATTGTCAACCTCTCCTTAATGTTAATTCCCCAAAGGAATCAAGGAATCAGTAGAATCAGTAGAATCATAGAATCATAGAATCATAGAATCATAGAATCATAGAATCATAGAATCATAGAGTTGGAATGGGCCATACAGGCCATCTAGTCCAACCCCCTGCTCAACACAGGATCAGCCCTAAGCATCCTAAAGCATCCAAGAAAAGTGTGTATCCCACCTTTGTTTGAAGACTGCCAGTGAGGGGAGCTCACCAACTCCTTAGGCAGCCTATTCCACTGCTGAACTACTCTGACTGTGAAATTTTTCTTCCTGATATCTAGCCTATATCGTTGTACTTGAAGTTTAAACCCATTACTGCATGTCCTCTCCTCTGCAGCCAAGAGAAACAGTATCCTGCCCTCCAAGTGACAACCTTTCAAATACTTAAAGAGGGCTATCATGTCCCCTCTCAACCTCCTTTTCTCCAGGCTGAACATTCCCAAGTCCCTCAACCTATCTTCATAGGGCTTGGTACCTTGGCCCCAGATCATCTTCATCGCTCTCCTCTGTACCCTTTCAATTTTATCTACGTCCTTCTTGAAGTGAGGCCTCCAGAACTGCACACAGTACTCCAGGTGTGGTCTGACCAGTGCCGTATACAATGGGACTATGACATCTTGTGATTTTGATGTGATGCCCCTGTTGATACAGCCCAAAATGGCATTTGCCTTTTTTACCGCTGCATCACATTCCCTGCTTTTGTTTAGCTTACAGTCCACAAGCCCTTTCCTCACATACAGTGCCACTCCTCCACCTCTTCAATCTATTCTGTTTTTTCTGAACAGTTCATATCCATCCACCATTACATTCCAGTCATGAGAATCATTCCACCATGTTTCTGTGATGCCTACTAGATCATACCTTTCCATCAGCATGAGAAGTTCCAGCTCTTCCTTTTTATTGCCCATGCTTCGAGCGTTAGTATAAAGACATCTGAATCCTTTTACTTTTGGTTCCCTATGAGCTGGCCTTGCCGGTTGGGCTGCCCCCGATCGTTTTCCTTCCATACACTCCCTATGTTGATCGTCTCCTTCCCCTTGTGGCTTTAGTTTAAAGCTCTCCTGATGAATCTCCCCAGGTTCCTGCCAAACACATTCTTCCCCAACTTTGATAAGTGCAGTCCATCAGGTGCTAGTAGGCCTTCCTCAAGAAAGCCTATCCCATGGTCCCAGAAACCAAATCTCTCCTGCCTGCACCATCTACGCAGCCAGTGATTCACCTCCATTATCTTCCTCTCCCGACGCATTCCTCTTCCCTTGACAGGCAAGATTGAAGAGAATACCACTTCTGCTCCCATTTGCTTGAGCTTCCTCCCCAGATCTTGATAGTCTTTTTTAATAGGAGCGATGGTATTCAGGGACATGTCATTCATTCCCACATGGACCATCACAAATGGGTAGTGATCCGTAGATTTGAGGAGTTTGGGCAGCCATTCTGAAACATCTTTAATTTTCGCCCCTGGCAAGCAACACACCTCTCGGGTTAGGGGGTCGGGCCCAGGCACATGGCGATCCATTCCTCTTAGCAGGGAGTCTCCAATTACCAGTACTCTCCTTTATTTTTTCTTCTCAACTCCATTTCCTTCTGTCCCCGTGGCCTCTTCCCTTTGTCTTAGACTTTGTTTTGGGACCTCTTCCCTTGTTGACCCTTGCAACTCCTATGCAAGGGCCTGAAATCTATTCTGGAGCTCCAAATGCCCCGAGAACTGTCTCGCTCTTCGCCGTTGAGTCTTTTCTGAACTGTCTGCAGAGGCTCCCAAGTGTGGCCAATCTCCTTATCCTCTTCAGGACTGGCTGTATTCTCTCTATTCCAAGTTGCAGGGCTCTGGTCTATGAACTCCTCCCCTTTCTTACTTTGGGTCAGAGTAATAATTCTGTTTTCAAATCCCCTAATCCTTTCCTCCAAAAGTCTTACCAGCTTACACTTGGGGCAACTGTAGTCCATCTTGTCTTCTGGGAGGAAGGCAATCATGTCACACTCACTGCAGATAATGGGATGAGTGTCCTGGAAGTCCATTGTAATGTCTAGGCAGTGCAAGTACTAGGGAAATATAATCTACTGATTCTAATTGCTCGGCCAAGAACCCCAGGCTAAGAGCAGGCTCGCGCCTCTGGCGAGGAGCAGCCCTTTTTAATCCTCCCAACAATTACCCAGCAATCACCTCACACAGTCAGCACAATAGCCTCACCTGGTCAGCAGCAACTCTCTCCAGTAGCTCTCTTCACGTGCTCTCAGTTGTCTGAGCTCTGCCTCTGGTGAGGAGCAGCCCTTTTTAATCCTCCCAACAATTACCCAGCAATCACCTCACCCAGTCAGCACAATAGCCTCACCTGGTCAGCAGCAACTCTCCCCAGTAGCTCTCTCCACATGCTCTCAGTTGTCTGAGTGTTAGTAGTAGCTCTCAGTAGTGAGCCTTCTACTGAAAAAATCATCATTGGACCCGCAGGACCCCGCCAGTTACCGCCCAGTCTCGCATCTTGCGTTTCTGGGTAAGGTGATAGAGCAGTCGGTGGCGGAACAACTCCTAGGGGAATTCCGCACAACCGTCAATTTAGCTAAATGTAAGCGGGATCGCAAAGCACTACAATTAATAGCGGCAGGTTTTGATAACACACACAGAAATCCAGTCTGGAGATGACCATCACATGGATCCCTGTGGCACTAAAGGATGTACTTTTAGTTTAGAGGCAACTCAAAATGGTGGTACTATGAAGAGTAAAGGAAAAGCTCCACTGAGTGCTTATTCAAAAGTAAGTTCCACTACTAGACTGATCCAATGCTGAATTATGTAACCATCAACATATGGATTTCAGTGTTATTAATTGCACCCAAAGTAACATTAATAATAAATTTATTAACACTTATACCCCACCATTCTTTTCTCACCAGGGCTACCAAGACAGTTAACAGATTAAAAACATATTTAACAAAATCACATATTTGTTGTTGTTAGGTGTGAAGTCATGTCTGACCCATCGTGACCCCATGGACAATGATCCTCCAGGCCTTCCTATCCTATACCATTCCCAGGAATCCATTTATGTTTGCACCAACTGCTTCAGTGACTCCATCCAGCTACCTCATTCTCTGTCGTCCCCTTCTTCTTTTGCCCTCATTCGCTCCCAGCATTAGGCTCTTCTCCAGAGAGTCATTCCTTCCCATGAGGTGGCCAAAGTATTTGAGTTTCATCTTCAGGACCTGGCCCTCTAAGGAGCAGTCAGGGCTGATCTCCTCTAGGACTGACTTGCTTCCCAATTGACTCACAAGAGTCATGCTCTTAGTTTTCTTGATGTTGATTTTCATGCGAACTTTTGCACTCTCCTCCTTCACCCGCATCAAGACCTTCTGTTGCTTCTTGACCTGCATATCGCTTTCTCAAGAGACAGATAAGATGCTCTGGTATTCCCATCTCTTTAAGAACTTGCCACAATTTGTTGTGCTCCACACAATCAAAGGTTTCAGCATTGTCAATGAAGCAGAAGTAGATGTTCTTCTGGAACTCCCTAGCTTTCTCCATGATCCAGCATATGTTGGCAATTTGATCTCTAGTTCCTTTGCTTCTTCAAAATCATGCCTGTACTTTTGGAAGTTCTCGGTCCACATATTGCTGAAGCCTCCCTTGTAGGATTTTTGAGCATAACCACATATTTAAAAGCTATTAAACCAACAAAAATCCATCATTAAAAGAATTATAGCTAGAGCTAAAATATGCATATAAAACATAAACACAATGATTAAAACATAGGGCACGAATGAAGAATCACAGAGGAAATGCTGAGTGTAACAAAAATGTCTTCACCCATTGGTAGAAGATGGCAAAAGAAAGGGATAGATGAGGATCCCGAGGGAGAGAATTCCAGACGTCGTAATTGGATTTGTTTATACATCACAAGCACTAGTACACAGGATTGCAGCCTCTGTCTTCTTGCTTAAAATAAAGAGGTCAAAGACAACTGACATCCCTATCATAAGAGGTAGATAAAAGTAAGAATGACTTCTTTATTTTTGTAAACTAAATTTCCATGACTTTTTTTTTTTGATAGCATGCTGGAAAATGGCAGTGGTCATGTGTCTGTGAAAATGAACTCTTTGTGAATGGCATGCCACTTATTTGGATTCCGCAACACAGAATGGATATTCAGTGGGCATGCTGCTTTATTGTTTAATGCATATTCTGGTGCATATTCATGAGTGCATATTAACAAAATGACAAGCTCAGATGAACTGCTTTCCCCCTTCTTGTGCATATTCAGCCACTAAAATACAATCCAATAAATACAAAAACAAAAAAGAGCTCTTAATTAAGGGAAAGATACAAACTCCCCCCCGCCCCAACACACACACATCTTATTTCCCCACTGGAACATGTGCAGTGCTAATGACCTTAAATAGCCATTTAACCACCCACAGAGAGAAGGGAAAATTGGGCTTGCAGATTTGCCCGCTACTTACTTTTTGCTTGAGTTTTCTTCATAGCACTGCCACTTTGTCTGCAAGATCAGATGGCTGAGTCTGACCAATTTTTGCTCTCAAGAAAATGAGTTAGATTTTCTGTTTTCTTACAAATGGGAACACTAATACACACATGCATACTGGGAAACAGGGAAAATACAGTCCTCACCAAGACAATATCCGGAGATCCCCCCCCCACACACACACACACAAGGGGATATTGTGTATATTAAGGGGGGAAAAATCACACCAGGTTCACAGAGACCCAGCTCTGTTTCTTAGTGTTCATTACCCTAATTGACTGAATTCAGACTTTTTCATTAAAAAAGAAAATCTGAATTGGCTGGCTGAAGCCAATGCTAAACTGAGCCACGAACTGATGGGACAGCAGTGGCAATACTGAGGGCCATTCTGCACGCCTTTAATATAGCACTAGACTTGCATTTTGTTTTTGCCACTAAAGCTACGTTCCGCATGACGTCGTGATCAATCTGCAACACTCCTGCAACACTAGCGCCAAAATCGCTTAGTTGTAGCGATTTCCGGGGAATCGGGAAAAGTGGATTCACCCTCAGAAAATCGCTACACTCTTGCCAACAACCTGCAACACTTGTGAAAAAGACATGTGCGTTCTCAATGTAGCGGTTGCAACAAAGTCCCTCCCCCTGGCTCTCTCCTCTGAACTTTCGGCGAAGTGATTGCCTTCCCCCCCCCCCTCAGAGCAGGGAAAGCAACGAACCAGCAAGGCTTCATTCACCCAGCGAGGCTTCTCTGGCTAATTTCTGCCAAAAATCGCGCCCGTGCGGGGGGTGGATGGGATTTTTTTTTTCCACTCGGGGGTAGCGTGGTAATGATGAATCGCCAGCTCACATGCCAGCTAGATGGGTCTCTACATTGCGAAGAATCAAGGCATATTCGTTGCAACGTGTGTGTGTGTGTGTGTGTGTGTGTGTGTGTGTGTGTGTGTGTGTGTGTTTTAACTGTATTTAAAGGGAAAGGGGCTTTTCGGGAGCATGATAACAACCGCCCATTGGCTGTTCCGTTTGATTGATGGCCAGGGGCAGGAACAAGCACAGAAAAAAATCGCTTCCTTTCTAGAGATTCCTGCAAGAGCAGAAACCTGTGGGGAACGAATGAAACACTACTGGATTCCACTACAAATGACACTTTACATGATTTTGGTTAATCAGCCTCAACTGATATAAAATTTTATATCCCCTAGGGTGTGTCAGCCACCCTGAATGTGTCTCATTCTCTTAATAATAACATCTGAATCAACTACAGTCTTACAATAAGACATTTCAATCTGTTCTCTTATCAGGCAAGGGACATTTATTGCCCCATCTATCTTAGGAATGGCTCATAAGCTTCACCAGGCAGAGGTTAGTTTGGTGCTTTTTGCTAATTGGTTTACATTGTTTGCACTTCAAGCAACAACCACTTGCCATTGTGTTAGAAGGTGCAGAGTGAAGGCTAGGTATCTCAGGGGCTAATAAACATGAAGACATGGAGACAACATCTGAGATGGTCAGAATTGGTGGTGCTATAGCTGATATTTATTTATTATCTGGAGGGACTTTAGCATTTGGAGGGGGCATTCGGTGGAGTGACTGCTTTGCAATAGAGGCTAGGAGCTTTGGGACTATAGTCTGAGCAGAGAGGAAGAGCAGCAGATGGCCTTAGATGGTGGTTTCCTGACCATCATTGCAGCAAGAAGAAGAACTTCAAAAGAAAGAAAAGGAAAATGTTCAGGAAATGGAGGGAAGGACAGAGCTCGAAAGAAGAGTACCTACAGGTTACTAGGCACTGTAGATCAATCATCAGAAAGGCCAAAGCTAAGAGTGAGCTAAGATTGGCCAGGGAAGCCCATTGTAACAAGAAAAGATTTTTCAGTTATGTGAGGAGCAAACGTAAAGTAAAGGAGGCAATAGGCCCACTGTTTGGTGCGGATGGACAAACCCTAATGGAAGATGCAGAGAAAGCAGAAAGGCTTAGTGCCTATTTTATATCTGTTTTTTCCCACAGATCAAAGAGGTTAGACACATCTAGAGATGGCAGTAGCCAAAGGATAGTGTCTGGGTGACAGGTTAACATGGATAGAGAGGTTGTCGAGAGGCATTTAGCTGCCTCTCGACAACAAGATGTCATAGTCCCATTGTATACAGCACTGGTCAGACCACACCTGGAGTACTGTGCGCAGTTCTGGAGGCCTCACTTCAAGAAGGACATAGATAAAATTGAAAGGGTACAGAGGAGAGCGACGAAGATGATCTTGGGCCAAGGGACCAAGCCCTATGAAGATAGGTTGAGGGACTTGGGAATGTTCTGCCTGGAGAAAAGGAGGTTTAGAAGGGACATGATAGCCCTCTTTAAGTATTTGAAAGGTTGTCACTTGGAGGAGGGCAGGATGCTGTTTCTGTTGGCTGCAGAGGAGAGGACACGCAGTAATGGGTTTAAACTTCAAGTACAATGATATAGGCTAGATATCAGGAAAAAAAATTTCACAGTGAGAGTAGTTCAGCAGTGGAATAGGCTGCCTAAGGAGGTGGTGAACTCCCCCTCACTGGCAGTCTTTAAGCAAAGGTTGGATACACACTTTTCTTGGATGCTTTAGGATGCTTAGGGCTGATCCTGCGTTGAGCAGGGGGTTGGACTAGATGGCCTGTATGGACCCTTCCAACTCTATGATTCTATGATTCTATGAAGAAAGGGAGTCTGTTAGGGTTGTGCATTGGGGCCCCGATTCGGACCGTTTCGGATTAAAAAATGATTACAGAACAAGGAAATTGGCAATTTACCTGCTGAAATAATTTTTTTCTCACGCTTTTGGGAGCCCATAGGATGGGGACCCCTTGGTCCAATCTTCATGAAACTTGCTGGGGGGCTCTGGGGGGGGGTCTTCCCTCCATCCCCTGCAAGTTTCAGGAAGATTGCACCAGGGGGTCCCATCCTGGGGGCTCCCAAGGAACATCCCCCATAGAAGTCTATGGAGAAACATGTTCAGCCTAAAGAATCTGACGCTCCATTGTAACCAATGGAGCGGATAGGGGCGCCCTCTTTGGGAGCCCGTAGCATTGGACCCCGTGGTCCAATCTTCTTGAAACTTTCAGGGGACTCAGGGAAGACCCTCCCTGAGATCCCCAAGAAGTTTCAGGGGTGCAACTTGCACCCCCTCCATCCCAGTCCCGGGGGAAGGCTTGCCAATGCAAGTCAATGGAGACATTGACTTGCATTGGCTCCAAACAGAGGCCAGGAAGGGACTCTCTCTCCCAGGTGCAGGGGAACCTGTGGCTGGCAGTCTAAGCAGCCTCCAGGTGAGAACTGCAGAACCAATAAGGTCCACTGAGTTCTCACCTGGGTTCCCCTGCAGAGGAGAGGGGGGCCCTGCACTGGCCTGTGGGGGGGATATCCCTGCACCACTAGGAACACTAGTGGCTCAGGGATGTCAACCTCCAGGGGAGACCTGGAGATCCCCCCAGAAACCCCCAGTGAAGCTGTAAAGCTTCACGGCGCCTACGCACTAACCCAGGAGAGCCTCAGAAAGCAAATGGAGGAGCTCAGAGGCGAATCTGGATGCTCCATCCATGCTGTGGACTCATCACTGGCTCTCCCATCCAGCCTCCCCCCTCTAACAAATACAGAGCAAGAGGAAGACTTGCTTTTCACAACCCAAAGGTGTATCAAAGCAACTTCCACTCACCTTTCCCTTCCTACGCTTGGGCCACCGCCCTCAAACACCACAAATCCAACTGCTCTACTCAGGCCACATCCTGAGAGAGCCCTGGCAGAGCTGTTCTGGGAGAACAGCCCTGGCAGCAGCAAAAAGACACATTCCCCCCCAGAAGTCCACACACGGCACAGTGGACACTGGTGGGGAATCCAACAACCTAACAGGCCACCGCCTCAAACCACCTCTAACCCAACTGCTCTACTCAGGCCACATCCTGAGAGAGCCCTGGCAGAGCTGTTCCGGGAGAACAGCCCAGGCAGCAGCAAAAAGACAAATTGGCGCGCGCACAACCACAAACTCCTCCTGGGCACCCACTGAGAAATGCTCAGTTACTTCTTGGGTTTACCTTGAGCTCTAAGGCTCACTTTGGGACTGGGAAAAGTTTTCCAAATGGGTGGCATGACTGAGGGACCCAGATTTAATCTCTGGCCCTCTGGTGATTGCAGAATTTCTGTTTGTGTGGTTGGGGGGGGCAATTTAGATTGGCCAGGGCACTGGTCCTGTCTGAATTTTTACCTTGGGCGAGCGTTTTTCATCCCCGCCACCCAGAACAGACTCAGAGGGGATGCAGTCACAGCAATTCTGTGCTCACCTCAGTCCTCCTCCAAGAATAGTTCTGGATGGCCAAGAGCCGGCAAGTTGACCTTGAGGAAGACCAATTGCTGGACTCTTTCGGGCGCCAGGCAGGAGCGATACTCGCAGACGGTGCTGCTCGCATGAGAAAATGCCCGCTCGCTCTGGACGCTCGTTGGCGGGCACGAAAGGTAGACACGGGCCAGGCGGGAGAGGGCCGGCCAGACCGCCTCCATCCTGGCCCAGTATCTCAAGGGACAGGCGTTCTCAGACTCCTGGGGCTCACCGAGGTAAGCCCTCACCATCCCAGACGCACTGTCCTCCCTCGGGCACCCGCTGCCCTCAAGAGAAGGAGTGGGCTGGAGGAACCCCAGCAAGAAGTTGCCCTGCTCAGCCTTCTCGCTGGGGTGGCCCGCAGTGGCTGATGTGCCAGCAGAGGCTGGGGGGGAAGGAGCAGCGGACGTGCTGGCTCCTTCCTCCCCTGCCTGGCCTGACACCTCAGCCTCCTTGAACTTCCACCAGGCAAGCCTCTGAATGAGCAGCTCGCGCCATTCAGGAAGGCTCCTCTCCCTCTCTGCTAAGCTGCCCTTGATGCGCGGATCACACATGGCAGCGAGCCTGTATGTCACAGACTTGCAGAGGGGTTCGAAGCAGCTCTCAAGCCCTCTCAGAAGCCTCCTCGCAAGCGCGCGCACGGCTGGAACAACGTCTGCACGTCCTCGAGCCGGATACAGGAAGGGGGCCAGCACCACACGGGCCTTGTGGACCATGGGCACGACCAGACCCAAACTCGCCGTGTCAGACGAGAGCATCTCCGTGGAAGTCTTGAAGGGCCCAAGCACTTCCACGGTCTGAGAAATGATCTCCCACTCTCGGTGGGTGAGCCACTCCCCAGGCATAAGCATCCTCGTCTCCTGGACAAGGGCGTCTAAGGCTCTCCTCTGCTCCACCAAGCGCTCAAGCATGGCACGGGTGGAGTTCCAGCGCGTGCTGACGTCTCTGATAAGGCAGTGCTGCGGCACGCCCATCAGGACCTGCTTTCTCTCCAGCCTCGAGACGTCGTACGAGCTGTGAGAGAAATGCGCCACGATCTTCCGGCACTTCTCAATGAGATGCCTGAAGTCAATGGCTTCGGCGGATGAACCGGTTCCCTTGGAGCCGATCCCAAGGGCATCCTTAACCACGAGGTGGAGAAGGTGGGCCGCACAGGAGATGTGCTTCAGGCCCATGCCCTTGACCGCCTTGGTCATGTTGAGGGCACCATCTGTCACCAAGAAGCCCTTGGTGACCCCCGTCCCACTGCCTACCCAGCCATCTACCATTCTACGATTGGTGCCCTCGATGTTGTCTGCCGTGTGCCGCACATCGAAGGGTTCGATGTGCAGCAAGGCATGGCGATAGCCTGCCCTGCAGCCCTCACCCTGCCTAACAGGCTCAACCCCACCCAGCACCTCCTGTACGTCCCACCAATGCGCAGTCAGCGAGATGTACGCATCTTGCGCATGACATGACGTCCATATATCCGAGGTGAAGTGTACGGTCCCTGAAGCTTGGGACATCTCTACCTCCATCCGGCACCTGGCTGCCCTATAAAGAGAGGGCAACACTGTCCTGCTAATCGTGGTACGACTAGGAGGCGTGTACCAGGTGGATATGCGACGGCATAGTCGGTGGAAGTACATGTCGTGGGCCAGACGAAAGGGGTACCCACCCACGGCCATGAGCGCAGCTAGGTCATGGTTCGCGGCCCTACACCCTGCCTCAAACCCCCCTTTTGGCATGCCACTGCCAGCCCGGGCAAGCATCTCCACCATGGTCGCTTGCCTCCCTCTAACTCCACCCGCCCCCTGAGCAGAACTCTTAGGGAGAGCTCTCGAGGTGGAGGTCCCTGGGAGACTCTCCAGCCCCATGCTGGTAGGTTGTGCCTGCGCAGGCACCCCACTGCCAGCCTGTCTCTCCCCCTGAAGCAGGACAGCCTGGTGGTGCCTCTTCAGGTGGTTCATGAGGCCGCTAGTCATGTAGTGGCGCTCCTGCCTTCCACGACTAACCCTCTGCCTACAGAGCTGGCACTCTGCTAGGTGGGTTCCCTCCACTATCTGGAAGTAATTCCAGACTTTGGAGCCTTTGGACGACGCAGGCTGGCTTGCAGCCTGCGAAGTCCTCTGAGCTGCCTCCTGTGAGGAGCTCGGGCTGGACACACCGTGTCCTGAGGTGGGGACAGAAAGAGGTGAGAGAGGGGGAAGGGGTCGAGATGGTGGGGCAGGGGGTGCCACCTCCATCTCTCCCTCTTGCACCACCTCAACCATCTGCTCCTGTTCCCCCCCCAATTGAAGCCTGCTGGATCCTGGAGGAGAAAGGGGAGTAGACTGGCAGGCCAGTCCCTCACCCATCTCCTCCAGGGCTCTCTGCACCCCCGAGGTGATGCCTGGGGACATGAAGGACAAGCCACTCATGTCCCCAAGGCTCACCCCGAGGGAGAGATCAGGCAACTCCTCCTGACGCCCCCATGCCTTGCTAGCAAAAGGCTGCCTGATCAGCAGGCCCCGCAGAAGTGCCAGCAAAGACCCCTGCCTGCCGCACCTTAGAAGGGGGCGCCCCGTCAGCCGCTTCAATAAAGAGACCCTTGCGGACACTCTTTATTGCACCACTCCGGCCAGAGGTCGGAGTGGTGGAAGGTCGACCCAAGACAGGCCTCTTCTCAGGTGGGGGGAAGGACACTTCCTTCCCCCTCTCACTCCCCTCCACCCCTCTGGTTTTCTGTAGGGCCTTTCCCCCAGGGCCCCTAGCCTGACCTTCCTTCTTCCCACTCATGTTCCCTTGGACAAACTTTTCCTACTAACTGTCTGTAATCTAAGAGACAGGGAAATTTGAGGCCCTACCACTAACTGCCCTAACACTTGTTTCTAAGGAAACCTTGAAACTTATAAAACCCTCCCACCAGCTACCTGTTTAGTTTTTTTAGACCCTAAGCTGACCTAACTTCTATGGAGTTTTCCTGTTCTCTCTCTCTCTCTCTCTCTCTCTCTCTCCCTTTTTTTTTTGTTAAACTAAAGGAACCTGTCTGGTCCTAGCTAAGTTTAACTGTCCCTACCTAACCTACAGCAGGGAAAAATTAGGAAAAAAAACCTTTTTAGCCTTTAAAAGTGTTTTAAACTACCTGAGTGTTACTAGCTAGAAGGAAGGCTGGAGCAGATTTGTGCACCAAGCCCCCACCTGATCTGCTAAGAAGAACCCCTAAACCTGTTGGCCTCTAAATCAATTCCTGTCTCTACCAGGAAAGCTGGCCTTCAATAAGGCACAGCCCCTGCTGGTTTAAATGTTTTTTTAACTATCAAGAAAATACAATTTTAACCTAAAACCCAAATCACTGTTCTCTTATAAAAATCCTATCTGGCTACTTAGGAAAGAAACTATCTATTCTAAAAAATTATTTGCACTTTATAATTTCTCCTAACACTATGGATTTTACTGCCTATTTAAAGGGTCACTAATTGGACACCCCAAGAAGAACGCAGCAATTCCCCCCAGGAAGGAAACAAACAATCCCCAAAACACCAACCAGCTGCCAGCCACCCAGGGCACTCTCCCAAAGGTGGCAACCAAGCAAAAGTGGCCCTGCAAGGCCCAAACTGCCAAATCAAACCAAGCCTAGCCTAGGCCAACCAAACAGCTTCTGCAAACAACCAGCAGCCACCCAGGGCACTCCCCCAAGGGTGGCCACCAAGAAAAACCTGCCCCGCAAGGCCCTAACCAAACAAGCTAACTCTACCAAAGAAACAGCTCCCAACAAACAAGCAGCAGCCACCCAGGGCACTCCCCCAAAGGTGGCTGGCAAAAACTGGCCCTGCAAGGCCCTAAGCTAAACCAACCTAACAAACACAACCTAACAAACTAAACTAAACTAAACTAAAGAACAAACTAAACTAAAACTAGACCCCCACCAAAAAAACACCTACACACCTATCAAACAACCAGCTGCCACCCAGGGCACTCCCCCAAAGGTGGCAACTGAGGAAACCTGTAGAAAAAAACCCAAAACAACCAACCCCCCCCCCAAAAAAAACAAACAACCAGAAACAAGGCAACTTTAAAATACAAGCCCCAACCCCCACCCCCAAAATACTTTAACAAAAAACAACACAGCAAACAGTTAACACAATGAACAGCAAACACAATTCCCCAACCCCCCCAGGCCCCCACCCACAGAAACCCAAAGGCAAAAAACTTTTGAAAAGAGGAGAGAGAGAGAGGGAGAGAGAGGGGGGGGGGAAATAGAGAAAAGAAGAAAAGCAGAAGAAAAAAAAACCCAAAAACAAACTATTGCTGTCTTGTCCAGCGCAGAGTCCACAGCCAGGTCCAGAAGTCCACCCAGGAGAGGAGGCAGGCAGGCAGGGCAGGCAGGCTGCTCAACCAAGCAGGAGCTTAGGAGCAGCGCACAGCCAGCCAGCCAGCCAGAGCTCAAAGTGAGCTCCAGCAAGCAGCCTCTTGCTTTAAGTAGCCTCCTCCCGGGCAGGCTACAAAGCATGGGGATTTAAAGATAAAAAGTCTTCTGTGAGTGGCCAGAATGCCTGAGCTGAAAAGCTACAGGCATTCTGATTGGCCACTCACTCCCCCCCTCCCCCCCGCCGCCATTTTAGGCGGCAAAAAAATACTGTTTAAAAAAAAAAAAGGCAGACAGCAGAGAGGCTTCAGGCAACGGCTGCCTGAAGCCTCCGACTCATGCCGAATCGATTCGGGCCGAATCGATTCGGCAGGCCCGAATCGCCGAATCTCGGCGATTCGGACCGCTAGGGGGAGCCAGAGGTCCGATTCGGACCGTTTCTGGCTCGGAAACGCCCAAATCGGCCTTGATTCGGCCGATTCAGGCGTTTCCGAATCCGAATCGCCCATCCTTAGAGTCTGTTATTGTGGGTTTGTCATCCAGCACTTGGCCATTACTTTTGCAGTAGTTTGTGGTAGCTCACGGACTCAGGTCCTGCTTGTTTGGAGAAAGGGAAGAGGGAATTCCTCCATATCAATACTCTGTTGTAAAAACTGAAGCCCGCCCCGAGAACAATTACTCATCAGCTTGTATAAGTAAGTATATGAGACAGGTGGACCCAATTCCGAGGAGTTCTGTAACTATAGCTCCTATAGATCTCTTAAGGCTAATAGCGTTTGAGTGTGATGGGGTTTTTGCCTAGGTCTGTGGTAGTAATAGCAGGGGACAAACTTTGCATAAAGGAGACTGCAGGTTCTCTTAAGGCAGTGGTTACTATATAATTTTAATCCCCTGCCAGTACTGGCAATCTGCACTGTTCAGGTGAACTGTGACTTCTGGAAATCAATAGACAATTATGTGTTTCCCAGAAAGATTTTGCCTGCTCATGTCATAAATAAATATAAATTATATTATACTAGAGGTCCCTATAGACTAGCTTTTAAAAAATTTGCCCTCCATTCTATCCTTGAAATGTGCTGTAAAGCTATCTATACCTCCATTTTCCCTAATCTGAGAGGAGAATTACCATGCAAAGCTTTTCTAAAATATTGCCTTAGTTATACTGTAGAGCAGGATGAACAGTAATTTTCTTGACTAATGGAAGCTCATTAGGATAATGTTTGAGAACTCCTTTAAAGTGAAGGTACTAAGGGGAAATTGACCAAAAGCTGATAAAAAGGGAGGTAAAAACACAAATGTACAATCCTGTAGGTACATAATGGGAATGGGACATTAGTAATTAAGTCACCCAGGATTAATCACATCTTAACAACTCACTTTAAACTGCACAGGGCTAATGCATACATGATCACAAGTAGGAGCCACTTTTACATGTTTCAAGGAACTACGTCATTAAAACAGATATAATTAGACCATAATGGGACCCAGTCATGCATAAGCAGTTTCCAAGCTACTCTGGTAACGTATGAATTAGCCGCAATGCTAAGGTTTTAAGTCATTTTTGGTACATTCCCTTAAAATCAGAGGAACATGCTTTTGATGAATGACTAAGATGAGACTCAAGTGGGTAACCATGTTGGTCTAAAGGAGAACAAAAATTGAGTCCAATAGCACCTTTAAGACCAACAAAGATTAATTGTTTGTTTGTTTATTTATATGCTTTGGCCACTTCATGAGAAGAAAGGACTCCCTAGAGAAGGGCATAATACTGGAAGAAATATCAGCAACCTCAGATATGCAGATGATACCACTCTAATGGCAGAAAGCGAAGAGGAACTAAAGAGCCTCTTGATACGGGTGAAGGAGGAGAGTGCAAAAGTTGGCTTGAAACTCAACATCAAGAAAACAAAGATGATGGCATTTGGCCCTCTCAATTCCTGACAAATAGATGGGGAAGAAATGGAGGTAGTGACAGATTTTATTTTCCTGGGCTCCAAGATCACTGCAGATGGGGACTACAGCAAAGAAATTAAAATCTAGACAGCTTTCTAAAAAGCAGAGACACCGTCCTGCAAACTAAAGTGTGTCTAGTCAAGGCTATGGTCTTCCCAGTTACAATGTATGGCTGTGAAAGTTTGACCATAAGGAAGGCCGAGCATCAAAGAATTGAAGCTTTTGAACTCTGGTGCTGGAGAAGACTCTTGCGAGTCCCTTGGAGTGCAAGGTGAACAAACCAATCAGTCCTAGAGGAGACCAGCCCTGACTGCTCCTTAGAAGGCCAGATCCTGAAGATGAAACTCAAATACTTTGGCCACCTCATGAGAAGGAATGACTCCCTGGAGAAGAGCCTAATGCTGGGAGCGAATGAGGGCAAAAGAAGAAGGGGACGACAGAGAATGAGGTGGCTGGATGGAGTCACTGAAGCAGTAGGTGCAAACTTAAATTGACTCCGGGGAATGGTAGAGGACAGGAAGGCCTGGAGGATCATTGTCCATGGGGTCGCGATGGGTCAGACATGACTTCGCACCTAACAACAACAAATATGTGATTTTGTTATATATGTTTTTAATCTATTAACCGTCTTGGTAGCCCTGGTGAGAAAAGAATGGTGGGGTATAAGTGTTGTTAATACATTTTATTAGTAATGCAACTTTGGGTGCAATTAATAACACTGAAATCTATATGTTGACAGTTGCATAATTCAGCATTGGATCAGTCTAGGAGCGGAACTTACTTTTGAATAAGCACACAGTAGAGCTTTTCCTTTACTCTTCAAAGTACCACCATTTTGAGTTGACACTAAACTAAAAGTACATCCTTTAGTGATACTCCAGACTGGATTTCTGTAATTCGCTGTACATGGACTTTCCCTTGTTCTTGACCTGGAAACTTGATCAGGTGCAAAATGCAGCTGCTAGGGTTTTTACTGGAACACCTTGAAGAGCCCATATTGAGCCAAAGCAGAGGCAGCTGCTTTGGCAACCAGTTCAAGGTTTTTTGTTTTTGTTTTACCTCTAAGACCATGTGCAGTCTGGGACCAATATATTTGAAGGACTGTTTAATGTCCTATGGGCCTCATAGGGCCTTTCACTGTAGGTATGAACAGGTGGGAGGTCTCTGGTCCTCGTGAAGTTCACCTGGCCTCAACCAGGGCCAGGACCTTTTCAGCCTTGGTGGAATGAGCTTCCAGGAAAGCTGAGGGCCCTGACAAAACTTCTTTAGGTCCACATGGTCTGCAAGATAAAGCTCTTCTGCCAGGTGAATGGTGAAGGCCAAGATGTGGAAGATCTGGCCCCTCCTCTGATGCCTGGTGCCTTTTGGCACTTTGGTGACCTTCTTTACATCTTCCTAGTTACATATGGCAGCAATTGCCAACTTGGAAAGGAGGTGGTGGTGTGGGGTTTGTGGTGGGGGGATTTTAAGGTTATTATTTTTATTGTATTTTATATTTGTTGTAAACCACAGAGGGCTAGCCAGTTTAGGAGAAGCAATATATAAATTAAAATCTTAAACCGCTCCGCGGGAGTGGTATAAATAAAACAGTAAGGGCCCTGGCATAGGGCCCTGTCCAGGATGAGGAAGGGTAGCCATTGGCCCCTTCCCCCAGAATGGCAAGCGGAGGGCCCAATCGGCAGGCGCCCAGCGCCTGCCAATTGGGCCCTCCGCTTGCCATTCCGGCCCCAAGGGCCCAAACATGCCACCATTGCTGACCGCCACTCCAGCCACCACCGGCCGCCTCTACTTAAGAAGTTTCACAAAGCCTGGGGAATGTCGTGCGTCCACCAACACCCTTTAACAATCCTGCGCAGAGGTCTGGAGATGTCCCGAGCACAGCATGCATGACCTGTGCCAAGTCTTCATCTCCTGTGACATTACCTAGAAAAGCCTGCAGGATTTCTTCCTGTAGCTTTCAGGCCTGCATACAAGACAGTAAGTTCTGTTCCAGCCTAACATACCCCCCCCCCCAAGTCTCCAGAGAGGCCACCCACATCCACTCCTCAGAGCCTTTGCCAGCCTGCCACCTTCTGTATTGCTGCGGACAGGAGGGGGAGGGAGGCAGGTCCCAGCTGTGCTTCTGGCCCAGGGGGTAAGGATTCCTTCCCCCCTTCCTTTCTTCCTCCCTTCCTTCTATCCATCCCTGGCTCATCGTCCCCTCCCAAGTGTGGCAGTGGTGGCAGCGGTGGCGGTGGCGGCGGCAGTGGTGCTCCCCTCCTCGTTGCCTCCTGAACACGGCAGCAGCTGTGGCGGCGATGGGGCATTGCCTCCTCCCTCTCTTCCCTCCCTCCCTCCCTCTCTCCCCGGCTCACCATCACCTCCCAAGTACGGCGGCGGCGGATGCCATGGGACATTCTGCCAATGGCTCGGGATGCGGGACCTTTGGCAAAAAGTCAGCACTGTCCCGCTGTTTTCATGACACATGGTCACTATAAGCTAATGGGTTCCTCAGCTGAGGACCTACATTTTGATTGCCAACTCCTCTGCCATGCTGGGGTTCAGGGGTGCTAAGTGGAGTTCTGAGCCACCAGTTTTTCCACTCAAGCCAAGCAGAGGGCTTAGCAAGTAGGCTCCTCAACAGAGGACTCACATTTTGATTGTGATTCCTCCAATGGAGGTTAGGTGATCTAAGCCACCCATTTTTTCATTTATGCCAAGTAGCAGGGCTTAGCTAAATGTTTTCCTTGACTTATTCCCTTCCTAATTGTAAACCAACTCCTCTGCGACATAAGGATGAAAGTGGGTGCAAAGAGTGCTCATTGTGGATGGAAGATGTCCTCCACTTGTGTACAACAGCCCCCATCCCTAGTTATCAAATCCATCCTGCCAAGGAGGCCCTCCCTAGCAGTTCTTCACCAGAGGTATCAAAGCCTCTTTCCCCTGATCTGTTCCTAGGGCTCTCCACAAAGGACAAAGAGTAATTACCACTGTCCAAAGACCAGGGTCCGTTCCGCATTCGTCCAAAATTGCACAATGGTTACTAATGGAAATCGCTACAGTTTTGCCATTATGCACAACGTCGTTGACAATCTGCAACACTCCTGAAACCGATCCGCAAAAAGCGCTTCATTGTAGCGCTTTCAGGGAAATCCCAAAAAGTGGATTCACCCTCCGGAAAGCGCTACACTCCTGCAACCAATCTGCAACACTAGCGGAAAATTTCTGTGCGTTACCATTGTTGAGGTTTCTACAAAGTCTCTCCTCTGATCTTCCGGCGAAGCGATCACCATTTTTTTTCTCCGAGCGAGTGGAGATCAACGCACCGGCAAGCCTTCGTTTACCCAGCGAGGCTTCCCCGGCTGCAGTCCCTCTGCACAAGCAACACAGAGGCCCGTTTGCTGGTTTATTTTCCCTTTATTTTTCACACTGTTTTCGCCCGAAAATCACGCCCGTGAGGGGGGGGATTTTTTTTTCACTCGGGGGGAGCGTGGCAACGATGAAACAGCAGCTCAAACACCACCTGCTAGCTGGATGGGTCTCTCCGTTGCAACGAATCAACGCAGATTCGTTGCAACGTGTTTTTTTTAAAAACCTTCCTTAAAGGGAAAGGGGCTGTTTGGGAGCATGATAACGGCCGCCCATTGGCTGCTTGACGGCCAGGGGCGGGACACAGCTCAGCAATAGCGCTTCCTTTCTAGCGATTTTTGCCGAGACGGGAACCCTGTGGGAAACGATAGAAACGCAACTGGATTCCACTACAAAGGCAGGTATGCATAACGATGAATTCCACTATTTAAAATGGTGATTTTTCGTTCCACAAACAATTTGCAACATGGATCCCGGTGCGAAATGGCCCCAGAAGTTGCTAACACTCCTTGGAGAAGTCTCTGACAACCGTGTTGGGGGGATCATCCCTTTCCTTACAATTCCTTGTTACTGCTCCTACCTCCAATAGATATCTCAGTGGCCCCTCACAAGCCAGTAGCAGCTGTTCCTCTAGTCCTGGGGTATCTTTCAAAGTTCATACTTCAGACACAATTTAGCACCTTCCCAGTGACCTCTGTATGGCAGATTTCCAGATGATAAAATAAATAACATCAAATCAGTCATGTTGAGCAGAGAATTGACAAAAGAAAAATAATATATCATGGGTATCAATTCACTATGGAAGACTGATATCATCAGCTATCTAGGGATCCACATCTCAAATTATTTAGGTTCAATGATGCAGCAGAATCTTAGCCTACAGACTGGAAAGGTGGAAGCTGGCCTAAATACAAAATATCCTGGATGAGAATAATTTCAGTGCAAATTAAAATTCTCATGCAAAATTCTTTTTCTTAATGACACTCCCGTTGGCAGTAAGCCACTTCATTTTAGTTAAAATTATCTCTGTTCACTACTTTCAATATAATACCTATAAGTATTCAAGCAATTGATTGATGCAGTTTAGCATCAAGGGATTCCTCCTTCCTCACCCAGACACCCATTTCAGACACTGATGAACAGAGTTTCATCCTTTAGGCTGCTTGCCAGCTCACCATGCCTATGATCTGGCATCCCACACTTCCAGCCTTCCTGGTCTAGTATATCAGGAAGTGTAGGCTTGATTATGATTACCCTTAGGCTTCACAAACAATTTGGATTATTCTTAGACCTCACAAACAATTTGGAGGACATTAATAATACTTCCCATGCCAATTTGAAAGAAACAAATCTTATATTATTCAAAGGACAATGGGCAGGTAAATTTGCATCAAATTCCTACAAGAAGATGAGCCATTGATTGGGCTAAAAGATACCTAACTTAGCTTTGGTTTCATAGTACCCTCATGCCCCCATTTAGAAATAGGAGCAGGCATAATTGGCACCCTATGTTCTATAAGCACAGAGTTAACATCCTACATGCAGCTATGAGCATGATGTTCAAAAAACGTCTGCCCACTTCTCTTCCTCTTGCTGTGATTGTTAACAAGCTGTTCTTACTTTGTCTTCCCTCAGTTCAGAGCACAAATCCCAAGGAGGTTTATAAACTGTCTTCAGAAGCAGATTATAAAATTGCAGATCATTCTGTGGCAGTATGGGTGACTTCAGCAATTTATCCAGCACATTGCTAATTTGTTTCACTGCTCTGAGAACTGTATTTTTGGCTTCCTGTGGGGGACAATTCAATATTATAAATACAAAAAGGATAGGGAATTGAGTTACATTGGAAGTACATATAAATGGTGTTTGGCAGAAAACCATATTTTTTTTGTAAATATGGGCAGAAAGCTGCATATAGGAGAAGACTGATTATTTTAAAAGCTTCACAGTGCAATTGTAAATTTCAGACTTCTAAGACCATTGATTTCAACAGAATTAGAAGATGTAATGAGGATTCCATCATGAATAATGTTATACATTTTTCTTTGTGATAATGGAGTTATGTGCCTCTTCCAGTCCTTCCTGTTCAAGCTTCCACTGTTAAAATGGCATTGCAAGGATGTTGAAAAGGATAAAGAAAGAGCGTTGCCAGTTCAGGCATAATCTATAAGATTGCTGAACACTTTGACATATTTGAGATGAGGTAGTTAAAACTGATTACCTGCTGTATATTGTTCTAGAAAGAGCAAGAGTCTATTTGAATTGATTTAGACATTTGCAGAAATGAGAAAAAGCTAGATAAGAAGCCTCCGCCCATCCTAAATCAGAGATGGTTTATTTTGGTATTCTTAGGAACCACTCCATTCTCTGGACAGCAATCTGGGAGCCAAACTTCTTCTGTCCTCTGTAGATTGTAATAACTGTTGTTCAAAGCCCTGGGGGCCTCTTCCTTATTTTCAGCCTCTGATTACAAGAATAAAGAGTTTTGTGGCTCTAAAAAAGACTACCATATTTATTATAGCACGAACTCTCATTTGCCTAATCCCACATCATCAAATGCATCTGAAGGAATTATACTCTGGCCAAGAAAAAAAAACACACATATTATTCTTTCAGGAAAGACTCCCCCCATGTATGTGTACATACATACATATATGTGTATGTTTTTCTTGACCAGACGATAATTCGTTTAGATGCATTTGATGATGTGGTTTCCCACCCCGGTCTATGAGATTTTTATTGGGGGAATGATAGTGATTTGAGTTATTTTTTTTCTGCTGTATCTCTTTTTTTTTGTTACTGTGATTAGTCAGATCTGTGTTATGTTTTTATATCTGCGGGTTTTAATGGGGATTTTACTGGGATTTTATGCAGACTATTGTGACCCACCAAGAGCCACTTGGGAATGGTGGGTAATAAATTGAAAATAATAATAAAAATCAGAAACTCTACTTCTGTGCTAAAATATTTTAAAGCATTTTTAAATGAAAGATAACAATCAAGTCAACTGCTTGATGGATTAACAGAGATTCTGCTCAATCAAGATTTGCATAGTGGTATACAAACTCAACAATGGCCACAGGATTGGAAAAGGTCATTATAATCCCATTATAATCCCACATTATAATCCCAAAGAAGGGCAATGCCAAAGAATGTTCAAACTACCGCACCATTGCACTCATTTCTCATGCTAGCAAAGTTATGCTCAAAATCCTACAAGCTAGGCTCCAGCAATATGTGGACCAAGAACTTCCAGAAGTACAGGCAGGATTTCAAAGAGGCAAAGGAACTAGAGATCAAATTGCCAACATACGCTGGATCATGGAGAAAGCTAGGGAGTTCCAGAAGAACAGCTACTTCTGCTTCATTGACTATGCTAAAGCCTTTGATTGTGTGGAGTACAACAAATTGCGGCAACTTCTTAAAGAGATGGGAATACCAGAGCATCTTATTTGTCTCTTGAGAAACCTATATGCAGGTCAAGAAGCAACAGTGAGAACCGAGCATGGAATCACTGGTAGGTTCAAAATTGAGAAAGGAGTTCGGCAAGGCTGTATACTGTCGCCTTGCCTATTTAACTTGTATGCGGAGCACATCATGAGAAAGGCGGGGTTAGAGGAATCACAAATTGGGATCAAGATTGCAGGGAGAAATATCAACAACCTAAGATATGCAGCTGATACCACTCTAATGGCAGAAAGTGAAGAGGAACTAAAGAGCCTGTTGATGCGGGTGAAGGAGGAGAGTGCAAAAGTTGTATAGACTAGGATATAATAACTACCTATCAGCTGGTTGCCTTCTTTTTTCTCTTTCACTTTTCTGAACTTTATATAACAACAATAAACAATAAAATTCAAAAAAAAAAGATTGCAGGGAGAAATATCAACAACCTCAGATATGCAGATGATACCACTCTAAGGCAGAAAGTGAAGAGGAACTAAAGAGCCTGTTGATGCGGGTGGAGGGGGAGAGTGCAAAAGTTGGCTTGAAACTCAACATCAAGAGAACAAAGATCATAGCATCCGGCCTTCTCAATTCCTGGCAAATAGATGGGGAAGAAATGGAGATAGTGACAGATTTTATTTTCCTGGGCTCCAAGATCACTGCAGATGGGGACTGCAGCAAAGAAATTAAAAGACGCTTGCTCTTGAGGAGGAAAGCTATGGCAAATCTAGACAGTATCCTAAAAAGCAGAGACATCACCCTGCCAACAAAAGTGCGTCTAGTCAAGGCTATGGAATTCCCAGTTCCAATGTATGGCTGTGAAAGTTGGACCATAAAGAAGGCCGAGCATCAAAGAATTGAGGCTTTTGAACTCTGGTGCTGGAGAAGACTCTTGCGAGTCCCTTAGACTGCAAGGCGAACAAACCAGTCAGTCCTAGAGGAAATCAGCCTTGACTGCTCCTTAGAAGGCCAGATCCTGAAGATGAAACTCAAATACTTTGGCCACCTCATGAGAAGGAAGGACTCCCTGGAGAAGAACCTAATGCTGGGAGCGATTGAGGGCAAAAGAAGAAGGGGACAACAGAGAATGAGGTGGCTGGATGGAGTCGCTGAAGCAGTAGGTACAAACTTAAATCGACGCCGGGGAATGGCAGAGGACAGGAAGTCCTGGAGGATCATTGTCCATGGGGTCGCGATGGGTCGGACACGACTTCGCACCTAACAACAACAAATGGTATACAAAAGTACCTTTATGGATTTTATTCCAATACACTTTCACAAAAAGGCAAACATAACCCTCCCCCATAAGTTAATGTAATATGAAAGTTACAGAACTTTTTAAAAAGAAGACTGGGACAATGTGTCTCACATTTATTTGGAACAATAACATATATTTAGCTGGAAAATCTTAAAGGAAAGAACTATCAGTAATTGATGTGAAGAGAAACCACCTGCTCTGAAAGAATAACTAACAGTACCATCCCATCCAGAGAAAGAGTTTATTTTTGCCCCATAGAAAGCCATGGAGACAATTAAGATGGCTGGGAGATCCTTTTTCAGATGCACATAGAACCTTTTGAAACATGGGTAGTCTTGTGCATTGGCCTGGCAACATCATCTGCAGCATGATTAAATTATCTGAAATTCTGATGACATTTGCTTGAAAAACAGCCACTCCACCCCTTGTAAAGCATTCCCCACAGAGAATTATGGTCATGGAAAACTTCAGAATGTTGAAAAAAACAAACACCCCAAACTGAATTCTGAAACAGTACTAGTGACCCAAATAATCTGAAATATCATATTTCAAGTGTTCATCCTTAGAATAACCATATGGCAAGATTTTGTATTCTTTGTTTGAACTGAGACTAGAAAATACAGCCATACTAAATTCTCAATTTGTAAAACACAAATTATTGTCCATATAAATATACAGTTCATTTTATCTCCCCCTTGATATCCTACTGTATTCCTCAATGTGGTGAGGGGGTGAACTGTGGAGTTCACAGCCCATAGGCCAATTACAGAGACACAGGGAAGGATCTGGCAAACCACCCTGTTTTTCTTGCCAAGAAAATTCTATCTAAAGTATGCCACGAAGTACTGAACAAGCCACTGGAGAATGGTGACAGCTCTCTGCCAGTAACCTGGGCATTTATGGACATCTAGTTTCTGATGTAGCCCACGGAGAATGCAGAGGCCTGAGCCAAAAGAAAACCAGAAGGATTACAACATGGAATGTACATGGAATGTCGCAAGGAAAATTGGATATTGTGAAATCAGAAATGACCCAACTCAACATCAGTCTGCTTGGCATCAGTAAACTACACTGTACAGACAATGGCCATTTTCCATTAGAAGACTTCACAGTCTACTATTCTGGTCACAACAGTATCAGAAGAAATGGTGTGACTTTTATTGTGGATAAAATAACAGATCATACAGCGGAAAGTTACACAGCAGTAAATGACCAAATTATGTCCATCCGAATTCGGGGAAAGCCAATAAACACATCTGTTGTGCAAGTGTATGCACCAACCATGGCTGCTGATGAAAATGAAATCAAAGAATTCTATGCGAAAGTGCATGAAACAATTAAACAGATGCCTTAAAAGGACATGATATACATTATTGGGATTTCAATGCCAAAGTTGGAAATCAACAAGAACAGGGCATCTGCGGTAGGTTTGGACTAGGTGAGTGAAATGAAGTTGGTGACAGACTTATCCAGTTCTGCTAAGAAAACAAACTGACTATCACTAACACCTTCTATGAACAACCGAAACACCGTTTATACACCTGGACATCTCCAGATGGCATACAGCAGTAAGAGATGGCGGAGCTCTGTTCTAGCAGTAAAAACATTTCCTGGAGCAGACTGTGGCTCTGATCAAGAACAGTTGGTGGCCAAGTTGAAAGTCAGATTATGTAATATCAAGAAAAATGTACCCCCAAAGAAGTTTGATGTCACCAAGATTCCGCCAACATATGCCATAGAAGTGAAGAACAAATTTGAACTGCTTGATACTGCTGAGAAGCTACCTGAGGAGTTGTGGCAAGAATTTCAGTCTAATATCATTTCAGTCTAATATCATAGAAGCTGCTTCAGAATATATGCCATACAAAAAGCCTGAAAGAAGATGTGATTTGTTAACATATGACACCATCAAAATTGCTGAAAACCGAAGAGCACCAAAAGCTGCTGGCATGAGAGATGAATTCAGGAGGCTAAATGTAGATCTTCAACATGCTGCTAGACAAGATAAGGAAACATATTGGACACAACTATGCAAGCAACTGGAAGAGAAGTGTACTAGAGACCACACCAGAAGCCTCTTTGCTCAGATGAAACAAGTTCGGAGCAACTTCACTGCTCATAATTGACCATCAAAGACAAGAATGGAAAAGACTTGACTGACCAAACCAACATCATGGATCAATGGCGACAATATGCAGAAGAATTATATGCAAACACCAAGGTGCCTCAGTCACCAGCCAAAAACACCTGAAACAAATTGGAATTGCCTATACTGGAAGAATAAGTGATCTGGGCTCTGAAACAGTTCCCAAATAATAAGGTTCCTGGCACAGATAACATTCCAGTGGAACTAATCAGATCTGTTCCATCATCAGCAATCAGAGCATTATGGCAAAAAGTCTGGGAAACTGGCACATGGCCAATACACTGGAAAAGGTCTGTTTTTATCCCATTATTAAAGAAAGGAGATGCTCGCATCTGCTCAAACTATCGAACTGTAGCCCTGACCTCCCACACAAGTAAGATCTTATTGAAGATCATCCAGAACCAACTCAAATCAACCATTGATGCTTACCTACCAGATGTCCAGGCTGGTTTTCGCCATGGTCATGGTACCCCAGACCGCATTGCAAATTTGTGCCGGATTCTTGAAAAAAAACATGAATATCAAAAGGCCATCTATCTATGCTCTATTGATTATTCTAAAGCTTTTGACTGTGTTGATCACAAGAAGCTATGGGATGCCTTACGTGAATTGGGAGTGTCGTCCCACTTAACCCACTTCTTCGGTTCATTGTAGACTGACCAGGAGGCCACAGTATGAACAATATATGGAGACACTGATTGGTTCAAGGTCAGCCAAGGAGTGGGACAACAGTGTATCTTATCACCCTTTCTTTTTAACCTTTATGTAGAGGTCATTATGCGGAAGCTTAATCTGGAAGAATCTACGATCGGAGTCAAAATGGGACGTTGTAACATCAATAATCTCCTCTGTGCAGATGATACAACACTCCTTGTTGAATCGGAGCATGATCTGAAGACCCTGATAAAGAGACTAAAAGATGAAAATGAAAAGATGGGACTATACCTAAATATCAAAAAGACCAAGATCCTGACAACTACTGGCAGTAGCACCAAAGTCATGATTGGAAACGAGAACATTGAATGAATTGATGAATTCATCTTTTTTGGCTCTATGATCAATCAAAGTGGTGGATGCAGCCGTGAAATCAAACGGCGGATAACACTGGGCCGGAACTCAATGTTAGGGATTAACCCAATTTGGAAGAGTAAGTTTATCAGCCTTAATACAAAATGCTGGCTAGTCAATGTCATTGTCTTTCCCATAACAACCTATGGATGTGAAAGCTGACCCTGAAGAAGGAAGACAGGAGAAGAATAGATGGTTTTGAATTATGGTGTTAGAGACGAATGCTGCGAATACCATAGACAGCCAAATTTAAGATAGTTAACAAGATAGTTTTAGAGAGGAGCAAACCAACTATGTCATTAGAAGGGAAGATATTACGGCTAAAGCTCACTTTCTTTGGACACATCATGCGATCAAACTCGCTAGAAAAATCATTAATGCTCAGCATGGTCAGTGGCAAAAGGAAACATGGTTGCCAAAGTATCCGCTGGCTCGACACGATCAAAGCTGATACAAGGATGACCATGAACCAACTAAAAAAAGCAGTCAGAGACAGGGCACATGGCAGAGACTTTCCTATATTAATTATTTAATACACAATACCTTTATTGACATAAAGCAGATTAGCAAAATGAACAGAGATAGTCAGGATATATCAATCAGTTTTAATTAAAAAACTGAAGACAAAAATTCAGCTATAATAAAGGTGACATTGGCATCCTTATCGCTCAACAAAAATTGGCAGATCAAGTCTTTTGAATGATTTTCCATTTGGTTATAAGAGGTATAACATGCCTTCACTGGACAATAAACAAGGGACAATCCAGTAAGATATGTAGCATGATGTCAGGAGTGTTTAATTCACAGGGACATAGTCTGTTTTCGAAAGGAATCTTGGCAAATCTCCCTTGTAATACTTTGGATGGAAAGCCGTTGAGCCGCGCAAGCGAAAACGTTCTGCGATAAAGGGGATTTGCCAAGTTATAGAAATAAGCTGGCATTATCCCATGCTTCACATGGAGACCAAGAACACAGGGAGAGCAAATTGCTGGAACAGTAGGATGGACTTTTTGGAATTCCTGATCCACAAGGCTTTGTTTAATTTGGTGCATAATGGAAGATTCATTCAGAGATAAGATGTAATTGTAGTCAATGCCAATTTGAGTAGTCAGGATGGTAGAGAACCATTTAAATTTAAGTCTCTTAATAAACAGGCCAAAAGACTATCTGATCAAACCCTAAAATGCAATTTTAGCCAATATTTGAAGGTAGAAATCCAGGCCTTAGTTTCAAGAAGATTATGGCCAATTTCGAGACATAAGGCGGAGTAAGAGACACAATTTGGAGTTCCCAAAATCTGCTAGAAAAAGGCAGAATGTAACCAAGATTTTGTTAAAAGCTGAGATCCACAGAGGGATGCCGTATAAAATTTGGGGAAGAATTTTTGAGTCAAACACATGACAGGCAGTTGGAACTAACTGATTACCTTTGAGGAAGAAAAAATGGTTTAAATGGGTAGTAGAACATTTAGCCTGCAAAATAATCCTATTTCTATGTTTGGTTGAGTGCAAATTATGTTGGAAGGTGATTCTTAAGTATTTGAACCATTTGACCTGCTCAATTTGATGGCCACCAATACGCCAGTTTAAGGGGGACCCCTTCTGTGCAAAGACCATAACTTTGGTTTTTTCGAAGTTAATCGATAGGTCATTAAGTTGGCAATATTCATAAAAAGTGTTCAAATATCTTTTCAGACCAATTCTGGAATAGGAAAGCAATACTGTATCATCAGCATATAGAAGAAGTGGGATTGGCAGTTTATCTAGTTTGGGAGGATGACCATTTATAAGTCTTAGGGCTTTTGGAAGATCGTGTAAAAAAAAGGTTAAATAAATGAGGAGCAAGGACACAGCCTTGTTTAACTCCTCTCAGGTTGGGGATTTGGGTAGTTAGTACTTTTCAGTAAATTTGACCTGATAGGTATTGTTGGAGTGGAGGTTCATTAGGAGTAGTAATAAGCGCGAATCAATATTAAGGTCTTGCAATTTTCTCCATAGTAAACACCTGGAGATAGAATGAAATGCACCCTTGAGGTCAACAAAAGCTGCATAAAGGTTCCTCCTACCTGTATGAAGATATTTGTCTGCAAGAGAATAGAGGGTTAAACAGTGGTCTAGAGCAGTGGTCCCCAACCTGCGGTCCGCGGCCCGGTGCCGGGCCGCGAAGGCCAGGGCGCCAGGCCGTGGTTCCCTCTCCCCGCCCCCCCACAGTAAAAAACTTCCCCGGGCCGCAAGTTTGCGTTCCGGGAAGCTTCTTACTGCGGTAGGGGGGGGGAGAGGCAATCAGGGCCGCTCCGCGCATCACGCGATGCGCAGCCGAAATCGCATGCAGGCTCCAAATGCTGCAAATCCTCAGGGCGGAGCAGGGGGAGTGGGGTTGGAGTTTCCCTGGGAATGCCGCGGCCAGGGCTTTGCGAGAGTGCGCTGGCGCCTCCCTCTCCCCCCTACAGCACGGCACGATAGTCCAGCGCCACACTGTGTGGGGGAGAGGGAGGCTCTTGTTGTGCGGAGACAAGGCGCCAAGGGTGAGTGAGGAAGCATGGAGCCCTGCCCGCTCGGTGCTCCCTGTGTGGCCAAGCGCCCATGTCCTGGCTCTGCTTGCCACTCTCTGCCGCCTAGCCCCTCACATGGTGCTCCAGAGCAGTTTTAAGAAGCGCTTCTTGGAGAGCCCTCCAGCCCGCCGTGATTGCAAAATCTGGGGCGGAGCTCTCCGCTAGCCACGGCTGTGGCGTTCCCAGGCAAGCTCCAATCCCCCCCCCCGCTCCGCCCTGCCGGGAGGATTTGCAGAGTCTGCAGCCTGCGCTTTGCATGTGGCTCAGGAAAGGGGGAAAACGGCCCGACTCCAGTACACTTTTCATGCCCAGAGGGTTGCTTGCTGGCAGAATGCCTGTACGACGGGCATGCGAGGGATCGGGGAGGGGAGCTTTCTCTCCCTCTCATTCATGAGACAACCCCCCGCCCCCCCAAAAAAGTTCTCTTCATGTCTCTTTCGGACCCACTCCGAGTTTGGCGGCAATCTGGAGCAGGCTTTAAACAAACCAGCCCAGGAACCAGGGTGAGGCCAGGACAGATCTGATTTGCCTGCGAGGGGATGGATGGGACAATGCAAGCAGCAGCAGCAGCTGTCCCAGGCAGAATTTCAGGTAAAATCAGAGTCGCATCAGTTTCCTCTCCTGGGCGCACTTTCGCTTTTGGCACATTTGCATGCGACATTGGGCCTCGGACCATCAGGACTTCAATGGCCATCTCAGAGCTGTGTGTGCCCTGCTACCCACCGGCCGTGCAGGGCTTTGCTTTTGCATTCTTTTTTGCCAAACACATATGTGAGCAGCGCTCCCCCCTCCCACTTGACACGATAGGTCCGTGGATCTAGGCTTGAGCGCCGCGCTGTGGGGGGGAGGCGCCGGTGCACAGGCAGGCACAAATGCACAGGCACTGCTGCTCTATGTTTGCGTCTCGCGCTCCCTCTCCCTCCCTCCCACACGGACCGGTCCTCAGTCCAAAAAAGGTTGGGGACCGCTGGTCTAGAGTAGAACAATTTTTAGTAAAGCCAATTTGTTCAGGACCTATCACCCAATCTAGTAGCTTAAGTTCTAGATGTTTGGCATACATTTTACTGGTGATAGAAGGCTTATAGGACGATAATTTACTGGAGAGCCAGAATCACCTTTTTTGTAAATAGGCACAATGACTGAGTTAAACCAGGATTCAAGGAATATTCCCGATTGGTCGATAGCTGTAAAAAGGATAGCCAGAAAGTGTTTCCACCAGTTAGAGTTTAGTTTAAATAACTCAACTGGTAGTCCATTGTGGCTTGGAGATTTGCCTAGTTTTAGTTGTTGGATAAGGTTTTCAATTTCATCCAGACTAACAGGTGGCCAGCTAGGAAGAGAATCAGCAGAGGGGAGACTGGGGAGATTATTTTGGATTGGGGAGGCAAAAAAGAGTGTAGAAAAATAATTGCATCATGTTTGGGGAGAAATAGAAGATTGAAATGACCCATTGCTTTCGCCTAAGTGGTTTGCAATCGTTTTCCAAAAAGAGCTGCTGTTATTGGATTTAAATGCCGCTAAAAGGCGGTCCCATTTCACCTGATAATAAGAGTGCTTCTTGGTGTTTGTTAGAGATTCGTAATGTCTTTTTTGGAGTGTATAGTTTTCTAACAAAGTGAGATCTTTGGACAGACGAGCTTCATGGAATGACTTCCTCAGAGCAACCTTTTTCCTGAGGCAATCGTTATCAAACCAAGAGGAAGGTTGAGTTGGAGTGGATCTTAAGGGTAGGGCCTTAGATCTGCAGGCCGAAGCAATTTGGTTAAATGTTCATAGAATCTCAGAAGGGGAGCCAGTTCTAGTAATATCCTTTCTTAGATTGATCATCTGAGCAGAATTAAGGAAGACGGTGAATTCAGTGCCAACTTTAGGTGACCATTTAATTCTATTAAAGATCATAGCATTTTCAAGGGGAGAAAGTTGAGCTTGGTCTGAAGTAATGGTATGAAGGGTTTGGAATGAGAGTTGGAGAGGTAGATGGTTGCTTTCAGTGTGTGAGTCTATTGACAGAGAATAAACTGATGTAAAAAAATTGAAATAACATAAACTATAGTCAAGTACAAAAAGTAAAGTCCTTTGAACCAGGAAATTGATTGAGGCCATTTAAAACAGGCAGATTGTACACCAAACAGTATTCGATCAATTTGAGACCTGCCCTATTCAGTGTAACATCCATGGATGACCGGTCAAAGGAAAATTGAAAAAGTATATGATCTTCAGTGTCAATCCCCAGGGAGGAGGCTAGGTCTAAGTTAGAAGTACCTATGCGAGCATTAAAGTCTCCCATGGCAACTAAGTAGGCCGTGGGAAATTGATCTTGTGTTGTTAGAGGGAATTCTTAAAGTTTGGACCAGTTATCATTTAATTCACTCTCAGCTGTGACTGGGGGGGAGATATGTGTTAATCAGGATAATATGGTAGTTCGCAGAGAGCGATAGCAAAATGGCTATAGCAATTGGGGGACAAGATCCTAAAAATGAATTATTAAGTCCTGAGCTGGGCTAAACAAGACATGCTAACCCAGCTCTACAACGACCTTTGCGATGAACTCTGGTTGCAGGAGAATAATAAACAATGAAATCTTTGAAGTTGGGAGCATCAACCAACCAGGTTTCTTGAAGTAAAATACAGTGGAAATTAGAAAGTTAATAAAGTCTACATCGTTACATTTGTTAGTCTAACCTGCAACACTCCATGAAATAATATTGAAAGTGGTAGCAGTTGTACTCTGGAGTAGTCAGTTCTGATTAGAGATTTGGTCCTAAAGAATCGCCAATGGTCGGACATGACTGAACGTATAACGTCATCATCTATATCTTGTTAAGACTGGTCAACGCTGTCCAGACATGAAAACAGAGCATGCCATGCTTTGTCTAATCTATTCTGTTTTACATAAAATGAAGATTCCAAAGTATTTGTTGTTGTTGTTAGGTGCGAAGTCGTGTCCCACCCCATGGACAATGATCCTCCAGGCCTTCCTGTCCTCTACCATTCCTCGAAGTCCATTTAAGTTTGCACCTACTGCTTCAGTTACTCCATCCAGCCACCTCATTCTCTGTTGTCCCCTTTTTCTTTTGCCCTCGATCGCTCCCAGCATTAGGCTCTTCTCCAGGGAGTCCTTCCTTCTCATGAGGTAGCCAAAATATTTGAGTTTCATCTTCAGGATCTGGCCTTCTAAGGAGCAGTCAGGGCTTATCTCCTCTAGGACTGACCGGTTTGTTCACCTTGCAGTCTAAGGGACTCACAAGAGTCTTCTCCAGCATCACAGTTCAAAAGCCTCAATTCTTTGATGCTCGGTGTTCCTTATGGTCCAACATTCGCAGCCATACATTGCAACTGGGAATACCATAGCCTTGACTAAAAGCACTTTTGTTGGCAGGGTGATGTCTCTGCTTTTTAGGATGCTGTCTAGATTTGCCATAGCTTTCCTCCCCAGGAGCAAGCGTCTTTTAATTTCTTTGCTGCGGTCCCCATCTGCAGTGATCTTGGAGCCCAGGAAAATAAAATCGGTCACTATCTCCATTTCTTCCCCATCTATTTGCCAGGAATTGAGAGGGCTGGATGCCATGATCTTTGTTTTCTTGATGTTGAGTTTCAAGCCAACTTTTGCACTCTCCCCCTCCACTCGCATCAACAGGCTCTTTAGTTCCTCTTCACTTTCTGCCATTAGAGTGGTATCATCTGCATATCTGAGGTTGTTGATATTTCTCCCTGCAATCTTTTTTTTTTAATTTTATTGTTTATTGTTGTTATATAAAGTACAGAAAAGTGAAAGAGAAAAAAGAAGGTGACCAGCTGATAGGTAGTTATTATATCCTAGTCTATACATCATCTATACAAATATACCTTACATACTGTCTGATATTATCTCAAGATATATGTAGTCAGTTCCCATTGCATATTAGTCCTAACCTAGCAGTTACTACTGTCTTTCTTAAGAAAGTCCAGGTAATCACTCCACTGTTCGTCATATTCTTCCGGTGGTTTCTTATTCACCATGTTAGTGAGTCTTGCCATTTTTGCTAAGTCCGCTAGTTTGTCTAGCCATGTAGAAATAATTGGGGTCTCGGTCGCCTTCCAGTGCTTCGCCCACACCAACCGCACCGCCGTAGTTGCATGGAAGAAGAGGATTCTAGAAGAACTTGGTAAAGCACTTGGATGAAAACTTAGCAACATAGATTCAGGCTTCATTGGGTATCGCATTTTAAATATTTCCTGTAACACCATATGTATTTTAGCCCAGTCCTTTTTTTTTGCTTTCTCACAATTCCACCACATATGATAAAAGGAACCTATTGCTTTATTACATTTCCAACATATATTATCAAATCTATCTGAATTTTTTGTGATAACCTTTGGAGTAATATACCATCTATAAAACATCTTATACCAGTTTTCCCTTAAAATCTGGCTGTTGGTTTGTTTTGGAATTTTGATCCATACTCGTTCCCTTTCCTCCATAGCAATTATGGAGCCCAAATTTTTCATCCATTTGATCATACAGTTCTTTACTTGTTCCGACTCAGTCTCATATTTCAAAAGTAGTTTATAGATCTGGCCCTGTAGGTGTGGTTTTTTGAGCAATAACATGTTTTCGAAATCACTAAGAGGCAAGTTTTTGTCCACTCGAATCTCAAAGTCTGTTTTTAGTCTAGCTTTCAATTGATTGTACTCCATCCATCGTAGCTCATATCCTTCTTTGTTTAATACTTGCAGTCTCTTAAGCTCACCTGTTCTCGTTAGCAAGTCCCTATATATTGGGCATGTTATTTTTTTTTGCTGCTGTCTGGAAAAATACGCCTCTATTGGTGATTTTAATAGGTACGATGAAGAACAGAGTCTTTTTTCGTATTTGTTCCAGATCTTTAAGAGAGATCTTGTCCAAAAGTTGACCTTAGGTTTTTCCTTTCTTTTTGTTTTCAGGGTGTGCCAGCGCATTTCATGAAAACTTTGCTTGCTATCTGCCTTTTCCAATACCAGGTCTCTTGTCATTGGGTCAGTTATCCAATCTGCCACTGCTGTCAGTGTTGCCACATGAAGGTATAATTTTAAATTTGGGATGCCTCTTCTTGTCATCTTGTAAAATTTTAAAGGCAATTCTTGGCCTCTTATAATTCCAGATGAACTTATTTATTTCAGACTGCCATTTATTTACCACGGAGTCGTTGATATCTATTGGTAAAATTTGAAAAAGAAAGTTAAACTTTGGTAATATTGACATTTTTACTGTGGCCATTCTTGCTGAACACGAAAGGTTCAAGCTTTTCCACTTCTTAATATCCTGTTGGATTTGTAGCCAGAGCTCCCCATAGTTGTTTGCAAACAGGGTCTCAGAACGGTTTCCAATTTGGACTCCTAGATATTTAACCTACTTGAGATTGATCTAACACCTTAATGTCTTTTTGGTTATCTCTATATTCGAGTCAGACATACCAAATAACATAACCTTAGTTTACCCTGTATCCAGGTTTACCCTGCCCATATTGGGTTGTGATCTGCAAAGGTATTAGGGAGTATTTCAATGTTTGCCACTTTTGGTAATAACGATTTTGAACACCAGCATTGGTCTATTCTGGAGTATGAGGAGTGTTGAGAAGAATAGAAGGTGTACTGGTTGCTTTTAGGATGGAGTTCTCTCCAAAGATCTATTAGTGAATTGATTTCGGAAAATATGCTCCCTGTCGGTTATGTGATTTGTCCAGCGAGGGGTTCATTACTGCATTAAAGTCTCCGATTATAATCCACTGTTCGGTAGTAATTTCTGTGTGCTTCTGAAAAAATTCTTCGAAGAACTTGTCCTTTGCATTGTTGGGAGCATATATGTTTGTCAATGTGTATTTCTGACCATCTGGTAGTTGTATTTCAAGTGTTAAAAATCGGCCATCATTATCTTGAATTTTCTGTTCAACCTTAATGTTGGGGTTTGCGATATAGATTATCACCTCTCTTTTTTTCACTGTGGCAGAAGCTGCAAATTCTCTTCCTAGTTTTCTTGTTGATAATAAATTTAGATTTTTTCCCCGCACATGTGTTTCCTGTATACAGTAGATGTCGGCTCTCAGTTTTTTTAGTTGATTGAAGAATTTGGTGCGTTTAGCCGGTGAATTCAGGCCATTAGCGTTTACGGATAGCACCTTTAGCTTCTCCATTCTTTCGTGTTGGTATGGTTGTTCCTTGTGCTCCTTGTGGAAGGGTGGCTTGTGTTCCTGTTGCTTGTGTTATATGGGATGATCTATCGTCACAGAGTTGAACTAGTCGGAGCGTAGTTTCCACTCTGGTTGGAGAAGTCTTGGGTGATCCTGCCCTTGAGGTGTCTTGAGATAAGTTGTCCACAAGATCTTGAGCCTGTTGAAGCGTTCGAATAGTTTTTCTTCCCGATGGTAATATCACTTCCAGGGCAAATGGGATTCTCCAGAAGTATCTTATCTCTTTGGCAATTAGGATCTGTCACAAAAAGTGAAATTGTGCTCTTTTCCATAGTGTGTCTGCTGGCAGATCTTGAAAAATTTGTGTTTCTTGTTCTGCCAGTTTCAGCCGTGTCTCCAGATGCTTTTGGAGCAAGTTGTTTCTTACTACTTTACTGTCAAAACTTACAAGGATATCTCTTGGTTGATTCTTGCGTGGGGCTGCCTTTGAGTACACTCTATATACTTTGTCAATCCGGATCTCTTCCTCCTGTAAATAATCTTCCAAGCTTTCAGTAATTTCCTTCCTCGGGTCTGTTTTCCCAAATTCTTCCGGTACGCCTTTAATTTTTACGTTTCTGGCTTTGGATTCTACTTCCAGGACTTTGAACTTGTCTTCTGCCACACTCTCCCGCTCCTGCTGGTTGTCTTCCACACGTTGGATTCTTGTTTGATGTGTTGCCAGCTGATTTATATTTTTGTCAACTACTTTTTCCAGACCATCAATTCTGTCTGAAAGCTCTTTCTTGATGTCTTGAACCTCCTTTTCAACCTTTTCAACTGCTTCCAGTATCTCTGAATTACCCTTACATAATAGGCGGTACATCTGTGCATTGGTTAGGTTTTCGATATCACCTTCCTTCTCTTCTGCTTCTGTTCCCCCGATCTGTTTCTTTTCTCCCTGCAATCTTGATCCCAATTTGTGACTCCTCTAATCCCACCTTTCTCATGATATGCTCTGCATACAATAGGCAAGGCGACAGTATACAGCCTTGCCGAACTCCTTTCTCAATTTTGAACCAATCAGTGATTCCATGTTCCGTTCTCACTGTTGCTTCTTGACCTGCATATAGGTTTCTCAAGAGACAAATAAGATGCTCTGGTATTCCCATCTCTTTAAGAACTTGCCACAATTTGTTGTGCTCCACACAATCAAAGGCTTTAGCATAGTCAATGAAGCAGAAGTAGATGTTCTTCTGGAACTCCCTAGCTTTCTTCATGATCCAGCGTATGTTGGCAATTTGATCTCTAGTTCCTCTGCCTCCTCGAAATTCTGCCTGTTCTTCTGAAAGTTCTCGGTCCACATATTGCTGGAGCCTAGCTTGTAAAATTTTGAGCATAGCATGAGAAATGAGTGTAATGGTACGGTAGTTTGAACATTCTTTGGCATTGCCCTTCTTTGGGATTGGAATGTAAACTGACCTTTTCCAATCTTGTGGCCATTGTTGAGTTTTCCAAATTTGCTGGCATATTGGGTGTAGCACTTTTACTGCATCGTCTTTTAAGATTTTGAATAGTTCAGCTGGAATGCTGTCACCACCACTAGCTTTATTGTTGCTCAGACTTCCTAAGGCCCATGTGACTTCACATTCCAGGATGTCTGGCTCCAGGTCAGTAACTACTCCATTGTGGTTATCAGGGATGTTAAGCTCGCTCTTGTATAGTTCTTCTGTATAATGTTAAAACAATATATTGTGAGACTAAATATCATTATTTTTAAGAGATTCAGCATGGAGATAAGATGAATTGGATTTTTCCAGTTCACAGCTCCTATCATCACATTTATTGCTAAAAGCAGTTTGATTTAGTCCTATTTAAATATTCACATGAATCATGTTTTACATGTACAAACATTTCTTTTACTGCTAATTTTTTCAGTAGCATTAAGTTTTATATTTCTTAGCTTTATTAAATTGAATAGTTTGAGTAGGAAATTACATTACGTAAAACTTAACACAATCATATATATAACCATGGATATATCCTTATCCCTGGTTCCTCTATATATTTGTGAAACGCCCCAGTGGAAGGAGTGTGTCCAGGGTGTCCAAGTTACCTACTGGCCAATCAGGGTGCAGCTAGCAACCTGATTGGGCCAGCCCCTATTCTCACCTGGCTTATGGGGAGAGGAAGGGAAGGTGCTTTTAAACTGCTTAGAGACACCTGAGGCCTGATGGGTGACTATCAGCCATTCCCAGTGCTCTCTCTCAGCCCCACATCCTTCACACGTTGTCTATTATTGGCAGATTAAGGGAAAAGGTGTTTGTAAACCGTTTTGTGACTCCTTTTGATAGTAAACAGGAGGGTACAAATATCCATCTCTTCTTCTTCTAAGGGGCAACAGTAAAAAAAGCATGTGGGTACATAACGTATCTTCAGTAAAAAAAAATGGAGACAGAAGAAGTAAGACCACAGAACTGGGAGGAATCGGTTGCAATGTAATCTCCTAAGAAGAGTCTCCAGTTTGATTTTCTGTTCAAATATCTGATGGCGCTTGAAAGCTCATCTGTAACCACTATGCCACAATTCCCAAAGGTCAGTCCTCTCCCACACTCAATGAACATTCCAAACCACAGGTTCTTGACACCCATCTCTCCACACCCATGCCCTCATTTGTCACCATGCCACCACAACCCCCACACACAACCCCCATAATATAAATATTCAACCTTACAGACTGGACCACCCCTCCCCTTTCTCTCCCAATGCCAAGCTCTCTGAATCACTCTCTTCCTTTCTACCTTCCTCTCTCTTTGCTATTTTTCTTTATCTTACCCCTCTCCTGCTAGCTCCCATTGTATCAGCTACAATGGGCTGTAAATCTAATGTGTGTATGTATGTGTGTGTATGTATGTATATTTCAGATTTTTAGTCTTTTCTCTTGCTAAAAAACAGGTCCTTTAGATGGTGGTTTGGAGACAATATAACAACCATACTGAAGTGAGAACCATGCTGAAGGTAAACAGGCTTAAGTCTGTTCAGTAGGGATGGACACAAACCTGAAAAAAGTGGTTCACATCATAGTTCATAGCAGCCAAATGAACCAATTCAGTTCATCAGATTCACGACCCACTAGAAAGGATTTTGTGCAAGCTAGAGATCCCAAACTCACTTTCTTGGGGCACCTTCTTTGAGGGTCTGTAACTTGGACCTTGTAAATACAATTATCACCAAGCTTGGATTGCAGCTTGGATCTCCCCTGTGAGATTGGTATCTCTAGCACACCAGAGGGCTGTTATATACATTCCTGAACCTCTATACCTGCACGTGTCAAAATGGCAGGCAATCATCGTGACAGGCTCAAGTTCAGGAATGTATAACATGGACCCTATGCAAACTAGAGACATCAAAGTCACATGATGTTCCTGTTGTTTTGAAGTATTATAAACAGGCTGAGCAGACACTGTATGTCTGGAAATGTACCCACACATGAGCCGGCATCAACCTCCATGAATAGCTTGAAAGTTGATTAAAAGTTGTCATGAACCTCATTTTGTGAATCATGAACTGGCTGGATCATGAACTTTTGTTCATGATCAAGTCAGTATAGTGCTCATGTGGAGCTTTGTGATTTCAGAGCCTACCTGTAGGTATTAATATTTTCCCCCCACGTAGGAGTTTTAATTTTTTGTTACTTTTGAAAAGCTCATGTTTTAAGAATGGACTATTTTTAGAACATGAACTTTTCAAAAAGTAAAAAGAAAAAAAATAGAAACTCAAGTGTGGGGAAAAAATTAAGACCCACAAAACTTGTATCCCCAGATAAGCACGTTACTGACTGAACCACTTCAGCTAACTTAAAGCCGATAAACCCTACACACAAAGTCTTCTGCTGTTATTTCTCTCTCTCTTTTTTAAAGTAGAAAGAAATGCAATAGCTCCTTAGATCCATTTTTTTTTAACGGAATAACACCCCCTTCACTTTAAAAATACAAATTGCCAAGATGGGAGGGAAAGGGCAGGAGACAAGAACAGACAGAGAGAAGCCCTAGCATGCCTTTCTCTACACACCCCCACACCCCTGCACTGTGTAATGTATTTACTGGGAAGGAAAAAAGAGGAGGAAGTAGCTGTAGGCAAGAAGGACTTGTCTTCTTCTGACATTAATGCTGAACCCCACTTATCTCAATACTTAATAAGGGGGCTTATAAAGAAGAAAAATGCTTTTACAGCATAGAAACTGATACAAAATGTAGGCAGTATACTCAGAGATAAAAGCAGGTTTACTCTGCTTACAGTTTCAAAAACAGCCCCCACCAGATACAAACTAATGAGCAGAGACCCCTGAACTACATCAGTGCTGAAAGTGCAGCTGGGGGGGGGGGCAGGAAGAAAATCTGAAAGAGACAGTAGGTCTACTCCCAGACGAGTATGTGATGGTCTCAGATTAAGTGGAGAAAATCCACTCTTGCATATGCTGAGTAATAAGTGGTGTGACTCCATGGTTGATCCTGAATACCTTATATATTTTTTAAAAAAGTGAGCAGCATCATAGTGGATGCTGGGGTCAGGTGCAGGTTGTTATTTTAGCTAAGTTGAATGAGCTTCAAAAGCCCAGTGCATAATTGACCTTGGAAAGACTGGATAAACTCACTCTTAGCACCAAGAAATCTTTAGCATTTCTCTGAGGAAGTTGTAATGAAAGACATTTCCATGAAGACTTAAAGTATAATGATGTATCTCACTGAACCACTGCTAAGAGCATTGATGAAAACAAACTGAAGCCTAATTTACTTCCACTGGGAGATTAAATAATTCTTTAAAAAAACTGTTATAGATTTTTTCTGATATTTACTGTACTGATGGTGCTGTCATTTAGGGCATCCAACCCTCATTATCAAGTACAAAATACTCATGTTAAATTCTTTACAATTTCCTGACAAGGCTAGCATTTAAAATACCGCACAGGGATTTTAAGAAGGGAAAAGAAATTAAACACTTAAATGCTTATTTTATTTTAATTAAAATTTGCAATTCCCCCTCTTTGCAGCTCAGAGATTCAGATGAGAAAGTGACAGGCTGTAAAGAGGGCATACTTTATTATTATTCATTTACTAGTATAAAAACCTGTTGTAGCTGATACAATGGGTGCTACCGGGGTGGGGGAGGAGGAAAATAGCAAAGAGAGAGGGAGGTAGAAAGGAAATGAGTGATTAAGACACAGAGAGCTTGGCAGTGGGAAGAGTAAGGGGAGGGGTTGTCCAGTCTGTAAGGGTATGAGGTTGAATGTGTGTGTTGTGTGGGAGGTTCTGGTGGCGTGGTGGCAAATGAGGGCATGGGTGTGGAGAGAGGGGTGTCAAGAACCTTTGTTTTGGAATGTTCCATTGAGTGTGGGAGAAAACTGACCTTTGGGAATTGTGGCATAGTGGTTACAGATGAGCTTTCCAGAGCCATGTCTTCAGATATGTGAAGGGAAAATCAACTGGATACTGTTCTTAGGGGGAGATTACATGGCAACTAGGCTTGTGCGATTCGGCCGTTTTGGTGGCCGTTCCCTCCGGGCGCAGCCATGAGGGAGGAGGGTGGCACGGACAGTGGCACGACGGCAGGAAGGCAGTGCTGGCAGTGACACAACGTGGTTGCACCTGCCGTTTCGCCGCCGCTCACATGCTTCTTTCACTGTTGCCCCTTCGAAGAAGAAGAGATGGATTTTTGTACCCTGCTGCTTACTATCAAAAGGAGTCACAAAGTGGTTTACAAACACTTTTCCCTTCCATCTGCCCACAATAGTCAACCTCTGATGGATGCGGGGCTGTGAAAAGTCTGAGAGAACTGGTAATGGCCCACAGTCACCCAGCAGGCCTTAGGTATCTCTAAGCAGTTTAAAAGTGCCTTCCCTTCCTCTCCCTATAACATTTACCCTGTGAGGGAAGTAGGGCTGAGAGCTCTGAGAGAACTGGGGATGTTCCACAGTCACCCGGCAGGCCTCAGGTGTCTGTAAGCTCTCTCCATAACAGACACTTTATGAGTGAATTGGGGCTGAATGCTCTGAAAGAACTGGAATGGTCCTCAGTCACCCTGCAGGCCTCAGGTGTCTCTAAACAGTTTAGAGATTGCCTTCCCTTCCTTTCCCCATAACAGACCCCCTTTGAGACAGGCAAGTATAAGGGTTGGCCCAGTCATGCTGATGGCCACACTCTGATTGGCCCATATTCAACTTGGACACCCCGGACACACTCCTCCCACAGCGCCATTTCACAAATATATAGAGGAACCATTGATAAGAATATTTATGGAACTGTATCATATCAGATATTCTAATCAACAGCAGCTGTGTGAACCATATACTCTCACTAGGCTAACATGAGTCAAATAACTACCGAAAAACTACCATATTGGTATCTTTCATCTATTATTTCAGCTGAATATGGATAGCGGTATTTACTTGGATCCAGATAGCTACAGTTAAAGTGCATTTAAAGGGCTCTCAGACCCTTTAGATCTTTTGAAATAAACTCTCAGCTTGGAAAAAGTTTTAAGAGGACTGCAAACTCTTTAAATGTCTTTGAAGTTCACTCATGCTACCACTGCAGCTTGGAAACAGTATTTACAGTTTAAAAGGACTGTGTTCCCTTTAGAGTTTGTCTTTCCCTTTGATTTGACGGGATGGGGCACTTTGTTTGGGGGGGCGGTAGAATTAGGCCCCCTGTTTCAAACTTTTTCAAACTTGGGGAATTTTATGAGAAGAAGCAACAGCAGCTATGCTGCAAATTTGATCCCCTCCAGAGCCCCAGATACCCCTTAACTGAGAGCCAGGATAGTGGTTAAAGACTGTAATCTGGAGAACTGAGTTTGATTCCCCATTCTTCCACATGAATCCAGCTGCGTGATCTAGGGTCAGTCACAGTTCTCTCAGAGCTCTCTCAGCCCCACCTATCTCACAGAGTGTTGTGGAGAGATGAAGGGAAGACAAATATAAGATTCCTTTAGGTAGTGAAAAGTGGGTTATAAAAAATAGGTTTTTCTATTGATTCTCCATTATACCCTATAGCTATAATGATTCTCATGGAGCTGGAAAAAAATCAGCATTCCCAAATATTTACTGAATTTGAATACCTGCCATAGACACACTCATTCACACAATCTAAAGTCTAAGCACAGTCCAGGTCACAGCCAAAAATTCAAAACAATTATCAGCAACCAAATCCAAAGGGCAAGAAAAAAGATGAATCCAGAAACACGAACCAAGGCCAAGATAGCAACACTATCAGAACTCCTGTGACTGGCCTGGCACCAGGAGAGTGGGGCACCTCAGCACTTGTGCCTGGTTGTGGCTCTGTGTCTGTGTCTGCCTGAGCCTGGTCCTGCAGCAACTCTGGAAGGCTTGGGTCCTGATCCTGCAGTTGTAGCCTCAAGCTTCAGGTTGGGTCCTGCAAATACTCTCACCTCCAATTCTGTATCTGAAGACTCTTCAGCTAAGCCTGGCTGGGCTATGGCAATGCCATACCGGTTTTGGGATTTCAGAATATCAGGAAATAGCAATATTTTTGGTGTTCTATATAAACCTGGAAAATACTGGGGTGGGGAGGGCACAACTATAATTTTCACTGTTTTAAAGTCTTGCAGTGGTACAATTTAGCTACCATACCTGAGTCAACAGAGATATGTCTGAGTACAGTTAAAGGTGAATGATTGCCTAGTATGAATTTCTGGTCCCTAACACCAACTCAAACAAAAGGAACCTCAGTCACTACATAAGTTTGAACTTTTTAATCCTTTTAATTAAATTTTGTATTAATACCACTTGTAATTAGTATCTGACCTCCATATAGCAAAAATACATATTCTATGAAATCCAACCTGTTCTGCTATTATAATCAGACTAGATTTAAAGCCCATTTCACATTTAAATAAAATTGGCGCTAGATGGCTTCTCACTACCCCCCCGACTCCCAAAGGCTTCTGCGTGGATGGGGATGGTGTGGGGCGGGTCAGGGAGGTGGGCTGCTCTGTCCGTGGGGCTGCAGAAGCCTTTATCGTCCTCCCCCCTCCGGACTGGGTAAGGCTTCCACGGGTTGGATATTTTAAAGTCGGCCTATCTTGTGTCTCTCCGCATGGCTCCTGAGCGGGCAGGAGCTGCGGGAACGGTGGATCACAGCGTCTCAGAGCCGGGCGGCAATGTGCCATGCCAAGGCGGTGGGCCATGTGCGGCGCTGGCGGCAGCGGGCGAGGTGCAGCACTGGGGGTGGTGGCCCAGGCATGGCACTGGCGGTGGAGTGGCTCGGCAGGGGTGTGTTTGCCAGGGACAGGCGAGGGAAGCGAAGGCTGGGGACAGGCGGAGAAGCAACAAGCAGTAAGCCGTGGCATGTGAGTCGGGGTGGGAAGGGGGCGGGCGGTGGCAGGCGTGGCTAGGCAATTGTGGCCAGGGTGGGAAGGGCGTGCGGTGGGGCAGGCGGGGACAGAGGGTTGGGGTCGGTTCGCGATGCAGTCGGGCGGTGGTGTGCGGGGAGGGGGGGTGCGATTTCCATCGGCGTCCGAGGGCAGTCGCTGGGCGGAGGGAAAGTAGATTTCCCTGAGTCCAGCGGCATGGGGCAAGGGTCCTCCCCGGCGGCCATCCAGCAAGGATGGCGGCTCAGGAGGACTGTAGAGTTGGCGGCATGGCGTCAAGTTGCTAACAGGGAGGCGTGCAAAGCGCGTTTCCCAATTGGCCACTTGGCCATGGATTGCCACTCTGAGGAGTGAATCAGGAGCAACTTTGCGGCTCCTGATTCGCTCCTCAGAGTTTTTATCCTGGACAGGGCCCGCCCTAACTCCTCCCCAACACCCCTTAGACATTTATTTAATCCGCTCCGCAGGAGCGGATTAAAGATTGCAATATGTGAACAGATCAAAAGGTATTTTAGGAAAGGTGTGAACAAATATACCCCAGCTGACTGAATTTGCTGGCGCTTATTGAAAGACATTTAAATTTTGAGGTTGGATGGGGAACTATAAATATGTACATGGAATCATCACAGCCTGCTTATTGTTGCATGCTAGTGATTTATAGGTGAATTTGGGCTGAATTTGTTTAAGGCAAATATTTCTTGAACTTCCTTTGAGTGTCTAGAATTGGTTATTATCATGTTTTCAGAACTGTACTTTCCAACTTTTTTGTACAGGGTTTTCCCCCTTAATAATGCTTGGCTATGTACTGTGGTGCAGTTCACACTGATAAAAGTGTTCTGTGCAGCCAAAATCACTACTATTTGAACCAGCGTCTTTGAATACTGTAGCAATAGCTATCTTCATGATTCTGGACACTTCTTAACCAGAAAAGGGGATCACAAATCTACTAGTGACTCAAAATGCATCAAGACTAGCTTACCAGCCTTTAACCATATGGTCAGGTACAGATGAAAATGAACATGTGGAAGAATTTAGGGGGGAGGGACTGACAGGAAATCAAAATTTGACATTTTATCCTCAGTATGAAATTTAAATAAAAAGGTTGAATAGAAGTTTTATATATACTAGGGTAACTACTAGGGTAACCAGATTACTAGGGTAACCAGATGCCTATCCCCTCCTCTAATTTTGTTTAGACAATGAATGCCATCTAAGTTCTTATGTGCATATGAAAGCGAAGGAAGGAAGGAAGTGAAGGAAGGAAGGAAGGAAGGAAGGAAGGAAGGAAGGAAGGAAGGAAGGAAGGAAGGAAGGAAATCCTTTGAGCATGTAAAGACCCTCTTTCATTCTCTAATCCTTCTAGTGGTCAGATAATGAATGGAAGGTTAAATTTAGTCATTTAAAGAGATGACAAATGTTAGGACCATTCTGCACTCATTCAAAATTGGACAATGGTTGCAAATTGAATTCGCTACTGATTTGCTGTTATGCACAATGTCATTGACAATCTGCAACACTCCTGAAACCGATCCGCAAAAAGCGCTTCGTTGTAGCGCTTTCAGGGAAATCCCAAAAAGTGGATTCACCCTCCGAAAAGCGCTACACTCTTGCAACCAATCTGCAACACTAGCTGGAAATTTCTGTGCGTTACCATTGTTGCGGTTTCTGCCAAGTCCCTCCCCCTGGCTCTCTCCTCTGATCTTTTTTTTTTTCTCGGAGCGAGCGGAGATCAACGCACCAGCGCGCCTTCGTTTACCCAGCAAGGCTTCCCTGGCTGCAGTCCCTCCACAGAGCTGTTTAAAGTCACCAAGCACCAAGCAACACACAGCCCCGTTTGCTGGTTTATTTTCCCTTTACTTTTCACTCTATTTTCGGCCAAAAATCGCGCCCGTGCGGGGGGGGGGGTATTTTTTTTTCACTTGTGGGGAGCGTGGCAATGATGAAATGGCAGCTCAAACACCACCTGCTAGCTAGAAGATTTGTTGCAACGTGTTTTTTTTTAAACCTCCTTAAAGGGAAAGGGGCTTTTTGGGAGCATGATAATGGCTGCCCATTGGCTGCTCGTTTGATTGACAGCCAGGGGCGGGACAAAGCTCAGCAATATCGCTTCCTGGCTAGCGATTTTTGCCGAGACCGGAAACCTGTGGGAAACGATAGAAACGCAACTGGATTCCACTTCAAAGGAAGGTATGCATAACGACGAATTCCACTATTTAAAATGGCATTTTTTCGTTCCGAAACCAATTTGCTACATAGATCCTGGAGCGGAATGGCCCTTAGAAATTAGGGGTGGATTCAGCTCATGTCCCAGCCTGAACTTTGATGATGAATTATTTTTGCCAGCTGAGAAAGTGGGGCGGAGGCACAGCTTGGTTGCCTAAGAATGGCAGCCTATTCTGCAGTTGCTAGGCAACCGTAATGTTATCTCCTTGTTCCCTTCCATCCTGACAGAGCTTACAAAATGCTCAGTCATAGTAGACAGGAAGCATTGTGTCTTTTAGTGCTAAGAATGACTACCAAGAGCAACAAAAGCCATGAACTCTGCTTAGGTGTAGCAGCATATATCTTAGTCTCCCTCACAATTCAGAATAATTCTGAGTGATCCTGCCCAGGCAAGACATCTTAAATGATTTTGACTAAACCCCCAAAAGCACTGATAAGACAACTGCTATTTCTTAATCATTTATCTACTATCAGCAGATTTCACCAAAGGGCAATCAGAAGTTAATTTGGAGACTCTTCTTTGAACTAAAAGTTGGAGTAATTCTGAAAGAAACTAAAACTTGTAAGGACAAAACCAGACTATTTCACCTGTAGAGAGAAAGAGCAGATGAGGTCCACTATGCTAGCAATACTGCAAATAAAATGACACATTTATCAGTACTTTAACATTTAAATACATCATTTGTGGGTTAAATCCCTGTGCATGACCCTTTCAGAAAAATTGCTGCAAATGCAGCCTTAGATAATATCCAGAGCTTTGCAAACTATACAACTCGGGCAACAGCATTAGGTCTCTGGCTTCCCACACAGTTTTCAGAAATCATTCTGAAAAGTCAAGTCTGAAAATACAGCGCCTAGTTCTGCCTTTACCTCCTACAGAAAGTCTGGGTGACATATTAAGAGGCCTTGCCACTAATTCATTTGCAAACTCCTGCAATATGCAAACATGAAATCAATTCACACACATTCAAGCAGGAATGTTTTTTTGAAAATGTGTTGGAATGGGTAGTTTTTACTGAATGTTTTATATTGACTACTGCAAGATACAGAACCTGGGTCTGATGGAATTCAAATATAACATTTCCATTCTATTCCCAATAACTATCTTCAAAATTATAACAAATTCAGAGAATTTCTACTTCAGTGCCTAAAGATCAAGTGGAAAATAAGAGACTGGAAACCAGAAGAGTCCAGTCAGCAAAAGATACCTGATTTAGCTATGGTTAGTTTGTGAAACTGAAGAGCCTCTTGTGACGCAGAGTGGTAAGGCAGCAGTCATGCTGTCTGAAGCTGTCTGCCCATGAGGCTGGGAGTTCAATCCCAGCAGCCGGCTCAAGGTTGACTCAGCCTTCCATCCTTCCGAGGTCGGTAAAATGAGTACCCAGCTTGCTGGGGGGTAAGCGGTAATGACTGGGGAAGGCACTGGCAAACCACCCCATATTGAGTCTGCCAAGAAAACGCTAGAGGGCGTCACCCCAAGGGTCAGACATGACTCGGTGCTTGCACAGGGGATACCTTTACCTTTACCTTTACCTAGTTTGTGAAACTAGCATTCAACTTGCAGGTAGCTGAAAATACACACAAAACTGAAATTATCTTAAGTTGTCACAGTAGAATGATATTACAAATCTGGGATTGTTGGTATAAAGAAATCACCCTTAATGGAAAATCTGTTTGTTTGTTTTTTCTTATTTGGTTATTGTATACTTTTTGGGCTGTGTGGCCATGGTCTGGTAATTTTAGTCCCTGACATTTCACCAGGAGCTGTGGCTGGCATCTGGGGATCTCTCTGTGCCACATTATGGAACATTTGAACAAGTGCTGGGCATTTTATATACTTCTCTCTGAGAGCCAGTTTGGTGTAGTGGTTAGGAGTGCGGACTTCTAATTTGGCATGCTGGGTTTGACTCTGCACTCCCCCACTTGCAGCCAGCTGGGTGATCTTGGGCTCGCAAAGCTGAATGGGCCCTTTTTTTGTTCTTGTGGGGGTACCGTAGGTATGTGTGGGGAGGGGGGAGAAACTGGGCCTGGAAGGCCCGGCTCTTCCCATGTGCACAGGCATGGCCCAGCCTGGACTCTGATGGTGGCCACGGCAAAAATGGGAATGCTGAAAAAACAATGTTCCCTTGCCATGGACCAGCAGGGGCCTTAACACAGGCCAGGGCCAGAAAGGGGCCAGGCTGGCGGAAACGTCATCTGTAAGCGGGGACTAGCCTCACTGCCATGCCACCACCAGCCCAGCCTTTCCATCCCTTGAATAATCAATCTCCATGTGTGATGCATCACATTCCTGTTTTATCTGGGAGTCTCCCAATGGGTGGGCTAGAATTAGGAAGCTCTTTCCCTGTGTCTGGGTGGAGTTCATTAGCAAGTCCATTATGAAGTATTTTTTCCTGTGTCTGGTAGAATTCATTAGAAAGTCTTTTAGTCAAGGTCTTTCCTGTCTTAACTGATATTTTATTATGGTGTTTTTAAGGCTGGTAGCCAGGTTTTATTGATTTTATGACTATCTTCTTTTTTATTGAAAATGTATTTATGTTTGTGAATTTCAGTGGTTTTCCTGTACAGTCTAATATAGCAGCTGTTGGTCTTGTCCAGTATTTCTGTGCCTTCAAATAGGATTTTATGTCCACATTGGTTTAGAGCATGTTCAGCTACTGCGGCTTTAATGTAATCCCAATGTATACTTGTCCATAGCAGCACAGTATGCAGTACACTCCTGTGGAGGTGAGGGGGTCTCTCTTTATTATTTGTAAGATGCATAGGGGAGAAAAGGAGGAACCACTGTTTCTTCCCCTCCTTCCAAGGTCACTGAAGCAAGTTCCACCATCACTGTTCTGGGCTGGCTAGTCGGTTGCAAGTGTAGCCAAGGGCTGAAGGAGGTCCTCACTTCTCAGTCACCATTACAATTACTAGGGTTACCAGATGCCTATCCCCTCACCCAGTAAAGCTAGAGGTGTCCCACCACCAGACCCTGACCTTTAGCCACCAATCGTCAGGCAAGCAAGGGGACTTTCCAGTAGAAAGAAAAAGGCCTAGGCCACATTGCTGGTTTCACACAGGAAGTGGTATCATCATGCCAGTAACTTTCAGTCAAAGCTCTGGTATTTGGGCACAAAATTCTGTGGTAGAAGCAAGTTATACCATTTTTGTCCAAATAACAGAGCATCATCTGGATGCTGATGACATCACCAGCAACATGACCTGGGCCTTTCTCTTTCTTCTGGTAATTCTCCCCGTCCCATACTGGCTGTCAGGAGGGGACCTGGCAACCCTAGAAATCACATTAATTTTGTTTAGACAATGAATGCCATATAAGTTCTTATTTGCATATGGAAGGAAGGAAGGAAGGAAGGAAGGAAGGAAGGAAGGAAGGAAGGAAGGAAGGAAGGAAGGAAGGAAGGAAGGAAGGAAGGAAGGAAGGAACTCCTTTGAGCATGTAAAGACCCTCTTCCATTCTCTAAATTGCTGCTTAAACTTAGCCATAGAAAACCCGAGGAGAGAGGGCATATTATTCCTGGAGAAGTTTGCACATCACTGAAGGAGACTACTGTATTTAAATTGCAGGCCCTTTTCATAATTACGATGTTCCATGCCCGTGAGGCTGCAAGGGTTAGTTGTATTGGAAAATACTTTTTTTCCTATTCCTTAGTGAAAATTGTATGAAACTTTCCTTATACCCCTCCAAAACAGACCCTCATAAAATTCCAAATTTGGAGCCATTATAGAAGGTGATATGGTCCCTATGAAGAAGATTATATGGTCCCCGCTCCAGTCAACATACTGACGACAGCATTCTGCACCAAAGGAAGTTTCCAAGCACTTTGCAAACATATTGCAGAAATCCATTCTAGAGCTAACTGGTAAATATAGCACAGTGGCCTGCTCTTTTCTGCTCAGAAAGGGTTGCAACTGACTATCCAGTTGAAAGTAATAAGGGTCACCCCTAGCAGCAGCTCCCACCTGTTTATCTAGCAGTAAGTCTGGTCCAACAGCACCCCCTTCAACAAGAATATAACCTCATCCAGAAGAGCTGATGATTTCAATCCTGGGTCAGACCTTCCGCTTAACAATAACCCTTCCATGGGATTCCACTTCAGTTTATTAGTCTGCATCAACTCTAAAACAGCTTCTAGACACTATTTCAGAGTTTCTATAGCCTCTCCAGCTATAAATGCATCAAAAGTGCACAACAGAGTTGCCAACCCAAATCTCACACAGTCATTTCATGCAGATGTGGAAAAGCACGGGGAACAAGATTGGCCTTTGTGGTACCCCATAGTTCAGAAGCTAAAGTATAGCAGTCTTCAAGCACCACTTTCTGAAACCTTCCTTCCAGATGCAAATGAAAACGCAGCAAATGGTGGCTCCCAATTCCAAACCTGAAAGGTTGGGGGAGCTTGGTCTGTTTAGCCTGGAGAGGAGATGACTGAGAGGGGATCTGATAGCAATCTTTAAGCGTTTAAAAGGCTGCCATGTAGAAGATGGAGCAGAGTTGTCCTCTCTTGCCCCGGAGGGACAGACCAGAACCAATGGAATGAAATTAATTCAAAAGAAATTCCGTCTAAACATCCGGAAGAAGTTCCTGACAGTTAGAGCGGTTTCTCAGTGGAACAGGCTTCCTCGGGAGGTGGTGACTTTGGATCACAGTGGCTAGGTGTTCCGAGGTCAGGTAGGTCGCTAGTGTCTGGGCTTGGCGAATATGAAAAAATGCTGTCTAGGCTACTTTTGTGACCTGAGCCTCCATGGAAAGGGAGGCATCAAATTTCACTCCCAAATTCTTGTTGGCTGGTGCAGGTGTTAATTGCACTCCATCTAGACATGGGAGGTGCGCTTCCTGATCCTGTTCTCTTCTTCCCAGCCACAGGACCTTGGTCTTGGAAGGCTTGAGTTTCAGGCAACTGAAACTGAGCCTGAGCCATCCAGCCACTGCTTCCAAACAGCTGGCAAATGTCATTGGGGGTGGGGGGTGTCCGGTTGGCTGGCCATTAGTAAGTTAGAGATGTGTGTCATCCGCATATTGGCTCATAGCCTCAGACCAGCTGGGCTAGAAGGTGTATATAGATTTTAAAAAGCATGGGGGAGAGTATTGTCCCCTGTGGAACCCCACAAGGGAGCTCGTACGGGGCCGATAGCTCATCCCCCACCACAACCCTCTGCGACCGGTTCCGGAGAAAGAAGACCAGCCTTTGCAGTGCAGTCCCCCTAATTCTGGTTTTGGTCAAGCAGTGAACCAATATCTCATGGTAGACTACATCGAATGCAGCCGACAGATCTAACAGCATGAGTATGGTGGAACTGCCCCAGAACAGCTGGCTCCAGATATCATCTGTCAGGGCTACCAGTTCGGTCTCCACCCCGTGGCCAAGGTGGAAGCCAGACTGGTATGGATCTAGGGCTGAAATTTCTTCCCAAAATGCTAGTAGTTGGTCCGCCACTGCCCATTCTATCACCTTACCCAGAAGCGGAAGATGCAAGACTGGGTGGTAATTAGCAAGGTTTCGTGGGTCTAGCAATGGTTTCTTCAGTAAAGGGCAGACCACTGCCTCCTTAGGTCCTTTGGGAAAATCTCCAGATGTTAAGGAGAGGTTGATAATCTCCCTCAAAGGACCTCCTATCTGCTGGTCACCTATTTTAAGCAACCAAGACAGGCAGGGATCTCAGGGGCTAGTGGTTGCCCTTACTGAATTAATAATCTGTCCAATTTGGTTAACGAGAGCCACCTGAAGCCATCAAACACTAGCCCCTATGATGGCCATGGAGCTTCCAGCTTCTATGATGGCCATTGAGCTTCACTAACTGTATCAATTGTAGCAGGTAGGACGTGGCAGCGTGACAGAACTTTGTCCGCAAAATAGCTCGATAAAGTTGCACAGCTTAAATCCAATTTCCCTATCATTTGACACCATTCTTTGAGGGCTGTAAGAGACCTAATTACCTTAAATAATTATGTTGGGTGAGAGCTCGCAGATGTGATTTCCGCGGTGGAGAAGTCTCGTTTTGCCGCTTTCACCGCATTCTCATACGCCTTTATAAGCGGGCAATGATAATGTCTTGTAGCCTTGTCGCGAGTCTTCCTCCACACTCGCTCAAGTCGTCTCCCTTCTTACTCTCCCTGAGCTCCTGGATATACCATGGAGCCTGTTTGAGGCGAAGGCAGAGAAGACACCTAGGAGCAATCTCGTCAATAGCAGCTGTTAGGCGGGACTGCCAGTCCTCCTCCAAATCTGTTAATGAGACGTCAGAGGGCATCAGGTCTTGCAGCTCATTGAGGAATCTCTCAGAATCCATAATTCTCTGCGGGCGGACTTAAATTTGTTTGTCACCCAAAAGGGGAGAGGGTAGTATCCTCAGTCGAACCTTCAGGGCATGCTGGTCTGACCATGGAACGATGTTATTTGCCACCAGATCTACCGCTACACCTGCATCAAAGATCAAATTGAGGGTGTGACCGGCCTGATGAGTGGGACCAGCAGTAAATTGCGAGAACCCTAGTGTCTCCATGGCTGACACTAGGTCCAGGGCAATTCCTGGAGTCGGAGCATTTGCATCGATGTTGAAGTCACCCAAAAGCACACGTTTTGGATACTGCAACATCCAGGCAGCCATCGCCTCCAGCAGGCCTGGCAGGGAATCAGGAGTTGCAATGGATGATCGGTACACCAACCAGATAATCACATTCTTAACCGACTCCCACTCTAGGCTGACACATGATCTAGGCTGGGATCAATGGCGCATGGAGAACCCTGAAGGAGAAGGACTCTCTGACCAGGATTGCCACCCCCTCCCACCCCTGGAGCCGTGGCTGTTGCAGGACAAAATACCCAGGTGGTGCCAGATCTTTCAAGGCAACCGTCTCGCCCTCACACACCCAGGTTTATGTCACACAAGCCAGGTCAGCCTCATGCCTTGCGAAATAATCCCGTAAGGTTGAGGACTTTCTTGACCTGCCATTGCATAGGATCAGCACCGGTTCCACCCTAGCCCTCTCCTCTCCAACCATGGGGATGGGATGGAGATTTGAAGAGCAGCATCCATTCCATGGTCAGACCACCACGCCCTGAAGGCCCGGTTAAGGATACCACGCCCTCCTTGGTTGGGTGATGAATGCATTTTAGTCTGCCCACGGAGGCTTATGGATTCCCAGAGTTTCCTGAATGCGAGGACTGGCATTCCTGCCATTGATGGACTGCTCCTAGGTGCCCTCTCCGCCCTCACCTCAAACAGTCTCCATGGTATACCCAGGAGCTTTGGGAGAGGAAGAAAGAAGTGAGATGGCTACAGTGAATGTTGTGGAAAACTCGGGATGAGGCAGCTAGGACTTCTCATTGCATGCTTATGAGGGTGTATGAGAATGCAGTGAAAGCAGTGAAACGAGACTTCTACGCCGCAGAAATCGCATCTGCAAGCTCTCACCCATCACAATTATTTAGAGTGATTAGGTTTCTTACTGCCCTCGAGGAGGGGCATCAAAAGATATGGGAATTGGATTTGAGCTGTGCAGCATTATTGAGCTATTTTGTGGACAAGGTTTCTTTTGCTCCGCCGTGACCTTCCTGCCACAATTGATACAGTTTGCGAACTGGAATCTCCATGGCCATCACAGGAGTTGGTGTTTGATGGCTTCAGGTGGCTCTGTTCAACTGAAGTGGACAAGTTGCTAGGGTCAGTGAGAGCAACCTATTGTCCCTTAGATCCCTGCCCATCTTGGCTGCTCTCAGACCAGGCAACAAGCAGATAGGAGGCCCCTTGTAAATCTCTCCCTAACATTGGGGGATTTCCCTGAGGTACTCAAGGAGGCAGTGGTTCACTCTCTAATGAAAAAGCATTGCTGGATACACCGAACCCCGCCAGCTATCACCCAGTCTCGTATCTTGTGTTTCTGGGCAAGGTAGTGGAGCGGGCCACAGTGGATCAGCTCCTAGCATTCCTGGAGGAAAATTTGGTCCTGGACCCATACCAGTCTGGCTTCCGACCTGGCCATGGGGTGGAGATTGTACTGGTCACCTTGATGGATGATATCCGGCACCAGCTGGATCGAGGTGATTCGGCCATTCTCGTGCTTTTAGATCTGTTGGCTGCATTTGATGTGGTTGACCATGAGATTTTGGCCCACTGCCTTGCTGGGGCTGGGATTAGGGGGACCGAACTAAAGTGGCTAGTCTCCTCTCTCTGGAACCGGACACAGAGGGTTGCAGCAGGGGAAGAGTTATCAGCCTCTTTCGGACTCCCATGTAGAGTACCTCAGGGGGTGATACTCTCCCTTACACTTTTCAACATCTATATGCACCATCCAGCCCAGCTGGTCCAGGGCTACAGGCTGGGTTACCATCAATTTATAGATGACACCGAGTTCTACTTCCTAATGGATGGCCAGCCAGACTCCCCCTGCAGTGGCTGGATGGCTCAAAAAGAGTCGCCTGAAACTCAGCCCTGCCAAGATGGAGGTCCTGTAGCTAGGTAGAAGGGGGCAGGATTAGCAAGCATGTCTCCCATACCTGGATGGGGTGCAATTAACATCAGCACCAGTAGCCAGGAAGTTGGGTATGACCTTTGATGCCTCCCTTTCCATGGAGGCTCAGGTCACAAAGGTAGCCCAAACTGCTTTTTTTTTATCTGCGCCAAGCGCAGCTACTAACACCCTACCTGCCCTCCAAACACTTGGTGACAGTGATCCATACAACAGTCACTTCCAGACTAGACTACTGTAACTCACTCTATGTGGGCCTGCCCTTGGCTTTGATCCAGAAATTGCAGTTCGTACAGAATGTGGCTACAAGGGTCCTCACTGGAACATTGTGGAGGGCCCATATTCAGCCTGGCCAACCAGACTGCCTACTCTCAAGTTCTGGAGATCTTCACCTTGAAAACTCCTTTGAAGAGGGCCTTATCAACTCCTTTTCGACCCTCCCAACATCAGAATGTCTAGCCATCACAGACTAGAATATCTCAGGTTGGAACTTTTAAAAATTCACGAAGTTTCAGCAGTTCAAAACCTGTCCCCACCAACAAACTGCAACCAAACCTCCACATCATCAAGCACTCCAGCTGTTTTCCCTTCGTCCAAGTTACTCCCTGATAAGATACAGAGCTCCAGAGATGAAATTTCAATCTTCCAGCCAATGGAGTGTGAACCTGTAAAAAACAGCCCATCTTCACGGAAACAGTCCTCCTCTACTCATGGACTCCCCTCCAAAAATGGATGTGTCTTCTCAGATTCAAGGGGAGAATTAGATAAAATTTCAAACTCGGACTGACTGTTAAAGATACTATCTTGGAACTTGGGGGGATGGCGAAACAAATTCTATGATCCTGAATTCTCAAAATTTTTAAGTGGTTACAATATTCTTTTTTTACAGGAAACCTGGGTCCAAGATGCAACCTCTGTATCTCTACAGGGTTTTCAGGTGTTTGCCACAACCGCAATCAAAGACCACTGTAAGGGCCGGGGCAGTGGCGGTCTGGCCGTCCTTGTAGCAGTTGACTTAATAGCAGAGGTTCAGACCCTGGAAAGCAGCTGCCCAAATTACATCCAAGCATTACTGATTAAGGGACCACATTTCGGCAACCCCCTGTGCATCAATGTATATGTCCCTCCAAAACTCTCACTGTCACAGGATAAAGGGAGACTTTGGGACCAACTTTCACACACACTGGAAACCCTTTCTTCTCAGTTTCCTAACGCCCAAATAATTATGTGTGATGATTTTAATGCGAGAATTGGCCCTGGTCACTCTGACTCTAGGATAGATGTCAACTCTCAAATTGCGGAGCACACATGTCTTTTAGAACGAGTCTCACAAGACCCTATAATTAATAAGCCTGGTCTAAAATTATTGGAGCTGCTATCCTTGTTTAATCTTTATGTCTTACATGGCTCTAAGTTTGACAAGTCTGGTGGTTCCTTCACATTTTTATCCTCCTGTCATGCTAGCACCATAGATTATATAGCAGTTTCACCTGCTTTACTGACAGAGGTGGTCTTTTTTGAAGTAGGTAACACTCCTTTAAGTGATCACTGCCCTCTACAGCTTTTACGTAAATATAATAGCAACATTCTTTTACCTCCAATTCCTGAACTCGCTGAAGGTACATTTCCTGGCTATAGGAGGCTGAAATGGTCAGAGCAGGTACAAAACAACATAGCTCAAGCTCTGACTAGTGATGACCTTAAATCCCTGCATTCAGCCCTTTTACAGCCTGGCCATGACGCCATAGGACACTATGACAAAATTATTAGCTTGATCAAACCTCTGCTTATCAACAATAAACCTCTAAAACTGTTATCCTGCCCCAATAATGGCTGGTTTGACCAAGAATGCAAAACCTTCAGGAAAAAGCTAGTCAAATGTATGAGGTTGAGCCGTCGCAGTAGAGAAGATAACAGAATGTTAGAGTTCATCAGATTAAGATCCCAATATAAGAATCTCCTCAAAAGCAAGAAAGCTGACTATGCTAAACATATGTGGAACAAACTAAATCTGGCAGTAAAGGAGAAAAATGAGTCTCAATTCTGGAACCTTGTTTCTTTCGGGCTTGCAAAATCACCCCAACAGGTTGAAGCCCAAATATCTGGAAACACTTGGTTTACACACTTTTCGAAAACTTTTGGAGCCTGGCCACCTCCCCCACCATGTACAGAACCAAATACCCAGGCTATTTCCATTGACTCTCTAAATTTACCAGCTTGGCCCACAGTCACAGAGGCTGAAGTCAGAGGCCTTATTACATCCTTAGCTTCCAATAAATCACCTGGAGAAGATCTGATTCCAACTGATTTATTTAAAGCGTTCCCTAACTGGAGAGCCCCAGTCTTAGCCAGGGTCTTCACCCAGATAAATGAATCAGGCATTTTCCCCAATGGCTGGAAGATGAGCATAGTGGTTCCTATCCACAAAAAAGGCAACAAGATCGACCCACAAAACTACCGCCCCATTAGTTTACTAAATATTGCATCTAAACTCTATGGAAAATTCCTCTTACATAAACTAGAGGACTGGGCTGCTGACAACCATATCTTACACCCACACCAAGCAGGATTTAGAAGAGGCCATTCTACCATTGACCAATGTCAAACCCTCCATTACTTAGCCTACTCCAGTATAGAAGGCCCTACGAGAGCCCTATACGCAGCTTTCATTGATTTAGCCACAGCTTTTGACTCCATTGACAGACTCTGGTCAAAGCTGAGGGAAACTAATATCAATAAACGCCTACTGTTTCTGCTGCATGAACTGCACTCAGGCACCCATTCAAAAATTAGGGTAGGTGCTTCAGGCTCTCTAACTAAAGAAATTGCAGTAAGGAAAGGGGTAAAGCAGGGGTGTGTACTAGCCCCTCTGCTTTTCAATATTTACATCAACGATATAGTTCAAAGACTATCAGGCCCAGAATTTGTACCCCCTTCTGTTGGTCAGCAAAAGGTCTCTATCCTGCTTTATGCAGATGATATGGTCCTGGTTTCCCTTACAAGAGTTGGTCTGAAAAAGCTACCTAACAACTTGGGTACTTATTGTAAGGAAGAGTCCCTTTCCGTCAACTACACAAAAACAAAAGTTATGGTTTTTAGGAAAAGACCTAAAAAATTTATCTGGAGTATAAACAATATTCCTATAGAACAGTGTAGTACATTTAAATATCTTGGAATCACTTACAGTGAGACCCTAAACTGGAATGCCCACCTTGCAACTATAAAGGCCTCTGGCCTAAAAATCATTGGAGCCATTCTGAGATTTTATTACACCAGGGGAGGGTTTCTAGTTGACCCAGCTCTAAAGCTCTTTGCAGCCAAGGTCATTCCTCACCTGCTACATGGCATTAACATCTGGGGCTGGAAAGAACAAATAATCAATAGCCTGGAGCCCATTCAGAACTTTTTCTTCAGACGTATCCTGGCTCTTCCAAAAGGGTCCCTTGCAGCCCTGATGAGGGCAGAGCTTGGTTTTCCCTCACTCAAAGCCCGTGCCCACTTAGCTATTCTGAAATCTTGGAAGAAAGACATCACAACCAAATTAGATTCTTTAAGCCATCAAAGTTTTAAGCTCTTATTGAGCAAAGACAGGACTCGGTCTGATTTTTTTAGCTCCATTCTTTCACGCTATCCCATACCAGATGACTTACTGCATACATCAGCCAATATTTCTGATTTACGTGATTGGGTGTTCTAAGCTGACTCACTGATTGACCACTCTTCAATTCAGCTATCACAAGCAGCCCCATGGTATAAAACAATTAAAAAAGACCATTATAGAGCATCATATTTAGTAAACATAACAACACGTAATCTTAGAATGGCCCTAACATCTTTGCGGTTTGAAATGATGCCATCAGCCATGCTCTCTGGGCGATATCTCCGAATACCCACAGCCCAACGCCTGTGCATATGTAGAAATCCATCTGTGGAGGACCTGTCCCACTATGTTTTGGCTTGTCCCCTGTACTCCGAACCCAGGGGCAAATTCCTTACCAAGTTATTACCAAGCTCATACCCTATTTCTGATTTTGACAAAGTCACCTATCTATTATCAGATGTCGACCCCTATATCTCCTATAGGGTGGCACTTTTTGCTCTGGCTGCCAGGAAGATTTGAGCTAATGCATTTTTACAGGAGCCTCCACCTTGATACACCCTTTTATTGTAACTTAGTTGTCCATGTTTACATTTTTAGGTTCACAATATTGGAGAAATATTTTTTTATTTATTTATATGTGTGACATGTTGTCTTAATTATGTTTTGTAATGGCCTTTGGCTACATACAATAAATGTTATCGTATCGTATCATATTCAGCCGGTGCTACGTCATCTGATCTGCTTACCAGTCTGCTTCCGGATCAAGTGTAAGGTTCTGGTTTTAACCTTTATGGCTATACGCGGCGTGGGTCTGGCTTATCTGCAGGACCACTTATCTGCTTATGCCCCCTGCTGGGCTCTTTGTTCTCTGGGTATGAATTTACTGGTGGTCCTGGGCCCCCGGGACATACGCCTGACTTCAACCAGGGCCAGGGCTTCTCCATACACTTATTATCCAAATTAGCTCATGATCAAGCTGCATCATTAGTTAAGCAGTGGATACGGGATAATCGATGTCAACTGGACCTGAGTAAAGCTCCAACTTTTTTGGCCACAGTTAAAACAAGATATGTTCTGGCCCCTGCCACTTATCTGTCTCAGCTGGTAATAAGTAAACAAAAAAGGGCATTTACCCTTGCAAGATGCTCTGTTTTGCCTTCACCTCTTGTAGAAGGTTGCTATAAGAACATCCCCCTTACACTGATACAATGTTTTTGTGGGAGTGGCGAAACTGATATAAAGGTAAAGGTAAAGGTATCCCCTGTGCAAGCACCGAGTCATGTCTGACCCTTGGGGTGACGCCCTCTAGCGTTTTCATGGCAGACTCAATACGGGGTGGTTTGCCAGTACCTTCCCCAGTCATGACCGTTTACCCCCCAGCAAGCTGGGTACTCATTTTACCGACCTCGGAAGGATGGAAGGCTGAGTCAACCTTGAGCCGGCTGCTGGGATTGAACCCCCAGCCTCATGGGCAAAGCTTTCAGACAGCTGCCTTACCACTCTGCGCCACAAGAGGCTCAGAGCACATATTGTTCCGCAAATCTGCTTATGTAGACATTCATAGCAACATGATTGAACCACTCTTTAAAAGTTGCCAAAACATCATGATGCAGATCGAGCTAAGAGGCTGCTAAGTGATGAGTCCCCCCCCAGGTAACAACTCAGCTGGATAAGTTTTGTGCCGCCGCCATAAAAATCCGATGCTCTAAAGTAGCATAATTTTAAGTTCTATTTTATGATCTGTTTTAAATTGTATTACATTAAATGACCATATTCTTTTGACCTCTTATGTATCGACTTCATATAACTTGGTCTGAAAGACTGTAATAAAGTTTGATTGATTGATTGATTGACCAGGGCCAGGGCTTTTTCAGCCCTGGCCCCAACCTGGTGGAATGAGCTCCCGGAGGAGCCACAGGCCCTGCGGTATTTTTCAGCTTTCCACAGGGCCTGTAAAATGGAGCTCTTCCACCAGGCATATGGTTGAGGCCAGGGTGGCTCCCGGCGCTGTCAGCTGTGGATCTCTAGCTGAAACCAACTAAGTCCCTCACTCCCAGATAGAGAGTAATAGACCTTTGCTGAACGGGGGGAGGGGAGTGGGTTATATATTTATTACCTGCCATTGTGATATTGTGTTTTAATTATGTTTTAATGTGTTTTTACGGGCTTTTATTGTACTTATGAATTTATGTAAACCGCCGCGAGACATTTGAGAGTGGTGGTATATAAAAATAAACAAACAAACTTTCAGAAATGAGGGATCATATGTAGGTTTGCCAACCTCCCGGTGGCACCTGAAGTTCTTCCACTATTATAACTGATCTCTCAGTTACAAAAGTCAGTTCTCCTGAGGAAGATGGCTGCTCTAGATGGTAGATGCTATGGAATTATATTCTCTTTAAGACAGGTCCCTCCCCAAATCCCACCCTCCCTAAGCTCCATCCCCCAAATCTCCAGATATTTCCCAACCCAGAACTGTCAACCTTTAAGCCATCTGGCAACCTTTAAGCCATCTGGGAGTCAGTCAGCTTGGAGAAATTTTACTTTGTACTGGGCAAAGGAGTTTTTGGGGGATGGAAAGAGAAATCAGGAACTGACTCTGTAGTTTTTATGATCTCCCAACATACCAAATGTGCTGTGTCCAACAGAAATTTTGCTTCTGTCTACACACACACACACTCACCACAGTTTGGATAGCAGACAATAGCAGCTTGTTCAGCAGCTCTTTTGAGTTGTTCAGTGCAATGTAATCATATCCAAATTCAGCTTGCAGTTGGATTGTGAATGTCAAATAGGATGTTTTTTACTGCCAAGGTTAGCTATGAAATTTGTGGCAATCCTACCAAGGGTCAGTGCTGCTTCACCACCTATGGGGAAAATGAAAACTAAAGAGCTGGGAACTCCCTCCCACTACTGAGCACAAAATGGTGGTATGCAGCCAATTCAGTGGAATTCTTACTGTGTTTCCTAAGTCTCAAAGGGATTCCTATGCTATTTCCTACACTTCAAGCCAAATTTGATTAACCCAAGATGGGAAAGTTTGGGAAAGATCGTGTGTGTCTCCCCCTTGCATTGTAATGAATTTTGTGGCTGTTTGCATGGACTCATGGGCCAATAAATGTGGCTGACATAAGCCTGAGAGATGAAAGAAGAAAAGGTTCCATCTTGATAGTTGTCCTTATTGATTTGCAAGGGATTGTATCTTGTTGGAACAAGCAGATTGTACAAAACTTTGTAAAAAAAAAATCAATTCACGGCTGAGTGTGAGCCCTTTCAGAATTTCAAAATGTAAGGACTATATTCAGAGTATCCATCACCATAAAATCCAAAAGCATGAAAACAATTTTTTTTAATGGGATGGGTTTTTTTGGAAAAGTGAAAAGGCCTTGTATTTCCATGTATTTAACTTCATAAAACCTAGTGCATTTTTTACAATGATAATAAAGCTTAACACCACAGAATAACTTTGTTTTGCCTGAATAAACATGTACCCTTTCAGCCCAGTTTCATACATTCAGTTGTACGGACTATTGCATATAAAAGCTGATGCTACCATAAGCAGACTACTTTCTCAGAAATGAAAGGAATCTTCACAGTCTTTTTTGCAGATGATGGCCAGCACAACTGCTCTTCTGGAACAATATCATTATTAGCAGTGATATTGGCAGACAGTGAAAAGGGACTCGTCCTGCTACTATGATTGTCCAAGCAGTTGAAAATTAGGCATTTGAAAAACCCTACCTTTTACTGTGTTTCCCAAGAGATTTCAGATCATATTTTCTGTCTCAGAAAGATTTAAAAAAATGATTAAGTAGTATGGAAAGATTTTTAACCTTTTCTAAGATGGTCAGCCAGGATCTTGGTGTTCATCCCACAGTGAGTCATTTACTGGATTCCTGCTTCATCACTGTTGTCACTGGAGCATATCATCCATACACAGAGCCATATCAAACTAATCCAAACTAATCCAGAATGGAGTCACCCCATTCTGATTCCATGCTGAGCACCACTACTGGGAAGGCAGGTTGTAATTACTTAACTATGTGGAAGAGGCTTGAAAAGTGTGGATGCAGACCTGAAGACCTTGCATTGCAATTTCTTATGTTTGCAATAAACCATTTATGGCCACTGACTCTTCCCTGTTTTTCCCTTATTTGAGGAGAAAGTTCAACAAATAGGAGCTCTTACAATTGGAGAATGAAGGGTTCATTTGTGCCACAGTTCTTCATGGGATAGATTGCATGGTTGATGCTGTGTTGCACTCATAGCGATGCTGATGTTAGCTGTCAGACCTCCTCCTCCCAGGGGGGGCATGTTTTGGATATCACCCCCAAAATCATAAGTACAGGACACTGCTTGGCCAAAATGCAGCTACAACAGGTTTTTATACTAGTAAATATAAATAATAATAAAATATGCCCTCTTTCCAGCCTGTCACTTTCTCATCTGAATCTCTGAGCTGCAAAGAGGGGGAATTGCAAATTTTAATTAAAATAAAATAAGCATTTAAGTGGTTAATTTCTTTCCCCTTCTTAAAATCCCAGTGCGGCATTTTAAATGCTAGCCTTGTCAGGAAATTGTAAAGAATTTAACATGAGCATTTTGTACTTGATAATGAGGGTGACAGACTAATTTAAGTCCGCCCGCAGAGAATTATGGATTCTGAGAGATCCTGGATGCTGGCTGGAAAGAGGGCATATTATGGCTCAGGCTCAGTTTCAGTTGCCTGAAACTCAAGCCCTCCAAGACCGAGGTCCTGTGGCTGGGAAGAAGAGAGCAGGATCAGGAAGCGCACCTCCCATGTCTAGATGGAGTGCAATTAACACCTGCACCAGCCAACAAGAATTTGGGAGTGAAATTTGATGCCTCCCTTTCCATGGAGGCTCAGGTCACAAAAGTAGCCTAGACTGCATTTTTTCATATTTGCCAAGCCCAGACACTAGTGCCCTACCTGTCCTCGGAACACCTGGCCACTGTGATCCAAAGTCACCACCTCCCGAGGAAGCCTGTTCCACTGAGAAACCGCTCTAACTGTCAGGAACTTCTTCCAGATGTTTTTTTTAATATATATAGAAGTTTTTTTATTTTCATAAAGATAGAAATATAGGATGCAGTATAAGTTATTAATACAAAGAACAGTAAAATATAATCATCATTTGAAAATGTACGACCCCACATTAACTACACAATGATATAAACTTTTGTCCAAAGCTTATAGACTTGTTCACGTTTGAGTCTAACTGCCATCCAAATTTCCACTACATTTAAGAAAAGAGGCCTATTTAGATATACAAAAGAGAAGTTGTTAATAATCAACTTACTTAAGAGATTGTAGACCTCACGTTAATTGCTTAATACAATCTAAGAGCTGTCCTGACAGATATTTCTAGGTTTAAGTTAGATGCTTAACATTAAACATTTCTTGTAGAACAGTACAAGAGGATTTCATAGCTTCTCCTTATCCTTAATACAGATACATCTACAAAACAATTTATACTTGACCCGTTCTAAGAGCCATCCTGACAGATATATTTTCAGATTTAAGTTGAAAGCTTAACATTAAACATTTACTACAGATCAGTGTGAGCTTTGGCCCTATAGCAATACACTACTAAAGAAAGAATAAGGGGGGGGGAACCCCGTTTTATATTTCCAGCACTAACGATTATATTACCTATATGCCTACAAAAGAAAAGAAACAAGAGAGAAAGAACCACTGCTTCCGCTTTTTCATAAAAATAGAAATATAGAATACAGTATAATAGAAATATAGAATACAGTACAGTATACAGAGAATAGTAAAGTTTCCAGGTTTAGATTAAATGCTTAACATTAAACATAGAACAGTATGAGCTTTCGGTCTTCTTAAGGGGGGTCTCATATCGAGGCTTGCTACATCTTGTCGTTCCCGTAGACTTATATTCTGTCCCATTGGCCTTTGGCGTAGAAAGTGCAGTTGTACTCTTTCCCGCAGAATATGCATCGATAAATCTTGAGGCCGTTGCACCTCCTGGACTCCAATATCAATTTAAAAATTTTCCCAAAGAGCTCCTTTAAATCGGTTACTTTCACTACAGATCCATATATCTTTTGATTGATTTTTCTACACTGTTGCTTTGAAACGGCTGTATGTCTTTTTTAAAAGGGTGTCCTTATCTGGGCTGCAGAACTCCGACATCCCCTTTTCCATCTCCAGAATTTCAGATTTCTCTTCTACTGTTGGTTTTCCACCTTGTTTAGAGCTGTCATCAGCCACTGTTATTGATCCATCATTCCTGTTAGAGACTTCTTCCTTGCCATCTTGGATCTCCTTGAGAATATTTTTGAGCAATCCATCTGTAAATGCTTTCAAATCTTGGGTTTGTTTCTCTAATAGATGAGCCAATCTTTTTAACATAGACATGTTTTGACGTGGAAATCAACAGCCAGCCTCAAACAATTTTACAAGTGGCCAGTAGAGGTCCTCTGTTTTATCCTCTAATGTTCCGGCACTGGCATGTGACATATTGAAGTCAGTAAGGCAGATATTCTCGTGCTGGAACAGAGTTCTCGTGAGATCTTCCCATTCACAGCTCTTATCTCTTATCTCCGAAAACCAAAACAATTGCAGTGAGAGCTTTTGCCAATTAATTTGAGTTGATTTGAGTCCTTCTTCTGCTTAGTTAGGAGAATTAGCCTGCCTCATAACGAGGTGGCTTCGGGCAGAGCAGAATAAAAGGAGGGGGAAAACAAAGGGCTTTGATGCAGGAAGAGAGACGGAGAAAAAAAACGAGAGATACTTGCAGTAACTGATGTTTTGGAACTCAGCCGATGTCCTCCCCTCAGTTCACAACGTTCATCTGCTGTAAATCGTTGTGTAGGGTTGAAGCAGATACTTTAAGATTAAAGAGAGAAAAGAAAGTCCGAGATAGAAAATGGCAGTCGTCCTCTGGACCTGTAACGCTGACAGCCTATAATCCAGGGAGATATACTCCCTAAAGGATTGGAGACGGCCCCAGGAACTTCCTGGGTAGAAAGGTGAGGTGGGGTTTACGTACCCCTCCTCTTTTCTGCCAATTGCTTGCGCGATTGACCCCTGTCAGGCTTCAGAGATAGCAGAGCAGATGCCCTGCAACCCTCTCAGAACGACATCTTGGCCACACCCCCTTCTTCCAGATGTTTAGACGGAATTTCTTTTGAATTAATTTCATTCCATTGGTTCTGGTCTGTCCCTCCGGGGCAAGAGAGGACAACTCTGCTCCATCCTCTACATGGCAGCCTTTTAAACGCTTAAAGATTGCTATCAGATCCCCTCTCAGTCATCTCCTCTCCAGGCTAAACAGACCAAGCTCCCCCAACCTTTCAGGTTTGGAATTGGGAGCCACCATTTGCTGCGTTTTCATTTGCATCTGGAAGGAAGGTTTCAGAAAGTGGTGCTTGAAGACTGCTATACTTTAGCTTCTGAACTATGGGGTACCACAAAGGCCAATCTTGTTCCCCGTGCTTTTCCACATCTGCATGAAATGACTGTGTGAGATTTGGGTTGGCAACTCTGTTGTGCACTTTTGATGCATTTATAGCTGGAGAGGCTATAGAAACTCTGAAATAGTGTCTAGAAGCTGTTTTAGAGTTGATGCAGACTAATAAACTGAAGTGGAATCCCATGGAAGGGTTATTGTTAAGCGGAAGGTCTGACCCAGGATTGAAATCATCAGCTCTTCTGGATGAGGTTATATTCTTGTTGAAGGGGGTGCTGTTGGACCAGACTTACTGCTAGATAAACAGGTGGGAGCTGCTGCTAGGGGTGACCCTTATTACTTTCAACTGGATAGTCAGTTGCAACCCTTTCTGAGCAGAAAAGAGCAGGCCACTGTGCTATATTTACCAGTTAGCTCTAGAATGGATTTCTGCAATATGTTTGCAAAGTGCTTGGAAACTTCCTTTGGTGCAGAATGCTGTCGTCAGTATGTTGACTGGAGCGGGGACCATATAATCTTCTTCATAGGGACCATATCACCTTCTATAATGGCTCCAAATTTGGAATTTTATGAGGGTCTGTTTTGGAGGGGTATAAGGAAAGTTTCATACAATTTTCACTAAGGAATAGGAAAAAAAGTATTTTCCAATACAACTAACCCTTGCAGCCTCACGGGCATGGAACATCGTAATTATGAAAAGGGCCTGCAATTTAAATACAGTAGTCTCCTTCAGTGATGTGCAAACTTCTCCAGGAATAATATGCCCTCTCTCCTCGGGTTTTCTATGGCTAAGTTTAAGCAGCAATTTAGAGAATGGAAGAGGGTCTTTACAAGCTCAAAGGAGTTCCTTCCTTCCTTCCTTCCTTCCTTCCATATGCAAATAAGAACTTATATGGCATTCATTGTCTAAACAAAATTAATGTGATTTCTAGGGTTGCCAGGTCCCCTCCTGACAGCCAGTATGGGACGGGGAGAATTACCAGAAGAAAGAGAAAGGCCCAGGTCATGTTGCTGGTGATGTCATCAGCATCCAGATGATGCTCTGTTATTTGGACAAAAATGGTAAAACTTGCTTCTACCACAGAATTTTGTGCCCAAATACCAGAGCTTTGACTGAAAGTTACTGGCATGATGATACCACTTCCTGTGTGAAACCAGCAATGTGGCCTAGGCCTTTTTCTTTCTACTGGAAAGTCCCCTTGCTTGCCTGACGATTGGTGGCTAAAGGTCAGGGTCTGGTGGTGGGACACCTCTAGCTTTACTGGGTGAGGGGATAGGCATCTGGTAACCCTAGTAATTGTAATGGTGACTGAGAAGTGAGGACCTCCTTCAGCCCTTGGCTACACTTGCAACCGACTAGCCAGCCCAGAACAGTGATGGTGGAACTTGCTTCAGTGACCTTGGAAGGAGGGGAAGAAACAGTGGTTCCTCCTTTTCTCCCCTATGCATCTTACAAATAATAAAGAGAGACCCCCTCACCTCCACAGGAGTGTACTGCATACTGTGCTGCTATGGACAAGTATACATTGGGATTACATTAAAGCCGCAGTAGCTGAACATGCTCTAAACCAATGTGGACATAAAATCCTATTTGAAGGCACAGAAATACTGGACAAGACCAACAGCTGCTATATTAGACTGTACAGGAAAACCACTGAAATTCACAAACATAAATACATTTTCAATAAAAAAGAAGATAGTCATAAAATCAATAAAACCTGGCTACCAGCCTTAAAAACACCATAATAAAATATCAGTTAAGACAGGAAAGACCTTGACTAAAAGACTTTCTAATGAATTCTACCAGACACAGGAAAAAATACTTCATAATGGACTTGCTAATGAACTCCACCCAGACACAGGGAAAGAGCTTCCTAATTCTAGCCCACCCATTGGGAGACTCCCAGATAAAACAGGAATGTGATGCATCACACATGGAGATTGATTATTCAAGGGATGGAAAGGCTGGGCTGGTGGTGGCATGGCAGTGAGGCTAGTCCCCGCTTACAGATGACGTTTCCGCCAGCCTGGCCCCTTTCTGGCCCTGGCCTGTGTTAAGGCCCCTGCTGGTCCATGGCAAGGGAACACTGTTTTTTCAGCATTCCTATTTTTGCCGTGGCCACCATCAGTGTCCAGGCTGGGCCATGCCTGTGCACATGGGAAGAGCCGGGCCTTCCAGGCCCAGTTTCTCCCCCCTCCCCACACATACCTACGGTACCCCCACAAGAACAAAAAAAGGGCCCATTCAGCTTTGCAAGCCCAAGATCACCCAGCTGGCTGCAAGTGGGGGAGTGCAGAGTCAAACCCAGCATGCCAGATTAGAAGTCCGCACTCCTAACCACTACACCAAACTGGCTCTCAGAGAGAAGTATATAAAATGCCCAGCACTTGTTCAAATGTTCCATAATGTGGCACAGAGAGATCCCCAGATGCCAGCCACAGCTCCTGGTGAAATGTCAGGGACTAAAATTACCAGACCATGGCCACACAGCCCAAAAAGTATACAATAACCAAATAAGAAAAAACAAACAAACAGATTTTCCATTAAGGGTGATTTCTTTATACCAACAATCCCAGATTTGTAATATCATTCTACTGTGACAACTTAAGATAATTTCAGCTTTTGTGTGTATTTTCAGCTACCTGCAAGTTGAATGCTAGTTTCACAAACTAGGTAAAGGTAAAGGTAAAGGTATCCCCTGTGCAAGCACCGAGTCATGTCTGACCCTTGGGGTGACGCCCTCTAGCGTTTTCTTGGCAGACTCAATACGGGGTGGTTTGCCAGTGCCTTCCCCAGTCATTACCTTTTACGCCCCAGCAAGCTGGGTTTTTTTTTTTACCGACCTCAGAAGGATGGAAGGCTGAGTCAACCTTGAGCCGGCTGCTGGGATTAAACTCCCAGCCTCATGGGCAGACAGCTTCAGACAGCATGACTGCTGCCTTACCACTCTGCGTCAGAAGAGGCTCTTCAGTTTCACAAACTAACCATAGCTAAATCAGGTATCTTTTGCTGACTGGACTCTTCTGGTTTCCAGTCTCTTATTTTCCACTTGATCTTTAGGCACTGAAGTAGAAATTCTCTGAATTTGTTATAATTTTGAAGATAGTTATTGGGAATAGAATGGAAATGTTATATTTGAATTCCATCAGACCCAGGTTCTGTATCTTGCAGTAGTCAATATAAAACATTCAGTAAAAACTACCCATTCCAACACATTTTCAAAAAAACATTCCTGCTTGAATGTGTGTGAATTGATTTCATGTTTGCATATTGCAGGAGTTTGCAAATGAATTAGTGGCAAGGCCTCTTAATATGTCACCCAGACTTTCTGTAGGAGGTAAAGGCAGAACTAGGCGCTGTATTTTCAGACTTGACTTTTCAGAATGATTTCTGAAAACTGTGTGGGAAGCCAGAGACCTAATGCTGTTGCCCGAGTTGTATAGTTTGCAAAGCTCTGGATATTATCTAAGGCTGCATTTGCAGCAATTTTTCTGAAAGGGTCATGCACAGGGATTTAACCCACAAATGATGTATTTAAATGTTAAAGTACTGATAAATGTGTCATTTTATTTGCAGTATTGCTAGCATAGTGGACCTCATCTGCTCTTTCTCTCTACAGGTGAAATAGTCTGGTTTTGTCCTTACAAGTTTTAGTTTCTTTCAGAATTACTCCAACTTTTAGTTCAAAGAAGAGTCTCCAAATTAACTTCTGATTGCCCTTTGGTGAAATCTGCTGATAGTAGATAAATGATTAAGAAATAGCAGTTGTCTTATCAGTGCTTTTGGGGGTTTAGTCAAAATCATTTAAGATGTCTTGCCTGGGCAGGATCACTCAGAATTATTCTGAATTGTGAGGGAGACTAAGATATATGCTGCTACACCTAAGCAGAGTTCATGGCTTTTGTTGCTCTTGGTAGTCATTCTTAGCACTAAAAGACACAATGCTTCCTGTCTACTATGACTGAGCATTTTGTAAGCTCTGTCAGGATGGAAGGGAACAAGGAGATAACATTACGGTTGCCTAGCAACTGCAGAATAGGCTGCCATTCTTAGGCAACCAAGCTGTGCCTCCGCCCCACTTTCTCAGCTGGCAAAAATAATTCATCATCAAAGTTCAGGCTGGGACAAGAGCTGAATCCACCCCTAATTTCTAACATTTGTCATCTCTTTAAATGAATAAATTTAACCCTCCATTCATTATCTGACCACTAGAGCAGTGGTCCCCAACCTTTTTATCACCGAGGACTGGTCAACGCTTGACAATTTTACTGAGGCCTGGGGGGGGGTAGTCTTTTGCCGAGGAACATCACTGCTGCCGTCTGAGCCCCTGCTCCACTAGCTTTCTTGCCGGTGCCCCTGACTTCCCGCTGCCCACTGGGGGGGGTGCTGCTAGCAGTAGCTGTGCAGTGCCATGCCAAGGGGGAGCCCCAGCCATGGTAGCCGCTGAAGAGCATCAAAGGTGAGTCAGTGGCAGAGTGGCAGGGCAGCCCCTGAGGCAGCAGCTGGGGAGGTGGTCGAGGAGGAGCCACGGACTGGTACCGGTCCCCGGGCTGGGGGTTGGGGATCACTGCACTAGAGGGATTAGAACAATAAGAGATTTTTATAAGATTGGGGTCGAAGGGCCACCTACACCAGTATAGTCTGGTTGATATATGCTAGCATCTAATAACATTTTAAAGCCATGCTAAGAACATCTTCCAGCATAAAATGTGTTGCTGGTAAATGTTATTACTTGAGGAGAACATGGAACAGAACCATTTAAAAATGTAATGTATTATTCTAGCCAGTGTGGCCTGTACATTTGAATTACAGAAGTGCGAAATAACATCACAGATTCAAGGTGACACTCATGAAAGTGGTTTCAATATTTCAGACTTAATACTATTGATTTTTTAATAATCTGCCTCAGTGAAAATCTCATCCTGATTCCTTATCATCACCTTAATTTATCTTAACATTCTGCCAGAAGTATCCCATAGAAACTAGTTATCAGTGATGCCTTAAAAAAAATGTGTGCATTTTTAATATAAGCATAGATGCACATAGTCATATACATCAAGTTTTTAAGAATTTTATACATATCTATATCATATACAGCAAGACCAGAGGAACGACCAGAGGAACAACACTTCTGATGCTTAGATCCATATGCATTTAACAGTCCTCTTAAGTACTGGAAGTTGTTGCTGAGGCCAAAGGGAGAAAAGGCACTTTTCCATAATGTTCCAGATGAATGTTCATCTCCTCACATGCCTTGAAGTAACAACAAGGAAACAGTGTCAAGTGAGATGCCATGAGAACCACTCCTTGAACATATCCACATGGAGGTAGAAAATGCGCGCCGCCCTCTGCATGATAATAAACTGCACATTTGCAAGCTTCCTGATAGAAGACCCCTCCCATGATATCCTGATGTCTCATCGTGGCTTTTTGCCTCCCAACAAGGCAGCAGAGATGCTGGGAACATTGACAGCCTGAATTTTTCTCCCACTCCTCGAGTGGTCAATCAATGCAAGCCACAAATCTTTTCACAGTGGTTGTTTTGGAAACTCAAACTTATGTCCCTCTGAGTCCAGAGATCATTTAAAAAAAAACACTTCTGCATTGCTATGGAATCAGGCCACAACAATAAAACATTTCTTTAGATCTCTTTTCAGGATACTTTGTATGTTATTGTTATTGTTATTGTTATTGTTATTGTTGTTGTTATTGTTATTGTTATTGTTATTGTTATCGTTATCGTTATCGTTATCGTTATCGTTATCGTTATCGTTATCGTTATCGTTATCGTTATCGTTATCGTTATGTTTCGATTTATTTCCCGCCTCTTCTGGAAGGTTCGAGGCGGGTGACAATGATCTTAACCCAATTAAAAGCCATTAAAACCCCCATTAAAATATTAATACCAACATGTCAGCAAAGAAAAAATACCCCATTCCTCTCCATACTAATATCAGAGATAATGGAGGAGTTCAATGTACACTTCCTAACCTCTGGGGGAGGGTGATGTCCCGAGTTCGCTGACCCCAGCCTCAACCATAGACCTGGTGGAAGAGCTCCATCTTGCAGGCCCTGTGGAAAGCTGACAAATCCCGCAGGGCCCACAGCTCACCCGGAAGCTCATTCCACCAGGCAGGGGCCAGGACCAAATAGGCCCTGGACCTGGTCGAGGCTAGGCATGCTTCCTTAGGGCCGGGATTGATCAATAGGTTCTCACCCGCAGAGCGTAAAACCCTGCGGGGAGCATAGGGCGACAAGCGGTCCCCCAGGTATGTGGGTCACAACTCATGTATGGCCTTAAAGAACCAGAACCTTGAACTGGATCCGGGCAGCTATTGGTAGCCAATGCAGCTGCCTCAGCACAGGCTGGATATGGGCCCTCCAAGGTGTGCCAGTAAGGACCCTAGCAGCTGCATTTTGCACCAGCTGAAGTTTCCGGGTAAGGGACAAGGGAAGGCCAGCGTATAATTGTCTCTCTTTATGTTCAGGTAGATTTCTGATAGGCTGGCTATGGTAATTGGACCACCATGGTTGTGTGTTCTCAATACAGATATAAAATACAGAGCACAGATGCTAGTTGTTAGACTGTCTGCCCTTGACAATGCTAAGCTAATAGGGAGAGGGTTGCTCCATCACATGTCCCCCCCTCTTTCTCCACTAATACTCCACTGCCAGAAAACACAAAGAGGAATGTGTTTTAGATAGGGTTGCTGCCTGATCACAATATTACTTTGCACATTTTATTTGAATTGAGGACATGTTGCTTTGTGGTCCCAATGCAATGTGGACCATGCTATATTTTTTTTTATTTGGATCCGGAAATGGTGAGGGGAGGGTGAATGCAAGGTGGAGGAAATGGAGGATATGGAGTGAAGGACAGAGCTCTAAAGAAGAGTACCTACAGATTACTAGTCACTGTAGATCAATCATCAGAAAAGCCAAAACTGAGAGTGAGCTAAGATTGGCCAGGGAAGCCCATTGTAACAAGAAACCATTGTTCAGTTATGTGAGGAGCAAACAGTAAAGGAGGAAATAGGCCCACTGTTGGCTGCAGATGGACAAACTCTAATGGAGGATGCAGAGAAAGCAGAAAGGCTCAGCGCCTATTGGGTTTAGGTACATCTAGAGATGGCAGTAGCCAAGGGATAGTGTCTGGGTGGCAGGTTAACATGGATAGAGGGGTTGTCGAGAGGAATTTAGCTGCACTGGATGAGTTCAAATCCCCTGGGCCAGATGAAATGCACACGACGGTGCTCAAAGAAATTTCCAGAGAACTTGCACAGCCCTTGTCCATCACCTTCGGGACCTCTTTAAGGACTGGAGATGTCCCAGAGGACTGAAAGAGAGCAAACGTTATTCTGATCTTCAAAAAAGGGAGGAAGGATGACCCGGGAAACTACAGACCAGTGAGTCTGACCTCTGTTGTGGGGAAGATAATGGAGTAGATATTAAAGGGAGTGATCTGCAAACATCTGGAGGACAATATGTTGATCCAAGGAAGTCAGCATGGATTTGTCTCCAACAGGTCCTGTCAGACAAACCTGGTTTCCTTTTTTGACCAAGTAACAAGTTTGCTGGATCGTGGAAATTCAGTTGATGTCGTTTACTTGGATTTTAGTAAAGCTTTTGACAAGGTTCCCCATGATGTTTTGATGGATAAGTTGAAGGACTGCAATCTGGATTTTCAGATAGTTAGGTGGATAGGGAATTGGTTAGAAAACCGCACTAAAAGAGTTGTTGTCAATGGTTTTTCATCAGACTGGAAAGAGGTGAGTAGCGGGGTACCTCAGGGCTCGGTGCTTGGCCCGGTACTTTTTAACATATTTATTAATGATCTAGATGAGGTGGTGGAGGGACTACTCATCAAGTTTGCTTATGACACCAAATTGGGAAGACTGGCAAATACTCCGGAAGATAGAGACAGAGTTCAACGTAATCTGAACACAATGGAAAAATGGGCAAATGAGAACAAGATGCAGTTTAATAAAGATTAGTGTAAAGTTCTGCATCTGGGTCAGAAAAATGAAAAGCATGCCTACTGGACGGGGGATACGCTTCTAGGTAACACTATGTGTGATCGAGACCTTGGGGTACTTGTGGATTGTAAATTAAACATGAGCAGGCATTGTGATACAGCGGTAAAAAAAGTGAATGCCATTTTGGGCTGTATCAACAGGGGCATCACATCAAAATCACAAGATGTCATAGTCCCATTGTATACGGCACTGGTCAGACCACACCTGGAGTACTGTGTGCATTTATGGAGGCCTCACTTCAAGAAGGACGTAGATAAAATTGAAAGGGTACAGAGGAGAGCGACGAAGATGATCTGGGGCCAAGGGACCAAGCCCTATGAAGATAGGTTGAGGGACTTGAGAATGTTCAGCCTGGAGAAAAGGAGGTTGAGAGGGGACATGATAGCCCTCTTTAAGTATTTGAAAGGTTTCACTTGGAGTAGGGCAGGATGCTGTTTCAGTTGGCTGCAGAGGAGAGGACACGCAGTAATGGGTTTAAACTACAAGTACAACGATATAGGCTAGATATCAGGAAAACAATTTTCACAGTCAGAGTAGTTCAGCAGTGGAATAGGCTGCCTAAGGAGGTGGTGAGCTCCCCCTCACTAGCAGTCTTCAAGCAAAGGTTGGATACACACTTTTCTTGGATGCTTTAGGATGCTTAGGGCTGATCCTGCGTTGAGCAGGGGGTTGGACTAGATGGCCTGTATGGCCCCTTCCAACTCTATGATTCTATGATTCTATATGTGAAAGGAAAATCAGACTGGACACTCTTCTTCAGGGGAAATTACATGACAAACAATTCCTTCCAGTTTTGCATCATTTCCCTTTTTGTGTGAATTAGACCAGTGTTTTTCAACCGTTTTTGTGCAAAGGCAAACTTTTTTCATGTAAAAAATCACGAGGCACACCACCATTAGAAAATGTTTTAAAAATTTAACTCTGTGCCTATATTGACTATATATAAAGTAATTCTCTTGAATAGGAATCAAATAAACACAAAGAAATTATTTTATAATTACTTTATTATGAAATAATAATACTTTATCTGTTCATATTTCTGTTTACTTATTATCAAAATAAACACAAAAGAAATCAATTAAACACAAAGAAATTTTCTGATTACTTATTCAGTGCGAAACCTGGGCCTGTTTGGCTGAACACAAAGATGATATTCTGGCAGGAATCGAAGAAAGACACACACGTAGCTCTTTGTCAACAGCTCTCAGTCTTTAGTTTTTATAGCAATCAGGCTTGAAAAGCTCATCTCACACAGATATGTAGTGGAAAATGGGAGCAATGTCAAAATAGCTTTGTTTGCCAGAACGGGGAACTCCTTGGCAGTATCCAACCAAAAACTGTCCAAAGGTAGATCACTAAATCTTAGCTTGAAACTATGATTTTGTCTCAGTTCAGTTAGTTCCTCCTGCTCCTGTAAAGTCATGTCCTTTCCACCAACTGATGCTGAGCTATAAGGGTCCCTAACCCAGTCAAGGCATTCAGTGGAGACTGAAGAGAAATAAAATGACAACTTCTCCTCAAGGGTTTTTAAATGTTTAACTATTATCTCACACGGTGCAGCAGTGTGAACACCTTGCCATTGCTTGGTGAGTGTGAACATTTCCAGATTGCCACTTTCCACGTGTTGATGCCAGAGTTGCATCTTTGAACAGAATCCATTTATTTTATCTGTGCTTGTAAGCAGGTTTTCATTTCGGCTTTGCATTCGTGTGTTCAGTTCATTCAGATGATGAAAAATATCTGCCAGGTATGCCAGCCTTGCACACCACTCATCACTTGCAAGCAGCTTTGCGTAATCTGACCTCTCATTTGTCAGAAACACTTTAAGTACCTCCCGCAGCTCATACACACGAACCAAGACCTTGCCACGCGACAACCACTGGACCTCCGTATGAAACAGCAAGGCTTTATGCTTCGCTCCCATCTCCTCACACAAAGCTGCAAGCATGCGACTTTTCACGTGTCGTGACTTTACAAAGTTTACCATGCGCACAACATCATCCAACACAGGAACTAGGACTGCTGGTAAAGTCTTGGCTACGAGGGTCTCACGGTGTAAAAAACAATGCGTAACAATCACATCTGGATTTCTTTCCTTCACTCTGCTTACAAAGCCTTTGGTGCGCCCAACCATGACTGCAGCTCCATCGGTGCAGACACTTGTGCAGTTTTCCCACTTAAGTCCTCCAAGGTATTCTGATGTGACCCGAAAAATTTCTTCTCCTGTTGTTTTTTCTGGCAATGCCTTGCAAAAAAAGAAGTTTTCTCTAATTGCATCACCATCCACAAAACGCACATTGGCCAAGAGTTGAGCATGTCTACTGATATCAGTAGACTCGTCAAGTTGCAATGCAAATTTCTCACTGATATGGATCTTTTCCAAAACCACACTTTCGATGTCTGCAGACATGTCATTAATACGTCTGGAAATTGTGTTGTCGGAGAGAGGGACTTTGGCTATTTCCGTAGCTGCTTCAGGTCCGAGCATCTCCTCTACAATAGCTTTGTAGGCGGGAAGTATTAATTTCTCTGCCACAGTGTGCGACTTTTTTGACTTGGCTATAAGTTCAGCAACTTGATATATAGCTTTAAGCTCTTTCATTTACCTTTGTGGTTTTTCTCATGAAAGTTGCCTGTTTCTCCGTGTTTTCATGCAGGCAAACAAAAAAGTCCGCATTTTTGTTTTGAAGCGAAGGGTGTTTCCTTTGGAGATGGCGTTTAAGTTTACTTGGGACCATAGCACTCTTAGATAGCTTTTCACCACACACCATGCACAGTGGAGTTGGTTTCTTTGCATCTCCTGTGAAAGTAAATCTAAATGAAATATAGCTTTCGCTATGTTGCCTTTTGCCAGAGAATTTGCTTGACCTAACCATCTTAGCTTTCTTTTGATCCCCACTCATACTTGGGCTCTCATCTTGCTCCAAATTTTGTCCAGAGTCCAGTTCTTTCCTTTTCAAAAACTTGTCCATCACTGCAGTATCTGCTCCTGTCTCACTGTCACTCAGTACTTACTGCGCTTGTCTCCTCCAGATAGCCGCTGTCCGTCACACTCAGCGCTCTTCTGCTCATGTCTCCTCCAGATCCATCACTCAGCGCTCTTCTGTGCTGCATCCACGATAATCCTCCAGAGTCCAGATCTATCGGTGCTCTTCTGCACTTCGGCGATCTACTGCGATGTCTCCTCCTTTCTATTTGTGAGCCGAAGCCGCATGTTACGGATGAAATTGGAATTTTCCCCACAGCACACCAGACAATATCTCATGGCACACCAGTGTGCCGCGGCACAGTGGTTGAAAAATGCTGAATTAGACCACAGACACCAAAATGTCCCCCTGCCCTAATACACATGGGATTGTCACAGTACACAGATGTCCGCCACCCTGCTCCTTCTGTCTCCATTTTTTCACTGTTGATAAAATGTTATGTGCCCACATGCTTCTTTAATGGTTGCTCCTTAGAGGAAGAAGAACTGGGTTTTTTGTACCCTGTTGTTTCCTACCCAAAGGAGTCTCAAAGCGGTTTACAAACACCTTTTCCCTTCGTCTCCCCACAACAGACAACCTATGAGTGATGTGGGGTTGTGAGATGTCTGAGAGAACTGGGAATGGGCCACAGTGACCCAGCAGGCCTCAGGTGTCTCAAAGCAGTTTCCATTCATCTTCCCTTCCTCTCCCCATCACAGACTCCCCGTGACGGACGTGGGGTAGAGAGGATCACGTGGAAGCTGGCAACTCTAAGAGGAGGTCTCTCTGTTCACAGCAGTCCTGATATTAGTAAGATTTGTATACTGTTTTTTATTTGCCAGGCCAAGCTTGAAAAAAGTCACTTCAGTTCCCATGTCTCTCCAGCCATTTTCTTGTTCACTATTTACAGTTTCAGGCTGTAAATATTTATTTAGATCTTCCTGCACTTTCCAGACTCACAGGACTGATGCTGCTCTGTCTGTCTGCACCCAAGAATACAAACAGTTGCTGGTAAGGGCTGGCCATAGCCCATAGCCCAGGAGAGACAAACCTGCACAACTCTCTTCCCCCACTGCAGTCTGCAAGCCTTTGCCAGAATATCTAGATGGCTGCTCATCTCTAAGTTATACTGATCAGCTCTGCAGGCAAAAATGGCTCCTTTGAAGGCCAGCATCTGAGGAATTGTATGATTTTGAAGTTCTAAAGCTCTAAACCTCCAGGAATATTTCCAGGCCAGGGGTAGCCAACCTCCAGGTGGGGCCTGGGGAGCTCCTGGAATTCCCCTCATCTTCAGGGTATAAAAATCAGCTCCCCGGGCAGAAAGGGCTACTTCGGACAGGATTGTGGTGGAGAAGAAAGATTTAAGGCCTCTCACACAGGTTGTTGTTGAATTGAAATACTTGAGGCCTACTGCACAGGGTTGTTGTGCAGATGAAAAAGGAGACAAAAGAACCTGCGCAACAGAATCCAGTTTCATCTGCAGAATAATGCTGTACATTAGGCCTCAAATCTGCAGAGAGTTGCAAAAAAAGAAATACACATGGTTTCGCTGTGTCTTGAGCAGTATTTTAATTGAGCAGTATTTTAAGTCAGAAGGGACTTTTTCTTGGCCTCCCTGTCTGCCAACTGTTTGGCAGAAGGGGAAAGCTCCCCCCCCCAGAAGGAATACCCACATCCATGCCCTCAGACTCTCCTGCGTTGCTCTCGGAAATGCCTGCCACCCCTGAGTCAGGAGCTGTTAAAGGCTCCTTTGCAGCAGACCAGAAGGGAGGGGGGAGGGAGAGCACTCACCAGCCTCCTGCCAGCTCTGTCAGTGTTCTGAGGCAAAGTGAATGAGTTTATAGTTGGACATAACACTTAGGACAGCCTTGGGCCAAAAGGGCTGGTGCAGCCTGTCCAAGTCTCTGTTTTCATCCCCCTTGGCAGCCATCCATGGCCCCCTCCCATCCGGCAACCCACGGCTTTCTTGGGGCCCACCGAGCACACCTGCCGCCTCCGCGAGGTGACGGGTGTGCTTGGTGGGCCCCGCAGAAGCCCCCCGTGGGGGAGGGGCGGGAGGTGCAAAGCACCTCCCAACTGGATAGAACTTTGGCTTGTCCAGGTGAGGGCCCTCACCCAGACTGGCCCCACCCACTCTCCGCCCACTAGGCCCTGAACAAAATATGATACTTCTCACCGGGGGGTTACAGATATGGGTTTTTAATTCTCAATGTGTTGTAAGCTATCCTGAGACTATTTAGAGAGTGGTGGCCTATAAGCCCCAAAATACCTACCTACCTATATACAATATTAAGAGATCCTTGGAAAGAATGTTCTTGAGCTTATGCATTCCCACCAGAATTCTGTTTCACAGGTATGGCCTGAAGCTCCTCCAGAATTACAAGTGATCTTTGGACTGTTGAGCCTCTAGATAATATAGCAGTATGGGCAGATAATGTGACATCACATTCCCACTGTATTTTCTTCTTCCTCAAACTCTGCTTTCCTCAAACCTCCAAGAATTTCCCAAGCCAGAGCTGGCAACTACAATTCCCACTCCTTTTACTGGGAAGCATAAAAAGCTACTTATAAGTAACAAGTAATTCCTTGTTACACATTTACTTCTCCCTACCTCTTCTAAGATGACGCTTTCCTGTTACTTAACTTATTAACTTAACTTATTAAGTTCTTATTGCCAATTCTTATTAAGTTCTTTTGCCAATGTTAGCACCCACCAGGTTTGCCAGTGTTAGCACCCACCAGGTTTCTAGTGCTCCAGTGCTGTGGATGCTTGCCTCAGACATTACTTGCACAGGCATGCAACTAATCTGCATAACCATTACAGTCCACAGTCTCATGCTCAAAACCAGATAAACAGATTTTGTGTACCTGCGCTCCAATAAAAGGTTTTTATTCACTAATTTTTTCTGCCATAAGGAATGTCAAAGAGGCTTATAATCTCCTACCCTTCCTCTCCTCACAAAAATCAAAACCTCACAACAGACACTCTGTTAGACAGAGCTCTGAGAGAACTGTGACTGGCCCAAAGTCACCCAGCTGCCTGTATGTAGATGAGTGGGGAATAAAAGCCAGTTTTCTGAATTAAAGTTCCTTTTAGCCACTATATCACACTGGCTCAAAATAGTAGATAGTAAATTTTAGATCCAAGCCAATGCATAATTGATTATGTTCAAATTCCATGGACATTAATTTGGTTTAAACTTGATTTTCTGTCAACTAGATTGTGGACAATTTTTTTTTTACGATATTGATTGGAATTCGCTTCTATAAACAACAGGGACTCCTATTCTAGCTATAGTCATACTTCCTTTTGGACAGAATTGGCTTAAATGGCAGAGAAATAGTGCAACAACTAAAAATATTTCCATTCCCAGTGTGAGCTTGCTTACTCCTAATCCTCTTCTGGCCTCCTCAGTGGTTCTGTTTGCTTTTAAAACACATCAAAGAGAGGTCTGAGGGAAAGCACATCAAACAGTGACAGAAGGAAACAAAGCAAACCAGAAACAGCAGTCAGCAGTGAGATAATCAATCTGAACATAGAGAAATAAACCTCTAAGGAAAAAAGCTTTCTAGACCATTACATTTTCAATTCTGCTTGCATAGACCCTAAAAAAAGATAACTTCCATCCTTATCTATGGTTCCTCTATATATTTGTGAAATGCCCCTGTGGGAGGACTGTGTCCGGGGTGTCCGGCCTTGAATACGGGCCAATCGGTGTGGCCAGCTGCCAGCCCCTATGCTCACTGACCTACTTAGCAGCCTCCCTCACAGGAGAGGAAAGGAAGGTGATTTTAAACTGCTTAGAGACCTGCTGGGTGATTGTGATCCATTCCCAGTTCTCTCACAGCCCCACAGCCCTCACGGGGTGTCTGTTATAGGGAGAGGAAGGAAAGGCAATTTTAAACTGCTTAGAGACACCTGAGGCCTGCAAGGTGACTGTGGACCATTCCAGTTCCTTCAGAGATTTCAGCCCCAATTCACTCATAAAGTGTCTGTTATTGGGAGAGGAGGGAAAGGTGATTATAATCTGCTTAGAGACACCTGAGGCTTGCTAGGCGACTGTGGCACATTCCCAGTTCTCTCAGGGCTCTCAGCCCCACCACCCTCCTAGGCTGTCTACTGTGGGGAGATGAAGGGAAGATGTGTTTGTAAACCGCTTTGTGACTTTTTTGGGTAGTAAACAGCAGGGTACAGAAATTCAGCTCTTCTTCTAAGGGGCAACAGTGAAAGAAGCATGTGGGCACATAACATTACATCAACAGTAAAAAAAACATGGATAGAAGGAGCAGGGTGGACACTTGTGACTACCCCATGTGGATTAGGGCAGGGGGACCTTTCGGTGTCTGTGGCCTAATTCACACAAGAAGGGAAATGTGGTTGAATGCAGAACTGGGAGGAATTGGTTGCCATGTAATCTCCCCCTAAGAAGAGTCTCCAGTCTGAGTATCCCTTCACATATCTAAAGACACGTCTCTTGAAAGCTCATCTGTAACCACTATGCCACAATTCCCACACTCAACTAATATTCCAAACCACAGGTTCTTGATACCCATCTCTCCACACCCACACTCTCATTTGTCACTACACAACCCCCCCTCACAACACACATACTCAGCCCCATGCCCTTACAAACTTGACAACCCCTCCCCTTCCTCTCCCCAATGCCAAGCTCTCTCTGTCTTAATCAATCTCTTCCTTTCTACCTCCCTCTCTCATTGCTATTTTCTGCCTCCCCCATGCTAGCGCCTGTTGTATCAGCTACAACGGTCTTTAATTCTAGTAATTTATATAAAGGAATTAAAACCTTGACATAAGTTTGTACATACTTGGGTGTTCTATTCATCTTCAACTGGTGTCTAGAAAGCGGCTATTCTCAGATAGGAATAAATAAGGTATATTCAGGAACATAACAGAGCAGCTATACTACTTTGAAACATTTACCCTTTCTCTTCATTCCCTGTCTTGGGCACCTCAGGTTAGTTACAAACTGGCTAACGGGAATCCATTTTATAACTGTCATCATCTTCCCTTCTATATGGGTTCTAGGCATAGTTACCCGAAATTAAGTCCATCTTTGTGATTTAAACAAATTACATAGTATAAAGTGCTTATTATAAGACTTCTATCAAACAAATACAAAAAAATAGGAATAATGCAAAAAGTTACCAGACATGTCATAAATGATGTAAATATTAAGTAGAAGCAATGCAGTAAGAGCTAGAAAATAAATATTCTTCAGGCGGCTCTCTTTAAATGCAGTGAACAATTTGCTGGGGTCAGTAAAGGTGACCACTTGCCTCTTTGATCCCCTGTCCATCATGGTTGCTTAGGTCGGGCGACCGATGGATAGGTGCTCCCCTGGGGGAAATTGTCAACTTCTCCCTTTCTTCAGGAGAGTGGTTCGTCCCCTGCTGAAGAAACCATCCCTGAATCTGCAGGACCCCAAAAGCATCTTGCTTTCCTGGGTAAGGTAGTTGAAAGGGTTGCTGAGGACCAGCTCCTGGTGTTTTTGGAGGAAACTTCAGCCCTGGACCCATGCCAGTCTAGTTTCCATCCTGGCCATGGGGTGGAGACCATTCTCGTTGCTCTGATGGATGATGTCTGGCACCAACTGGATTGGGGCAGTTCTGCAATTCTCATGTTATGAGATCTGTTGGCCACATTTGATGTGGTTGATCATGAGTTATTGGTCTGCCAACTTGCTGACATGGGGATTAGAGGAACAGCCTTGAAATGGCTATCATTCTTTCTTGATAATAGGTCACCGAGGGTTGCAGTAGGGGAAGAGTTATCAGACCCCTTCATACTCCTGTGTGGGGTACCACAAGGGGTGATACTCTTCCTTATGCTTTTTAATATCTATATGCACCCTCTAGCCAAGTTGGTCCAGAGCTATGGGCTAGGGTGATAACACTATGGGATGACAACAAACTCTATCTCCTGATAGATGGCTGGCTGGATCTTCCCCCAGAGACATTCACCAGTGGCTGTGGAAACAGTGGAAACAGTGGCTGGATGGATCAGGAAGAGTTCAAGATGGAGGTCCTGTGGCTGGGCAGAAGAGGGCAGGATCAGGAAGTGTGTCTTCCCTGCCTGGATGGGGTGCAACTGACATCTGCACTACTGGCCAGGAATTTGGGGGTGATTTTTGATGCCTCATTATCTATAGAGGCTCAGGTCACCAAGGTAGCCCAGGTGGCATATTTCCACCTGCGCCAGGCATGGCTGCCAGTGACCTACCTGTCCTCAGAACACCTGGCCATGGTGATCCATGCGACTGTCACTTGTAATTGTAACTGGTACAAAATGCAGCTGTATGGGTCCTAACTAGATCATCGTGGAAGACCCATGTCCAGCCATTCCTGAGACAACTGTATTGGTTGCCAGTTTGCTTCTGGATCAAGTTGTCAGGATGACAGACTTGAAATAAACACTTCTCTTAGAATAATAAAGTTGGTTTATTCAAAGCAGCTCTTCCAGGATTTACAAAGCCGAATCTGGCACCCAAGGCGCAAGTTACAGTTCTTAACCTTCCACTTTCCCACCAAAGCAAGTTCAAACCCCCCTTAGACACAAAACCCCAAGTCTAGGTGCCCATGTGAGAAAGCATCCAACTTTAGAGAGAAGCCTCAGCTCTGACCTTGGAGAGCACAGCAACAGTTACACAGTGATTACATAATAAGTGTGAAGACAGTGGAAAGTTTCAGGGTCACAAAGGAGTTTAGACAAGCACAAAAAATGGCTACACTTCAGTTAAGCAGACACATACATCATGGCAGAAACCTTGGGGTTCTGACACAAGTTCAAGTTGACCTTTAAGGGTATATGTGGCTTGGCTCTCACCGACCTGCGGGGCCACTGACCTGTTTACACCCCCCACAGATCACTTCACTTTGCAGGTATAAATCTGCTGGACATCCCGGGACACTGGGAGGTATGCCTGGCCTCAACCAGGGCCAGGGCTTTTTCAGTCCTGGCCCCTACTTGGTGGAATGAGCTTCTAGAAGAGCTGCAGACCCTGATGGAGCTCAATGGGATCTGCAGGGCCTGCAAGATGGCACTTTCCTGCCTGGTGTTTGGCTGATGCTGGGTAGAATGCCTGGGATTATAAGATCAGGTCACTCCCCCTTTGGTTTTTCCCTTTGGGTCTTCCTGGACTGGGTGTTAGATAGGGTCTGGGACTATTGGGTAATCTACTCCCCTGGGCTACATTGACCAGGAAATACATTATTTCCATGGGAGATTCTCAGGTAAGTATAGATTGGATTCTAGACCAAACTAAACTAAATCTGCACAGCCAGTCAGATTGCCTGCTGGGAAAACACCTCACTTGTCACCACCTATAAGAGATAGGCTTTAATACAGTATGGGTGCCAAATACTTGGCAGACCCTAATATGTAACGGTTTTAGATTTGCTGATTACATACAGTGGCTGCCTGCTTATGAATTGGTTATCCTCAAGACATGAGCAATGACTGTACTTTATAACTTCTTATGTTGGGTGAACAGTTCCACACACTAATGCTGAACTGTGTTCTTCACAGAGAGACAATCTATACTAAAAGAATCTGCTACCTGAGTAATTTCATGATTGCCTCAAGCTTACCACAAAGAACAATAGCAGTTAAATAATGTAGCTAATTAATTTTCCTTTTCAGATACCCTCCAGCTCACAGAGTCGAGTTTAGATCATAATAGCTTTGAATGCTCAAAAATGTTCATCTTGTAAAATTGTACTAAGTGGCAGTTACATGGGCTCAATGACCAGAATACTGGGCTCTGTTAATTACAATGATAAGTTATGCTGAAATTTCGCTTAAGAGGTGTGATAATTTTTTAACACAATGACTATAGTACTGTCAAAGGCAGACAGACTCACAACTAGGCTTCTGTATTAATAGAAAGCTTTATTGGAAGTAGTTCTGAACACTCTAACATCTGAAGTCGAGACTAAGCAATACAGTGAAGGCAAGCAGTTATCAATGCATTTCTCCCGCCCAAATGTCCCTACTTTCCCAGGGAGGAATTATCCCCCCCACCAGGTGCCATCCTGGGCTTCCTGCCAGACTGTGTCTGGCTCTGGCGTCCTTGGTACAATTGGCGCCCTTCTTTGTAGATAACACAGCACAGAGCAACATTTGCAACTAAGTGTCACACCAGGGGAGAATGCGGTATGAAATGGCTCAGGGTCATCAAGAGAGTTACAGAGATTCAAAGAGTTACTACAGAGTCATAAAAGGCACAAGGAGTTTACACACACACACACAAATGGAGACTCCCTAGTCAACCTACAAACATGGCAGAGATCAGGGGACTGATCCTGATATTCCGCCCTTCCAAGAGGACCTTCCCCCACCCTTTACCTTCCATCGTTCGGTCTAGGGAACTCCCGATTAAATTCTTTGAGAAGTCTGGGAGCCCGAATGTGCCCTGCCTCCACCCACTCCCTGTCACCCATGGGGAATTCCTTCCAATCCACCGGGTACTGCAACTTCTCCTTATGCCAACGAGAGTCCAGAATCTTATTCACTTCATAGTGCGTGCCTTTGTCTACAATAACGGGGATGGGAGCAGCAGAAGTAGGATGGCAGTCATCCGGAGGCGGGGCTTTCTTCACAAGCTGGAATGAAAAACGGGATGAACATGTCTATAACTTTTAGGAAGGACCAGTTCCACAGTCACAGAATTAATTAGCCTTTTCACAGTAAAAGGATCCACAAACTTAGGGCCCAGCTTGCAGGAGGGTTGCTGGCTGCGCAAATTCTTGGTAGACAAGCCAGGTCCCCCACAGCCCAGGCAGGGGCCACTGCCCTTTTCTTGTCAGCTTGAGCCTTGTATGATCGCTTAGCCTCCTCAAGGGAACTCACAATTTGCGGCCAAGCAGCAGCAATCCCACTGGCCCATTTTTGTACATCCGGGGAACCCAAGGAAGTTAATTCCCAAGTCGGCACTGACATCAAGTCTGTGCCAAAGACCACCTTAAATGGAGAAACTCCTGTGGACGCGTACACCCCGTTGTTATAACCAAATTCCACTAGTGGCAACAGGGCAACCCAATCAGACTGCTGGTGATTGATGAAACAGCAGAGGTACTGTTCAAGGATCCGATTCACATGCTCAGTCTGGCCATTGGTCTCTGGGTGATAGCCTGAAGTGAGGGCTTGTTCCACACCCAGTAAACCCAGGAGCTCCTGCCAGAACTTGGCAATGAACTGCGAACCCCTATCCATCAGGATTCTCCCCGGGATCCCGTGCATTTTGTACACGTGTTCCACGCATAGGGATGCAAGTTTTGGAGTGGAGGGCAAACCTGCACAGGGAACGAAGTGAGCCTGCTTTGAAAACGCATCTACCACCACCCATATGACTGTCTTCCCATGGCTGGGTGGGAGATCTGTAATAAAGTCCATTGTGATCTCTTTTCATGGGGCCGAGGGCGTAGGCAGTAGCTGCAGCAGCCCCTTCTTCCCCCCCAATGGTTTGGAAGTGAGGCACACAGGGAACCCCCGCACGTACAGTTCCACATATTTGCGTAAGGTGGGCCACCAATAGTGCTGACGCACCAGATGCAGTGTTTTTACAAAACCAAAATGCCCTGCCGCTTTAGAGTCATGGCACAGTTTTAAAATGTCTTTCGGTGCTGCCGCGGGCACAAACTGGCGGTCCCCTCAGAAAAACAACCCCTCCCTTTCTAGGAGCTCCAGCCAAAGGCGGGCAAAGTCAGGATCACTCATGACATCCTTTTGGATTCATCCCCCAGGGGCATGTTTCCCCCCCACACGGCCTGGCTGTGCATCACCATGGCCAACCCCAGTTGGGTGGGAGTGAACACCGCGTCCACCAATTCATCGCATTTGCGATCGTATTGGGGGAGGTGTGAGAGCGCATCAGCCAAAAAGTTAATTTTGCCCAGCAGATGCTTTAGAGTAAAGTTGAAGTGTGAGAAAAACTCTGCCCAGTGCATCTGCTTTGCTGAAAATGAGAGCAGTTGTTTCGGGGCTTGTAGGTTCTTGTGATCAGTCTAGACAACAAAGGGGTGGGTGGAACCTTCCAGCCAGTGCCGCCAGGTAGCTAAGGCAAGTTTTATGGCAGCAGCCTCCTTTTCCCAATCGACCAATTTTTTTCAGGGCCTGAAAATTTCTTGGAAATATATGCAAGCGGGTGCAGTATGCCATCCTCCCCCTCTTGGAGGATCATGGGCCCCATCGCCACATCCGAGGAATCTACCTGCACTGTGAAGATTTTGTTGGGGTCTGCATGAGCCAGCACCAGCTCCGTGGTGAACAGAGCTTTTAAGCGTTCAAAGGCAATTTGGCATTGGCCTGACCAGACTAATGGGGCGCTCAGCTTGGATGCTTGCTTCCCCCCCTTTTGTCTTTAACAAGTCAATTAGGGGCAGTGCCACTTTGGCAAAATTGGGGATGAAGGACTGATAAAAGTTCGCAAAGCCTAAGAAACTTTGTAATTGCTTGCACGTGCGGGGCGCCTCCCAGGCTAGCAAGTCCCGAACCTTCCCTGGGTCCATTTCAATGCCTGCCGGGGACACTCTGTACCGTAGGAAATCTACACAGTCTTTGTGGAATTCACATTTTGAAATTTCGCATAGAGGTGGTTCGCCCGCAAACTCCGCAGTACTTCCTGCACTAACTGCACATCCTCAGAAGGCTCTTTTGAGTACAAAAGAATATCATCCAAAAAAAAAAACAGGGCCCCTTTGTATAATAGATCATGCATTAATTCATTAATTACATTCATGAACACACCCGGAGTGTCGGCCAAACCGAACGGCATAATGGTATACTTAAATTGGCCATAGGGGGTGTTGATCCCAGTCAGATATTCACGCCTTTCCTTGATTCGCACCCTTTAGTAAGCTTCTCTCAAATCAAATTTTGTAAAAATCCGCGACTTCCCTAGGTGGCTTAGCAAGTCTTTGATCAAGGGCAATGGGTAGGCATTGGCCATGGAAATGGCATTTAAACATCTATAATTAGTGCATAGTCTTAGGGTGCCATCTTTCTTTTTCATAAATAATATGGGCGCTGCCATTGGGGAGGTTGCGGGAGGGATAAACCCCCTGGCCAAGTTTTTGTCTAGAAAGGCGTGTAGCTTCTGCATCTCATGGAGTACAGTTTGGTGCGTGGGAGGGGCTCCCCTGGCTTAAGCTCGATGGCACAGTCTGTTGTACGGTGGGGGGCAGGTGATCGTACTCCTTCTCTGCAAATACATCCTGCAAGTTCCAATAGTCTTTGAGCAGCCTGGGCGGCCCGGCATGAGACACCGCTGCGACTTTACACTGCCCTTCCATGGCTAGCCTGTCCGGCTTGGGACAGTGATGGCCTAGGCACCCCGGGTCAGTGAGCTGAATCTCCCTGGTTCGCCACTGGACACTGGGTTCATGCTTGCACAACCAGTCCAGTCCCAAAACACATGGAAATGCTAAACTAGGCACCACCACCGGTTGAATACTCTCCCAGTGCTCCGCCACATCTAAATCTAGGGGAAGGGTGTGGGTTACGGCCTCCCCCCGGGCACACACTTCCCGTCCATCTGGGCGAACTGGAGTGGTTTTGCCAACGGCTCCTCTCCCACCCCCAAAGTCTCAGCAAGGGGTGGATTGATCAATGTCCTCGTACAGCCTGAGTCTAAAATGCTTTGCACCCCCACTCTCCCTGTTTTGGGCACAGTCAAAGTCACTGGAAGAAGGAGTAGGGGGGAAGCACTCACCAACCGCTTGCCCCTGCCTTGGACCTGCTGGCGGGGTGTCCTCACAGCAGGTCATCTTCGTTTCCCGATGGCTCTCCCGAGTTGCCTCCCTCATCCGCTCCGCTATTGTTGGTAGAGGTGAGCTCGTTGGCAATGGGCTCCAGGAAAGGGGCCAGGAGTGCTTTCTCCATCTTCTTTCTGGCAGTCGGCCCCTTGGTGGAGACTCCAGAAGGCTTGCTTTCCACAAGCTTACTAAAGACTTCTCTCTTGCTGGCGCCACCGCTTTCTTGGAGGGACATTGGGCCAAGAAGTCCCCTTTCCCCCCACATCCCAGGCAGAGCCTGTACTCTCGGCGACAGGTACGCTCATGCGTGTGGTGCTGCTGCTTTTGTGGTGGAGTTGTCTAGGTTCAGGCACTTTTGCACCAGGTCACGGCGCAGGCCCTTCCGGTACATGTGGTCACGCTGCGCTTCAACCCAGTGTGGGGTGGAGGCGGCCAGCTTCCAAAACTCCCTTGTGTACTGGCCCACCATCATCTATCCTTGCTACAGGCTGGGCAGTTTCTATTCAGCCATCTCCACTTCAAAAGGATCCTCGAACCTCTCCTGTATGCATTGGATGAAGTGGTCGTAGTCTTGGACCTCAGCCTGAGCGTATCAGTAGCAGGGCTGTGTTTTGGCTCCTATTCTCTTCAACCTTTTCCTGAATGATCTTGTTCCTACTTTGTCTGGCATTGATGGACATTGCCCAAAGCTTGAGCAATTACATCTCCCAGCTCTTTTATATGCAGATGATGCTGTGTTACTTTCTTGCTCATGCGCTGGTTTGAAACGTTTGCTCTATGGATGCTTAGAGTATTGTAAAGTAAACAAGCTGGTATTAAATTATGAAAAATCTAAGATATTAGTTATTTCCAAGGCTTGGAAACCCCAAACTTGGAATATAGGGGAAACGTGCTGGAGCAAGTTAAACATTTTAAGTATCTTGGGCTTCATTTCCAATATAACTTATCCTGGGCTACACATAGGAGAAGATATGTCATAAATACTGCAAAAAATAGTGCTCAGGCAGTAGTTGGATTCTTCTACACAAAAGGAGATCAATATGTGCCTGCAGCACTAAGGGTTATTAATGCTAAATCTTGCCCCCAGCTGCTATATGGAATTCCAGTATGGATCAATGCACTCAATCATGATCTTGAAGTTGTACAATCTAATTTTCTACGAAAGATTTTAGGTGTTCCAAACTGTGTATCATACGCAGTGTTATGCCTGGAACTTAATCAAATACGCTTGGCTACTAAAGCCTGGTTGATAACCATTAAATTTTAACTTCTCTTGCTTTTTAGCTTGGAAAAAACGAGCCTTACATATTTAATGCTTACAGAAAATCGATCCAATTGGATAGAAATGGTTGAACATAAAATCAGAACCATCGGAATACCTTTGGACACCTTATATTTAGATTCTTTCAGGTCTGCTTATAGGAAAATTAAGTATAGAATTCTGGATATTAAACTACAAGAATTAACTAGTGTAGCTGATAAAACATGCTCCCCACTCAACATAGGAATTCGACCTAGACTGGAGTCTACAGCTCTGTATTTTTATCAATTAGTTAATTCACAATGGAGAAGGGCTTTTATGTTAGCGAGGTTAAATGTTTTACCCTCTGCCTTGCTAACTGGGAGATTCAATAACGTTCCCTATGAAAATAGAATTTGTCCATGTGAATTGAATTGTATTGAATTGGTCTTGCATGTTTTATTGTACTGTCCATTTTATGAAGGGATTCGAGTTAAATTTGTATCCTCTTTTTTTAACTAGGTGTGCCAGGTCTTCTGACCAGGCTAAAGTACTGTTTTTAATGGACAGTCAGAACCCTGTGCTGATTGAGGGGGTGGCAAAGTTTTAGTCAGGTGCTATTAGGACGTGTCTAGCTAAACTTGAAAGCTGATGTTTACTCCCGTAATTTATATGTTATTATAATGGTTCTATTAATTTTACTATCATTCTCTGACTTTTACATGTCTAAAACCGTTTTATTAATTCTCTTATCCCTTTCATCACGCTAATACTGTTTGTTTGTTTGTTTGTTTGTTTGTTTGTTTGTTTGTTTGTTTGTAGAGGCTCACAAACCATTTGGCTGCCTCGCTGTCCATACAGTCGCCTGCAAAGTGGATTCGATCAGCATCATTGGGGAAAGTGTGGCCAACCTCCATCATGTAGGCATGGAGCTGGATCAGGAACCCGTGGAATGCCTCTGGGTCTCCATTGAAAAGGGTCTGGAATCAGCGGCAGCAGGATGCCTCAGCACCCACAACTGGCGGTGGCACCTGCGCTCCAGCCCGGGCATCCCCGGGTGGCAGGGCGGGTGGCCCAGCCTGAGCGTCTTCCCTTGGCAGGGTGGGAGCCGCTCCATCTCCCGGTTGTTGGCCTCCATGCGGCTGCCCTGTGACAAGGTGAGGGGCCCCTGTGGCTCCAGCTTGCACGTCCGCCTCTCGAGCTTCCACCCATGGGGCTGGGAGAGACGTGCCGCCATTTGGAACCAGCGCTGGATGGCGCAGCTCGGCAAAAAAAAAACGGATGCCTCATCGCGAATCTTCGCCCAGCTCATCCATCACCGTAGCCAGCCACTCTCACAACCAATCCATCTGGTCGCGAAGGTCCATATTTTCCAGGACGACTGCCACCTCCTGGTCGAGGACTCCCTGCCTGAGCACTGATCCCCACTCGACCCTGGCCGCTGGGTCATCGTATCTGGAAAAGCGCCGCCACTCCATGATGTGCCGCTCCAGAAAATAATGCGCCGCTGGGCTCTCCAGGACTCTGGCCATCCCAGACCAGATGACTGTCTGGGTCGCGGTCCTGGTTCGTGTCCCAGTAGGAGTAGTCACCAAGTCCCCTCGGATGAGCAGCTCGGTCCCCATGTCCTGGGTGTCCAAGACATATGAGCCGTCTTCCTCCTGGAGGTCGGGAAGAATCGGGCCCTCTCTGTATTCGGCCATCGGCACGGAAAGAGACCATTGTGAGTCTCGACTTACTGTCAAAGGCAGACAGACTCACAACTAGGCTTCTGTATTAATAGAAAGCTTTATTGGAAGTAATTCTGAACACGCTAACTTCTGAAGTCAAGACTAATCAATACAGTGAAGGCAAGCAGATATCAATGCATTTCTCCCGCCCAAACTTTCCCAGGGAGGAATTACCCCCCCCCCCGGGTACCATCCTGAACTTCCTGCCAGACCATCTCTGGCTCCGGTGTCCTTGGTGCAATTGGCACCCTTCTTTGTAGATAACACAGCATAGAGCAACATTTACAACTAAGTGTCACAGCACGGGAGAATATGTGTGAAATGGCTCAGGGTCATCAAGAGAGTTACAGAGGTTCAAAGAGTTACTACAGAGTCATAAAAGGCACGCGTTTACACACAGAGACACAAAGATGGAGACTCTCTGGTTAACCTGCAAAATGGCAGAGATCAGGGGACTGATCCTGACAAGTACATAGCCATTTAACTGAAGCTCATCCGTAGCCTAGATACCTATAAACTGTGCATTGCATTAGGGATATGTGGAAGTTCTGTCTTCTTTATTTGGAGACATTTCTGTGACTTAATATCTTCCTAAGTAGTTTCGTCCTTTGTAGCTTATTGACTTTGAAAGATATAACTCTGATAAGGATGATCCTATAAATGTATTATTTAAAATGCCTGATAGTAATATTAAAAGAAAGAGAAACAAACAAGTGGAGGGAGAAAGCTAAAAAAAAGTGACCTGACAGGAAATTGGTTACCACATGGTTTGCCTGTGGCCTACTATGCATGGAGGGGAAGGTCCACATTTGAGGTGGAATGGCGGTGGCTAAAGTCACCAATAATGCATGCCGCCAGTGGCAGCTGGGCGCAGAGTTGACGCATGCCACCGAAAAAGCTGCATTAGCAAGATGCAGAAGAAAGTGGAGTTTCCCGGGCAACCAGGGCGCAACCAGAAGCGGCGTCGGAGTGGCCGCATGCATAATCGGGGAGGTCCATGGTGTACAGGGCTTCTGGGTGTGCTTGCTATCTCCCCTTCCGTGCCCTTCAGTTCTGCTGGCAGGGCCTGCACGTGCTGTGGCTGCCCTGGTATATAGAGGTTACTTTACCCATCATGGATAGCAAACATTAATGGAATTTATTCAATCCCAGTGCAAGGTCAGAAACAGATATTTTTGAGTGACTCAGCTAATTAATAAATTATTAATTTAAGTTGATTTAAGATCTGTGATATACATGGATCATAATGCCATCTCTTTGAATCTGGTACAGAAACTCAAGAACATGTAAAATAATAAATGAACGTTCTTGTTAGGACACGGAGTTTATCATTAATTGTGTTACAGAAATATTATAGGAGTTAAAATTCATATAATTAGTAAATATTCACTTTTTAAATTTTTTTACTGCATACAGTTTTGCAACAAATAACTTTTTGATAACATCTGCTTTCCCGGAATTGTATCTTGGATCTGATCTTGACAAGCCATTTCTATCCAAGTCCTCTACCAAAAACACAATGAATGAGCAAAGGAATGTGACCAAGCATATTTATAATTCTGTGAATAGGAAGATGACTCCCTGGGGTGCTGTTAAAAGACTCAATGCTAAGTGCCTTCACCATCTCAGAAATGTGATAATCACCTGCAGAGTACAGATGATTTCTATTATAAAATGCAGGCAAAACCTAAGGAAGACTGAAGCCTCAATTTTGTAAGACATTATGGGGAACCAATTAGAAAGGTCTCCTTTGTGTTATCAGCTTTAAAGCAATCTCATAATGGTCTCATAATCTCATAAAGGAGCTCAGACAACTGAGAGCACGTGGAGAGAGCTACTGGGGAGAGTTGCTGCTGACCAGGTGAGGCTATTGTTCTGCCTGGGTGAGGTGATTGCTGGGTAATTGTTGGGAGGCTTAAAAAGGGCTACTCCTCACCAAGGGCGAGAGACAAAGGGCTCTTGGCCTGTGGCTCTTAGCCTGGGGTTCTTGGCCGAGCAATTAGAATCAGTAGATTATATCAGTAGATTATATTTCCCTAGTACTTCCACTGCCTAGACATTGCAATGGACCTCCAGGACACTCATCCCATCATCTGCAGTGAGTGTGACATGATTGCCTTCCTCCCAGAAGACAAGATGGACTACAGCTGCCCCAAGTGTAAGCTGGTAAGACTTTTGGAGGAAAAGATTAGGGCACTAGAAAACAGAATTATTACTCTGACCCAAAGTAAGAAAGGGGAGGAGTTCGTAGTCCAGAGCTCTGCAACATGGAATAAAGAGAATAAAGAGAATACAACCAGTCCTGAAGAGGACAAGGAGATTGACCACAATAGGGAGCCTCTGCAGGCAGTTCGGAAAAAGACTGAACGGCGAAGGGCGAGACAGTTCTCGGGGCCTTTGGAGCTCCAGAATAGATTTCAGGCCCTTGCAGAGGAGGTGCAAGGGTCAACAAGGGAAGAGGTCCCAAAACAAACTCTAAGACAAAGGGAAGAGGCCACGGGGACAGAAGGAAATGGAGTTGAGAAGAAAAAAAAAAGGAGAGTACTGGTAATTGGAGACTCCCTGCTAAGAGGAATGGATCGCCATGTGGCTGGGCCCGACCCCCTAACCCGAGAGGTGTGTTGCTTGCCAGGGGCGAAAATTAAAGATGTTTCAGAAAGGCTGCCCAAACTCCTCAAATCTACGGATCGCTACCCATTTGTGATGGTCCATGAGGGAACGAATGACATGTCCCTGAATACCATCGCTCCTATTAAAAAAGACTATCAAGATCTGGGGAGGAAGCTCAAGCAAATGGGGGCACAAGTGGTATTCTCTTCAATCTTGCCTGTCAAGGGAAGAGGAATGCATCATAGAGGTGAATCACTGGCTGCGTAGTTGGTGCCAGCAGGAGAGATTTGGTTTCTGGGACCATGGGATAGGCTTTCTTGAGGAAGGTCTACTAGCACCTGATGGACTGCACTTATCGAAACTGGGGAAGAATGTGTTTGGCAGGAACCTGGGGAGATTCATCAGGAGAGCTTTAAACTAAAGCCACTAGGGGAAGGAGACGATCAACATAGGGAGTGTATGGAAGGAAAACTATCGGAGGCAGCCCAACCAGCAAGGCCAGCTCATAGGGAACCAAAAGTAAAAGGATTCAGATGTCTTTATACTAACGCCCGAAGCATGGGCAATACAAAGGAAGAGCTGGAACTTCTCATGCTGATGGAAAGGTATGATCTAGTAGGCATCACAGAAACTTGGTGGAATGATTCTCATGACTGGAATGTAATGGTGGATGGATATGAACTGTTCAGAAAAAACAGAATAGATCAAAGAGGTGGAGGAGTGGCACTGTATGTGAAGAAAGGGCTTACCTGTCAGGAAATTCTAGTGAAGGAGAGCATATCTACAGTGGAAAGCATCTGGGTGAAAATAAGCGAGGGGAAAACAAACAGTGTGGTGGTTGGTGTCTGCTACCGACTGCCTGACCAACGAGAGGATGTGGATGCTGCACTTTGTGAGCAGCTTGAGAAAATATCCAAACGGCAGGACCTTGTCATCATGGGTGACTTCAAGTTCCCAGATGTGTGCTGGGAAACAAACTCTGCGAAGCGTCCTCAGTCATGCAAGTTTCTGACCTGCCTGGCTGACAATTTCATTTATCAAATGGTAGATGAACCCACAAGAGGTTCAGCCACACTGGATTTAATACTGACCAACAGGCAAGAGTTGGTGGATGAGGTGAAGGAGGTGGGGACCCTAGGGGGAAGTGACCATGTCCTCATAGAATTCCTTTTGAGATGGGGAGCCAAAGAAGCTTGTAGCCAGACGTGGATGTTGGATTTTCGTAGGGCAAACTTTAATAAACTCAGAGACATGATGAGTGTCATACCATGGACGAGAATGCTGGAAGGGAAGGGAGCATGTGAAGGGTGGGCGCTACTCAAACAAGAGCTATTGCATGCTCAATCAATGACTATTCCAGAAATACGAAAGCACTGCAGGAGCTCTAAGAAGCCTACTTGGATGAACAGATAACTTCAAGAGGAACTAAGAAAGAAAAGGAAAATGTTCAGGAAATGGAGGAAAGGACAGAGCTCTAAAGAAGAGTACCTACAGGTTACTAGGCACTGTAGATCAATCATGAGAAAGGCCAAAGCTAAGAGTGAGCTGAGATTGGCCAGGGAAGCCCATTGTAACAAGAAAAGATTTTTCAGTTACGTGAGGAGCAAACGTAAAGTAAAAGAGGCAATAGGCCCGCTGTTGGGTGCGGATGGACAAACTCTAACGAAAGATGCAGAGAAAGCAGAAAGGCTTAGTGCCTATTTTACATCTGTTTTTTCCCACAGGTCAAAGTGTTTAGGCACATCTAGAGATGGCTGTAGCCAAAGGATAGTGTCTGGGTGGCAGGTTAACATGGATAGAGAGGTTGTCGAGAGGCATTTAGCTGCACTGGATGAGTTCAAATCCCCTGGTCCAGATGAAATGCACCCGAGAGTACTCAAAGAACTTTCCAGAGAACTTGCACAGCCCTTGTCCATCATCTTCGGAACCTCTTTAAGGACTGGAGATGTCCCGGAGGACTGGAAAAGAGCAAACGTTATTCCGATCTTCAAAAAAGGGAGGAAGGATGACCCGGGAAACTACAGACCAGTGAGTCTGACCTCTGTTGTGGGGAAGATAATGGAGCAGATATTAAAGGGAGTGATCTGCAAACATCTGGAGGACAATTTGGTGATCCAAGGAAGTCAGCATGGATTTGTCTCCAACAGGTCCTGCCAGACCAACCTAGTTTCCTTTTTTGACCAAGTAACAGGTTTGCTGGATCGGGGAAATTTGGTTGATGTCATTTACTTGGATTTTAGTAAAGCTTTTGACAAGGTTCCCCATGATGTTCTGATGGATAAGTTGAAGGACTGCAATCTGGATTTTCAGATCGTTAGGTGGATAGGGAATTGGTTAGAGAACCGCACTCAAAGAGTTGTTGTCAATGGTGTTTCATCAGACTGGAGAGAGGTGAGTAGCGGGGTACCTCAGGGTTCGGTGCTCGGCCCGGTACTTTTTAACATATTTATTAATGATCTAGATGAGAGGGGTGGAGGGACTACTCATCAAGTTTGCAGATGACACCAAATTGGGAGGACTGGCAAATACTCCGGAAGATAGAGACAGAGTTCAACGATATCTGAACACCATGGAAAAATGGGCAAATGAGAACAAGATGCAATTTAATAAAGATAAGTGTAAAGTTCTGCATCTGGGTCAGAAAAATGAAAAGCATGCCTACTGGATGGGGGATACGCTTCTAGGTAGCACTGTGTGTGAACGAGACCTTGGGGTACTTGTGGATTTTAAACTAAACATGAGCAGGCAGTGTGATGCAGCGGTAAAAAAGGCAAATAACATTTTGGGCTGTATCAATAGAGGCATCACATCAAAATCACAAGATGTCATAGTCCCATTGTATATGGCACTGGTCAGACCACACCTGGAGTACTGTGTGCAGTTCTGGAGGCCTCACTTCAAGAAGGACATCGATAAAATTGAAAGGGTACAGAGGAGAGTGACGAAGATGATCTGGGGCCAAGGGACCAAGCCCTATGAAGATAGGTTGAGGGACTTGGGAATGTTCAGCCTGGAGAAAAGGAGGTTGAGAGGGGACATGATAGCCCTCTTTAAGTATTTGAAAGATTGTCACTTGGAGGAGGGCAGGATGCTGTTTCTGCTGGCTGCAGAGGAGAGGACACGCAGTAATGGGTTTAAACTTCAAGTACAACGATATAGGCTAGATATCAGGAAAAAGTTTTTCACAGTCAGAGTAGTTCAGCAGTGGAATAGGCTGCCTAAGGAGGTGGTGAGCGCCCCCTCACTGGAAGTCTTCAAGCAAAGGTTGGATACACACTTTTCTTGGATGCTTTAGGATGCTTAGGGCTAATCCTGCGTTGAGCAGGGGGTTGGACTAGATGGCCTGTATGGCCCCTTCCAACTCTATGATTCTATGATTCTATGATTCTATGGTATAACATTTCTTTGGATAAAAGTATATGAATGCTTAACATCAACCCCATCCCCCATGAGTACTCATCTGCTTCTAAAAATATAATTAATTGTCACTTCTGGCTTTTCTTATTTTGTTAGACAAGACCTTTCAACTAGCTGCTGTGACAGCTAGTTGTAAGTTCAATGAGAAGCACAGACTAAATATAGTTCTGTATTATAAGGTCTTGATTTCAAGAAAAAGCCTTGTGTTTCACATAATTTATATCTCTTCTCTCATTGAATATCTGTATCTATTTTTCATGCAGCTGAAAGCTTTGTAAAAAAATTCTGAGAAGAACTATGCCAAACAACATTCTCTAATTTCAATGGTTTGTTTGAAATTGGAGGGGAAACTTTAATTGCCTTGCATTGATGAATGGTTTTATAGAGTATAGAATGCACTCAAAATTATGTATTATAGACAAGGGCAGCAGGAAGGAAGATTATAACAGAACTAGGGGCAAAGCCCATTGTATCCAAGAATACAACGGGCACTAGAGCTTGTCGGTGGGAAGAGGAAGGGGAGTAGTTGTCCAGTCTGAAAGGGCATGGGGTTGAATGTGTGTGTTGTGTGGGAGGTTGTGGTGGCATGGTGGCAAATGAGGGTATGGATGTGGAGATATGGGTGTCAAGAACCTGTGGTGTGGAATGTTCGTTGAGTGTGGGAGAAAACTGACCTTTGGGAATTTTGGCATAGTGGTTACAGATCAGCTTTCCAGAGCCATGTCCTCAGATATGTGAAGGAAAAATCAGACTGGAGACTCTTCTTAGGGGGTGATTACATGGCAACCAATTCCTCCCAGTTCTGCGTCATTTCCCTTCTTGTGTGAATTAGGCCACATTCACCAAAATGCCCCTCTGCCCTAATACACATGGGGTAGTCACAGTACACAGGTGTCCACCCTGTTCCTTCTTCTACATTTTTTCACTGTTGATAAAATGTTATGTGCCCACATGTTTCTTTCATGGTTGCTCCTTAGAATGGATTTTTGTACCCTATTGCTTACTACCCAAAGGAGTCTCAAAGCGGTTTACAAACACCTTTTCCATTCGTCTCTCCACAATAGTCAACCTGTGAGGTATGTGGGGTTGTGAGAGATCTGAGAGAACTGGGAATGGGCCACAGTGACCCAGCAGGCCTCAGGTGTCTCAAAGCATTTTCCAATCGTCTTCCTCTCTCTCCCCATAGCAGACTCCCCATGAGGGAGGTGGGGTAGAGAGCCACACATAGAGGCTGGCAACCCTAAGAGGAAGTCTCTCTATGCACAACAGTCTTGACATTAGTAAGGTTTTTTATACTGTTTTTTTATTTGCCAGGCCAATAAGTAATTCAGTTACCATGTGTCTCCAGACATTTACTTGTTCTCTATTTACAGTTTCAGGCTGTAAATATTTATTTAGATCTTCCTGCACTTTCCAGACTCACAGGACTGATGCTGGTCTGCCTGTCTGTGCCCCAGAATACAAACAGTTGCCGGTAAGGGCTGGCCATAGCCCATAGCCCAGGAGGGACACACCTGCACCACCTCCTACCATCTGCAGGCAAAAATAGCTCCTTTGAAGGCTGGACTCTGAGGCATTGTATGATTTTGAAGTCCCACCTCCAAACCTCCAGGAATATTTCTAACCCAGGGGTAGCAAACCTACAGGTGTGGCCTGGAGAGCTCCTGGAATTACAGCTCACCTGCAGAGTATAAAAATCAGCTCCCTAGGCAGAAAGGGCTACTTAGGACAGGGTTGTGGTAGAGAAGTAACATTTAAGGCCTCCCACATAGATTTTTGTTGAATTGAAAGACTTGAGGCCTACTGCACAGGGTTGTTGTGCAGATGAAACAGGAGACAAAAGAGCCAGTTTCTTCTGCAGAATAACGCTCTGCAGTGGCCTCAAATCTGCAGAGAATTGCAAAGAAGAAAGACACATGGCTTGGCTGTGTCTAACCTCCGGGCAGGGCAGTATTTTAAGTGAGAGGGGCTTTTCTGTGGCCTCCCTGTCAGGCAACTGTTTGGCAGAAGGGGAAAGTCCCCCCCCTCAAAAGGAAGGCCCTCAGGCTCCCCTGCATTGCTCTTTGAAGGAAAATGCCTCCCTCCCCTCAGTCAGGGGCTGTCAGAGGCTCCTTCGCAGCATGACTGAAGTGGGGGAGGGGGAGGGAGAGCACTCTGCAGCCTCCTGCCAGCTCTGTCAGGGTTCTGAGGCAATTTGCAGTTGGACGTGACAGTTAGGACAGCCTTGAGGCAAAAAGGGCTGGCGCAGCCTCTGTTTTCATCCCCCTTGGCAGCCCTACTGACCTTCTCTCCCTGCAGTGGTCAGGAGCAGACTGGCAGCCAGACTGGGCTGGGTTAATGGAATTTTGGTCTGTCCTGGTGAGGAGCCAATTGGAAGGTGCTTTGCGCGCCTCCCCATTGGCTGCTTGGCCCTTGAGTGGCACTTGGACGGGCGAATCAGGAGCCGCTTTGCGGCTCCTGATTCGCCCCTCCGAGTTTTTATCACAGACAGAGCCCGCCCTAACTCCTCCCCAATAGCCCATCGGGCTATATTTTATAACCGCAGAAGCAGTTAAAGATGAATTTATTTTAAAAGGTTATATTCCCTTTATTTTGGAATGATATGAATCATGATGCCATCAGAAAATTTGCTCTTTTTATATAGATATGATCATTTATACTGTTTATAAAATCTAGTTGCATTTATTACGAATAATACTAGTTTAATATTAAGTAAGCTCAATATAGCATACTTTGTATATGTTTTCTGTAATAAAATTAATTCTAACAAGACTGAAAACATTTGCTGCAATCTAAAAACTAATTCCCTTGTCAAATGTTACTGTTTCTTGCTCTTTTGTGTCTTTCTTTGACTGATGGTTCTGTTGCTGCTTGATGATATCTCCATTCTTTTTTGTCCCTCCAATATGCAGCCTTATTTGCCCACCAGGCTCCTTATTCTGACATGATGAGGTGACTCATAAGGCACTGTTTGGAGCCTTATGTGAATTCATCATGTCAGACACAAAGGATTGATATCAACAACAACAACATGTGGGTCCATCACAGCCAACTGAATTCTCTGGCAGTGTGAGCAAATGAGGCCAAGAGGAAGGAAAAGGGAACTAAAAGGAGAACTGGACTGACACAATATAAATGTGTTGCAACTTGCAGCACATTCATGAAATCATCTAAAATGGCTCTGGAAAAAAAGAGAAATAAAGTATACAAAGTGAACTATAAAGCTTGGGACAAGCCTGAGTTCTGAAACAAAGACATGCATTTATGTATTTTGCATGAAATCATGACATTATTGTTGTTATATGCGAAGTCGTGTCCGACCCATCGCGACCCCATGGACAATGATCCTCCAGGCCTTCCTGTCCTCTACCATTCCCCGGAGTCCACTGACATTATGTCAAGAACCTGTGGTGTGGAATGTTCGTTGAGTGTGGGAGAAAACTGACCTTTGGGAATTTTGGCATAGTGGTTACAGATCAGCTTTCCAGAGCCATGTCCTCAGATATGTGAAGGGAAAATCAGACTGGAGACTCTTCTTAGGGGGTGATTACATGGCAATTCCTCCCAGTTATGCATCATTTCCCTTCTTGTGTGAATTAAGCCACATTCACCAAAATGCCCCTCTGCCCTAATACACATGGGGTAGTCACAGTACACAGGTGTCCACCCTGTTCCTTCTTCTACATTTTTACCAGCAACTGTTTGTCCATTGACATTATTAATGGATTGTAAATGAAGGGGGTTACATTATTAACAAAGGGAACACATGTTTTGGCATGAAAATTTCCTGCCAATGTGTATTAACATGATGCTGACAGGTGCTGCTTCTCTACATCTTTAAAAATAATTCTTGTTAGTCTGGTGGACATTCCTGTTATTTACTGTAACTTCTTCTCATTGTCTTCTCACATACTGCATTCAAAGAAAGGCAGTAAGAGAAGGCAGTGAAAACACTATTAGTTTTGAAAGAAATACAATGTTGCAATATAATATGGGGCAATCAGTAGACACAAAGAAATGGAAGCAGGAGCATTTAAGTTTCTCTATAGCAGTGGTCCCCAACCTTTTTATCACCGGGGACCACTCAACGCTTGACAATTTTACTGAGGCCCGGTGGGGGGGGGAAGTAGTTTACTCCTCTACTCTCAACCAGTGCCCTAACGCTCTCTGACTCTGATCGCTATGGTAATGTTTAAACATCAAACTAAGACACGCCATAACAATGAACATAAGGAACATTTTATTTTCATGGCAATTTTAACTCATGACAATGACAAATCAATGGGAATCCTGAGCTTGTTTCTCTGCAACGAGATAGTCCCCTCTGAGAGTGATGGGAGAAAATGACACCCGAAGTGTGTTGTAAAGGGCCAGGGGGGGAGAAGGCATCCTTCGCGGCCCACCTCCAATTAGTCGACGGACCACATGTGGTCCGCGGCCCACAGGTTGGGGATCGCTACTCTATAGTATTTCCTATACCAGAGCATCTTATTTGTCTCTTGAGAAACCTATATGCAGGTCAAGAAGCAACCGTTAGAACCGGGCATGGAATCATTGATTGGTTCAAAATTGAGAAAGGAGCTTGGCAAGGCTGTATACTGTCACCTTGCCTATCTAACTTGTATGTGGAGCATATCATGAGAAAAGCAGGGTTAGATGAGTCACAAATTGGGATCAAGATTGCAAGGAGAAATATCAACAACCTTAGATATGCAGATGATGTTACCCAAATTGCGTGGACACGTGTCCTAAAACACGTATGAGCTTGTGGGGAATATTAGCCCAAATGTTGCGAGAGGGGGGTAACTTAGCGTTTATGGATCGAAATGCCTATATATACTAGGGTTGATTACACCCGTAGGAACTCCAGGCAAACACAGATGTAAATGGCAAAATAGTAATATAAGCTTTTATTGAAAGGAAAATTACAAAAAGACACACAAATAGCTAACACACATACAAGCAGTCATATAGAGAAGGGGGAGGAAGAGTGGAAGGCTTGATAGTTACCTGTCCGAGGAATGTGGGTCAGAGGAAGAAGCACGAACCAGCGTGGGAGGTCCCGGGTTGGAAGACACTCAGAGTGGCTGTGTGAAGGCACAGTTTTTATGGGGTTTTGGGAAGGGGGCTACATGACAAGGCTCAGGTAAGCATGTGCTGGAAGTTTCCAGGGTCCCCGGAGATTAGGACAATACCTGGCCAAGTGGGGGTGATGGTCGTAAATGGATTTGGATAAAGGTATTAATGGCTCTGAGGAAGAGAGTCATCAGGTCTAGCTGGCAGGATGTGGGGAGGAGATTTCCCCTGGCAGAGGGGCCAAGTGTGAAAAATGTTGAAAGACAAAGGCTTTTCCTAGGAGCCCTTAGGCAAACAGGAGGAAGCCAGTCCACTCACTTAGAAATACAATGGGGTGGGGGGAGGGGTGAGCTGATGCAAGCTTGAGTCCAGAGGCACCTCTGGGTCAGGCAAAGGCTGTCATTCCAAACCTAAGGCAGAGAGCAAGATTTCTAAGATGGAGTCTGGCCTGGCTCAGCTGACCCTAGCAGTGTCATGGCTTTAGCTTAAGCCTAGACTATTGTGGGGTGCCATTGGTTATAGAAGATAGTGTGCCTGTCAGTTAGGTAGGGGGGCCCTGCCACACTTAACAATGATACCACTCTAATGGCAGAAAGCAAAGAAGAACTAAAGAGCATTTGATGCGGGTAAATGAGGAGAGTGCAAAAGTTGGCTTGAAACTCAACATCAAGAAAACTAAGATCATGGCATCCGGCCCTCTCAATTCCTGGCAAATAGATGGGAAAGAAATGAAGGTAGTGACAGATTTTATTTTCCTGGGCTCCAAGATCACTGCAGATGGGGACTGCAGCAAAGAAATTAAAAGACGCTTGCTCCTAGGAAGGAAAGCTATGGCAAATCTAGACAGCATCCTAAAAAGCAGAGACATCACCCTGCCAATGAAATTGCATCTAGTCAAGGCTATGGACTTCATGCAACCTGTGCTTTCTACAAGGTACATCATTGAAAAGTGGTGGCACATGACAGCCAGCATGGTGAAATGGTTAAGATGAGCAGTGAATCTAATGTACAGAACTGTTTCTTATTCTCCATTCTTCCACATGAAGACTGCTGGGTGACCTTACGCCAGTCACAGTTCTATGAGAACATTTCAGCCCCAGCTGTGGCACAAATGTGCCTGTTGTGGGGAGCGGAAGTATAAGCAACTGCACTTTTCAAAGCTTAGAAGTGCTGTACAAACAGATAAAGCATTAATTCTGCAATGAGCAAGAGAACCTTGAGTGGCAGGCTGTTCCAAGGATTCTGATTGGTTAGCATGAGCTGATTATAGAAAGACTTTAGAGTTGAATGATGAAGAGATTTCATCTGGAATCCAGCCCTGACTGAGAGCAGTTTAACATAGACAGGAGAAATGGGGGAAAGTTGGCAAAAACAAGTGGATAGTTAGACAGAGACTCGTATTTGGGCCAAAGAAAGGGGATAGATCTTCTAGTGAGAAGACAATTTCAAACAAGGAGTTAGCTCTAGAGAGTGAAGATATCCCTGGTCTGGAATGATTATAAACTGCTTTTAAACACCTTAATAGCATGTTAAAAACTCAAGACAAGAACTGATGTTTCAGTAGAAGGGGTTTGGGTACTGTAAAGAGTGTACCTGCTTTCTGGTAACCAAACGAACCAGAGAATATGCAAAGAAAGTATGTTGGAGTGTTTGGAAAACACTCGAACAAAAGCTTCTCAACAAAGATTTTAAGTAATTCTGAAAAGCTTAAGAAACTCTCAATAGCATGAAACATATGAACTAATCTCAGTGCATATACTGATTTTACTTCATAGTTATATATGTATATTAAGTTACCTCAGAAATTTTACCACTGGTTTCACCCAATTTTCCTGCTCTATTTTCTGCTCTATGTTGAATAAAATATTTTGTTAATTTGGAATATAAAAACTTCTTGAGTGTCATTTAAGTTAAAGGAGGCTCCCATTCCTTCCCTCAAGCTGAGCCAACAAGGTGGGACAGACAGAATTATTTGGGAAAGAAGAATGCAGAACAAAAGGGAGAGAAAAACAAAGGGAAAATCTTACCTCTGAGAGAGAGAAGTAGATAGGGTGTCATAGGAAGGGAATGCAATTATAACCCACTTTGAGACTCCTCGGGCAGAGAAAAACAGGGGATGAAAACTTTCTCTTCTTCCCTTATTTATTAAACCCCATCTTTCTTCCACTATGAAACTCACAATGTTGCCAATAGGATGGCTTCCAAAATACCTGCCATCCAGGCACTGTAACAACAAAGACTGCAAGGTAGCAACATCATGTGCCTTCAGAATATTCCCCAGGAAAATGGACTCCTCACCATAGGCTGACACATTTGGGAGGTACAAGACTTGATCTGAAAGGTGTTATGTGTGCTTGCTTGGAGCTGCTGCTAATTATTTGATGTGGGAGTTTGTAGGTATTGATGGTCTTGAATCATGGACAGTTAACACTACCAGCATTGATTAACTAGTTGTTACTAACTGCACATATGCTTTCTACACTGTCTCATAAAAAAACATTCTTCTATCAGCCTTGCTTTTGTTCTTCATGTAAAAAATTATTGGGTAAAAGGGTTTCCTACTCTGATAAATGGTATAATCTGTTTAATTGCTGTGCTTCTCTAAAGACAACAGGAGTAAAATTTTGTCTTCCTACAACAACATACAGCTCTTACGCTAGCTAGAACTAATGCTCTACCTTTCGCTGTGTTTTATGGGAGATTTCAACAAATCCCATTTTCAGCCAGGCTTTCCCCCTGTGGACAGCACTATGTAGAATCAATTGCACATGTTTCTTTTTTCAGTGTCCATTTTAGAAGAAGAGTTGGTTCTTATATACTGCTTTTCACTGCCCAAAGGAGTCTCAAATCGGCTTACAATCACCTTTTATTTCCTCTCCCCACAACAGACACTCTGTGAGGTAGGTGAGGCCGAGAGAGCCCTGATATTGCTGCTCGGCCAGAATAGTTTTATCAGGGCTATAGTGAGCCCAAGGTCACCCAGCTGGCTGCATGTGGGGGAGTGGGGAATCAAACCCGGCTTGCCAGATTAGAAGTCTACACTCCTAACCACTACACCAAGCTGGCTCTCTATATTTTGCTATCCAACCTAAATTTCTTAACTCACTGCTTTTTAAAAAGTACAGCAATCTGATGAATTTAAGATCCTGTTTCTTTTGATATCCCAGAATCCTGTTTTAATAGAATCAGTTCAAGATTTTTATAATTTGCAATGAAGTGCTGTGATCATACTCTGTTGCATTCCAAAGTATGATGTCTATTTTGTACGTATTGTAGTAGGCCCTTCGTATATTGTTCTCTTATATTGTACCTCTTTTAAATATGCCAATAAAGGTTTCGTTATTGTAGCCTGATAACAGGAGTAAGGGGGAGAGGGAGGAAGGCAACAGCTTATGACCAGTCTACCATCTTAGTTATCAAATGCAAAATTATTTCAGAGTAACTCCATGTTGAATCAAGGGACTTGCTACTCAGGGCTACTACTTTCTAGGCCTTAGGAAATTAGAGAAGAAGAGCTTTTTTTACTAAAAAGGTAGCTAATGCTGTCCTTCTCTTGGATCATTTTGTGCCTAAAATATTTTGCTGCTGCAGTACTTATCCAAACAATTGGTGACTCTAATATTCCTGAAAAGCTACTCTGGGCGGTGTCTGGCCTGCGCTTCCACCTGCACTAGCCAATCCGGAGCACCCATCTCCAGAAGCCAGCTGCGAGGTGCTCAGCCAGCCTCGTGGCCAGACTCTGCCAGGCCGATGAGGAAGGCACTCCCATGGCGCTGTGCCTTTACCGCCAATCGACCTGCCCGCCAGCAGCCATGGTGGGCCAACCAGTAGTGTGGCCATTGCCCTACCCACTAGCGGGGCAACCAGCTTGCCTGCCACATGCCAGCCTGACCAGCTGTGGGACCATTGCCCCAGCTGGCAGCACAATACCCCGCTCAACCGTCGCATGCCGCCCGCCCGCCCGCCAACCTGTCAGCCCCACCGTGAACTGTTATGGTAGGTTGGGTGCCAGCGGCCCCCTCTGAGGGTGCACACCACTAGTGGCCATTGCATTCCTGGATGCAACAGGCTTGCAGGCTAGTAGTCCATAATAAAGTGCATTTCCAAACAGCCTCGCACTTATTGGTGTCAACTGTAACACTAGTTTCTCTTCTTTGAGGAACAGAGGGAACATAAGTGAACGCTGCAGATGGAGTTAAGAACTACCCCAGTCACAGGTTGGAAAATAATGACAGAGCAACAGATACTATGTGAATGCTGTATACTTCCAGATATAAATTGGCAGGGTTCAAACTATGTCACTTCCTCGGTGGCTCCAACCTTTCCATTGTTATCCCAATTCTTACTTACTAGACTAGATGTCACCAAAAATGCTGAAATCTATCAGTGTTCATTTAGAAGTTACTGGCATACTTCAGCACTTGCTAACTATTTTAATGCACTACGCTAAATGATACTCAGATTACAAATTCCTCCTTCTGTTGCAGTAATCACAATAATGTACAGGGTAGATGAGGGGGGATTTAGAATAGACAAAAATCATGATTCCTGAAATCCACCTTGCTCTTTTTTTTTCTGCAGCCTAATTTTATGTACCAGACGAGTGCCTTTAATTTTTTTTTTGATAGGCAACTGATCAGTTCTGTAGGAACTGTAGGAATCCATGTTGTATTAGAAAAACATTAGCTAACAGGTGGGATTTTGGAAACAGGATTGGATAGCACTCAGCATACCAAAGCAAAGTTTTAAAGTTCTCCCAAAGACATTTCCCTCAGACAGATAAAATAACTTTGCACCTCCTGCTTCCCATTGTAGTACTTCTGAGAACATACACTCAATACCTATGGTTACATCTCATCATAGCTATGAAGCTTGTGGGATGAACTTGGAAAAGCACTCTCAGCCAAACCTACTTTACAGTGTTTCTGTAAAGGTAAAATGGGATAACCATATGAATACTACCCAAATTTGTTGGGGAAAAAAGCTAGAAAAAAGTATATATCTTGGGTAAATTGGAGGAAGCAGGTAATTACTTTTCAAAGTTTGAAAACTCTGTGCCAGGATGCTTTCTGCTATTATCCATTACATGCATCCCTGAATCTTTGTTTGGGATGAAGCAAGGCATAAATTCCTTTTTTGGGAGGTAGGGGAGGGGGTATATGTTTTCTCTAACCGCATACAAAATGTATAAATACCTAATAGCCATTAAAAACATTTTTAGAATGAAGTTGGCTTTGCTGCTGTTGTTGTTGTTAAATAATGGGTAGATCTAACAATAGACTGCTAAAGAAAAACAAAATAATTATCACATCTGCAAGCGCTTTTCAGAGAGTGGCACGATGACACATCCATATGCTTGGCTTTTAACAAATCTCATTGTTGGACCATAACTTATGAGAGGGGAGATGTGCAGGCTGTTTTTCGGTCCCTACTCTGGAGAAAGGTGGTGGTCCCATGGAACTGCTTCAAAAAACAGAACTCCCAGTCTCGTTCTCACACTTAATGTTTGATGTCCTAAGACAGTTCCTTTGAAGGGCAGCAATTAGTATTTCTGCTAATTACAGTGCTTGCATATTGTAGCAAAGTCAGCCCCCACTTGCATCCTTGCAGGGACATCATATGGATTTATAGAAGTGGGTGGAGTTTTTTGCATTTGCAACTCCCAGGACATTAAAAATAAAAAGCCTCTCAGCAGATTATGTATTCACAGACCTGGTTCTTTAACTTTTCTTTCACCACTAACCATAAACGTGTCCATAATGGTATCACTGCCACTCCTTCTACCTGCTTTAAAACCCCCCCAAAAAAACACTTTAAAATTCAGATTGTACACAGCTTTTTGTGTGTCTTTCAATCAGTGAGGACAACTCAAGTGATGCTGTATTATAATATACAAAATATTAAACAGGTGAATCAATTGACTTCAAGCACAAGTAAAGAAAGCTGTTAGTAACATATGCACATTTCATTGAAGTAGAGCTGCTTCCTCTTGGTATACAGTTTTTAAAGTAGTTGCTATTTAAAGTTTTTTTCTGAACACAAGAGCCAGATAAAGAAACTGAGTGATCAATTTTGGATTATCCTGAAATATAAACATCCTGTTCTGTTGGGAACATTAGAACTTCCTTTTACATAGGCAACTTTAAAAAACATTTTTTCTTTTGTCACAAGGTTATCCAGTAAGGAAATTTCTAATAATTATTTATTTTATACCATGTTCTTTTATACCAGGAATTTTGGGGGGGACTATTGATGCCTCCTTAACCCTCGAGGTTCAGGTCAAGAAGTTAGCCAGACAGCTATTTTCCATCTGCACCAAGCTTGGCTACTAGTGCCCTACCTGCAATCCGATCACCTGGCCACAGTGATCCATGCAACAGTCACTTCCAGAATAGATTTCTGTAACTCGCTCTACACTGGCTTGCCCGTGTGCTTGATCCGGAAGCTTCAACTGGTGCAGAATGCAGCTGCTAGGGTCCTCACATGAACATCTTGGAGGGCCCATATCCAGCCTGTGCTGAGGCAGCTGCACTGGTTGCCGGTTATTTTCCAGATCCGGTTCAAGGTTTTGATTTTGACCTTTAAGGCCTTACACGGTCTGGACCCGGTGTATGCCCCCTGTAGGGCCTTACACTCTGCGGGTACAAACTTACTGGTCATTCCTGGCCCCAGAGAAGCACGCGTGACCTCGAGTAGGGCCAGGACCTTTTCAGTCCTGGCCCCGACCTGGTGGAATGAGCTCCTGGAGGAGATGCGGGCCCTGCAGAAGCTTTCAGCATCCCGCAGAGCCTGCAGAATGGAGCCCTCCCCGAGATAATGGGATGAGGCTGGGACGGAAGGACAGTCTGCCCCCCCTTACAGTGGCAGTAGCGTAGTCCATCTGGCACCCTCTGTCCTCTCCCCTTTATAGTGGGTTCTAAAGGGTAGTCTAGATATGAGCTGACTTTTTACCGCATCTTGTTTTACTTTGTGGGGAACTGTGCATGATATGTTTTTATGATTTATTGTATGGTTTTAATGGGGTTTTTATGTTTGTAACTCGCCTCGGGCCTACGGGGAGAGACACGGAATAAATCTAACAAACAAACAAACAAATAAATGCATATGTTCTGTAGCCTTTTCTCTGTCTTTGCTGCTGTTGCTGCTGATTCTCCTTTGCCAGTTTGAAGGCAACATCTTTGAGCTTGTTTACCCAAACCAGACATGGAATTGGATTGAGACTAAATTTTCCAGTAGCAGAATGGAACTTCTTTCTTCCTTCCTCCACAAAGCATTGTTCCTGGATCATAGATGTCTCTGAGAGATGACATGCATTGGCTTTACAGCACAAAGGGGACAAGTCTGACTCCAACCCATCATATCCCAAATTACACACAGCATTTCAGAGGGCATGCTGAGCAAGAGCCCCACTCCTTAATGCTTAGTTTTCCAGATAGATGATTTTTTTGATGTAAGAGTATTCTATCACATCACCACTTTTTATTATCAAGTTAGAGCTTGCAACCTTCATAAGGTTTACAAGGCAAGAGATGTTCCATTTGCCATTGCCTGCATCCAAGTCATGACCCTGGTATTCCTTGGCTGATTCTGCACTTACTTTGTTTTTTTTTCTGGTGTGGATCCTGCTGAATTCAGATCAATTTCAACTCAGTCTTCCTCTTCCCTCCCCCTCCCCATTGAAACAGAAAAGTGTTCTGCACAAGGTTAGGGAGCCTCAGAAAGGGGAGGGGAGAGCCAAGCCTCTTTCTTTCTTTTCTTTTCTTGAATGGGGGGGGGGAGGAATGAAGACAACAGAGAACAGAGGAGGGAGAAAACAACCACAGCTTTTGCAGAGAGAAAATTAGGGCTTCCTCTTTAAGAAAAGCTAACAGCCTGAGCAGCCTTGGCATCCTTGGCCAATCAGGGCTTCTCTACCACGGAGTCAGCTGGCCAATCAGGACTTCTCTACCACAGGGTCAGCTAGTCAATCAGGGCTTCTCTACTACGGAGAGAGTGCTATCTCATGCTTTCTCAATTTGATTCTTCCAATATCAAGGGTTATTTCCACTCTTAAATATTGTGGGGAAAAGGTAGAGTGACTCCGGATCAATCATGTTTGTTGCAGAGGGAAAATTTAAATCGCCCAAAATCAAAATGGAAATCACATTCTGTGTAGATAGCAGGGATTGAATCGACCTGGGATTGGAATAAAAGTTCCATGCAGCTTACATCCTTGACCCTGGGATCTCTTCCAAATACTGACCAGGGCCAATCCTACATAGTTTCTGAGATACCAACGCTGATCAGTTTCTGAGATCTGACAAGATTGAGGATTATAATCAAATCTTTACCAGTACTGGTTATGATGCTTGACCTTGTCAGATCTTAGAAAATACACTGGGTCAGTATGTGGAAGAGAGACCTTCAAGGAAAACTCTGCAGAGGAAGATAATGGCAAACCACCTCTGCTTCTGACTTGACTTGAAAGCCCCTTGGTTACCATTAGAATCGGGCCTTTACAGCACTTTCCCAAGAGATATTATGGCTAGTCAACTGATGTCCTTTTAATGAATTGCTACAGGTAATAGGAAGAAACATGGTATCATTTGTTCTTAAGAAACCTGTAATGTTTACTAGTTCTAAATGTATGCTTATTAATTGTTGAGAAAAGAGTAAACTTTCAAGGGCTCTATGAAGCAGTTTCCCATGTGTTATCCAGTGTAGCTAATAGCTAATATATTTGAACAGTTCCCTCTGGGATATTGGTAAACATCAACATTATATCTAATTGTAATATGTCTGGATCTCATGTAAATGATAATGAAAACTACAAAAATCAGGCCAGGCACAGAACAGCCAAGGGAATCTCCTAGTATGCTAAAACTATTGCTATGCATTAACCAACATAAAGTACTGTAGCTCTGATCCAATTCAGTCTGAAAATGCTCCAGAAGGGATAGAATATTAAGAACAGTTGTAAGTCAATGAACTAGAGTTCAGGAGAAGTCAACCTGGTCAGGTCAGCCCTGAAAATGCACAGAAAGCTTAAGTAAAATAATTTGGGGAGTGATGGCTTTGAGGAGGGGATTTCCAAACTGAGCCCACTTGGGAGGCTCAGATTAATTTTATCCAAACTGTTTATTTAATTTATCCTTTTGTTTCTAAACATTATACAGTAAGAGCCTATGCAGATTTATTCAATGGATTTAGGTTGCGGTGTCTCTGCATAGGATCAGAATGCCTATCAAAAGTATATCTTTAAACCGTCCCGCGGCGCAGGGCACCATGGACAAATTGGAATATGGTATTAAATGTTGACTGATCCCTAGATGTACAAAAAAGCATTTGGAAGACCATTCTGAGCTAACTGTCTCAGTAATATATTTGATTCATCTGTGATACAATATTCTGTTAAAGGGACCTGTGGGACTTGCAATTTCCCTTCACCAGAAGTAAAATATATTGGCATTTCATAAGGAACTTCTTCCACATATTTTCATTGAAGATCCACTTGGCTCAAGGAGTTTTGACCAGGAAAAAGGTCTTGAATATCTTTGACTTCTACACTGAAAAGATGGAAAAGTGCATTTGCTGAGGGCTCTGAAATGTGTTGTGACAACTGAAGCATGGGTAATGTAGTCTGAAATCATAGTTTAACAGTTAGTGACATTTAAGAAAAAAAGATGGTAAGATTTAGACAAAAGTTCCAGTTCTATTAAGTGTCCCAGTTTTCCAATGCTTGGGTGTTTTCTGATTGTGGGTACTCTTGATATTAAGGCAGGATTTCCTTTCCCTTAGTTACTCATGTTACAAGGGGTGTTCTGTCAGTATCATCACTCCCACATCACTAAGTCTGGGTGCCAATGAATATTTTGGGTCCCAAGTGGTGAATCCCAATGACATGTCACTTGGAGTCATTAACCACGATTTCCCCAAAGGGACTCAATTCTACAATGGATTTGTTTTGCTTCTTATAGACCTTTTGCTCCCATTGACACTTTAAATCAGCACATTACCAACACCTGGGTTGTCAGGGTGAGCTCTAAATATGGAGTGTTTGAAAAACAGGTTGGGCACAATTGAAGTAGTGAACCCTTTCCTGAAGAGCTATTGCCAATGTGATATGCATTACCTTTACAACTGAAATTAATACTAGTGAAGTTAAATCTTTATATTAAGACTAGATTTAAAGCCCATCTTACTTTGGAATAAAATGGGCACTAGCGGGGGGGAAGGTAGGGTTGGGGAGAATAGTTGGGCGGGCATGGTGGGCATTGCAGCGGCCTCCGTTGTGTGCCGGGTAGACGTACCTGGCGGAGGCTCTCCGGGATCGGTGGTGGGTGTCATGGGCCGTCTCCAGTAGCCTGGCCAGTCCAGGAGGCCAGGCGAGTGTCGGGGTGATGGCGGCAAAGGAGAGTCGGCATTGCATGCGGGGGGCCGCGCGCCGCGGCAGACCAGCCACTGCAGGCCAGGCGGCTCGGCCCAGCATCGGCGGGGCAGCGTCGGTGGGGCATGTGGAGCAGCTCAGCAGCAGCGGGGCAGCGGAGAGTTGACATCGGAGGCGGGCGGCCACGCACCACGGCGGGCCAGGCGCTGCAGGCTGGGCGGTGTGGCCCAGGGGCAGCAGGCCAGTAGCAGCGGCGCAGGCGCGATGGCCCAGGCGCCACAGGGCAGGCGGCGAGGCTCAGCATCGGCTCATGGTGCCATGGCTCGTCGGAGTAGGCGCGACAGCGTGGCTTGCAGTGATGCCTTGGCTCGGCAGCGGCCTGGAAAGTTAGCGAGCTGTAAGTCGCGGGCATGGGGGGAGGGCCGGGGACAGGCGTCCGTTGGCGGGGTGGGAAGGGCGCGGCGTGGGGCAGGCGGGGACGTTGGTTGGGGTGAGGGTGCGAAGTAGGCGGGCGGCGTTGGCTGTAGTGGGGGAGGGTTAGCGGCGGTGTGCGGGTAAGGTCAGTGGCTGGGCGGAGGGAACGGTTGTTCCCCGAAGGCCAGCTTTGTGGGGCAAGCATCCTCCCCGGCAGCCATCCGGCAAGGATGGTGGCTCGGGCGGACTGCAGAGTCTGCGGCGAGGCGTCTGGGAGACGGGCCAAGTGTCCAATAGGGAGGCACGCAATTGGACACTTGGCCATGGAGTGCCACTCGGAGTTTTTATCCCGGACAGAGCCCACCCTAACTCCTTCCCACCAGCCCTTACTGTTTTATTTAGTCCGCGGTGCCCTGCGCTGCGGGACGTTTAAAGATAGGTAGGCAATGGATTGTGACATATTTTGGTTTATAATTTATTTAAAAGTGACAGGGTGTGCTTAACTGGTTACACGTGAAAGTATTATTTGGTTACTTTACACAATGTTGTTGCTTTATTATAGACCATAATTGCAACTACTGAAGAAGAAACAGAAAGTGGGATTGTATACCTCGGACCCCGTTCTGGTTGCAAAAACATTTAAATAACCTAGGACTGCATTTAATAAATTTCAAGAGGATACCACTTTTGCCTATAGGTTTCATTTGCTTTTTGGCATATTTCCACGAGAAACCAACAATGTTTCTTTATATGGACTCCCTTTTATCACTATACTGGCTAGTTATCCTTAGTCACTTTATCTCCTTTTGCCTTTGACCTATACTGAATCTGTCTGTGGTGTCCTACTTATAAGACAGCCAAAATGAGCCAAAATGTTCCCCTTTCTCACAAAATCAGGGCAGATTACAAAATTAAAAAAATAAGACAATGCAAACAATGAGCCAGATTAGTGTAGTTGTTAGGAGTGCAGACTTCTAATCTGGCAAGCCAGGTTTGATTCCATGCTCCCCCACATGCAACCAGCTGGGTGACGTTGGGCTTACCACAGCACTGATAAAGCTGTACTGACCGAGCAGTGATATCAGCGCTCTCTCAGCCTCACCTACCTCACAGGGTATCTGTTGTGGGGAGAGGAAGGGGAAGGCAAATGTAAGCCACGTTGGCATATAAAAACCAACTCATGTAAGAACCAACTCATCTTCTTCTTAAATGCATAAACTATGAAAAGTTGGATTATAAGAATTTGTAGCCATGGAAATTGTAATCAAGTCACAGCTAATTTGTGGCTAACCCATAGGGCTTTTAAGGCAAGAGACAAAGAGGTGGTTTTCCTTTACCTGCCTCTAGCTTAGCATTCCTGAACTTCTTTCTTTGGTGGTCTCCCATTTACATAATAACAAGGGCCAATCCTGCTTAACTTATGAGGTCTGTAAAGATCTGGCTAGGATGGGCTATTCAGGTCAGAGCATAATAATTAGATGACAATATAATAAAAATAATTCATATACCAATCAGGGCAATAAACTATAACTCTATTCCCTTTATTTTTTAAAACCCAAACTGCTGAACAATTCCATCTTGCTCATTCTGCAGAACTTATTTTAGTGGCTATTCTCTCATTGGATCCCACCAGGCAGTGTGAGTTTTCCTTGCTGATCAGCTTGAGGAAAATGTTGTGAGGCAGATGACATTGGTAGCTGTCCTATAAACTGGGCAGCTTAGTTGGTTCACAGAGCAAGCCTCTGAAGCCACTTACTTCAAATTTTATTCCCACCATATTTTGTCAGGATGGATCGTAAGATTGCTAGTATAGCCAGGACAATAGGGAGAGATTTTTCTATTAAAAATGCATTTTGCTGCTCCTTCTTCCAATTAGACAGGTAATACTAGTCTTCTCTCCATTTCATCTTACATTTGTCAAATGTCAGAGGCAAACATTTGTGAGAAAGGGCTGACCATAGTGTGCAGCACAAGTGGTGTTAAGCAAGTTTTCTCCTGCTGTTCACAGTATTTCTCTGGAAGACTGCACAGGGAGATGAATTATTCCATTTTTACTGTGCTATCTGGTCCCATGGATCCCAAAAAAGAATCTTGTCACACTTCATGGAGCATCTAATATTTGCTACCCAGGCACAGCAGTGGCTGAGTAAGAAACTCTGAGATGCTTTGACCTCTGGGGAATGTTAGTAAGTTGTTGTCAAACAAGCAGCAGTAATGTAGAATAAATCGTACAGTCCCAGATTTTTCAACACTGGCTCATTGCAATAGACAGAGGGTCTGAAGTAATGAGGCACGATACTGTTAAATGGACAACTTATGTGTGAGTAAATATAGCAGGTTCCCCCTAGAATGAAGACATGGCTTTAGCTTTACTTAGAGACAACTTTGGAGTCATTCGTGGCAAAACAGTTTGTGAGCCAGGAGCAAGACGGGGGCTAGCTTTCTTTTGATTCACTTTCCATTAGAGGTGAAACCAAAGATAGTCAATGGCATAGCATGGACATTATGTTTTCCTTTTACAAATTCAGTGTATGCACTTGGAGGGCATGCTTTGCAACCTTTTTCATGATGGAGCTAAAAAGGAGTCAAACATGTTGGAGAGTATGATTTAGAATGAGCAGACATTTGCAAAGGAACTTTGAGGTTGGGTGCATTTTTGGGGGGTTTAGATTTAAACTTTCAAATTAAGGAAAAATTTATAAAACAATTTGAGAAAAATGCACAATCACTTAAAATACAATTAATGGGTTTTCTACAACATAATAAATATTGTCCATCTCTCAAAAATTTTGAATTGCATATTTTTATGATTCTCAGATCCCCTCCAAAGTCACTTTCAACAAGAAGTTAGTTCTGAACCAGGCTGAGATAAAGAAGTATGAATGTATTTCCAGCATGTTCCAATACACATTCTATCAGCAGATTTACAATTAATAATTCACCATATTTTAAAAACCTGTTTGCTAGTCCGAGAGAGCTTCACACTTCTGAGATACTTGATACCTCTTTCTGCTTCATCTGGGTGAGTTCTTCTCAACTTGAAGGCCTGATCCATCACCTCTGCTCAGGGAAGGCCCCATGAGGAGATCTTATCCCAAAAGAATTATTCAAATCAAATCCATCTTGGTGAGTGGAGATCCTAGTTCTGCTGTTTTCACAAATAAATATATCTGGGGTCATCCCAAAATTTAGGAGGCACACAATAATGGTTTTTATCTTCAACAAGAGTCAACATTTGGACCCAAGCTGTTATCATCCAATCAGTTTATTATCTTGCTTGGGCAAATTATATTCTTCATATTTGCTAGGTGCCTTAACTGACTGGCTTGAACAAGATGACATTCTGAACCAGGAGCAGATATTGTTTAGGAGGAGTAGCACAAACTTGGACCATTGTCTATATCATCTGATAGAAAAATATACCAGTTTCCCAAATGGCACCTTTATGCAGGATTAATTTCTATGAAAGGGGCTTTTGATACCATCCCTAGAGCTTTGGATCTACATGGCTATTTGCAACCTCTGTCTACTTTGGAAAAATCTAAATTTGACCACTGTAATGGGATTCTTTAATTGGAGGAAGAGCTGGGGAAAGATTGTGCTTATGAGTTTATTTGTCCCCTACCTCTAGCTAGTGTGACCCAATTTGACTTCCACAGATTCTTTATTGAGTTCAGTTTCTAAAATTAATCTCTGGTTTTGTTAACCCAATACCTCATATTCCTCTCCTGTTTGGTATTAGAGGAACAAGAAGATACTGCCACTCTCTTGACTTTTTCCCCAGAAGGCCAAAGGTACAACAGCATGACGAGTTCTACCTTGTATCTATTCAAACCTGTCTGGCCTTCAACACAAGTTAGAGAGAAACTTATTCCAGATATGCATTCCTGACTTTAACTTTTTTTCATTTGATGAAGGTTTCTAGAGACCTTGAAAGTATGGTCACTATTTTGTAGGCTAACGCAATCATGCTCAAATGTCTTCACTTCTGCCCCAATTCTGTTGGCTTGCTTATGCCTATTTGCCTATTTTTGGAGGGAGGAAACTTACATGAGTAGCAGAGGTAAGTGAGGGGAAAAGAAGAAAAAATAACAAAATATAAGCTTGACAGAAACATTATGGGGAACTTTATCCAAATGAGGATTACTTTCATATATCAATGTATTTCTGTATTGAGTGCCTCAATCGCTACCCTCCCCTAAGCCTCAGGGTGGTTTTCCTCAAACAGGAATGATACAAATAACTCAGTTTATAATAATCCTTATCCATTGTTGCTCCTCTATATATTTATGAAATAGCCTGGGGGGTGGGACGTGTCCGGCTGTCCAAGTTAGAATAGGGCATCAAGGTGCAGCCAGCTTTGCCCTGATTGGCCCTGCCCCTGAAGCTCGCACCCTCCGTCCCTGGACTCTAGCCTCTTTGCTCTCAGATGCCTCAGTGCCCTGAGCCAGCAGCAGGTAAGGAGAGAGGGCCCTGGGCAAAGGGTCATGGTGGAGGGCTTGCTAATGAGGGCCTCTTGGCCTGCTATGCTGGGCCTATGGACAAGAGCCTCCCAGCCTGCTGACTGCCTGCTAAAGAGCTCTGTCCCAGCCCTGATAATGATCTGCCCAGCCCCTGCCTGCCCCATTTGATCTGGCTGCGAGCTGCAGCCCAAAGCCACTTTAAGCTGGCTGGACAGGGGCCAGGGGAGGGGGCCCTTTCCAGGCCCGTTCTTACAAACGGGCTTTGAAGCTAGTACAATAATAACAGTAAACAACATTTTGGAATGATAAAACACTGGGGAGAACAATAAGTACTGATGGCCCAGTGGGTTGGGTGAGTCTGCAGTTATGGTCATAGGAGGGAGGCTCTGGGGGTCTGATGGGAAGTGGTGGTTCAGATCGATCTCAACCAAATGCCCAGTAGAGGAGCTCCTTTTTGCAGGCCTTTTTGTCCAAGTTCTCTCAGGGCCCTGATCTCCTCTGGGCTCTCATTCCACCATATGGGTGCCAAGACAGAGAAAGCTCTGGCCCTGGTTGAGCTCGAGTGGGCTTCCTTGGGGCCAGGAATCACTAGGACGTGGGAGGTAGCAGAGCACATGGCTCTTCAGGTGGTGTAGGCAGAGAGGCAATCCCTCAGGTACACTAGGCCCAGACTACCTTAAACCTGAACCTTAATCCTGATTGAGAATTTGACCAGGAGCTAGTGCAGATGCTGGAGGATGGGCTGAATGTAGGACCTCTGAGGTAGTACTGTGATGACCCTGGTGGCTGCATTGTGGACCATTCTGCTAGAAGCTCATGGTTGACTGTGTTGAATGCTGCTGAAAGGTCTAATAACGTAAGTAATGCTGACCCGTCCCGGTCCAACTGGCAACAGAGGTCATCCATCAGGGCGACTAGCGCTGTCTCTACCCCATGGCTGGGCAGGAAACCTGACAGAGATGGGGCTAGGACTGAAATGTCTTCCCAGTATGCTGATAGTTGGTCCATGACAGATTCTTCTAACTCCTGAGTGTCTTGTTCTACATCCTATGTGACAAAGCTCTTGCTAATTGCTGGGTCCCAACTGTAGCTTTTAGCAAATAATACTAATTATATTGATTATATTAGCAAAAAAGCCTGTTGTACTTTAAAATACAATGAGCACTAGACTTCCGTTTCCCTCCACATGGCATCCGGCAAGCGGCCGGGGAGGGGCCTGCGCGGAGCAGCTGCAGCAGCCCAGTTTGGCACAGGGAAAGCCGGTGGCGGTGGCTGCAGCTGAGACTTCTTAAAGTTTGGGGTGGTTCCAGAGGAGGCTGGGGTGGGGGATTTGGGAGCAGCCTCCTTTCCCAGCAAACACAAGACTTCCTCACCATACAGAAATCCCCCCCCCCCGAATTACAGTGGCTTCAGGTATTTGTGGACTGAGAGTTCAATCCTTGGGGGGGGGGTTAAAACTAGCTCCGAGCTCAGTGTCCCTTACTCAAGAGGAAGCTGACCTCTTAGGTTGTTGAGAAATGTGTTGGTTTCCATTGGGTAGGAGAAATGGCCCACTCCGAGACATGTGCTACTCAGAAGTAAGCGCAGGAGAAGCAGCACTTTGACCTCGCAAACTGCAACCCAAGTCAGGCAGGTTTGCTCAGAAGTAAGCCTTGTGGCCTGCAAAGGGCCTTCCTCCTGTGTAAAGGTGCACCTCCCATTAAAATCAGTCAGGTTTAAAAGCATTCAACTGGCACTGGATTGGGTTCTGCTTATTCCTTTAAGATGCTGCCTTGCTTTTTCTCGCTCTCCAGGTGCAAAACCTGTTTTCCTTTTGACATTAATCCCTTTGCAAACAGCCAACATTCACTTCCAAGGAAATGCCTCTCAAAACAAGGTCTCCTTTTTTTAACTGCTAAAAAAAATTCTCTAATAAAGTCTGGTTTCACAAAATTCAGCCTCCGCTAAAGGTACACTTATTTTTATGGCAAATTTCCTTTAACAAAAACAAAACAAAAACAAAACAATAACTCACCCAAAGGTCCATTTTACTTTCATTTATATTTTCCTCACTGCAATTTCTCCACAGGATTTTTCTTTTTTCAAGAAGCCGAGATCTGCAGTATTTGGCATAAGTATTCCTCCCACCTCCAACACCAGGCAGGTCCACGGATGCCTGGAGAGGCTGCAGCAAGCCTTTTCAGGCTGGGAGGAAGGGTTGGTGGGGACTCTGTTCCACCTCCCCATGCCCCAGGCAGGTCTTGGTGAGCCTGCCTGGTGCAGGGGAGGAGTCTAAGCTAGCCTTCCCCTTCACCCCAGGAAGGCCTGCTGAGGTTGAGAAATGTTGTGCCGGGCCTTCTTGGGGTGAACGGGGGCCCTGGCTGAGTGAGGAGGCAAGTCCCAGCCAGGGCTCCCATTCGCCCGGAGAAGGCCCAATGTGGCCTTTCTCAGCCTCAGCGAGTCTTCCCTTGGTAAAGGGGAGGGCTGACTTGGACTCACCTTCCGCCCCCTACCCCCAGGCAGGCTTGGCAAGGCTGAGAAATGCTGTGCTGGGCTTCTTGGGGTGAATGGGAGCCTGGCTGGGACTCGCCTCCTCACTGAGCCAGGGCTCCCTTTCACCCCAAGAAGGCCCAGCATGACCTCCTTGGCCTTGGCGGGCCTTCCTGGGGTGAAGGGGAGGTCTGATTAGACTCAACTGCTCACCCCAGACAGGCTCACTGAGGCCAGGCAATGGCACAGTGCACCTTCTGGGGTGGGGGGAAGGGAGGAGATTCTGACCTCCTTTCCCAGTGGTGTTCAGGCTCTGAATGCTGGCAAGTGCCTCAGAGTTCTCCTCACCCAGTTTGTTGGTGGCGGGGCGAGTGGGGACAGCCCAATCAGGACACGCACAGCTGTGTGCATCCTGATTGGCCTGTAACCTTCCAGGGGACTGTAGCAAAGGCCACACTGTCAAGTAGACTGATTCTGATTCTGTACTCAACCAACCTGATCTTGTTAACCATTGCTTGCACACAATATGCCAAGAAGTACTCAGTCCCCTCCCTTCCCCTGATGCACTACACAGCCACGACCAAGTTCAGAAAAATATAACTCAGCACCAAGGGTGCTCCATCCCAGCTGCACCCTGATACTCAGCCAGCAAGGTGCTACTCTGGATACTCCTTCTGTCACTGTCAATGGCTCAGGGTGCTTGCTTGTCATCCCTACCTATCATGATCACCCTGCCCTAATCCTGCCAAACTAGTTAAGGACTAAATATTCCAAAGGCCAGACCTATTTAACCAATATCCACAAAGACATTGCAAAGGTGATAATAAAGGGCTTTCTCCATAGACAGTCCAATGAAGGCAACTTCTGTCAATGGTCATCCTCAGAAGGCCTGCTTCAGTTTCCCCAACACCACCTCCTGAAACTAGATAGGTGAGGACTTGATAAAGGGGATTCTTGGTTGCGGTACTAAAACTTTGGAACTGCCTCCCCATCCCTCTGTCACTGTCTTCCTCTAACTGTGAAGACTTTTTTGTTTCATTTGCCATAATGGAGCAGATATTAAAGGGAGCGATCTGCAAACATCTGGAGGATGTAGAGTTTTGCCTAACTCTACATCAAGAGTCCCCTTCAAGGATCGCTGCCTTGTCATGATGAAGGGGCTTGCGTAACTCAGTGAAGCTATGAGCTATGCTGGGCAGGGCCACCCAAGACGAACAGGTCATAGCTGAGAGCTCTGACAAAAGGTGATCCACTGGAGAAGGAAATGGCAAACCACTCCAGTATCTTTGCCATGAAAACTCTATGGACAGGTTCAAAAGGCAAAAGAATATGATTCTGGAAGATGAGGCGGGTGCAGGATGTAATCATTCTGCAGACACAGAGGACACAGGCTTGGTCTTTCTTTTGCTGCTTGGTGCCAGCAATCTTTGGGTTAATTCTTGGGTGCGCTGCCTGTAGTATTTCCTCTATCTCTTTGGGTTTTTTGGTAACTGCTGCCATAAGGGATGGCTGCGAAGATTGTTCTTGCTGAAGCCTTTCAGAGCAAAGACAGGGTAGACCAGCTGACCAAGTGGGTCATGTCAAAGGGGTGCAACCCCTGGAAACCTGGGTTCTTTAAAGACCCAAATCCCCTGGAGAAACTTACAGAGACCTTTCAGTCCTACTGTGACTCCAGGAGGCTAAAACTGGGAAGTGTGAGTACCCACACTGCCTGGGGTATCTACATCGTGCTGCAGGACAGTGTGGCACAGATTAGAGAACTCCAAACAGCGTCAGAAATTTGGGGACGGGGCCTCCAACTAGCACTGGAAAATCAGGAGCGTGAGTATGCACTCAGGCTCTCTGATACGGAAGCTCGCCTTGAGTCCCTGGGGAATGATCTCGAGAGAGAATTCGGGGAGCGAGACACTGTAATCAGCAAGCTCCACCGAAAAATAGAACAGTTGCAAGGAGAGAAATTTGACCTGCTGGTGGACAAAAACCACTATGCAAATCTGGTACAGGAGAAAGATCTCTAGTGCCAACAGGCTCTTCTGAGAGCAGAAGAGGCCTCTGCTAAGATGGAAGAATTGGGCAAGCTGCATGATCAGGCACAGAGTGCAGCACAATTTCTGGCTAGGGAAAAAGCAGCACAAGTCTCAGCCATGAGCCATGATGTGTGCCACCGTGAAATTGAAAGTCTGAAGCAAAAATTGGGGCTTCAGACTGCTCTCATTGCAACTGTGCACCCCGAGACACTCCCTGCCTTGCCAGACCTGTCTCACACAGAACAGGTACTGCCAGCAGAGCCTGTCTCACATCCACCAATCAACCTTGATTGGATGGAAACCCCCACTCCGGTCCATCCCGTCCAGCATAAGACAGTCCGGAGGCACATGGCAAACGGCCGTGTCGAGGTTACCAACCAGGAGAGAGTCATGATTTGGAAGTCTCATGAAGCAAAAGCTATTGGTGACCAGTTGGGCCCTCTCAACAAGGACACTGGTGTGCAATGGCTGTGTACAACCCTAGAGCAGTATCCCACTGCCATCAAGGAGGATCTGTGCCAATTGGTAAGGGTGTGCGCTACTGGACCAGATGCACAAGCCTTACGGAATGGCCTCCTCCAACGTAATATGGCACAGTTAGTCCAGTGAATTGGGCCCGTGAAATAGCTAAGTTGCTATGGCCGGGCCAATCAGCGGAGCTACTGTTCCTCACTGAAAAGCAAGGCCCTGACGAGAACCCTGAAAGCTATTCAAGCCGCAAGTGCACAGTTAGCTGAGAAGGTTCAGGTTCACCTTGCGCAGTTAGCTGAGAAGGTTCAGGCAAATGCTGAGGGTATATGGAACTTTAATGTAGACAATTTTAAGACCCCATTCTACAATGGTCTCAACAACCAAACAAAAATTGCTATAGGCATGTTTGACTCGACCAACATCACTTGGTATGCGCTGGAAGAGAAGGTACAGCTTGCTGGCGACCTTTTCCGTGAGGTGGCCCATCTTCAAGGTTCTCAGGTCAAGCATCCCAAGAAAAGCCCCCAGGAACTGGTGCAGGCAGTCACCTACACCAACAACGGCCCTCATTCCACCCACCAGTGGAATGGAGGAAGTGACAAGCAGCCCCGGGATCCTTCTACAAAATGGAGCGGCCATCGAGAGAGAAACAAGAGAGGAGCCAAACCTGGTCCTGAGCGCCCTGCTGCTGCTCCCAGCAATGGCCTCTCCCCAAATAACTCCTTCAGTCCCTGCCTATCCCCGCTCCCCAGGAACGCAGCTCCAGCTCCTGCTCAGCCATCAGATCCTATGGCTCCAGCCAGCCTCTCTCCTGCAGAGGCAGCCAGAAAATCAGTCTGGAACTGGTTCTGGTTTAGTCTGAAGGAGATGGGTCAGGACATGCGGCAGTTTGACCAACAGCCTCTAGAAGTCATGATCCAGGCCTACATGGACCTGATGAGAGCCCTACTAGCACCCGCTGCTGTCGCAAGACCCGGGAAACCCTTTGCCACACTACCCCGGCTTTGAACCTGGCACCCTGGAATCTGGAAGTCTTCTTGGACTTCTAACTCAGTCCGGAGACATCCTCTATGTTAGCCACTGGGCTAGGATCTCTCTTCTACAGGTTGGCAGACAGTCAATGTCCAAGGTTGCCAATGCCGGGAGAAATAAGGCCTCATCTGTGACAGTGAAGCCATAGAGGCACATCACCAGTGCCTTGCCCCCACCAAAAATTGATCAGAAAAAATGCTCTTTTGGACGTGACCCAAGAGCATAATTCGGCCATTGGTTATCACCGGATCCAGCCCATGGCACCATTATTTAAACACTGTTTCTGTAAAATATACTCAATCCATGAATGGGTCTTCGCTTACACCGCTGTCCTCTGGACGAAGCAAAAACTCCCATATCTCTCCTGTCATCCTGGGACTTGGTATGGAACCCCTCCACAACCTCCTCATGCATCCTGCTCTTTAGAAAACCTTAGAAGCAGCTGGAGATTCCGCCATCCTAACCATCACTCACAACAGTAACCAGATCTCCACTTTAGCAACCAAGATTACATCACCAGTGGTGGGAATCCCTCCTCAGATGGTCAAGCAATGCTACTGGTGCCCTCAACTTCAAGATGCTCCCCATCATCATCCTCATCTGCCAGATCGCCCTGGTCATTCCCCATTTCTGTCTCACCTGCTGGGAAAAGGGACAATTCAACAGACTGTTCCTGATTGCCTCGTACCCATAATGGACCCTTGGTCTACTCTGCGCTCTCTACTGGCTGCTACTGGAATTCTCCTCCTGACCTGGAGTTGGCTTAGAACTATTATGCTTCCTGCTTTCCCCTGCCTGGGTATTCCAGGAAGATACATCCTGCAGCCCCAAGGACTATGGACTCTGCTTTGGACTCTTTTCTGCCTTTCACCAGCATGGACAGGATCCCTCTGTTCCACTGCATTTTTCTTGCACAGCTGTGGATGTGCATCACCTACAGCTGCCCTTCCTGTCTACCAACTCGAGATGGTGATGGAATAACAATTCATCTTTGATTGGAAGAATTTTGACTTTAGCCTACACATGGACTGGACTGACTAGCAGCAAAGCAATTGCAGCTGCTAGCCCTACCGGATTGGACATTTGATTTAAAGGGAAAGATGCCTAACCTCTTTCCCTCCATGAGAGTTATGTAGATTATTTCATTTACTGTTATTGTATTGTTGTATTGATGTGTATGTGTGTGTATTTTCCCTTAGGATTTAAACATTTGAATGTAGTTTTAATTAATGATATTTAGAATAATGTTTTATTATAGATTGTATTTGTAGGGTAGATTACTGCCCGCGTTAGAAATAACTTCCCGCACCTGTGAAAAGGAAAAAGATTCAGTTTTCACTTTGCCCACACATTTCCACAGTCAACTAAAAGGGACCAGCCCTTAGCTCCAAATACTATTTTTGCTTTTAATTTGGCTTTGATAGAGTAGGAAGTTTTTCTAGTGGCAAGAACTGGAAACCTACATCACCCTCCCAAAAGTCTTTCTGACTATTTTCTTTTGTGGACAGTTTATCTTTGCTTACATGTGTTTTGGTCATTTGTGAATGTTCCAAAGAGTTCCTCTCTTTGTAATTCCCAAATGAAGGGGGGGATTGTTATGTGGGCTGCCACCCCTCCATCAAAGGCTGGCACACTCGTGTCAACCCTTCTTGACACTCCTGCGCAGACCCTGGCACCAGAGAGAGAGAAAAGCCAGGTCAAGCCTTGCAAAGCATAATGGGAGAGCAACTTTGTCTCAGCAACCCGTTTCTTTGTTGGGACCCAGCCCCAGCCATCAAACTCTTTGTCCAAGCCCTGGACAAGGTAGGATCAGCCCCCTACAATCTCAGGCCACAAATTTCCTTTAAATGTTGGGCTCCCACAGCCACAAAGGGCAGTCAGTTTCCAGGCTACAGAAACGCTGCCCGACGCTCGTCTTGGTCCCTCATCCGTCGCCCCAAATTGCTTCCCTGGACCTCCGGAAATCTGCTCCACCCAGATATCACTTCTAACCAACCCTTAGTATAGGTCTTCCACCAAAAAGCCTTTTCCTTGTGTGCTCGTGGCTAGGAATGTACATTTCTATGCTAGAGTGCACATGTGTTGTCTTTTGTCTAATTAGTGTGTGTTAATAAAGTTCTTCCATGTTTATATCATTGTCTGCCTTGGTTCTCTCAGTGACATAATTACCCAGTAAACTGTGCAATACAAGGTCCCACGTTACACCATGTTGCCTCTTGCTGGCTCTACTAGCTGATTCCCCACAATTAATTTAAACATGTGTCCTTACAGACACGCACTTGGCATAACAGCTGGACGTGGTCAAACAAGAGATGACAAGACTGAATATCGACATTTGAGGAATTAGTGAACTAAAATGGACAGGAATGGGTGAATTGAATTCAGATGACCATCAGGTATACTACTGTGGGCAAGAATCTCTCAGAAGAAATGAAGTAGCCTTCATAATAATTAAAAGAGTAGGAAAAGCAGTATTGGGATACAATACCCAAATTAACAGAATGATCTCAATTAGAATCCAAGGCAAACCATTCAACATCACAGTAATCCAGGTCTATGCCCCAACCACTGCTGCTGAGGAGGATGAAGTTGACTAGTTCTATGAAGCTCTACAACACCTTCTAGAAGCAACACCAAAAAATGATGTGTTTATCATCATTGGGGATTGGAATGCTAAAATAGGATTACCGAAAAGCTAGAAGAGATAAGAATGCCTTCTTAAATGAACAGTGCAAACAAATAGAAGAAAACAATAGAATGGGGAGGACCAGATATCTTTTCAAGAAAACTGGAGATATGAAGAGTACGTTTCGTGCAAAGATGGGTATGATAAGGGACCAAAATGACCTCACAGAAGCAGAAGAGATTTTAAAAAGGTGGCAAAATTATACAGAAGAACTATACAAGAACAAGCTTAACATCCCTGATAACCACGACAGGGTAGTTACTGACCTGGAGCAAGACATCCTGGAATGTGAATGGGCCTTAGGAAGTCCGAGCAACAATAAAGCTAGTGGTGGTGACTGCATTCCAGTAGAACTATTCAAAATCTTAAAAGACGATGCAGTAAAAGTGCTACACTCAATATGCCAGCAAATTTGGAAAACTCAACAATGGCCACAGGATTGGAAAAGGTCAATTTACATTCTAACCCCAAAGAAGGGCAATGCCAAAGAATGTTCAAACTACCACACCATTGCCCTCATTTCTCATGCTAGCAAAGTTATGCTCAAAATCCTACAAGCTAGGCTCCAGCAATATGTAGACATATGCTGGATCATAAAGAAAGCTAGGGAGTTCCAGAAAAACATCTACTTCTGCTTCATTGACTATGCTAAAGCCTTTGATTGTGTGGAGCACAACAAATTGTGGCAAGTTCTTAAAAAGATGGGAATACCGGAGCATCTTATTTGTCTCTTGAGAAACCTATATGGAGGTCAAGAAGCAACAGTGAGAACCGAGTATGGAATCACTGATTGGTTCAAAATTGAGAAAGGAGTTCAGCAAGGCTGTATACTGTCGCCTTGCCTATTTAACTTGTACGTGGATCACATCATGAGAAAGGCAGGGTTATAGGAGTCACAGATTGGGATCAAAATTGCAAGAAGAAATATCAACAACCTCAGATATGCAGATGATACCATTCTAATGGCAGAAAGTGAAGAGGAATTAAAAAGCCTGTTGATGTGGGTGAAGGAGGAGAGTGCAAAAGTTGGCTTGAAACTCAATATCAAGAAAACAAAGATCATGGCATCCAGCCCTCTGAATTCCTGGAAAATAGATGGGGAAGAAATGGAGATAGTGACAGATTTTATTTTCCTGGGCTCCAAGATCACTGCAGATGGGGACTGCAGCAAAGAAATTAAAAGACGCTTGCTCCTGGGGAGGAAAGATTTCTAAGATTTCTAAGATGGAGTCTGGCCTGGCTCAGCTGACCCTAGCAGTGTCATGGCTTTAGCTTAAGCCTAGACTATTGTGGGGTGCCATTGGTTATAGAAGATAGTGTGCCTGTCAGTTAGGTAGGGGGGCCCTGCCACACTTAACAATGATACCACTCTAATGGCAGAAAGCAAAGAAGAACTAAAGAGCATTTGATGCGGGTGAAGGAGGAGAGTGCAAAAGTTGGATTGAAACTCAACATCAAGAGAACAAAGATCATAGCATCCGGCCTTCTCAATTCCTGGCAAATAGATGGGGAAGAAATGGAGATAGTGACAGATTTTATTTTCCTGGGCTCCAAGATCACTGCAGATGGGGACTGCAGCAAAGAAATTAAGGGCCTTTTCGCACGGGGATCTTTGTTGCAAATTGTTTGCGGAATGAAAAATCGCCATTTAAAATAGTGGAATTCGTCGTTATGCATACCTGCCTTTGTAGTGGAATCAGTTGCGTTTTTTAGCGTTTCCCACAGGCTTCCGGTCTCGGCAGAAATCGCTAGAAAGGAAGCGCTATTGCCAAGCTCGTCCCGCCCCTGGCCGTCAAGCAGCCAATGGGCAGCCGTTAGCATGCTCCCAAACAGCCCCTTTCCCTTTAAGAAAGGTTTTTTAAAAAAAAAAACAGACCCATAGCAACGAATCTAGGTAGATTCGTTGCTACGGAGAGACCCATCCAGCTGCCTAATGTGAGCTGTCGTTTGATTGTATGATCGTTGGCACGCTGCCTCGAGTGATAAAAAAAAATCCCCCCCCCTCTCACGGGCCCGATTTTCGGCTGAATTTATGTGTAAAAAATAAAGGGACTTTATTTCAGCAAACGGGCTTTTATGTGGTTTGTGCTTAGTGACTAAAGTTGAAGGACTGAAGCCAGGGAAGCCTCTAAACAGAAAGAGGCTCGCTGGTGTGTTTATCCCCGCTCGCTCGGAGAAAAAAAAATGGCGATCGCTTCGCCGGAAGTTTGGAGGAGAGAGCCAGGGGGAGGGACTTTGAAGAACCAGCAACAATGGTAACGCACAGGTCTTTAGCGCTACTGTTGCAGATTGGTTGCAGGAGTGTATCGCTATCCGGAGGGTGAATCCACTTTTCTGGATTCCCCTGAAAGCGCTACAACGAAGCGCTTTTTGCGGGTCGGTTTCAGGATTGTTGCAGATTGTCTACGACGTCGTGGGTTATGGCAAATTAGTAGCGTTTCCAATTAGCAACCATTGTGCTATTTTGAAGCCGTGCGAAATGGCCCTAAAAGTCGCTTGCTCCTGGGGAGGAAAGCTATGGCAAATATAGACAGCATCCTAAAAAGCAGAGACATCACCCTGCCAACAAAAGTGCGTTTAGTCAAGTCTATGGTATTCCCAGTTGCAATGTATGGCTGTGAAAGTTGGACCATAAGGAAGGACGAGCATCAAAGAATTGAGGCTGCTGCAGAAGACTCTTGCGAGTCCCTTGGACTGCAAGGCGAACAAACCGGTCAGTCCTAGAGGAGATCAGCCCTGACTGCTCCTTAGAAGGCCAGATCCCGAAGATGAAACTCAAATACTATGGCCACCTCATGAGAAGGAAGGACTCCCTGGAGAAGAGCCTAATGCTGGGAGTGATTGAGGGCAAAAGAAGAACGGGGCAACAGAGAATGAGGTCGCTGGATGGAGTCACTGAAGCAGTAGGTGCAAACTTAAATGGACTCCAGGGAATAGTAGAGGACAGTAAGGCCTGAAGCATCATTGTCCATGTGGTCGCAGTGGGTTGGACACGACTTCGCACCTAACAACAACAAATATGGGTTCTTATGTTGTTACCCAAATTGCTGGGGAATCATGAATATAGCAAGAGGCAGAGGTAACACAGGATCTTTTACTACCAATTTTTATGGGGTCCTTTCCCTGGAAGAAACCCTTCTTAAATGAAGAAGACAATTAAGCTTACTTTCAGGGGGTTTATTTGGGGGAAATTTTGGGATACACTCAAAATTCACAGAGAAGCAAAAACATACATACACTCAGTTCTACAGGGGGACAAGTTCAAGATACTGCACTTTTCTTGGATCCAAGCAGCCAAGACACAGGGTTGACGACATCAGGGGTGCACAGTAGGCCGGATGTGGACAGAACAGCAGCACACACACACACACACAGGGTGTGCGCAAGGCTTGATATATTGCTTGAAATTCCCGGGCTAGCCCCAGGGACTGCCCACTAGGAGGTACATGATTGATGATTGGTCTCTGATATTATGAGTACCTGATAGGTGAGTTTAAACTGTGAGTTCACTAGAGTGGAAGGTATGGAGTAATCTCATCAAGTAGAACAATACCTTGGCTAGGTGTAATGTGTCTCTAATGGCCCTGTCTTTATTGTTATCAGGAAGGACTGGGGGAAGACATTTGGGGATAAGAGATGCTGCTAGGCAGAAATTACACTGGGCAAGAGAGACAAAAGAAGTTGCAGTTAGTACCTGGAAGGGATATTCCTTTCCTGTAGATAGTCTAATGGTCTTTGGCTGGGGAGGGGGGTGATTTAGATAACAAGCACATTTAGCTCAGTCAGTTGGGCAAGGAGGAAATGTAAGATAAGGGTCTAGTCCAGCTCAAACTAGATGGAAATCTGGCCAGACTTTTCTAGGCAAAGGAAGAAATCTAGTGAACCCAAACAAGATGGAGACCTGGCCTGTCTTCCTAGGTTTCTTAAGGGGCCCTACTGACTCCATAGTCAGTCTCTGCCAGGCTGGTTTCTTCGTGTACCAACCTGCTCAGAGTCCAGTCATGGGCTTCTGTGCATGAAGGTGTCTCTCTGTGAGGCACCCTTTCATTATGGGCTACCTTTAGGATAACAATGTTGTTATTAACTTCCTTTTTTCTATGTACCTTCCTGACCAAAATTGTTCTAACATTTTCCAGACTAGTGGTTTCAAATCAGCAACATTTCATGTGCCATTTGCAGGAAGAGTTTCTCAGTTTTGTTTTTATTGTCTGACTGCATGTCCTTATAAATAATATTACCCAAATAGGCAGTGTCCTAATTAGTTGGGGGACTTCACTTAAAGGAGACAGAGTGGGAGGGGGTAGCTGGGATTATCTACCAATGTTTCCAGTGGGTTTTAACTTAAGAAAATTCTTGAAATAAACCGGACAGCTATTCAATTGGAAAGGCTTTTATTAAAAAGCATACACACACAACACTGAAAATATATATAAGACTAGATATGAGAAAATCAGGGAGGAAAGGGGAAAGGCAATTTTGAGGAAGGCTATATTTATTTATTTATATTATTTCATTTTTTTTTACCCCACCATGCCTCATGGCAGCTTGAGAAAGAAGTCCCTGGACAGAACCACAAAATGACCAGTGTTTCATGGAGACCCAATGTATTGGGGGTATGAGTATGGATCCAAGAATACACACACACACTGCTGGGCGTTCTTGATATTGGGGAAAATGTTCCCTGGGATAAATTGACATATTCATCTGAAAAAACAATAACTTGAGGGATTTTTCTTAAGTTGAGCAATGATTTGGGAGAAGCTTGATGAGTTTTCCTGAGTTTGACTACAGGGGAAAGCAAGGTTTGATGATGCTGGAATCACTGGATGGGAAAAGTTTTTAGGTTTGAATTAGAATTATTAAATTAGAATTAGAATTATTCAAATTTTAGGTTTGAATAGAATTAAGTGTTGCTTAATAAGAGTAAATAGGTGCAAGGAAGTGAAGCTAAGTGTTGATGATATCAATTTAAGGTGAGTCAATAGGTTCTTGAAAGACCCATTGTCCTAAATTATGCATATTGCTGTATCATGGAGGTGGTTGTTAGCTAACCATCCACTCTTACACTTCTTAACTACATGTCCAGGTTTGTTCATTTTGGGGCCAGGTAATGACTGGGGAAGGCACTGGCAAGGCCACCCTGTATTGAGTCTGCCTTGAAAACGCTGGAGGGTGTCACCCCAAGGGTCAGACATGACCCGGTGCTTGCACAGGGGATACCTTTACCTTTTAGTGTTTTGCACTTTGATATAATTGAGATATTCTAAGATGGGTGTTTAAGATTTTCAAGCTATAAACTGCCCTCATTGAGAGGAGGGGTCTGATTGCTAACAACAATGGGTTATTAACAAAAGGACTCTTTTATTACAATTTTCTTCTGTTGCTATTTTTGACTGTTTGCCAAGACGGCATGTAGGATTTCTCTCCAGTCATAAAAAATTCACACAAAAAACTGTTAGCTATGCTGTAACGAGGTAGTGATTAAGTTTAACTGAGATGAAAGGAAGAGAAATAAGTAAAGTGTCAAATGATAGAAATTAAGCTGCTTAAACTTCATTATTTCTATAGTATGACTGCATTGCTTGTCATTGTTATGTGTTATTTTATGGCTTTGCTAATATCTAGGATGCATTACTGAGTTAAATAAATGAAGAACTAGGAGACTGCAGGCAGGACTTGAGAAAGAGATGACAGAGGAAGAAGGTAACATGATGAAGTTGTTGCAATGCGGTTAGCATGTATAACAGCTTTTGATCAATACTCATTTCCTTTTGAATTATGGAGTTGGAGACAAATTCTGCAAATACCATGAATAGCCAAAATTACCAACAAGACAGTTTTAGAGAGGAACAAACCAACTATGTCATTAGAAGGCAAAATATTACATCTAAAGCTCATTTACTTTGGACGGATCATGCAATCAAACTCACTAGAAAAATCATTATTGCTTGGCATGGTCAGCAGCAAAAGGAAACATGGTCACCAAAGTATCCACTGGCTCAACACGATCAAAGCTGACACAGGAATGACCATCAACCAACTAAAAGAAGCAGTCAGAGACAGGGGTGCATGGTGAAGACTTTCCTATAGATTCGCCGAGGGTCGGACACGACTGAACGGATAACATAATCAACGTCATCATAAATAAGTATTTAAATATTTAAAAGTCTGCCATTTAGAGTATGGAGCAGAGTTGTTCTCTCTTGCCCTGGAGGGACGGACCTTAATCCCAATTTGTGACTCATCTAGCCCCGCTTTTCTCATGATGTGATCCGCATACAAGTTAAATAGGCAAGGCGACAGTATATAGCCTTGCCAAACTCCTTTCTCGATCTTGAACCAATCATTGATTCCATGCCTGGTTCTCACTATTGCTTCTTTACCTGCATATAGGTTTCTCAAGAGACAGATAAGATGCTCTGATATTCCCATTTGTTTAAGAACTTGCCACAATTTGTTGTGCTCCACACAATGAAAGGCTTTAGCAAAGTCAATGAATCAGAAGTACAAGTTTTTCTTGAACTCCCTAGCTTTCTCCATGATCCAGTGTATGTTGGAAATTTGATCTCTAGTTCCACTGCCTCTTTGAAATCGTTCCTGTACTTCTGGAAGTTCTCGGTCCACATATTGCTGGAGCCTATCTTGTAGGATTATGAAAATAACTTTGCTAGCATGAGAAATGAGTGCAATGGGGCGGTGGTTTGAACATTATTTGACATTGCCCTTCTTTGGGATTGGAATGTAAACTGACTTTTTCCAATCCTGTGGCCGGGATTTTCCAAATTTGCTGGCCTATTGAGTGCAGCACTTTTGCTGCATCGTCTTTTAAGATTTTGACTAGTTCTACTGGAATGCTGTCATCTCCACTAGCTTTATTGATGCTCAGACTTCCTAATGGGGGGTTTCTTACGCCAAATGGGTTTCTGTATGGACACATTCTAAATTTGGTTATGGGGAATTAGCTGGTAGAGCCATGAAGAGGCAGTGTGGCATGAAGCGAGACCTTTTATTGCACAGTTTACCTGGTAATTATGTCACCGATAGAACCGAGGCAGACTACAATCTAAACATGGAAGGATTTTATTAACACATACTAATTAGATAAAAGACAATGCGTGTGCACTCTAGCATAGAAATATATGTTCCTAGCCACTAGCATACAAGGAAAAGTCTTACGGGGATGGAACCTATACTAAGGCTTGTCAATATGAGTGCAGGAGACAATGTGCATCTCACAAGGGACGGAAAAAGTATTTTTGGGAGAACCTTTGCACACCTGGTGAAGAGGGCTTTAAACTAGATCCAAAGGGGGAGTGAGACATACATTCAGAACCTGGTGTGATAGTAAGAACTCAAGATGAGAAGACTGCAAATCTACAGGGAATGTTACATAAGCAGGGAACTACTAGCTTACAAGGAAGTTCAAATACCAAAGCCATAAGGCACACAAAGGATGGATTACAATGTCTCTACACTAATACACAGAGAATGGGAAACAAGCAGAAAGAACTAGTAGTCCTAATAGAGGAAGGGGGCTATGACCTAATAAGAATCACAGAAACTTGGTGGGATAATACTCACAATTGGAATACTAGAATCGAGGGGTACAATCTATTCAAAAGGGATAGACAAGAAAAGAAGGGGGGAGGTGTATCAATACTAAGCATATTCTTTATTAGCGTGATAAAAGGGATAAGAGAATTAATAAAACCATTACAGACATGTAAAAATCAGAGGACAATAATAAAATTAATAGAACCATTATAATAGCATATAAATTATGAGAGTATACAATTATCAACTTTCAAGTTTAGCTAGATGCATCCTAATAGCAGCTGACAAAAACTTTGCCACCCCCTCAATCAACACAGGGTTCTGGCTGTCCATTAAAAACAGTACTTTGGCCTGGTCAGGAGACCTGGCACACCTAGTTAAGAAAGAGGATAAAAATTTGACTCGAATCCCTTCATAAAATGGACAGTATAATAAAACATGCAAGACAGATTCAATACAATTCAATTCACATGGACAAATTCTTTTTTCATACAGAACATTATTGAGTCTCCCAGTTAGCAAGGCAGAGGGTAAAACATTTAACCTCACTAACATAAAAGCCCTTCTCCATTGTGAATTAATTAATTGATAAAAATACAGAGCTGTAGACTCCAGTCTAGGTCGAATTCCTATGTTGAGTGGGGAGCATGTTTTATCAGCTGCACTAGTTAATTCTTGTAGTTCAATATCCAGAATTCTACACTTAATTTTCCTATAAGCAGACCTGAATGAATCTAAATATAGGGTGTCCAAAGCTATTCCGATGGTTCTGATTTTATGTTCAACCATTTCTATCCAATTGGATCGATTTTCTGTGAGCATTAAATATGTAAGGCTCATTGTTTCCAAGCTAAAAAGCAAGCGAAGCCAAAATGTAATGGTTATCAAACGTATTTGATTAAGTTCCAGGTATAACGCTGCGTATGGTACACAGTTTGGAACACCTAAAATCTTTCGCAGAAAGTTAGATTGCACAACTTCAAGATCATGATTAAGTGCATTAATCCATATTGGAATTCCATATAGCAGATGGGGGCAAGATTTAGCATTAAAAACTCTTAGTGCTGCGGGCACATATTGATGTCCTTTTGTGTAGAAGAACCGAACTAATGCCTGAGCACTATTTTTTGCAGTATTTATGGCATATCTCCTATGCATAGCCCAGGATAAGTTATATTGGAAATGAAGCCCAAGATATTTAAAATGTTTAACTTGCTCCAGCACGGTACCCCCTATATTCCAAGTTTGGGGTTTCCAAACCTTGGAAAAAACTAATATCTTAGATTTTTCATAATTCAATACCAGCTTGTTTACTTTGCAATACTCTAAGCATCCATAAAGCAAACGTTTCAAACCAATGCATAAGCAAGAAAGTAACACAACATCATCTGCATATAAAAGACCTGGGAGATGTAATTGCCCAAGCTTTGGGCAATGCCCATCAGTAGTGGACAAGGTAGGAACAAGATCATTCAAAAAAAGAAGAGAAAGGAGCCAAAACACAGCCCTGCTTTACACCTTTATTAGTTGTAATTTTAGGTGTCAGGTTTCCAAGCCGGGTATATCTAACCTGACAACTGGTTTGGGAATGTAACTTCCTTAATAACTATAGGAGTCTATCATCAATCTTCATCAGAGCCAGTTTATCCCAAAGTAAATCTCTAGGGATAGAATCGAATGCTCCCTTCATATCCAGAAAAGCTGCATACAATTTTTTACCATATCTCCCTCTATATTTGGTAACTAAATGGGTAAGGACAGCACAATGGTCCAAGGTAGATTTCCCCTGACGAAACCCTACCTGTTCGGGACCTAGAATTGCACACTCTGTCATCCATGCTGTAAGTTTGTTCAAAAGATGTCTGGCATGTAGTTTACCCACTACAGACTGTAAACGTATTGGTCTATAGTTTGCTGGTGATTTAGGATCTCCTTTCTTGTAGATTGGGACAATAGTTGCATTTAGCCAGGAGGGTGGGATTTTGCCTGTAGAATCCACCCAGGTAAAGAGGGTGGCCAAAGGCTTGGCCCACCACTCAGGGTTAAATTTAAGTAATTCAGGTGGAATTAGATCTGGGCCGGAAGCTTTCCCTTGTTTTAACTGGCTAATCAGAGTCTTTATTTCTTCAGGTGGTACTGGGGGCCATTGGGGCATCTCTACCAGATTGTAATTTAAAAGATCACTATCAATTACCCCATCTTGGTAAAAAAGATTTAAAAAATAATCATACCATGTAAGGGAAGGGATTAATCCATTTAAACAGCGTTTGTTTTTAAAAGCATCAGAAATTAGAGCCCAGAATTTCTGCATTTTAGTTGCACGAGTAGCTTGGATTAGATTATCCCATTGTTTTTTTAATAAACTCACTCCTCTTGGTTCTAATTAAGGTATTTAGTTGTTTCTTTAGTTGAAAGTATTCATCTGGAAGGGAAGGTGCCTTCAAACTGCGATACTGTCGGTAGATTGCACAGAGATGAGATTTTGTACTCTGACATTCTTTATCGAACCATCTAGACACTGTTTTAAATTGAGGATGAGACTGGGTATCAGATTGGAGAGTAAGTTGACCCAAGAATTTATTAATTAATTCCTCATATAAGATGATGGCCTCGGTAGTATCAGCTGCATTAGTGAGGGAAACACACAACTTATTAAGGGTTTCCGTAACAAATAGATGTTGGGCCACTGATACTAAACTATGAGGTTTTAGAAGTCTAGGTATCATAGGTAATGCATTTGTTGAAACCCCAGTCTTCCCAGTTATTTCTTGTTGGACTTCAGTTTTAATGGATAAGATCAGTGGGAAGTGGTCACTATCAGTTCGATGACCCACGGAGAAGGCAGCTACTTTTCCTCTAAGACTGGGGGTAATTGAGATGTAGTCGATAACACTACTTCCTCTAGTAGATGCAAAGGTGAATTCACCCGGACAGTCATGAGGCATCGACCCATTCAAGATCTCCTTATTCAGTTGAATACAAAACTTAGCGAATAAAAGACCAGCCGTGTTAATATGTAAGTCTTTGGATTCCCTTACAAACGAAAAAAAAATTGGTAGGGAATCATTGGGATCTAGCCCGAGAGCTTCAGCTAATGTGTAATCATCTTTACCCAATCTTGCATTTAAGTCACCAGCTATAATAATACCAGCAAAAGAGAATTTCATTTCCAATTTCTCTATGAATGTTGTAAAACGTTCCCACTGGATAAGCATAGTACATTTATCACATCCTGGAGGGGGGAGGTGTATCAATACATGATAAGAATCTTTATATTTGTGAAGAAATACAGGTACCTGAGCATGAAAGTTCAGTTGAATGTATTTGGGTAAATATAACAGGATTAGGAAATGAGAATGGTATTATTGTAGGGGTCTGCTATAGACCACCAAGCCAGTCAGAGGACTTGAATGAGATACTGCTAGACCAAATTGCACTATTTTCAAAAAGGGGGGAAACAGTGGTCATGGGTGACTTCAATTACCCAGATATCGCTGAGGTCGACTGAGGATGGCGCCGTAATAGCTGGACTTCTATCCAGCTCTTAAGCCATGCCGAGGTTCAGGAGCATCTGCACCTGGCTGACCTGAGCAGATACGCAAATCTGCTCGCCGGTCGCCCCAGGAACCGAGAACGGCATCCTGAGGGTCCTACAGATCCGTGGGGAGGTAGGGAGACCGAGCTCTCCGGATCAACAGCGGCGTGTGCTCAAGGTCACGATGGCGCCCTTGTCGCAAAAACTTTCTAAGCTTGAAACGACCAGCTGACCCTACATTCTTCCCCGACCATCTTTTACCAGACTGACAGGAGCGCTGACAGGAGCTGAAGTTTACAACAGTAAGGATTGAGAGCTTTCTGGCTTTTCCTTTTCTTTTCCCACAAGCTCTTCCCCCCCCCTCCTCAACCAATTTACAAGTGAATTCCCTCTTTCGTCGAGTGAGAGACTCCCAGCTAATTATACCCACTAACCAAACGAAGAGAGAGCTTTGAAGTTTTGTTGGTGAAAGTTCAGAGGGGGAAGCTGACTTGATACGGAGATCGACAAACTGATAATTTGGGATCGCTCGTGCTCCCGCGAGACCTCACGAGACTTTCTGTTCATAGTTTGTCACTGCCTAGAACTATGGAAGAATTAACTAAGGCACAGCTTTTCCATTTGTTATGCGAAGGAAACTCAAAGATACTGAAAGCAGTCAATAAGCTGGAAAAGGAAATCCGTGGGATTAAGGGGGAGCTTTTGGACGGAGCCGATGGTCTGGAGAGAGCAGCTGATGACGCAGCTCAGCCAACAATAAATCAAACGAAAATTCAATGTTTGGAAGTTAATCAACAGGAGGGGAAGAGAGCTAGGAATGTAAAAACTCAAAGTACCTTTGAAGAACTTGGGAAAACAGATTTAAGGAAGGAAAGCACCAAAAACCTGGAAGTCTATTTAGAGCAGTAAGTGATTTGGATCAGCAAAATAAAAAGAGTCTATTCAAAAGCGAGAGCACCCAGGAAGCTATCAGGAGATATTTCTGAGCGACCAGAGGAAGAGATCCAGATAGATAAAGTATACAGAGCCTACTCAAAGGCGACTGCAAGCAAGAATCAAGTAAGAGACTTCTTTGGCCCTGACAGAAGGACAATCAAAAACACTCTACTATGGAAAAAAACACAATTTCATTTTCTGCGACCACCTGAAGGATGAGTACAACAGTGGAGTATTCTCCTGGTTTCCTGTGGGGAAGACAGCAGCAATAACTTTTAGGACAGGACCAATATATGAAGGGAACTGACTTTATATCATCTAAGGCAATAATAGAATATATCCTTATAATAGATTATACTCTCATATGTATCAACAACTACTCTGCTAAGAAAGATGGTAATAACTTCTAGATCAGGATCAATATGTGATGGGAACTGAATATGTATGCCAATATGTATGCTAAAAGAGGATGACAAACTATACTTCATAGGTATTAACAAGACGGCAGCAGTAACTCTTAGGTCAGGGCCAATTTATGAAGGGGACTGACCTTATATCATTTAAGATAATAACAGAATATATTCTTATAATAGATCATATTCTCATATGTACTAACAATCACTTTGCTAAGAAAAATGGTAAAAACTTCTAGATTAGGAATAATATGTGATGGGAACTGAATATGTATGTTAAAAGAGGATGGCAAACCATATCAGCTGGTCGCTTTTTTCTTAATTTTTCTGCAAATGCTTCATATAATAATTAATAATAAAATTATATTAAAAAAATTACCCAGATATCTGCTGGAGGACCAACTCTGCTAAAACTACAAACTCAGTTAAATTCTTAACTTGTCTTGCTGACAGCTTCATTTCCAAGAAAGTAGAGAGGGGAACAAGAGGGTCTCATATTTTAGACTTGATTCTCATCAACAGGGAAGAACGGATGAATGAGGCAGAAGTAGAGGACACACTTGGTAGCAGTGACCATGTGCTTTTGGAATTTTCAATTGTTGGAAAGAGAAAACCTTTATGTAGCCAGACGTATAGACTGGACTTTAGGAAAGCCTATTTTAACAGACTTAAAGGTATGTTGGGTTGTGTCCCGTGGTCAGAAAGACAAAGAGATGGGAGTCCAAGAGGGCTGGGAGTTTCTTAAAAGTGAAATACTGAAGGCTCAATCACAAACAATTCTCTTGAAAAGAAAAGATGAAAGGAGCCTAAGGAAGCCAAGGTGGCTCCATAAACATCTGTCAAATGATTTGAGGAATAAAAAATAGTCATTTAGGAAATGGAAGGAAGGCATTACCAAGGATGAGTATAAACAAATAAACAATAATTGTAGGGAGTTAGAAAAGCTAAAGCTCAATATGAGCTTAGGTTAGCAAGAAAGGCTGTTTTAGTTATATTTCAAGTAAGAAAAAGAGTAGGAACATGGTAGGACCACTACGAGGACAAGAAAGTGAAATTATAACAGCTGATGAAGAGAGGGCTAAACTGCTTAACTCCTATTTCTCCTCAGTCTTCTCTTGTGAGGGAAATAGTGCTCAACATGGCAATAATGTAACACAACACGGGGGATGGGAATGGTGGCCTAGGATCACTGCTGGGGCAGTCCACAAACACCTAGTTTCTTTAAATGAAACAAAGTTTTCTGGGCTAGATGAATTACATCAAACGGTAGTAAAAGAACTTTCAGATGTCATCTCTGAACCTCTGTCCATTCTTCTTGACACTTCTTGAAGAACAGGTGAGGTGCCAGATGATTGGAGGCAGGCAAATGTTGTCCCCATCTTCAAGAATGGGAAAAAGGAGGATCCGGATAACTACTGACCCGTCAGCTTGATATCTGTAACTGGCAACATTTTGGAGCAAGTCAACAAACAGTCCTTGAACAGCTGGAACTGAGAGCTGTGATTTCTAAGCATGGGTTTCACAAGAACAAGTCATGTCAGACCAACCTTATCTCTTTTTACGAGAAATTGACTACCTTGCTGGATCAGGGGAATGCCATAGTTTATTTGGATTTCAGTAAAACTTTTGATATTCTTGTTGACAAGTTGGTAAAATGTGGTATGGACCCTAATTCTGTTAGGTGGATTGATAACTGGTTGACAGATCGTACCCAAGGGGTACTTGTTAATGGTTCATCATCCTCTTGGAAAAGAGTAACAAGTGAAGTACCCCAGGGATCTGTCCTGGGGCCTGTGTTGTTCAATATATTTATAAATGATTTTGATGAGGGATTAGAGGGGATACTCATTAAATTTGCAAATGATTCTAAACTGGGAAGGGTAGCAAACATAACAGAAGACAGAATCAGAATTCAGGATGATCTTGATAGGCTCGAGAACTGGTCTAAGCTTAATAAAATTAAGTTCAATAGGGACAAATGTAAAGTTCTGCATTTAGGTAGAAAAATCATCTACTCCAATATTGAATGGGGGAGACTTGTCTTGGCAGCAGTATGTGTGAAATGGATCTAGGAGTCTTAGTAGACTGGTACCTTTATTTATCATGATTGATTTCTTCGTGAGCATTCTGTTAACTAAGATTCTAGCTTCCTGGGTCGAATATATATGTCTAAAAATTAATCCCCACAGTCAATTGTTTTTAAGGTTTCAAACAGGAAATCCCAACAAACGTTGTCAGACGCTTTCTCTGCATCAAGAAAAATAAAAGCTACATTCAGTTTTCGCTGATGCATGTATTCTGCCACATTTAACACATAGCGCATGTTGTTCCTCATTAACCTTTTTTGGCATACAACCTGTTTGATCTTGATGTACCATATCGCCAATGTACTTTTTCAGTCTCTCAGCTAAAATTTTCGCAAAAAATTTGTAATCCACATTTAATAAAGAGATTGGCCTATAGGAATTGGGCAACATTCTGTCTCCCCCTTCTTTGTGTATCAGTGTTATTGATGCTTCCTGCCAGGACTTTGGTAGGGATTTCCCAGGCTCATCTATGACCTCATTTACCAATTGAAGCAGACAGGGAGAGATTACATGTCCCAACTTCTTGTAATATGTTGCAGTCAGTCCATCAGGTCCGGGAGCTCTTTGTGCTTTTATCGCAGTTATGGCATCATTAATTTCTTACATGGTGATTCTTTGGTTTAAGATCTTCCTGTTATGATCCGTGAATTTCTTTAATGATATCCCTTGAAAAAATCTTGCAGGCTCCTTATTCAGTTCCACTTTTTCATATATACCTTGAAAAAATTTGGTGAGACATAAGTGGATGTCTGCTTCTTTGGTATAATTTCATCCCTCAAATTTTAATTTAGATATGTTGTGCTTTGAAAAGTTCCTTGCCAGCTTATTTGCCAGCCACTTCCCTGGTTTATCTGTCCATTCAAAGTTTTTCTGCTTGAGGTAGTCAACCTTCTTTTTCATTTCTTCCACCTCTATGTTGTCTCTTCGTATTCTCAATAATTGTATTTGCTTTGCTAGCTTTCTTGTTTGTTGTTGCTGATGTTGAAATTCCAATTGTTGTAACTTTTCTTTGATCTCAGCTAGTTTTTTTTTCCTTTCATATTCTTGCCTCATAAAGGCTTTACTAGTGTCCCACACAGTAGCCAAGGAAACATCTGACATTCTATTCAACTGAAAAAACTCTTGCAAACTTGACTCACATATTTGTTGAGTCTTTGGATCATCTAGAAGGTAATCTCTCATTCTCCACCTCCTCATTCCAACTCTTTTTCCAGATAACTCAATTTGCAAAAGGTTGTAATCTGCGTAGGTGTTTGGTAGTATCTCCGAATATGACAACTTTGAGAGCATTTGTCTCGATCCAGTCTGGAATATGCATTGCGTCTGTTCGAATAAAAGGTATATTGGCGCAGCTTAGGGTGATGTTCCCTCCACACATCGACTAGTTCCAACTGCTGGAAGTTAGATCTAGATGAAATTGGAAAACTAGATCCTGCTTTTTTCGATGACTTATCCCAGTATGGATCTTGTACTGCATTAAAGTCTCCAATTATCATTACCTCATTCTCAAACAGATCTTGTTGTTGAGCAAAAAATTCTTTGTAGAAGATCTCTTTGGCATTATTAGGAGCATATAGATTCACCAACATAAAAAATTTGACCATCTGGTAATTTGATCTTTAAAGAAATATAAGAATTTATTGATTCAAGAGAAACCCCACCTACAAGGATAAATATACAAAGTGTCGTTAAAAAATGAGACCAAGATGGAGCAGATTAAACCATGCATGATTAAATGGATGCAAAATATAGAGATGAATGTGACAACTGAACAGTGGGAATATATATGGTCTATAATTCCTAAGTTAACTAATAGCCAAATTCTCAGGGAAAACTGGTATAAAATATTTTATAGGTGGTATGTAACATCGAAATTGATTGCCAAAATTGCAAAAAAATTGTAATAACAAATGTTGGAAATGTTCAGACAAAGTGGGTTTGTTTTATCGTATGCGGTGGAAATGTGATAGTATATAAATTATGGCCAAAGTTCATACTATTATGCAGAAAATGTGGGGTCTTAATTTTCCAATTAAGCCAGAGTATATGTTATTAAGTTTACCACCACAGTGCCTCCTGACATGTACCAGAGGACTAATTTTTTACGTGACGACAGCAGCCAAATTAGTAATGGCTAGAAAATGGAAGGTACAAGAATTACCATCAATAGAAGACTGGCTGAATAAGCTGCCGGATCTGGCCAAAATGGCAAAACTGACATTGATGGTCAATGGGAAAGCTGAAGAAGCCTTTCAAGAACAATGGGGCCCATATATGAACTATTTAAATAGATAGCAGAAGAAGAATTAGGTTATTCTTAATATCTTGTTATTATAGTGTGTATAAGTAATATGATGTATTAATGATAACCGTTTTATTTCCTTCTGTTCTTTTTTGAAAAATAAAAATATATTTTAAAAAAGAAAGAGAGAGGGGGAGAAAATAGAGGAAGAGAAGGAGGAGAATCAAAGCAAAAGGAAGAAGAAAGGAAGGATGAAATAAAGGATAAAAGAGAAAAAAGGGAGAAAAAGAGAGGGAAAAGGGAGAGATTGGAGGGAAGGAGGGAGAATGGAGGGAAAGAAGGGAAAAGTGAGAAAGGAGGAAGAGAGGATGGAAGGCTGGATAGATAAGGTCACTGGATCCCCCCCCCCAGCCTCTCTGAGGAGAAGGAGGGTATGCTGCCCTAACTGGCCACACCCAGTGGCAGCTGTAGCAGAGGAGCCTGGGCTGCAAAGCCTAGCCAGAACAAAGTCAGAATTCAGTCCGCATCATCAAAAATTAAACAAGCACAGTGCAGGGCAAGGCAAGGCAAAGAATAGTTGAAAGAGCCAAGGTAAGCCAGGGATAGCCAGTCCCATTTTCCAGAAGTGTAGTCAAGCCGATGCCAGGGGTCACAGGAGCCAAAGGGAGTCAGAAGAATGCAGGAGTTCAAACCAGTCTGTAGGGTATCTGCATAAATTGCCTCCACAATGAAGGCTGCTGCTGCTGCTGCTTCTCCTAAATGCAGCCCAGCTAATTAGCTGCACCTGGGGAATGACTCACTCAGTCCTCCCCAGGAGTGATTCCAGCTGGGCCCCATCTATGTTGACAGCTTGCCTGCAGCCTCTGGATTCTTCAGCATGCTGCCAACCCCACCCTTCTTCTCTGTCTGTTTCACTTGGGGGACTCGTTTGATTCAGAGCCAGAATCCCCCAGCACCCAAGATGCCTCTTGTGCAGTGCCTGACCAACTCCTGCTGCCTTCCCCAGCTGCACTTTCAGAGATCCCTGTCACTTCCGTCGGAGCTGACTCATCTGCTGGCTCCAGTTGCCCTGGCAACTCTTGGGAGATGGGAGGAGGCAGTGGGGGCGTGACAGGAGGAGGCAGCGGGGGCATGCCAGAGGGTGGGAGAAAGCAAAGAGCACTTGAACACTTATTATCTCTGCTTTCTGGTCAGCTTGTCTGTGCTTCCTCCTTCCAGCAGAAATCTGAAATCTGAGACCAACACAGGAGGCAATGGAAGCAGCTGGCTACCCTCCCTTGCTTGGTGAAGATGGAGGTCCAGAAAAGGTTGAGAAGGTTTGCAAGGTTCACCCATCTGTTGTATATTAAAAAGGGAGGTATATCCTAGGGTAAGGGTTATAGGAATGGAATTTAATATTCTGGAGTCCACTCCTGTTCAAGCACCTGCAGCACATAATATTTTCTCTGAGGGGAAAATGATCTATATGCACAATAAAGGTCTTATATTGCATTTTAATGTATGTAGTGCCTCAGTGGACACTGTTTCTATACCTTCTGCCAAGCCACTCAAGGCCAGTCACTTGCATATAAAGTCATAAAGTCACTTACATAAAGTCAGGCTGCAATCCAGTTCTTGATGTGTTATTGATGTGTTAACTGCTGAAACCCAGCCATATGTATAGAGTCATTAAATACTTTTAAAAACATGAGCATAAAAAAGTTAGCCTACTATTTTGCTACCAACCATCTGAACTCAAATACAGCTGTATGTCAGTCCAGGCACCCAGCCTTGCAATTTGCCTAACTTGATATTTTATGCTTGATGACAATGTTTAGTATTCAGTGAGCTGCATTTGACATCTGCTACATTATGTTTAATCAAACCGAAGGCTTTTAAAACGGGTCTGCATCATCATGGCTGCCTAATACAGTGACTCCTTTCCAAATCTGCCAATTTGTACCCAAAAGTTTCAAAGTCCTTGTGCTATGGATTTGTCAGAGAGAGAATAGCTGTATGCAGTCAGTTTAGAATGTGATGAAGAATAGGGATGCACAGTGGCTGTCTTCAGGTAATGCAGAGTGAAATTGCTTCTCTTTCATTGCTTGCTTTCAGGGAAGGAAAACACCTCTCTTGATCCAGATTATCTTCTTTCCATGTTTTATATTCCTTTATGCAAAATCTCTGCACCTGGGAAAAAATCAGCAGAGCCAAGGAATCCATAAAAGACACAAAGCTTCTTTTAGGAAGTGCAAGGTGTTTTTTTTTCTCCAGATGAGAACTACTAGAAGCACAAGCTTCTAGTTTCCAGAAAACAAAGGTTGATTGACAATGTGACAAGCAAAATGAAAGGGGAAAAAAGAATTGGAGGTACACATTATAACAAACTACAAAACTTACTTCAAGTATATCAAAAGCAGGAATAATGGAGGCAGATGAACTATTAGCAATAAAGGAATGGAAGGATTTCTTAAGGAGGATAGAAAGATTCTATGGTAGCTAGATGCATTCTTTTAATTGGTCTTCACAATGGACAATGTTCTGCTGATACCAACCTGCACTTGGTCAAGGTGCATAACACAATGAAAACATCAATTCGTTGTGTGGAAGCAGTGGAAAAGTTCCTATTTGTCTATGTATAAGTACATACATGTGGGGAAAACTTATGGGTAAGCGTATTGGATGAATTTGTTGCAGACCTAGTGGTAAGGTGGGAAGCAGCAAGGGGAGATGCTAGAGTAAGTAATAATCACAACTTTCTTAATTATAGCCATTAGACAAGCCATGGTGTTTGAATCCATGCATCAGGCAACACTCCCAGCCCAACTGATGGATGAAATAGCATGGTATGGCAGATCTTGGATTCCATATATGTTCATGACACTTCCTTGTTGACTTTTAGAATGAGGATATGACCAGATGGTCAACACAATTCTTATCATCATTATAGTGATAGTGATTGGGGGGGTTTGCATGTAAAATTTAGCTTTTAGTTGTAATTATATTAATTATGTGTGTGTTAGTTGTTAAGAAATGTTTTTATTATGCATGCTTTTAATTGGTTGGCCACCCAGATGGCCCTAATGAGGGCAGAAAGATGAGATATTAATCTTCTTAATACCAAATCAAGAATGAAAAATTATCCAGCACAATCAAAAGTTCTGATTACCTAAACATTTCAAATATCTTTCAAAATAATTCATTAACAAGGAACTGTACTCAGTAAACGCAAATACAGTAAGTAGGTGATATAAGGACAGTGGTGGGTTGCTTAATCATGATTAATTTTAACAATACCCTTCATCATTACTTTATAAATTAGACAAATATTTTTCATTAGCATATTTCTACAGTGTTGTTACCAAATCTAATTAATCTAATTAATCCTCATTTAAGAATTAATAAGGAAACAGGATAATCCAATTTAATGGCATATTGCAAACACGCACAAACAATTCTTCAAATGAAAACTGATGATTTGAAATCTCTAGCAGCTTCAGCACAATGGACAGTTTCCAGTGATTGTGGGAATGACATCATTGTTTAATTCCTTTCCACTGGAATTTTGAGAAGACTGGCTTTTCTAATTACTATGAATCAAATTATCAGTGGAACACTATTAGTAAAGCTGCTTTATACTGCATCATATGAAAGTTGTCTACTATTTTCTACTCTAAATTATGTTGTAAGCTGTCATGGGCTAGCTGATCTAGGAACAGCAGCATAGAAATAGAATAAATGAATGAATGAATATTATTTAACAAGTCTATACCATCCCTCTCCACAAGTGGGCTCAGGAGGTTTACAATAATAGTAAAACATTTAAAACCAGTAACCCTCCTACCCCCTCTTAAATATCCAATTGAGCCATGGCCTCAATTGTAAGCTGGCAGAAGAGTCCCATTTGACAGAGCCTGTGGAACTTTGATAACTCCTTCAAGGTTCAGATTTCAACTCATTCCACAAGGTCAGAATACCTTTAGGGCTGGGAATACATAGAATCATGGATTTGAAAGGGGTCATGCATGTCATCTAGTCCAACCTGCTGTTCAATGCAGGATCACCCTAAAGCATCCAGGATAATTATCTGTCCAGATGCTGCTTGAATACTGTCAATGAGGGGGAGCTTACCACCTCCTTAGCCAGTCGATTCCACTTCTGAACTATTCTAACAGTGAAGCATTTTTTTCTGACATCTAGCTGATCTAGGAACAAATAATACTGCCCAGCAGAGTATGTGTGAAGTGTCCATCCTTTCGCTCTTGGGGTACACCTCTTTCTCCTTCTTTCTTGCAGGTTTCTGCCCACCTCCGACCAACAACACCACGACACTGGATTCCAGATTCAGGTAAGTAGGTTGTTTAATCACCGAATACACACACCAAACTACTGCCACACTTTCCTCTCCCGTTCACTCCACCCCCGTGCTTCCTCTTCACCACCTTTATATTCCCCCGTGTAGTCTCCTCCCCCTCTATAAAGCCCCTACTGCCCTCAGCCGTTTCCAGCTTTGGGCGTTGTCCATCTCCTGTTTCCAAGTCAGACGGCTGCAAACTCCCCTGTGACTCCTTCCCGCGGCTTCTTTATTTTTAGCCGTGCTCTGTTCCTAGGGGGTAGTCCCCTCTCCCCACCCCCGTGATTTGGATAACAATCTACTAGAGTCCGTCCCCTCTGAGGCGTCTTGCCTTCACTTTGCCCCGATATCCATTGTTGTCTCTTCACAAGTCCGGGCGCATCTTCTAAGGAATCCTCGGTGCCTGTTCCACTCACTTCGTCTCGCCTCTGATCGAACTGCTCTGTCATGACAGAAAATCAGCACTTGTTCCCATACGTTCTGGGCAATGTACTACCTGAAAAGAAAAAGGGGATAGGGACAAATACCAACAGAGGATGCGAGCACTGTGGTCTTTAGCCTTATCCATCCATTTCAACAGCTCATGATCAGTAATCAACACAAAAGGATTGTCAGTTAAATAAAATCTTAGGGCTCCAACAGCCCAATAAACTGTTCTTCACGTTCTATAGTGGAATACCGCACCTCTGTTTTAGTAAGCTTGTGGCTCAGAAACCATATAGGTTTTTCCACCCCATCACAGTTCTGAGCTAATACAGCACCGTCCTGTTCCTGAAGCATCTGTCTGAACAATAAACGGCTTATCAAAGTCGGGATTGTGTAACACATTGCCTTTTAACAAACAGGCTCATAAGTCTTGAAACGCTGCTTCTCTATCTTTTGTTCATCAAATCTGATTCGGCTCTGTTTTAGTGAGTACATGAGTCAGTGTGGATGCCTGGGTTGCAAAACGAGGCACAAATCTCTGGTAGTACCCCACAAACCCTAAAAATTGTCACATTTGTTTCTTGGTATTCGGTTTCTCATATTTCTCCAATTTGGCTACTTTTCCTGGAACGGGTGCCAACTGTCCGTCACCCACTATGAAACCCAAGTATTTTAAATGTTGAAAACCTAATTTACTCTTTGTAGAATTTACTACTAATCCTGCCCTAGACAAAGCACGAAACACCTCCTGTAAGTGTACTAAATGAGTATCCCAATCAGGACTACAAATAATAATATCATCAGCATTCCTGTAGAACTAAGTCTACCAAACGTTGGAACGTTGCTGCTGCCCTATGCAACCCAAAAGGCATAACAGTAAACTGGTATAAGCCCCTTGGGGTCGCAAATGCTGTCTTTTCTCTATCTTCCTCCCTCAAAGGGACTTGCCAGTATCCCGTCCGGTTTTGGGACCATTACAATAGGGCTCCTCCAGCCACTTTTGGAAGGTTTGATTACAGCCAAAGACAACATGTCTTCCACCTCTTTTTGGATCACCGACCATTTTTTAAATGGTATAGGCCTCCAAGGTACACATACTACTATTTCTGGTTCTGTTCTAATGGCATGTTCTAAAAGCGTAGTCTTCCCCGGTATTTTTGAAAATAAATGGGGAAACTGCCTAACCATATTTTCTACATCTCTCTTCTGATCTCCTGTCAAGGAGGGATCCACAGGAGGCATATCCATTTCCGCCTGTTCTACCATCTGCCATGGCGGAGTTCCATCTGTCAGCATTTCTAGGTCTACTTCTAAAGCACAATCCATCGTTTCTCTAGAATACCACGGCTTTAGGTGGTTCACTTGTACTGTCCTAGCCTTTCCCCTCCTACCTTTTTTTAACACTTCGTAAGTCACAGGTCCCAATATCCATGAAATTTTATAAGGTCCTCTCCATCTGTCTCCAACGGTAAACCCCAATGCTCTATGATGTATTAGTATCCAGTCGCCTACCACAAATAGCCTGTCCCTAGTTTTTCTATCATAATAGGCTTTTTGATACTGTTGATCTGCTACCAAATTTTCTCTCGCTTTTGCTCGTAAATCTGCTAAATGTTCGCGTAGTTCTTCCACATACACATGCGAGGTCTTCCCAGGCTTTGGAGTACTGTGCACCCACTTTTCTTCTACTAAATCTACCACTCCTCGGAGTTGTCTCCCATACAACAGCTCAAAGGGAGAATATCCCGTAGACGCTTGCTGGGTCTCCCGTATGGCAAACAGAATAGGATCCACATATAAATCCCAGGACTTGGGCTTCCCATAAGCTAGGGCCCATAGTTTATTTTTCAAAGTCTGATTCATATGCTCCATCAAACCATCAGTTTGTGGATAGTATACAGTAGTAAAAACCTGATTAATTCCTAGAATTTGACATACCTTTTTCATACACTCAGATGTAAATGGAGAACCCTGGTCAGTAATTATTTCCTTCGGCAAGCCAACCTGTGCAAACAATCGCATTAGGGCCCGGGCAACCCCCTCACTTTTCATGGCCCGCATAGGTATAGCCTCAGGATACCTCGTAGTGTAATCTACAATTACTAATAGATACCTTGATCCTCTCAGAGTCCTGGGAAGAGGACCTACAAAATCCATCCCAATTCTCTCGAAAGGGACATCTATAACCGGTAACAGTTGTAAAGGGGCCTTCAGAGGACCCACACCAGTCGTGCGTTGACACGGTTCACATGACTTACACTGCTCTAATACATCCCTCACCACATTTGGCCAAAAAAACTGACAAAGAACTCTCCTCAATGTTGCTTTATTGCCTTGATGCCTCGACCATTTGTGATCATGAGCTGTCTCCAAAACTTCTCTTCTATAACAGTTGGGCACTAACAACTGTCGCACTATTACCCCTTTATCTTTTTGGCATCTGAACCATAACCTGCCTTCCTTAATTATCTGGGGCCAATGTAAACTCCGATGGGCATCCCTTACCTGGCCATCCTCCACAGCCACCCAAGCCCTCATTTCTGACAGGGACTCATCCTCTTCTTGGAGGTACAGAAGCTCCGGATCATTTTGGAGATTCTCCCGCAGTTCTACATCAGTATCATCCCCGGTTAACTGATCCCCTCTGTTTCTTCCACACAACCTATTTGATCGGACATCTTTTTACTAACCCAATCCAAGGCTGCCTGAAATTGGGGAGCGTCCCTTCCTAACAAAAATGCATATGGAAGCTCAGGCACCAAGGCCACCTCTATCTTCCACTTTCCTCCTAAATCACTTTCAAGGACACTACTGGGAACTTCTCTATACGCACATGGCAACAGGTGACAGCCACCCACCATATTATCTTCCCCGGCTTTCTCACTTGGTTTGTCTTTGCCATAGACATTGAACTTCCACTATCTACCAGTGCTCTTCTTCTCTCCCCATTGACCAACACAGATAACAATCTCGGATGCTTAGCTGATCCATTTATCAGGCTATTCATCGCCACATCCCAACCCATGTTGTATTCCATAACGGGACACTCTCTCTTCAAATGGCCCCACTGACCGCAAGTGAAGCAAGGCCCTTTTCCTGTCACTTCCTTGGGTTTAATCTCTACCTTGTCTCCTCTGGCCCCTCCAGGGTTTTGTCCCCCAATACTCCGGGCCTCCCCACCTCCTTTCCCCATCCACAACGGTTGAGGGGATGGAAAATTGGGGGTGCAAGCATGTCCTGGCTTTAAATTACTCCATCCTCCAGTGGGTGTATAAGATCCTACTTTTGTCACAGGGGTACTAGAACCCGAAGCCATTTTGGACCCTTCCTTTCCTCCCTCTTTATGTTCCGCTGCCATAAACCCCTCCAACAACCCCATGGCCTGAGTCAATGACGTAGGACTTTGACACTCCACCCAATGCCTAGTGCGACTTGGAAGGATTTGAAACAGCTTCTCTAATACTACCTTTTCTACCAGCTGTTTTTGTCCATCTGTTTTTGGTTCCAACCATAGCTTAGCAGCATCCATCAGCTTATTTACTAATACCCTGGGTCTCATCCCTGCATTGAAAGAAATGCCTCTAAACCTCTGACAATACGTTTCTGGGGAGACCTCGAACCTATCTAAAATAGTTTTCTTCAGGGTATCATAATCACCTGACTCCTCCCTAGCCAAATCCTTAAGTGCGGCCTGCGCCTCCCCTGTGATGTAAGGCCCAATTATATATGACCACTGGGCCCTAGGCCACTGAGCTGCCTCGGCTGTTCTCTCAAAGTTATCCAGGTAAGCTTCTACATCATCCTCAGGGCCCAATTTTGCCAAGGAAGTCCATGGCACTCGGCCCAAAGGATTGGCAGCAGGACTTCCACCACCAGCCCCTTCTCCAGTCGGTCTCTCCTCTGTTGTACGTCGCATCTCTTGCCACATCCGCTCCTGGGTCGCATTCTGTCAGTCCATAAAATCCTACCATACCTGAGTTTGACTTTCTAATAACCAACGCCCAAACTGGGCAAAGTCCATTGGGTTTTCATCAGCCATTCTCTCTCAGCAGAAGATTCCTCAGAACAACTCTCGTCCATCCCGCTGGCTTGTTGCGTGGCTGCCGGTTCTGACTGTCCTGTAGACCTAACGGGTGGAGTCCATCCAGGAGGCGTTGGCAACATAGGGCATGACCACGGCGTGGACCGCTTCATGTCCGCATTCTCCACCACTGTGAAGTGTCCCTTCTTTTGCTCTTGGGGTACACCACTTTCTCCTTCTTTCTTGCAGGCTTCTGCCCACCTCCGACCAACAACACCACGGCATGGACTCCAGATTCAGGTAAGTAGGTTGTTTAATCACCGAATACACACACCAAACTGCTGCCACACTTTCCTCTCCCATTCACTCCACCCCCGTGCTTCCTCTTCACCACCCTTATATTCCCCCGTGTAGTCTCCTCCCCCTCTATAAAGCTCCTATTGCCCTCATCCCTTGTTTCCGGCTTTGGGCGTTGTCCATCTCCTGTTTCCAAGTCAGACAGCTGCAAATACACCCTGTGACTCCTTCCCGCGGCTTCCTTATTTTTAGCCGTGCTCTGCCCCTAGGGGGTAGTCTCCTCTCCCCACCCCCGTGATTTGGATAACAATCTACTAGAGTCTGTCCCCTCTGAGGCGTCTTGTCTTCACTTTGCCCCGATATCCATTGTTGACTCTTCACAAGTCCGGGCTCATCTTCTAAGGAATCCTCGGTGCCTGTTCCACTCACTTCCTCTTGCCTCTGATCGATCTGCTCTGTCTTCTCCTGCTCATGTCTTTCTCTTCTTTTTCCACAGTGCTGGCTTGGGGATGCCGAAGAGCCATCGCCCGCTGTTTCCCACCCCCGGTAAGTATTCTTATTACAGGTCTCGCCCGGACACACCTCCCCCCTTAAGAGGTCACCAGAGTCATCAGCATCTTCAAACAATCATGACAGAAAATCAGCATTTGTTCCCAAATGTTTTTGTTCCCAAAAAGGGGATAGGGACAAATACCGGTAAGTATTCTTATTACAGGTCTCGCCCGGACAGTATGGAACATATTAAGAAAGACTTTGTGGATCTGGGAAAAAAGGTAAAGGACCTGGGAGCACAGGTTGTGTTTTCATCAGTCTTTCCTGTAAGTGGCCGTGGCTTAGGAAGAGAGAGAAAAACCATGCAAGTAAATGACTGGCTACATCACTGGTGTTGTTGGGAAAGGTTTGGATTTCTGGATCATGGTCTCCAATGTCAATATGAGGAGCTACTATCAGGAGATGATGCGTACCTCACAAGGGATGGAAAAAAGTATGTTTGGGAGAACCCTTGAAAACCTGTTCTTAATGGTCATACCAGAGCCTTGAATTTGAGTCAGAACTCCACTTACTGCCAGTGCAGCTGCTGGAGGATTCAATATGGGCCCTCCATGGAGTCCCCACAGGGCCCTTCACTCTGTGGGTAGGAATCTGCTGGTTGTCCTGGGCCCCCTTGTCTCGACCAGGGCCAGGGCCTTTTTGGCCTTGGCCCCAATCTGGTGGAATGAGCTCCCAGCAGAGCTAAGTGCACTGTAAAATGGAGCCCTTCAAACAGGCTTATGGTTGAGGCCACCATGGGGTCCCAGAGTTACCATTGGTGGATCCCTAATATGTGTGTTAGGCTAGAGCCCTTGCTCCCAGGGGAAGAGCTTTGACCCATGTGCTGAATGGAGTTTGTGTGTGGAGTTTTGGAATTCCTATTTTAGGGGTTTAACTGTATTTTTTTCATTTTATTGTAAACCACCGCGAGTCAACCAAGAGCAGCAGTATAGAAATCTAAAAACAAACAAATCTAAAAACAAACACCAGATTGGGGAAAAGGTCAAGAGGGCACTCATATGGAAGTGGGACTAATCCCCTCTTCCACATGATGCAGCTTCCCCTCTCCTAAGCAGGCCATGGATCAAGCCCTCATTTCCCCTGAGCTAAGAGAATTCATGTTTCCTTAGCTTGCTGTGGGGCCCTATGGAGTCTGTCCTGGAGCAGGCCTGTGAGGACAGGGAAGAGCCTCCTCCCTGTTATGGTGGCCTTGAATGGCCCAGAAGAAGAAGAAGAAGAGTTGGTTCTTATATGCCGCTTTTCCCTACCCGAAGGAGGCTCAAAACGGCTTACAGTCGCCTTCCCATTCCTCTCCAGTTGGCTTCACAGCACTTCACTGCACTGCGGGGTGTACCAGGGCATTTTTTTTTGTTTTGCAGGAAGGTGGGATTGCATTCCACACAATCCCATGTTCCTGCGAAATAATCCCTCCCCCATGCTGCTGCTGTGTTTTCCGGGCGGGGGGCATATATTAGTGGGGCACCAGGGGTCCTGCTGAAATATGTCCCCCATAGGGAGCTTTATGCTCCACAACACTGCAGCCGCTGCCATGCAGAATGGCCTGCAGTGAGCCAATTGTCACAGGTTCTTTCAGGCAAGTCTTTAGAAAAAAAAAATTGCACTCCTAGTTGTCTTAATTGTCGTGATCCATCATCTCTGGCTCTCTGAACATTATAAATAATACCCACAGGCTCCAGGTGTACTCTGACCAGTGCCGTATACAATGGGACTATGACATCTTGTGATTTTGATATGGTGCCAGTGTTGATACAGCCAAAAATGGCATTTGCCATTTTTACCGCTGCATCACACAGCTGCTCATGTTTAGCTTACAATCCACAAATGCCCCAAGGTCTCGTTCGCACACAGTTTTACCTAGTATCATATCCCCCATCCAGTAGGCATGCTTTTCATTTTTCTGACCCAGATGCAGAACTTTACACTTATCTTTATTAAATTGCATCTTGTTCTCATTTGCCCATTTTTCCATTGTGTTCAGATCTCATTGAACCTTATCAAAAGCTTTACTAAAATCCAAGTAAACGACATCAACCGAATTTCCACGATCCAGCAAAACGAAATGAGGGCAGAGTCTGCACTTACTTTCTTTATTCCATTGTCAATCCTGTTGAATTCAGATCGCTTTGAACTCATAGAATCATAGAATCATAGAGTTGGAAGAGGCCATACAGGCCATCTAGTCCAACCCCCTGCTCAATGCAGGATCAGCCCTAAGCCCTAAGCCCTAACTCGGGTCTTCTTCTCCCCCCCTCCCCATTGAAACAGGAAAGTCTTCTGCATGTGGTTAGGGAGGCTCAGATGGGGGGGGGGGCAAATGGAGACTCTTTCTCTGTTTTCTTGAAGGGGGGAGAGGATCCAAGAAGTCAGAGGAGGGAGGAAAAAATCCTTTCTTTTCTTGAAGTGGGGGGTAAGAGGATCGAAGAAGGCAGAAAAAAAAATCCAAGACCAACAGAAGTTGAGAGAAATTAGGGGCTTCTCCTTTAAGGCAAGCGTGTCACATGACCAGGTGTAGGTTCTCTACCATGGAGCTTTCTTTCCCAAATTGATATTGGGGATTAAAAGCACTCTAATATATTGCACAATAAAGGTAGGGTCACTCCGGATCAATCCTTCTTGCTGCAGAAGGAAAATTTAAATCGCCCCAAATCCAAACAGAAATCGCATTCTGTGTAGAGGGCAGGGACTGAATCAATCTGGGGTTGGAATAAAAGCTCCGTGCAGTTTACACCCAGGTTGGTCTGACAGGACTTGTTGGAGACAAATCCATGTTGACTTCCTTGGATCACCAAATTGTCCTCCAGATGTTTGCAGATTGCTCCCTTTAATATCTGCTCCATTATCTTCCCCACAACAGAGGTCAGACTCACTGGTCTGTAGTTTCCCGGGTCATCCTTCCTCAGAATAACATTTGCTCTCTTCCAGCCCTCCGAGGCATCTCCAGTCCTTAAAGAGGTCCTGAAGATGATGGACAAGGGTTCTCCAAGTTCTCCGGAAAGTTCTTTGAGCATTTCATCCAGCCCAGGGGATTTGAACTCATCCAGTGCAGCTAAATGCCTCTCGACAACCTCTCTGTCCATGTCAACCTGCCACCCAGACACTATCCCTTGGCTACTGCCATTTCTAGATGTGCCTAAACTCTTTGACCTCTGGGGGAAAAAAACAGATGTAAAATAGGTGCTGAGCCTTTCTGCTTTCTCTGCATCCTCCGTTAGATTTTGTCCATCTGCACCCTATTGCAGATGGGCCTATTGCCTCCTTTACTTTACGTTTGCTCCTCACATAACTGAAAGATCTTTTCTTGTTACAATGGGCTTTCCTGGCCAATCTTAGCTCACTCTCAGCTTTGGCCTTTCTGATGATTGATCTACAGTGCCTAATAACATGTAGGTACTCTTCTTTAGAGCTCTGTCCTTCCCTCCATTTCCTGAACATTTCCCTTTTGTTTCTTAGTTCCTGTTGAAGTTCTCTGTTCATACAAATAGCCTACTTAGAGCTCCTGCAGTGTTTTCGTTTTTCTGGGATAGTTATAGATTGAGCATGCAATAGCTCTTGTTTGAGTAGTGCCCACCCTTCACATGCTCCCTTACCTTCCAACATTCTCGTCCATGGTATGACACTCATCATGTCTCTGAGTTTATTAAAGTTTGCCCTATGAAAATCCAACATCTGTGTCTGGCTACGAGTTTCCTTGCTCCCCCCCATCTCAAAAGGAATTCTATGAGGACATGGTCACTTCCCTCTAGGGTCCCCACCTCCTTCACTGCATCCACCAACTCTTGCCTGTTGGTCAGTATTAAGTCCAGTATGGCTGAACCTCGTGTGAGTTCATCTACCATTTGATAAATGAAATTGTCAGCCAGGCAGGTCAGAAAGTTGCATGACTGAGGACGCTTTGAAGTCACCCATGATGACAAGGTTCTGCCAATTGGATATTTTCCCAAGCTGCTCACAAAGTGCAGCATCCACATCTTCTCCTTGGTCAGGCAGTCGGTAGCAGACACCAACCACCACACTGTTTGTTTTCCCCTTGCTTATTTTAACCCAGATGCTTTCCACTGGAGATATACTCTCCTTCACTAGACTTTCCTGACAGGTAAGCCCTTTCCTCACATACAGTGCCACTCCTCCACCTCTTCGGTGGTTCATATCCATCCACTATTACATTCAATTCATGAGAATCATTCCACCAAGTTTCTGTGATGCCTACTAGATCATACCTTTCCATCAGCATGAGACGTTCCAGCTCTTCCTTCTTATTGCCCATGCTTCGGGTGTAAGTATAAAGGCATCTGAATCCTTTTACTTTTGGTTCCCTGTGAGCTGGCCTTTCTGGTTGGGCTGCCCCCGATCGGTCTCCTTCCTTGTACCTCATATGTGGAACGTCTCCTTCCCCTTGTGGCTTCAGTTTAAAGCTTTCCTGATGAATCTCCCCAGGTTCCTGCCAAACACATTCTTCCCCAACTTCAACAAGTGCAATCCATCAGGTGCTAGTAGGCCTTCCTCAAGAAAGCCTATCCCATGGTCCCAGAAACCAAATCTCTCCTGCCGGCACCAGCTATGCAGCCACTTATTCACCTCCATTATCTTCCTCTCTCGATGCATTCCTCTTCCCTTAACAGGCAAGATTGAAGAGAATACCACTTGTGCCCCCATTTGCTTGAGCTTCCTCCCTAGAGCTTGATAGTCTGTTTTAATAGGAGCAATGGTATTCAGGGACATGTCATTCGTTCCCACATGGACCATCACAAATGCTTAGCGATCTGTAGATTTAAGGAGTTTGGGCAGCCGTTTTGAAACATCTTTAATTTTTGCCCCTGGCAAGCAACACACCTCTTGGGTTAGGGGATCAGGCCCAGCCACATGGTGATCCATTCCTCTTAGTAGGGAGTCTCCAATTACCAGTACTCTCCTTTTTTTTCCCCTCAACACCATTTCCTTCTATCCCCGTGGCCTCTTCACTTTGTCTTAGACTTTGTTTTACCTCATTGACGCACCTCTTCTGCAAGGGCCTGAAATCTATCCTGCAATCTAAGATATGATTCTCCTCTGTCAATGAGCAGTTATAGTATTTAACCTCTTATTTGAATTATCCCCTTCCCAATAAACATCTTTTTTTCATTTCTTATTCTTCTATCATCCTGAAAATGGCTTAGTTTGCATTTTCCACTCATGTTGAAACTGTTTTGCAACATTGTTTTGTCATTCGTGCCTTCTCCATCACCTCCACATTCTTGCTGCCACCTCACATCAGCATCATTTTGTCTCTGAGATCAACAAGGATGATATTTAAGAGGATTGGCTAGGGAACTGTGTATTATTCAGCTTCCATGTGATAATTTCCACTACTATGCATCTGTCAATCTTATTGTTTCCATTTTGGACAGAGTGCAATGTTCTTATCTAATCCATCTTAAATTAATTTTTCAGAATGACACAGCAGTCTTTGACCTTTACTACTTGTCATTGCTGAGTAAGATGTACAAAATACCTTTCATATCTGTACATCATTGAATACAAATACCCAGAGAACAACGAAAATGCTTCAAATTCTCCCTCTCTCTGCAGTAACTGCACAAGAAATGTGAGTTTCTGAAATGAGCGAGCCTGAATTTTAACCTTCTTTGCAGTTGCTGTTATTGCACCAGCTTTAATTGCTATTGCATTGAAGATGCTAGCAATGCATATTATGTGTTGTCATAAAATTTAGACCTCACAACAAACCTCTGCACTTGACATGCATGAACGCATGTTGTCATCATGCTCTCTCCTGCTTTCCCCCTTTAATCAAGCTCCAATTTGGTTGATTTATCCCATTTGTGGGGAATAAAGAAACTCCAATTTGCCAAGGCAGATATGGTAAATTGGAGCATGGATCAAAATATCACAAACAAGGAACCCTTTCATCATTTCCCAGATGCATGTGGAGGAAGAATGAGAGGAAATATAAGGAATATAAGCATGCAAGGAAGGAATATAAGCATGCAAATGAGTTGCATTCATGCCCATCAAAGACAGCAGAGATTTGTATTGTCTGACTGTGGACCATGACTAGCAAGGAGTAAGAACACCACCAATATGACACAACAGAACTAATGCAAAACTATTCACTTAATGAGCATCCAAATGCTGGGAATATGTAAACTGATCTATCAGAAAACATGTAGACCATGTACGAATGATGTATTTGCCCTATTTTTTCCATCTATCTTTTAAGCCACATGTTAATCATAACATGTACAAGATTTTCCAATTGAATTGTGATTAAAAAAAATAAATCAGTCTGATTTCAATAAAGATGAGGACACTTTTCTTGGAATGTATTATGGCTTTAGAACTGACATTTCATTTCTCATAATCACATTTTCCCTTGCTTTCGTGGGTGCTTCTTCAAGAATTCTGCATGGCTTTGTTGTACTTTCTATGATGATATGACTTGTCTCTTTGCAAGCCATTTTCTACCCATTGATAGGTTTTCCTACTCCAAGGGCAAAAGGTCAAATAATCTGTCTGGGTAAATGAAGATGTTCAGATGAAAAAGGCAGGCATTTAATAATACAAGAAACCCAAAATCAAATTCTGTCGCTCAAGAAGCAAACAAACAGGAGACGTAAACTGAAAAATGAAAACATTCATTCTTTTTTAAATATATTTTTTAAAATATCTGTGGTCCGTTGTCTATATCTTCCACACCAAATCTTTTATCAGGAACTATTAATATGAACTAAGCATACTATGATTGGAAACAGAATATGCTTTAACTTGTCTGCACTGTCATATTGGGAAAGTGGTAAGAAACAAGGTAAAATTTTACCATATCACTTAAAACAGCAAAAGAATAAGAACAATATTACTTTGATCAAAGATGGGAAGAATGCTTGCTGTCTCTACTGAAATAAATGGGCACTAGCATAAATTTTATTCTAAATTGTATAGTAAAGGGAATGAATTCTCAGAAAAAAATGATTTGGAAATATTTTTCTCTCCTCTTGATTTTCCAAGTTAAGATATTATTCAGCAGCAGATTCTTGTTGAACCTTTGCATGTGAATATCCAAAAGGCATGTGGATATCCAAAATCTTAAAAGACGATGCAGTAAAAGTGCTACACTCAATACAGCAGCAAAATTGGAAAACTCAACAATGGCCACAGGATTGGAAAAGGTCAGTTTACATTCTAACCCCAAAGAAGGGTAATGCCAAATAATGTTCAAACTACCACACCATTGCACTTATTTCTCATGCTAGCAAAGTTATGCTCAAAATCCTACAAGCTAGGGTCCAGCAATATGTGGACCGTGAACTTCCAGAAGTAAAGGCAGGATTTCGAAAAGGGAGAGGAACTAGAGAGCAAATTGCCAACATACGCTGGATCATGGAGAAAGCTACGGAGTTCCAGAAAAACATCTACTTCTGCTTCATTGACTATGCTAAAGCCTTTGATTGTGTGGAACACAACAAATTGTGGCAAATTCTTAAAGACATGGGAATACCAGAACATCTTATTTGTATCTTGAGAAACCTATATGCAGGTCAAGAAGCAGAAGTGAGAACCAGGCATGGAATCACTGATTGGTTCAAAATTGAGAAAGAAGTTCGGCAAGGCTATATACTGTTGCCTTGCCTATTTAACTTGTATGCGGAGCACATCATGAGAAAGGCAGGGTTAAATGAGTCACGAATTGGGATCAAGATTGCAGGGAGAAATATCAAAACCTCAGATATGTAGATGATACCACTCTAATGGCAGAAAGCGAAGAGGAACTAAAGAGCCTGTTGATGCGGGTGAAGGGGGAGAGTGCAAAAGTTGGCTTGAAACTCAACATCAAGAAAACAAAGATCATGGCATCCAGCCCTCTCAATTCCTGGCAAATAGATGGGGAAGAAATGGAGGTAGTGACAGATTTTATTTTCCTGGGCTCCAAGATCACTGCAGATGGGTACTGCAACAAAGAAATTAAAAGACACTTGCTCCTGGGGAGGAAAGCTACGGCAAATCTAGACAGCATCTTATAAAGCAGAGACATGACCCTGCCAACAAAAGTGTGTCTAGTCAAGGCTATGGTCTTCCCAATTGCAATGTATGGCTGTGAAAGTTGGACCATAAGGAAGGATGAGCATCAAAGAATTGAGGCTTTTGAACTCTGCTGCTGCAGAAGACTCTTGAGAGTCCCTTGGACTGCAAGGCGGACAAACTGGTCAGTCCTAGCTATATTCAATTTTGCCGCCATTCTTGTCTTAACTTTTGTATTAATTGTATTATATTTTATTGTACTTTTATTGTTTTAGGGGATTGGTTTTTATGTGACCCGCCTCGAGGCTCCAGGGGGAAGCGGGATATAAATTAAATAATATCAACATCAACATTATTATTATTATTGATAATAATAATAATATTAATAATAGAGGAGATCAGTCCTGCCTGCTCCTTAGAAGGCCAGATCCTGAAGATGAAACTCAAATACTTTGGCTACCTCATGACTCCCTGAAGAGCCTAATGCTGGGAGCGATCGGGGGCAAAAGAAGAAGGGGACGACAGAGAATTAGGTGGCTGGATGGAGTAACTGAAGCAGTAGGTGCAAATTTAAATGCACTCCGGGGAATGGTAGAGGACAGGAAGGCCTGGAGGATCATTGTCCATGGGGTCACGATGGGTCAGACACGACTTCACACAACAGCAACAATCCAAAAGGCAGGGGTGATTAATATGAATAACAGCATAGAGAATCATAGAATCATAGAATCATAGAGTTGGAAGGGGCCATACAGGCCATCTAGTCCAACCCCCTGCTCAACGCAGGATTAGCCCTAAGCATCCTAAAGCATCCAAGAAAAGTGAGTATCCAACCTTTGCTTGAAGACTTCCAGTGAGGGGGAGCTCACCACCTCCTTAGGCAGCCTATTCCACTGCTAACTACTCTGACTGTGAAAAACTTTTTCCTGATATCTAGCCTATATCGTTGTACTTGAAGTTTAAACCCATTACTGCGTGTCCTCTCTTCTGCAGCCAGCAGAAACAGCATCCTGCCCTCCTCCAAGTGACAACCTTTCAAATACTTAAAGAGGTCTATCATGTCCCCTCTCAACCTCCTTTTCTCCAGGCTGAACATTCCCAAGTCCCTCAACCTATCTTCATAGGGCTTGGTCCCTTGGCCCCAGATCATCTTCGTCGCTCTCCTCTGTACCCTTTCAATTTTATGGACGTCCTTCTTGAAGTGAGGCCTCCATATTTTCAGGATCAGATTGCCTCTTGAAAATCTGATCAAATTATTGTTAGCTCACTTGATTATTAAAAGCTTTTGACTAAATTTACTGGAAATTTGTTTTTACTAAATTAGACATTCCTCACAAATTTTTGAAGTGGGTTAGAATGCTTTTACACCCTTCAAGGATCGCTGCCTTGTTGTGGCAAGGGGGCTTGTGTAGTTCAGTGAAGCTATGAGCTATACCGTGCAGGGCCACCCAAGACGGACAGGTCATAGCTGAGAGCTCTGACAAAAGGTGATCCACTGGAGAAGGAAATGGCAAACCACTCCAGTATCTTTGCCATGAAAACTCTATGGACAGTTCCAAAAGGCAAAACGTTATGACGCCGGAAGATGAGCCCCTCAGGTCGGAAGGTGTCCAATATGCTACTGGGGATGAGCAGACGGCTAGTACGAGTAGCGCCAGAATGAATGAAGCGACTGGGCCAAAGCCGAAAGGACGCTCAGTTGTGGAAGTAACTGGTGGCGAAAAGACAGTCCGATGCTGTAAAGATTTTTATTCTATAGGAACCTGGAACGTCAGATCCATGAATCAAGGTAAGCTGCACATGGTCAAACAAGAAATGACAAGACTGAACATCGACATTTTAGGAATCAGTGAACTAAAATGGACAGGAATGGGTGAATTTAATTCAGATGATCATCAGGTATACTACTGTGGACAAGAATCTCACATAAGAAATGGAGTAGCCTTCATAATCAATGAGTAGGAAAAGCAGTCTTGGGATACAATCCCCAAAATGACAGAATGATCTCAGTTCGAATCCAAGGCAAGCCATTCAACATCACAGTGATCCAGGTCTATGCCCCAACCACTGCTGCTGAAGAGGATGAAGTTGATCAGTTCTATGAAGCCCTACAACACCTTCTAGAAGCAACGCCAAAAAATGATGTGCTTATCATCATGGGGGATTCAACACAGAAATCAGACTGACTATGTGTTCTGCAGCCAAAGATGGAAAAGTTCTATTCAGTCAATAAAAACAAGACCAGGAGCTGATTGTGGTTCAGATCATGAACTTCTTGTTGCAAAATTTAGGCTTAAATTGAAGAAAGTAGGGAAAAGCACTAGGCCACTCAGGTATGAACTAAATCATATCCCCGACGAATACACAGTAGTGTCAAACGTACAGAAAACTCACAACAGGCTTCTTAAAGAAAGAAAGCTTTATTGAAAAGTACTATACGCTAGGGACTGAAAAGTCAAATCTGACCAGAGTTCAGATTTGCCTCTGCTTATCAATACAATTCTCCCGCCCAAAACTTGACAGTTCCCAAGGGAGGGGGGGACAAGAGAAAAGACATATGTGTAAGAAAAACAGGAATTCATTCTCACAACCTTGAGGAGGTGACAACAATCCCGAGAGCCCACAACATGTGATAAGGTTAACATAACAAAACTATTCACTTTTATAGCTAGCAAGGTTACAGGACCTGGATCAAACAGGCGCCAAGCAATATAAAACAATATAACTGACATGGAGGAACTCAAGCTAATTTATGGCAGAGGAAGAGAGGAAGGAGAGACTCAAACTAATTTATGACAGAGATTCTACAATCCTGACATCCCTCCACACTAAGAGGACCTCCCCCACCCTAGCCCGCATCGACCGGGCGAGGACAATCGGGGAATGCTCGGTGAAAAGCCCGGAGAAGGCGAGGCGCTTTCACATTCTCTGCCTCTACCCACTCCTTGTCCCCTGAGAGGAAATCCTTCCAATCAACCAAATATTGGAGGCGACCCTTGTGCACACGAGAGTCCAGAATCTGGTTGACTTCGTAGTGGGTGTCTTTATCGATGTAGATTGGCACCGGCGCAGATAGGGGGCGGTGCCACACATCCGGAGCAGGGGCTCTCCGCAGCAGGCTGGAATGAAAAACCGGATGTACATTCCTGTAAGTTTTTGGCAAAGAAAGTTCTACAGTTACAGCATTGATAAGTTTCACAATAGGGAAGGGCCCCACATATTTGGGACCAAGTTTCTTGGACTTTTGTTGGCAACGCAGGTTCTTTGTGGACAAATAAACCAAGTCCCCCACTTTCCATGCGGGCGCAGGTGCCCTTTTCTTGTCTGCCTGGGTCTTATAAGCCTGTTTTGCGTCCTTGAGGCTTGAAACAATTACAGGCCACCCGGCACTAATAGTCTCTGCCCACTTGGTGACTTCTGGAGCCTCGGACGAACTTAGCTCCCATGTGGGGGCAGCCACCAAATCAGTCCCATACACCACCTTAAAAGGCGACACCCCCGTGGATGCATGGGCCCCGTTGTTATAGGCGAACTCAGCTAGTGGCAGTAGGGCAACCCAGTCATTTTGCTGATGGTTGATAAAACAGCGCAAATATTGTTCAAGGATTTGGTTCACCCTTTCAGTCTGGCCATTCGATTCCGGATGGTAGCCCGAAGTTAAAGCTTGCTCCACCCCCAACAGTCTCAGGAGCTCCCGCCAGAACTTGGCAACGAACTGGGGGCCCCGATCCGTGAGCAGGCATCTCAGGATCCCATGTAGGCGTATTATGTGGGTCACAAACATCGAGGTCAATTTGGCCGCTGAAGGCAGGCCAGCACACGGGATAAAGTGGGCTTGCTTGGAAAATGCATCCACTACTACCCAGATGACAGTTTTCCCCTGGCTGGGGGGTAAGTCCGTGATAAAATCCATGGTGACATCGGCCCACGGGCGGGAGGGGGTGGGCAGGGGCTGTAGCAACCCCTTTTTCTTCCCACCAGCAGGTTTGGAGACGATGCAAGTGGGGCAACCCTGCACGTACTTTTCTACATCAGCGCGTAAAGACGGCCACCAATAATGTCTCCTGACCAGGTGCAGGGTTTTTACAAATCCAAAATGTCCAGCAGTTTTTGCATCGTGGCAAAGTTTCAAAACATCTCCGCGCGCCGCCGCCGGGACATAGAGACGCTCCCCCTTGAAAAACAGGCCCCCCTTCTCGAGTAGGTCAGGGCGGAGGGAACCAAATTCAGAGTCCTGTGACACCTCCTGCTGAATCCACCCTCCTGGGATTGAATTTCCTTGCTTGGTTTGGCTGCGCGTCACTGCGGCCATCCCCAGTTGGGCGGGGGTAAAAACTGTGTCCACCAATGGGTCTCGCTTGCTATTATACTGGGGCAAGCGAGAAAGAGCATCCGCCAAAAAGTTCATTTTGCCCGGTAGATGCTTAAGAGAGAAGTTGAAACGAGAGAAAAACTCCGCCCACCGCATCTGTTTCGCTGAGAGCGAGCGGGGCTGCTTAAGCGCCTGAAGATTTTTATGATCTGTCCAAACTACAAAGGGGACGGCGGACCCTTCCAACCAATGTCTCCAAGTGGCCAAGGCCAATTTTACCGCAGCCGCCTCCTTTTCCCAAATTGCCCAGTTTCTTTCTGTCCCGGAAAATTTTTTAGACAAATAGGCCAACGGGTGCAATTTCCCATCCTCCCCCTCTTGGAGGATCACGGCCCCCATTGCCACATCCGAAGAATCTACTTGCACGGTGAATTGCTTAGCGGGGTTGGCATGGGCCAGCACCGGCTCAGAGGTGAACAACAGTTTCAGATTCTCAAAAGCTTCCTGACACTGGGGAGTCCACTGGAGTGGAGCGCCCGGGCGGCTCGCTGCCTTCCCTCCTTGTTTTGTTTTTAACAAGTCAGTGAGAGGCAGCGCCACTTTGGCGAAACTGGGGATGAACATTCTGTAAAAGTTTGCAAATCCTAAGAAACTTTGCAGCTGTCTCCGTGTGCCCAGGACAGCAGGTTCCCAGGACAGCAGATCCCGCACCTTGCCTGGGTCCATCTCAATCCCTGCTTGGGAGACCCGGAAACCCAGAAATTCCACCGCATCCCGGTGAAACTCACACTTTGAAAGTTTAGCAAACAACTGATGCTTCCGCAGGCGGCGGAGCACCTCGCGGACCAATTCAGTGTGCTTGCCCACATCCTCAGAATACACCAAAATATCATCAATGTACACCAACACCCCCTGATACAATAAATCATGCATAATTTCATTAATCATGTTCATGAACACGCCCGGAGCGCCGGCGAGGCCGAACGGCATGACAGTGTACTCAAATTGGCCCAAGGGGGTGTTAAAAGCAGTCAAATATTCATGCCCCTTTTTTATCCGGACCTGGTAATAGGCTTCCCTCAAGTCCAATTTCGTAAAAATCCGTGCCTTCCCCAAGTGCCCCAGCAAGTCTTTTATCAAAGGCAACGGGTAGGCATTGCAAGTTGAAACAGCATTCAGCCCTCGGTAGTCCGTGCAGAGGCGCAGGGACCCGTCTTTCTTTTTCACGAAAAGAACCGGGGCCGCCAGGGGAGAAGTAGCGGGCCTGATGAACCCCCGGGCTAGGTTTTTGTCCAAAAACTCCCTGAGCTCAGCCATCTCCCTCGGGCTCATAAAGTAAAGTTTGGCTTTAGGGAGGGGCTCCCCCTTCTTTAACTCGATGGCACAGTCAGTTTTACGGTGGGGAGGAAGCTGGTTACATTCGGCTTCAGCAAACACATCTGCAAAGTCTCGATACTCCGGTGGGAGAGCCGACTCCCCTGTGGATCCCACCGCGGCCACGGCCCGCTCGTTTCGGGGGGGCTGGGGCCGGACATGTTGCTTACAACCGGGAGAGGAAAATTTCACTGTTCCTTTTTTCCATTTCACCGTAGGATCATGCTCCCTCAACCAATCCAGCCCCAGTACACACGGGAATGCTGAGTGGGGCGCTACCAGGGGTTGAATCTGCTCCCAATGTTTCTCTACCTCCAAGTCCATCGGGCGCGTCTTTGCGGTAGCTTCCCCCCCGGGAGCGCATTTCCCATCCAGCTGGGTGATAGGCAGGGGCTCGCCCAAAGGCACTCTGCCCACCCCCAGAGTCTCAGCTAGTGCTGGGCTTACTAGAGTCTGGGTACACCCTGAGTCCACAATACAGCGAACCCCCACTGTCTTCCCGGACTTGGGATTGGAGAGGGTTGCGGGCAAGAGTATCAGGGAGGGATCACTCATCACACGTTTGCCCCTGTCGGAGGCCTGCTGGCGGGGCGCCCTTACAGCAGACCGTCTTCATTTCCCGACTGCTCCTCCGCTTGATCTTCGCCATCCTGGCCACTGCCCTCCTCCGAATCCTCCACGACTGCCGCGGTACCGGCCGGTACCAGCAGGGACTTGGCACTTTTCTTCGGGACCGTTTTCTTGGCAGGTGAAGCTTTCGGAGGGGTACTACCCGTTGCTTTGGTCCCGGTCGCTGTCTTCGAGGGGCATTGCGCGGGGAAGTGGCCAGCCTGACCACAACCCAAGCACAACCCCTTCTCCATGCACCGGGAGCGCTCGGTCGGCTCCAGCTTCGCCTTCGGCTTGGCCTTCATGGGCGTAGAGGTTTTTGCCCCTGCCTTCCCTGCAATTCCTTGGAACTCCGCGGCCCTTTCCAGGCGACTCTCCATCTCCCCAGCTAGCTGGACCCATCCGGCCACAGTGAGGGGGTCATCCAGAAGGAGGCACTTGCTGGACAAGTCCCCAGAGAGACCCCCCACGAACGCGTGCACACGTTGGGGCTCAGTCCAGTCCGGCTCCGCCGAGGAAAGCTCTTTGAATTCCCTGGCATATTCGGCCACCGTCAGTTTCCCTTGCTTCAGGGCCTTGAGTTTCTTCTCCGCCGTCTCCTTTTCGAACGGTTCCACGTACATCTGGCGCATGGTTCTCAGGAAATGGTTGTAATTGCGGATGGCTCTTGGGTTGTAACGGTACAAGTCCATGAACCATTTTGCAGCCTTCCCCTCCAGGGCCTCTCCCACGAAGCGCACGCACTCAGCATCATCATGGAAGGTGAACCTCATGTCCATCATGTAGGCTTGGAGGTGCACCAGGAACGAAGGAAAAGTCGCGGGGTCCCCCGAGAATTTAGCTTTGAATTTGTAGGTGCTCCGCATTTCCACTCCCCGGAGGTGAGGAGGCAGTCGTCCCTGGCCCCAATCCACCGGGGCCCTCGCTCCACGGCCGACGCCTCGACCGACTCCTGCCGCCGCCCTCGCCTCCGCGGCGGCCCGCGCCGCCTCCGCGGCTCACGCTGCTGCTGCCGCCGCCTCTCGCGCCGCTGCTGCTGCCGCTGCCTCCGCTCCCGCAACGTCCGCTGCTGCCGCCGCCGCTCCGTCCGCTGCTCCAGCGCCTTCGGCCGCCCCGGCTCCTTCAGCCGCACCCGCACCACCTGCGCCCTCGAGACCGCCGTCTTCTTCCTCCCTCTGCGCTCTCGCCAAGGCTGCGGCCTCGGCCTCCGCTGCCGCCTGCATTGCTGCGTCCTCGCGTTCTCGCAGGGTGGGCAGTCCTCCTGATCTCCGACCACTGGGTTCGTGGGCACCACCGTGCACGTCCCGCAGCAGGCGTCGCATCTCGCGTTGCTCCTCTGGATCCAGCCGACCCGAGAGGTCCTGCAGCCAATTGGTCACCTTGTCCAGCTTGTGCTGCAGGTCACGCGTCTCACCGGCGGGCTCCAGCCCGTAGCTAGGCATTCCTAGCTGATCCGGCCACTGCTCATCCCCCGTCAGGCGGTCATACTTCGACAAACGCCTGCGCTCAGTGATGTGCCTTTCCAAGAATTCGGCTCTGAGCATGCCCGAGCTGTGCAGACCCACACCGGCTCCGTCGCTCTGGGAGAGGTCCCAGTCCAGGCCCTCTCCCTGTTCCGTATAGGTGTTTCCTTCGTCCTGCATGTTGGCAGGCGAAAGGAGTTTTGAGATTTGACTTAATGTCAAACGTACAGAAAACTCACAACAGGCTTCTTAAAGAAAGAAAGCTTTGTTGAAAAGTACTATACGCTAGGGACTGAAAAGTCAAATCTGACCAGAGTTCAGATTTGCCTCTGCTTATCAATACAATTCTCCCGCCCAAAACTTGACAGTTCCCAAGGGAGGGGGGGACAAGAGAAAAGACATATGTGTAAGAAAAACAGGAATTCATTCTCACAACCTTGAGGAGGTGACAACAATCCCGAGAGCCCACAACATGTGATAATGTTAACATAACAAAACTATTCACTTTTATGGCTAGCAAGGTTACAGGACCTGGATCAAACAGGCGCCAAGCAATATAAAACAATATAACTGACATGGAGGAACTCAAGCTAATTTATGACAGAGGAAGAGAGGAAGGAGAGACTCAAACTAATTTATGACAGAGATTCTACAATCCTGACAAGTAGAGGTGACAAATAGATTTAAGGAATTAGATCTGATAGACAGAGTGCCTGAAGAACTATGGACGGAGGTTCGCAACATTGTATAAGAGGTAGCAACTAAAACCATCCCAAAGAAAAAGAAATGCAAGAAATCAAAATGGCTGTCTGAGGAAACTTTACAAATAGCTAAGGTGAGAAGGGAAGTGAAAGGCAAGGGAGAAAGAGAAAGATACACCCAATTGAATGCAGAATTCCAGAGAAAAGCTGGAAGAGATAAGAATGCCTTCTTAAATGAACAGTGCAAACAAATAGAAGAAAACAATAGAATGGGGAGGACCAGAGATTTTTTCAAGAAAATTGGAGATATGAAGAGAACGTTTCATGCAAAGTTGGGTATGATAAGGGACCAAAATGGTAGGGACCTCACAGAAGCAGAAGAGATTAAACAAAGGTGGCAAAATTATACAGAACAACTATACAAGAGCGAGCTTAACGGCCGGAAGCGTGGGCGTGGCCCAATGCCCTGCCGGTCCCCAGCCTAATAAAGGTTGGGGACCACTGCTACACTCAATATGCCAGCAAATTTGGAAAACTCAACAGTGGCCTCAGGATTGGAAAAGGTCAATTTACATTCCAATCCCAAAGAAGGGCAATGCCAAAGAATGTTCAAACTACCACACCATTGCACTAATTTCTCATGCTAGCAAAGTTATGCTCAAAATCCTACAAGCTAGGCTCCAGCAATATGTGGACGGAGAGCTTCCAGAAGTACAGGCAGGATTTCGAAGAGGCAGAGGAACTAGAGATCAAATTGCCAACATACGCTGGATCATGGAGAAAGCTAGGGAGTACCAGAAGAACGTCTACTTCTGCTTCATTGACTATGTTAAAGCCTTTGATTGTGTGGAGCACAACAAATTGTGGCAAGTTCTTAAAGAGATGGGAATACCAGAGCATCTTATTTGTCTCTTGAGAAATTTATATGCAGGTCAAGAAGCAACAGTGAGAATTGAACATGGAATCACTGACTGGTTCAAAATTGAGAAAGGAGTTCGGCAAGGCTGTGTACTGCCGCCTTGCCTATTTAACTTGTATGCAGAGCACATCATGAGAAATGCGGGATTAGAGGAGTCACAAATTGGGATCAAGATTGCAGGGAGAAATATCAACAACCTCAGATATGCAGATGATACCACTCTAATGGCAGAAAGTAAAGAGGAACTAAAGAGCCTATTGATGCGGGTGAAGGAGGAGAGTGCAAATGTTGGCTTGAAACTCAACATCAAGAAAACAAAGATCATGGCATCCGGCCCTCTCAATTCCTGGCAAATAGATGGGGAAGAAATGGAGATAGTGACAGATTTTATTTTCCTGGGCTCCAAGATCACTGCAGATGGGGACTGCAGCAAAGAAATTAAAAGACCCTTGCTCCTGGGGAGGAAAGCTATGGCAAATCTAGACAGCATCCTAAAAAGCAGAGACATCACCCTGCCAACAAAAGTGCGTTTAGTCAAGGCTATGGTATTCCCAGTTGCAATGTATGGCTGTGAAAGTTGGACCATAAGGAAGGACGAGCGTCAAAGAATTGAGGCTTTTGAACTCTGGTGCTGGAGAAGACTCTTGCGAGTCCCTTGGACTGCAAGGCGAACAAACCGGTCAGTCCTAGAGGAGATCAACCCTGACTGCTCTTTAGAAGGCCAGATCCTGAAGATGAAACTCAAATACTTTGGCCACCTCATGAGAAGGAAGGACTCCCTCGAGAAGAGCCTAATGCTGGGAGCGATCGAGGGCAAAAGAAGAAGGGGACGATAGAGAATGAGGTGGCTGGATGGAGTCACTGAAGCAGTAGGTGCAAACTTAAATGGACTCCGGGGAATGGTAGAGGACAGGAAGGCCTGGAGGATCATTGTCCATGGGGTCGCGATGGGTCGGACACGACTTCGCACATAACAACATAACAACAGAATGCTTTATTCACACATGGAAATCCACAAGATAATCCAATTCCCCCTGCTTTTGCTTTCTCCCTTCCCTCTTATTGTCTCAGCCTCTCACTTTCCTTACTGTCTCTTTTATTACTCTCCCCCCCCCCAATGCCTGTCACTTTCTCTTTCTGGCCCCAACCCATGACTCTTTCTTTTCCTGCCTTTCCACCTCATCACACTGTGTCTTTCTGCCCCAACCCCATTACTGTCTCTCTCTCTCTCTTTTTTTTTTTTGGCTCTCCATCACTTTCCTGGTGTTCTACCTGCTTATTCCCCTCCCCCTTGCCAAAGCAGCAGTGGCAGCACTGGCTCTCCAGGAATCACAATGGGTCTCCCAACTTTAGAGATCATTTCCCCTTAGAGTTGCCAACTTGGAAAATTCCTGGTGATCTGGGCTTGGTCCTTGGAGTGGTGAGGGTTGGGGAGAAAAATGGCCTCAGTATGGTAAACTGTCATATATTCCAACCTCCCAAACAGTCATTTTCTCCAGGGAACCTGATCTATGCCATTTGGAGATTAGTTATAATTCTAGGTGATCTCCAGCCGTCAACTGGATGTTGGGAATAGTTCTCTCAGAGGAAATGGCTGCTTTGGAGGGAGAGGTCTTATCCCTTTCTGAGTTCCCTCTCCTCCTGAAACCCCACCCTCCCCAGGGTCCATCCCTCAAATCTCCAGGAATTTTCCAACCTGCAGTTGTCAAAATTATCTCCTTCCCATCAGCCAACTTCCCTTTATCTGCCTCTCTTCAGCTTCCCATCTCCTCACCCTCAGCAGCCTCTGCCTAGGAAAACTACAGTCTTTCTCCACAATGGAAACCAAAACAGTTTCTCCTCTGCTTCTTTTTATCCACACAATAACCCTCCAAATTCAGTTAGGCTGAAAGTAAATAAGGTAAAGGTAAAGGTATTGCCTGTGCAAGCACCGAGTCATGTCTGACCCTTGGGGTGACGCCCTCCGGCGTTTTCATGGCAGACTCAATGCAGGGTGGCCTTGCCAGTGCCTTCCACAGTCATTACTGTTTTACCCCCCAGCAAGCTGGGTACTCATTTTAGCGACCTCGGAAGGATGGAGGCCAAGTCAACCTTGAGCCGGCTGCTGGGATTGAACTCCCAGCCTCATGGGCAGAGCTTCAGACTACATATCTGCTGCCTTACCATTCTGCACCACAAGAGGCTCTTTGCAAGTAAATAGCTTGTCCAAAATCAACCTATGAGCTTTCACAGCGAGGAAGCTTTGCTATAATTTGTTGTACATCCCCTTCACAGCTCCCGTCACCAAATTTAACTATACTAATGTTTGTGGACTTTGTTATTAGAATATAAAATCTCCCAGTTCCGGAGTGCTGACTAATGCTGTATTGTCTGGGTCGTTACTTCTTGAGAAGAGTACTAAACAGCATTACCCTCTCCTTTTATTTTTTATCTATGTTTGTTTTGTGCCATTAGACAAAATAAGATTCATGGCTTTGCCCATAATTATTTGTAATTTAAAATTATACTTTATACAAATGAAATTTTATTATTTTGGAACATCAGTATCTCATCCCTACAGTAATAAATATGATTAATTACTTGTCTGGAATTCAATTAACTGGGAAACAATGTATCATGAAGCATATTTGCCAATGGACATTTTCTGTGGTGCCCAGATTACTTACCTTGGAATGCTGATTTCTAAATCTATTACATATATGGATATGCTAAATGTTAATAAACTAATTGCTGATATAGAGGGATGGGCAACTTTAAACTTGTCTTTATGGGGCAAAATAAACACACCCAAAATGAATATTATACCTATGATTATTTATATTTTACATGCAAGTCTTTCTATATACCTTGCAGATACATTAATAAAATTATTACTTTTTTCACATTTATGCAGCAATCCTTGCCACCTCAGATTTCTTTAAAGAGCATACAATGCCCATTCAATGAAGGAGGATTTGGTTTCTCTGATTTTAGTTTATATAAGAGCATAAGAAGAACCCTGGTAGATCATAGAATCATAGAATCATAGAGTTGGAAGGGGCCATTCAGGCCATCTAATCCAACCCCCTGCTCAATGCAGGATCAGCCCTAAGCATCCTAAAGCATCCAAGAAAAGTGTGTATCCAACCTTTGCTTGAAGACTGCCAGTGAGGGGGAGCTCACCACCTCCTTAGGCAGCCTATTCCACTGCTGAACTACTCTGACTGTGAAATTTTTTTTCCTGATATCTAGCCTATATCGTTGTACTTGTAGTTTAAACCCATTACTGCGTGTCCTCTCCTCTGCAGCCAACGGAAACAGCATCCTGCCCTCCTCCAAGTGACAACCTTTCAAATACTTAAAGAGGGCTATCATGTCCCCTCTCAACCTCCTTTTCTCCAGGCTGAACATTCCCAAGTCCCTCAACCTATCTTCATAGGGCTTGGTCCCTTGGCCCCAGATCATCTTCGTTGTTCTCCTCTGTACCCTTTCAATTTTATCTATGTCCTTCTTGAACTGAGGCCTCCAGAACTGCACAGAGTACTCCAGGTGTGCTGTATACAATGGGACTATGACATCTTGTGATTTTGATGTAATGCCCCTGTTGATACAGCCCAAAATGGCATTCGCCTTTTTTACCGCTGCATCACACTGCCTGTTCATGTTTAGTTTACAATCCACAAGTACCCCAAGGTCGTGTTCACACACAGTGTTACCTAGAAACGTATCCCCCATCCAGAAGGTATGCTTTTCATTTTTCTGACCCAGATGCAGAACTTTACACTTATCTTTATTAAACTGCATCTTGTTCTCATTTGCCCATTTTTAAATTGTGTTCAAATCCAGATTGCAGTCCTTCAATTTATCCATCAGAACATCATCGGGAGCCTTATCAAAAGCTTTTCTAAAATCCAAGTAAACGACATCAACCGAATTTCCATGATCCTGCAAACCTGTTACTTGGTCAAAAAACGAAACCAGGTTGGTCTGACAGGACTTGTTGGAGAAAAATCCATGCTGACTTCCTTGGATCACCAAATTGTCCTCTAGATATTTGCAGATCGCTCCCTTTTAATATCTGCTCCATTATCTTCCCCACAACAGAGGTCAGTCTCACTGGTCTGTAGTTTCCCGGGTCATCCTTCTTCACTTTTTTGAAGATCGGAATAACATTTGCTCTCTTCCAGTCCTCCGGGACATCTCCAGTCCTTAAAGAGGTCCTGAAGATGATGGACAAGTGTTCTGCAAGTTCTCCGGAAAGTAGATTATGCTAGGTTTCTAGATCATGCTAGAGGTTCATCTAGTTCAGTATCCTGTCTTACACAGTGGCTCCTTTGAATGGCCAACAACAAATACTAGAGACCGAGACTCCCCCCAATGTTGCATCCTGGCTCTGGGATTCAGTTCTTCTGAATTTGGTGATTCCTTTCAGTCTCCATGGCTAGTAGTCTCTGATAGAATTATCCTTCATGAATCTATCTAATTCCCTTCTGAAGTTTTTATTCCTGTATCTATCGCTACAGTCTCAGGCAGTGAATTCCACATTTTAAGCATCCTATGTGTAAAGTAGTCCATTCTGAACACACTACCCATCAATTTCATTGGATGCCTTTGAGTTCTAGTATTATGGAAGAGAGAGAGAAAAGTCTATTTGTACTGTCTCTACCCCATGCATAATTTTTAAAAAGTAGTGATACCCAGGCTGTCACAGCTATGTGGAACAGTTACCTTCTCTGGAGCTCTTTGAATCATCTCCCCTCCCACCTCTCTCTCACAAATACACAAATACACAGACAGAGACCCCTTCTCTTGACACTTTCTCCCGCCCTCTTACTTTCCCGACTGATTCTCTGGTCGCTTTCCCCCAGACACACATAAACACACACAAAGACTCCTCCCCTTGCCTACTTACCTGTTCTCCCAGGAGGGTCCTAACCTCCTCTGGTCTAGAGGGCAGTGCCTGGATTGTGGTCTGTGGCCTAGCCTCCAGAGGCCTGGAGAGCAGCCGCCTAGCCCGTGGGAGCCAGGCAGCTTCTGCCCTGTATCCCAAAGACCTCTGGAGTAGCGCTGCAGCTTTGGCCAGCTACGTGGCCTCCACCTTGACCCCCAGAGGCCTCTGGGACAGCTCTGCAGCTTTGACCAATCATACGGCCTCCACTCTGGCCTTCAGAGATCACTACCTCCACCAGCCACCTCCCTCTCTCCTTCATGGCTGGCAACCTGGTCTCTGCCTCCACTGGCTACCTCCCTTCCTCCTTTCCTATGTCTTCTGGCGTACTCCTGGGATGGGACTACATACCTCACATCTGTACTTATTTCTGTCCCAGAATAAGTCCCCTGTACTTATTTCTGTCCCAGGGCCGCACCAGAAGATGTATTCTACATCAAAAACCTCTGTATGTCCCTCCTCCCTTTAGCATTATCTTTTCTAAACTGAAAAGTCCCAGTCTCTTCAGCCTTTCCTCATAAGGAAGGTGCTCCAACCTCCTAGTCTTCTTGAATGCCATCCTCTCTACTTTTGCCAGTTTCCTTGATTTCTTGGCTGTTGATGTTGGCCCTTCTGAAGCCTGAGGCCTACTGCTGGCAACTGCAGTCCCTGTTAGAATCATAGAATCATAGAGTTGGAAGGGGCCATACAGGCCATCTAGTCCAACCCCCTTCTCAACGCAGGATTAGCCCTAAGCATCCTAAAGCATCCAAGAAAAGTGTGTATCCAACCTTTGCTTGAAGACTGCCAGTGACGGGGAGCTCACCACCTCCTTAGGCAACCTATTCCACTGCTGAACTACTCTGACTGTGAAAATTTTTTTCCTGATATCTAGCCTATATCGTTGTACTTGAAGTTTAAACCCATTACTGCGTGTCCTCTCCTCTGCAGCCAACAGAAACAGCATCCTGCCCTCCTCCAAGTGACAACCTTTTAAATACTTAAAGAGGGCTATCATGTCCCCTCTCAACCTCCTTTTCTCCAGGCTGAACATTCCCAAATCCCTCAACCTATCTTCATAGGGCTTGGTCCCTTGGCCCCAGATCATCTTCGTCGCTCTCCTCTGTACCCTTTCAATTCTATCTACGTCCTTCTTGAAGTGAGGCCTCCAGAACTGCACACAGTACTCCAGGTACTGTTGTTGTCCATAAGGCCACGTCATTGCCTAATAAAAGTAGATCACCTAGTTCCCCCCAAAGTCTCACTGTCTACTTTCCTGTAAAGCTAACTCCACTTGAAATTCTGGGCCATTTATGCCTTTGAGTTCAAAGGAACTTCCTGGCAAATACTGTTTTTTATTTACCAGATGAAGCTTGAGAGAAGTCACTTCATTTCCCATGTATCTCCAGCTATTTACTTGTTCACTATTTACAGTTTCAGGCTGTAAATATTGTTTATTTAGATCTTACTTAACTTTCCAGACTCACCAGACCAATGCTGGTCTGTCTGTCTGCACCTCAAAATACAAATAATTGCTGGTAAGGGCAGTGCTAAGCCCATAGCCCAGGAGGGATACACCCGCACCACTCCCCCCCCAACCACATTCTGTAAGCTTCTACCATAATCTCAATCACTGCTCACCTCTAGATTATAATGATCAGCTCTGCAGGCAAAAATGGCTGCTTTGGAGGCTGGACTCTTGGGCATTGTACGATTTTGAATCCTCCAGGAATATTTCCAACCCCAATGTACCAACCTCCAGGTGGGGCCTGGAGAGATCCTGGGATTACAGCTCATCTGCAGAGTATAAATATCAACTTCTCAGACAGAAAGGACTTCTATAGTTTGGACAGGTTTATTGTGGAGAAGAAGCATGTAAGGCTTCCCATACTGGTTGTTGTTGAGATGAAACACTTGAGGCCTCCTGCACAAGATTGTTGTGCAGATGAGACAATATCCTCTGCAACAGCATCCAGTTTCATCTGAACATCCCTGTGCAGTAGGCCTACAAACCTCAGGGGCTTTCCGCACTCCTTCAAAATCGCACAATGGTTGCCAATTGAAAACGCTACTGATTTGCCATTATGCACAACGTCGTTAACAATCTGCCACACACCTGAAAACGATCCGCAAAAAGCGCTTCGTTGTTGCGCTTTCAGGGAAATCCCCAAAAGTGGATTCACCCTCCGGAAAGCGCTACACTCCTGCAACCAATCTGCAACACTAGCGGGAAAGTTCTGTGCGTTACCATTGTTGTGGTTTCTACAAAGTCCCTCCCCCTGGCTCTCTCCTCTGATCTTCCGGTGAAGCGATCGCCATTTTTTTTTCTTCGAGTGAGCGGGGATCAACACACCGGCGAGCCTCCGTTTAGAGGCTTCCCCGGCTTCAGTCCCTCCCCAGAGCTGTTTAGTCACTAAGCACAAACAACAGAGAAGCCCATTTGCTGATGTATTTTCCCTTTATTTTTCACACTGTTTTCGGCCGAAAATCGAGCCCGTGAGGGGGGGGGGGTTTCACTCGGGAGGAGCGTGGCAACGATGAAACGGCAGCTCAAACACACCTGCAAGCTGGATGGGTCTCTCCGTTGCAACGAATCAACACAGATTCGTTGCAACGGGTGTGTTTTTTTTTTTTTAACTTTCTTAAAGGGAAAGGGGCTGTTTGGGAGCATGCTAACGGCCGCCCATTGGCTGCTTGACAGCCAGAGGCGGGACGAGCTTGGCAATAGCGCTTCCTTTCTAGCGATTTTTGCCGAGACCGGAAGCCTGTGGGAAACGATACAAAACGCAACTGGATTCCACTACAAAGGTAGGTATGCATAATGACGAATTCCACTATTTTAAATGGCGATTTTTCGTTCAGCAAATAATTTGCTACAAGGATCCTGGTGCGGAAAGCCCCTCAGAGAGTAACAAAGAAGAAATACACATGGCTTGGCTGTTTCTTCCCTCCAGCAGCAAGGTCAGCCAGAGCAATATTTTAATTGAGAAGGGGCTTTTCTGTGGCTTCCCAATCAGCCAACTGTTTGGCAGAAGGGGAAAGCTTTCCCCCTCAAAACAAAGCACAAGTACCCCCACAGACTCCTCTGTGTTGCTACGGAAACGCCTCCTTCCCTTCAGTCAGGGGCTGATAGAGGCCCCTTCACAGCAGGCCTGAAGGGGGAGGGGGATTTAGCTACCTTCTCTCTCTCTCTCTCTCTCTCTCTCTCTCGCTCTCGCTCTCACACACACACACACAAACACACACAAACAAAAACACACAAACACTACCATACCAACTGTTAAATTTGGGCAGGTAGGGAAGACGCAGGAGCCCTGAGGCAGACAGCAGGTGGGGTATTCTAACTGTGTGCTGGAAATAATTCATTCTGATTTTTAAAGGAAAGAAATGAAAAAAAAATTTAAACCAAATACTATGATCTTACTATGATTTTATAAAATTAGAAACTGCCACCTCAAGTAGTTTCCTTTCTTTGCCTTTTTGAATTCACTCAGCTCACAGTGTAATCAAAGACCAAGAGGTGGATAGGAGTAATATATTTGAAAAATGTAAAGCATTTATTCATTCTGGATTGTCATTTAACATGGTTAAGAACCATAATCCGTATATCAGGTGAATAAAGCATGCATTGTTCACAGCCATACATCTCTCCTAAAAAGCATACAATAAAAAAAATATACAAAAAGTAATAAGGATTAATCATGCCCACTATAAAATAGTATGAATAATTGCCTGTTGCTTCAAAGTCCAGCATGTTTCCTTTTGCAATGGCAACAAATGCCACACTACATTGATATAAGACATATAACAAAAAAAGCCCTTGTATCACAATTTTGCACCATTTTACCAATAGCAACTCCCTGGAAGGAAGTTCCACACACCACACCATCTACAACCTTATTTAATCTTTTTTATATTAAGTTTGTCCTTTCAGAGGTTATGCCTTAAATGCAGTAACTTAGACAGCTTGAATAAGTTCTTTGTTTTTATCTAGGAACAGCATCCAAACTGTCTCTCAAAATTTTAATCATTACAGATCCTTCTGGAATCCCTGCCTAGTCCTGGATACCTCCTGTCCCTTCTCCTTGACAGGGAAATTCCTCTGGCTTGTTTGGTCCCCGCCCCCTGCATACACACCCATTCCCATCAGCATTCCATTCAGCCTTTCACACTGAATCAGTTCTCACTTGACCAGGGATCAAAGAGGGTGGAATCTTTTTCTGTACATCACAGTTATTACATAACCATGTCAAGGTAGCTTGTCAGATTTAACTTTCAGAAAGGCCTTTTAGGACAAAGACTGGAAAAGTTTCATTCTGCACCAATTACAGCATCAGGTATATTCAGCACCAAGTAGAGCTAACCTGGGGCAGCGCTTCTTTGGCTCCCATCCTTTAGCACCTCCCACACTTGCAATTTATTGATGACATTTTAATCACCTGGATCCATGGGAAAGAAATACTGGGAAATTGATAGGCCAGTGTGTTAATTCAGTGTAAGGACTCAAACTAGAGGTATCAATAGGAATAATAAATAGGATAGGTAGGAATTTGGGCAATATTCAGGTAAAGAGAAGGTCTCAGTCACAGTAGCAGATGCTAGAGCCAGTAAGGCGCTAGAGCCAGTGAGAATGAGTTTGGACTAGGACCTTGGTTTGTATCTCATGCCTGCCACAAGTGTGTTGGGCCTTTTCCTTCAGGGTAGTGGCTTTGACAAAAGTGGTAAAGGGGTACACATATCATAATGAGCTGAAACCACGCCCACCACCTTGCATACTAATTAACACATTTGCATAACCACCCCCCCTGATGTCACCGGAAGTGGCGTCATCATGCCCCGCCCTGTGCCCCATGCCCCGGAAGTGCTGCCATGTCACCACACCCCCTTGATGTCACCAGAAGTGCCGTCAACATGCCCCACCCATGCACCCCTGACCCGGATGTGCCGCCATTACACCACACACACCCCTGACGACACCGGAAGCGGCGTCATCGTGCCCTCTGGCCCCTGCCCCCTGCCCCCGAAGTGCTGCCATTATGCCACGTACACCCCCCTCCCTGGAAGTGATGGTGTCATGTCCCCACCTTCTTCCCCGGAAACAATTTCCACATACCATGCTCCCGCTGCAAACGCAGCCATTTTTTACACCTCTCGTGACAGCGTTGGAAGTGACGTGCAGCATAGACCAACCCTCCCTACTGCGTCACAACCAATGGGGATGACCAGGTACGGCCATGTGTTCCCTCTAGCAACATGCCCTGTCACCTCTGGCCAATAGCAAAGAGGCTGGGATAGCCCCCCCCCCAAAGAAGTGATTTTAGGAAAGAAGCCACTTGTGCTAGCAGACACTCACCACGGCTCTTGCTGAAAACATACACACCACGGCTCTTGCTGAAAACATAGAGACTCCTAGCAGGCCCCTGATGCTCACCATGGCAGCACCAAGGGTCAAGCCTGATTGGTGCCGGATATTTAACTGTCCACCTTCAGAAAGCCATCATGTTGCCGGCCATGCTGCAGATGAGACAGACTTGAACAAGGTGACTCCTAGCAGGCCCCTGATCCTCACCACCCCACCACCGGTGTTGAGGCCTGATGCAAAAAGGCAATATATAAGTGATAGGGAGGATGAAGAGCTTGTTCCTGCCAAGCTCCATTTTCCGTCACCAGTTGTTGACCATGAGACTCAGAGCTGTATGGATTTTGGCAAAGTAGCCGTAGACATGTTGTCTGGAAGTGAGGAAATGTGGCAGAAGCTGCTGGAAGATTATCCGGATACACAGGCATTGATTTTACCAGAGGATTCCTCAGCACAGGTAAATTGAAAAAATGGCTACTAAAGGTGGAGGTGGGTAGGAGGACGGAAGGGGGGAGGAGAAACCCAAAGGGACAGTATCAAACGTTTAAAGTAAATATTCTCTTTATTTTTCTAGGGCCCCCGCCATCAGCCAGCCAGAATTTCCTTCACCAAGTTCTACAGAACCAGCGTATGGCTTGGTTGACCACGAAACTCAGAGCCGTATGGATTTTGGCAAAGCAGCCGCAGACATGATGTCTGGAAGTGAGGAAATGTGGCAGAAGCTGCTGGAAGATTATCCGGATACTCAGGCTTTGATTTTACCAGAGGATTCCTCAGCACAGGTAAATTGAAAAATGGCCACTAAAGGCAGAGGTGGGCAGGAGAGAAACCCAGAGGGCTTCACATGGCGGCCTTGTGAGGGCCTCTGTTTATGGTATTTTAAAACACTGTATTGGAGAACATTTGCATCAGCTGTGTGAAGGCTATTCTTTAATGTTACCTGCCCAACGTGATCACGATTGTCTCACATGGCCACCTAAGTTTTTTGATCAGAAGGTTAAATTTATATGTGATGAGTTATGCTGTACACAAATTGCAGTTATCATAACATCCATAGGTTATGCACTAAAATGCCTGGCTTTCACTCAAGAAAATATGGATGAGATTTTCAACCTTTTAAGCACTATAGGTGACGCTGCGGACTCAAGCAAAGGCCTTGAAAGAATTTTGAAAAAAACTGATAAAAAATGTTACAGTTTGTTAAAGATTATATTAAGGATAAACACTACAAGAGTTTTGTAACTCGCCATGGAAAATAAAACTGTGTGACACTGTTGTAATGCAAGACATTACATCTTCTTTTACTGACTGTAAATAAATCTGTAAATAAAGAAACCATTTTGTTTAAAACACAGGCCTGTTTTTTCTTGCCTGGGCATGCCCCAGTGGAAGGAGGGGGGGGGAATTGGTGTGGGTTTTACCATAGCTTTTCAATTTGCAAGGGATGTTAGTACAATCCTATTAGCCCCAATTGGGGGTGGGGGCTCTTACGCACACAACAGAGTATTGGAGGGAGGTTGGGATACCCAAAATTATATAAGCCCCATTTACAGCAATAATAAAATTACCAAAATCCAAAAGCAGGCCATGTGGGACACATTGCTGGAGTGAGGGGGGGGGGTGAGTGAAGAGGGGGGTGGGGCCTGGGTGAGGGAGGAAGCAGAATGCAGTGAGGAGGAAGAGCATTTCCATGGAGCCTGCAAATCACCTGACGCCAACGGCGAATCATGGGACAGCTTTTACGCAAAGGAGATTAGAATGTTTTAAAGGGATTAGCGCATCTGTAGGCTTCCTCTTTCTCAGTTCCACAGAAAGGAGCCAGCATCACCATCTCCATAGCTTGGCTCTTTCTGGCCATTCAGGGTGAAATCAAGGTAGAGGCAACACTAGGTAAGTTTTTAAGGCATATTTTTCTTTAGTAATGGGTAAATTGAATTATGTAGGAGCAAAATGATTTTAAAAGTAACTGGGGTAAAAGCATAGATTTCAATGGGGAGGCCTTGCTTGTCTGAATCGGCAGAATAAAGTTTGAGTCCAGTGGCACCTTTAGACCAAAAAAGTTTTATTTTATTTCATGTGCACCCACATTTTTCTCTGTTTCTCATATTTAGTGTAGTGATAAACTAAATCAAAACCCCACAATGTTCGAAGGGAGTCCTTCCAAGCAATCAGGTATGTTTTTGTATATTTAGAATATTAATTTTGGGCCATGTGGTTCTACCCCAAAATTTATCCTTATTTTGCTGTTCCCCCATTTAGTACAAAACAGCTCGAAAGAATCTAAGACTGTATCCAAAGATGAGGTGCTAAGAAGGTTGCAGTCAGGTATATTTAAACTATTTGAAAGGCATGATATTTTCACAGATTTGGGAGATGGGGGGGGTGATGAAGCCATGTGATTATTTCATGGGAATTCATTTCTCTTGACCCCCTAGATGATGAGGATGATTTCATTCCTGAATCCTTTATTAAATATCGCAAGCGTTGTAAGACTCCACAGGATTCCTTTCAGAAAAAAGAGACAGGCTCCAAAAGCAAACCCCCATTTTTTCTCTCTCCCCACACAGTATAAATATCATCCAAACAAGTCTCAAATATTTCCACTCTGTATCAACCCCCCTGCTTGGTCTTACAACCTGAAAATACCAGTGCCCCTGCCCATTTGCTTCAGAACTGCAGCTCGAAAGAATGTAAGACTTTATCCAATTATGTTGTTCTAAGAAGGTTGCAGACAGGTATATTTAAATATTTGAATTGCATACTTTTGTGATAAAATGCAGGGAGGGGTATGCTAACAATACAATTTATAAGGCCATGTTTGAGGTCATAGGGCAGCTGCCCACTCACCAAAGAAAAAGCAAGCACTTGAAATTGAAAAAGCAACGGCAAAGAGTAATTCTCAAATGCCGGAAGAATGAAAAAATGGTTACGTCTTGACAAAACGGGTATGAATGGCAGAAATCCTGAGAGATCAGACAATTGCCCCCTCGGCTCTGAAGAACAGGCACCCACTACTTCTCAATTAGACGTTAACAACGCAGCCACCCCCGTATGTGATCCTCCTGAGGAATTTCCCTTAGAACTTCCCCCACAAGAAGTTCCCCAACCTCCTGATATGCCAAGAGTTTACCTAGAAGGGCTTGGACATTGGGAAAGGCAACTGCAGTGCTTGCCAATGGATCAATATTCAGAAGTTTTCAGATTTTTTAACATGGAGCAGTTAGGCCATCCAATGCTAGCACAGGAAGCTATCTGTCAATCTATACAGCAGCTTCTGAATGAGATGGGTGATAGAGTGCAGGATGGAGATTTAGTTCAACTACATCTTGATGGAGGGGGTCAAACTAATCCTCTGCGATCCGTGAGGAGGCCATTGGGTGGATTCCCAGCTGATGATTTTATTAACCAGATGGCAAACCTCATGCAGAGTAACGCTGAAATCCATCTTCATGGCTCCCTGCGCTTAGTTATGACTGTAATTAGAAACAGAGGTGGGAAAGGAAGGAGGGTTATAAGTACTGTCCTTTACAGTGAGGTTATCCTTAAGAAGAAGCGCCACTTATTAGATCCTGATAATGTAAATGGTAACTTGTGCTTTGGTATAAGTCTTTTGGGTGTTATGGAAGAAAAACTGGTCACCATTCCAGAATTAGCCCAAAGTGCCCGCCAGTTGTATAGAGATCTTAGTTTTTCTGATGAACAGAAAATATTACTGTCTGATGTGACCACATTTGAAAGTCATTTAAAGGTGAATATAGGTGTTGTGCTACATAGCAGAAAAGGCTGGGAAATTTTTAGATCAGGCCCCCCAGCATACCCTCAAACATACTTCCTCTTGCTACACGACAAGCACTATTTTGGGGTGAAAAATATAAAGGGTTTTTTTGGCCAAAGAAATTACTGTGCTGTATGTGGCAATGTTTATAGCCACTCACACAACTGTAAGTATGGACCCCCGCTTATGTATGGACCCCCGATGTAGTCAGTGGCTTCAGCAGCAGGAGGAGGTAATGTGCCCTTATTGTAAAGTATATTGCAAATCCAGCGTCTGCTTAGAAAGGCACATGGCTTTGTCAAACATATGTAAAACTAAAATCTATTGAAAATCTTGCTTAGCCTATGCCCCAAAGAAACATGTCTGCAGAGTTCGTTGTTGTAAACAATGTAAGGATGTTGTCGGAGATATAAACAGGCACTACTGATTCATGCCCCCTATCAAGCATTCTGAAATAACAGAGAAATACATATTTTATGATTTTGAATGTATGCAAGAAACCGGCATACACATACCAAATTATATTCATGCAATGGGTCTAGAGATGTGTTATACCTGGGAATTCAAAGGAACTGACTGGGAATTCAAAGAAACTTAATTTTGTTAAAAGGTTCATTACCAAACAATTCAGGGGTTACACTTTTCTAGCCCACAATGCAAAAGGTTATGACAATTACTTTATAATTAGACAACTTTTGGCAGAGAAGGTAGATGTGGACCTCATCACACAGGGTGGCAAACTGATGTGTGTAACTGTTAAGAAGCTGAGCATCAGGTTTCTGGATAGTTTAAACTTTTTGCCAATGAAACTGGCCAAAATGCCACAAGCTATGGGTTTTAAGGGCTGCAAGGGCTTCTTCCCCCATTTCTTTAACACGGTGGCCAATTCTAACTATGTGGGGCCATTACCTAGGATGGAGGATTATGGCGTTGATAACATGATGCCAGGTGAGAGAGCCACATTTATTTCCTGGTACAAGGGAAACCAAGGCTCTGTATTTAACCTCCAAAAAGAACTGGCCTATTACTGTCAGCAGGATGTTAAAATCCTGAGAAAGGCCTGTCTCCTGTACAGGGGAGAAATTATTGCCATGTCCTCAGTTGACCCTTTTAATTATATAACTCTTGCCGGTGTTTGCATGTCCATGTACAGACACATGTTTTTAAAGCCAAGCACAATTGCCCTGCTGTCACACGACCATTACCACAGACAAACAAAGAGATTTTCAATCCCCTCTAGACAGTGGCTACTGTATCTTGAGCATAAAGAAGGTTATGAGATACAGCATGCACTAAGAGGTGGCGAGTTTCAAATAGGCCCTTATTTTCTTGATGACTATGCTGTAGTTGGAGGGCAACCCACAGCTTATGAATTTGAATGCTGTTTTTTCAGTGGCTGTCCACAATGTTTGAGCCCCACTGTCAGAAATCCACTGACAGATTCATCCTTTGGTGACTTACACTATAGAACACAAAGGAAAGAAAGTTATTTGAAAAGCCAGGGGTTTGCAGTTAGGATCCTGTGGGAACATGAGTGGAGGGACATGGTGAAATTTGGCAACGAGCTTAGAGCTTTTCTGAGTGAGAATAAATTCCCAACACCTCTATGCCCCAGAGACGCTCTCTTTGGGGGCCGGACAAATGCTATTTGTCTATATTACAAACCTAAGGTGGGTGAAAAAATACACTACTATGATTTCACCAGCTTGTACCCATTTGTGAACAAGACAAAGAAATATCCAATTGGACATCCGCAAATTATTTATAAGGACTTTGCCCCATTATCTGAATACTTTGGCATTACCAAAGTTAAGATGCACCCACCTCGAGGTCTCTTTTTCCTTGTTTTACCCTTCAAAGTGGAGGACAAACTTCTATTCCCATTGTGTCGCACATGTGCTGAGACTAAGCAGAGGGTGAGATGTGGGCACTCTGCTGAGGAAAGGGCTCTAGAAGGGACATGGTGTACTGTAGAACTAATGAAAGCTATAGAGAAGAGGTACAGGATCATGTCAATGAGTGAGGTGTGGCACTTTGCAGAATCCTCTGTTTTCAGATTATATTAAGAACTGTTTTCAGATTATATTAAGCTTCACCTCCGCCAAAAACAGGAGGCTTCAGGTTATCCGAGCTGGTGTACAGATGATGAAAAAAAGGCAAAATACATTGCAGATTACTTAGAGAAAGAAGGTATTCAACTGCACGCTGATCACATAGCTGTGAACCCTGCAAAGCGGCAAATTGCAAAACTTTTTCTAAATTCATTGTGGGGAAAGTTTGGTCAGCGTTCAAACTTAGTAAACACCAGCATAGTGAGGGACACAACCCAGCTTTTAGAATATGCCTTTTCTCCAGCCTATGATATTTCTGGTTTTGATATTATTGATGATGCTACAGCAAGTGTCTCCTGGAGACATGCAAAAGATACATTTACTTTATCAGGTAATACAAATGTCCTGATTGCCTGTTTTACAACTGCTTATGCCTGCCTAGAACTTTATGATTTACTAGACAAGCTTCAAGATCGTTGCTTGTACCATGATACTGATTCTGTGATTTTTGTGAGTAGGGAGGGGGACTGGAATCCTCCTTTAGCTGATTATTTAGGCGATCTCACAAGTGAGATCCCGCCAGATGAGCATATCACAGAGTTCACGTCGGCTGGGCCCAAAACCTATGGATATACTCTGTCAGGGGGTAAGGCATGCATGAAAGCCAAAGGCATCACGCTCAATGTTTCAAATTCTGAGAAAATAAACTTTGAAACATGGAAGGATCTGGTCCTAGATTACAGCCCAGAGCAGCCTCCTAAAGAGATCCGAGTCCAGCAGCCCTCCATCATAAGAAACAAAAATCAATTTCTCATTGAGACAGGGCCACTTAAGAAAACCCTGAAAGTTGTTTATGATAAGTAGTTCCTTGTGGATGATTATAAAACCCTGCCATATGGTTTTTAGAATGGACGTGCGTTGGAAACATCCATTTTCTGCAGTGGTGCCTGGGCCTAGCAAGTGTGGCAAAAGTTTCTTTGTTAAAAACATTTTGGACAATGCCCAGCATGTACTTTCTGTAATGCCTGGAAATGTGATTTATTTTTATGGCGTTTGGCAAAATTTATTTGAAGAACTCCTTTGTAAAGTTTTTTTTTTTAAGTTTTCCCCGTTAAGTTTATTTTTTTATTATTTATTATTATATGAAGCATTTACAGAAAAATTAAGAAAAAAGCGACCAGCTGATATGGTTTGCCATCCTCTTTTAACATACATATTCAGTTCCCATCACATATTATTCCTAATCTAGAAGTTTTTACCATTTTTCTTAGCAAAGTTAATACATATGAGAATATGATCTATTATAAGAATATATTCTGTTATTATCTTAAATGATATATGGTCAGTCCCCTTCATAAATTGGCCCTGACCTAAGAGTTACTGCTGCCGTCTTGTTAATACCTATGAAGTATAGTTTGTCATCCTCTTTTAGCATACATATTGGCATACATATTCAGTTCCCATCACATATTGATCCTGATCTAGAAGTTATTACTATCTTTCTTAGCAGAGTAGTTGTTAATACATATGAGAGTATAATCTATTATAAGGATATATTCTATTATTGCCTTAGATGATATAAAGTCAGTTCCCTTCATATATTGGTCCTGTCCTAAAAGTTACTGCTGCTGTCTTTCCCACAGGAAGCCAGGAAAATACTCCATTGTTCAACTCATCCTTCAGGTGGTCGCAGCAAATGAAATTGTGTTTTTTCCATAGTAGTGTTTCTGATTGTCCTTCTGTCAGGGCCAAAGAAGTCTCTTACTTGATTCTTGCTTGCAGTCGCCTTTAAGTAGGCTCTGTATACTTTATCTATCTGGATCACTTCCTCTGGTCGCTCAGAAATATCTCCTAATAGCTTCCTGGGTGCTGTCGCTTTTGAATAGACTCTTTTTATTTTGCTGATCCAAATCACTTCCTGCTCTAAATAGACTTCCAGGTTTTCGGTGCTTTCCTTCCTTAAATCTGTTTTCCCAAGTTCTTCAAAGGTACTTTGAGTTTTTACATCCCTAGCTCTCTCCCCCTCCTGTTGATTAACTTCCAAACATTGAAGTTTCGTTTGATTTATTGTTGGCTGAGCTGCGTCATCAGCTGGTCTCTCCAGACCATGGGCTCCGTCCAAAAGCTCCCCCTTAATCCCACGGATTTCCTTTTCCAGCTTATTGACTGCTTTCATTATCTTTGAGTTTCCTTCGCATAACAAATGGAAAAGCTGTGCCTTAGTTAATTCTTCCATAGTTCTAGGCAGTCACAAACTATAAACAGAAAGTCTCGTGAGGTCTCGCGGGAGCACGAGCGATCCCAAATTATCAGTTTGTCGATCTCCGTATCAAGTCAGTTTCCCCCACTGAACTTTCACCAACAAATCTTCAAAGCTCTCTCTTTGTTTGGTTAGTGGGTATAATTAGCTGGGAGTCTCTCACTCGACGAAAGAGGGAATTCACTTGTAAATTGGTTGAGGAGGGGGGGGAAGAGCTTGTGGGAAAAGAAAAGGAAAAGCCAGAAAGCTTTCAATCCTTACTGTTGTAAACTTCAGCTCCTGTCAGTCTGGTAAAAGATGGTCTGGGAAGAATGTAGGGTCAGCTGGTTGTTTCAAGCTTAGAGAGTTGTTTGTGACAAGGGCGCCATCGTGACCTTGAGCACACGCCGCTGTTGATCTGGAGAGTTCGGTCTCCCTACCTCCCCACGGATCTGTAGGACCCTCAGGATGCCATTCCCGGTTCCTGGGGCGACCGGCGAGCAGATTTGCGTATCTGCTCAGGTCTGCCAGGTGCAGATGCTCCTGACCCTCGGCATGGCTTAAGAGCTGGATAGAAGTCCAGCAATTACAGCGCCATCGTCAGTCGACTCCATCCCCTTTGCAAAGTTTGTTGAAGGGTTGCCTGAAATACTTAACGATGATCAGTTGCTGCCTCCTAATAAAGTAAATATGATCATAGTAGATGATTTGATGAACTCTGCTTGTGAAAATCCTGAGATTGAAAGGGCCTTTACTAAATACATACATCACCGGAATCTCAGTATTCTATTTATTACTCAGAATATTTTTTCCGTGGAAAAAGCAATAGAACCATCAGCTTAAATACCAAATATCTGGTACTGTTAAAAAAATCCCAGGGACAAATTGCAGATTGCAACATTGGCTCATCAAATGTACCCTGGAAAGTCACAATTCTTTCTGGAAGCTTTTGAGAATGCCACACAAAAGCCTTATGGATATCTGATTGTGGATTTAAATATCTCTACACCAGATTCTTACAAGCTAAGAACTGGACTTTTCCCAACTGAGTGGCCTGTGGCATATGTCTTAAAAACAAAACAGACCTCCACTGCATACAAAAGGAAACCGCAAGTCCCTTAAACATCCTGTTTCCCTGAATCCTCCGAAGAGCAACATGTCCAGACGGATAAAGAGGAATTTGGCTCTCCTAAAAATACTTATCAAGGCTTCGCCGCAACAGAGGAAAGCAGATCTTTGCTCAGCTTCGGATGATCTGGTTGCAGCAATCTCTGAAATAGCTCTCAATACTTTAAAAGGTACCATCCCTCTATCACCGCGCCAAGTATGCGTACTGAGGAAGCGGCAGACGTTTATTAAAAATCTGAGTAACAGAAGAATATCTCTGAAAAAGAAGGCGCTGGTCAAACAATCTGGGGGGTTTATAGTGCCTCTGTTAAGCTTTGCCATTCCCCTCCTAACTAGCCTTCTAACAAACCAGTAATGGAATATGCAGAAAAAATGTACCTGGTTCCTAGCCACCAGTTGGAACACTTAAGGAACTCACCGCCCCTTAAAGAGGAAAACATCAGAACCACCACAATGCTATCCTTAAATACTGAAATGAAGGGGGCTCTCCAAAGGCAAGATTTATCAGAATATGACAAGGCCAAGCATTTTGAAGCACTGCTTCAAAAGTATTTGGCTCATGTGAAGCAGGGGGAAACTGAAAAATCTAAACTTAGCCTGTTTCTGCCTACACCAGAGGCTGCTTCTGCAGAAAGCCCTGCAAGTTCTGACGTGGTCTTCCAAGAAATCATAGACACCCTGCCTGCTAGATACAAAAGCCGTGCAAAGGTGCTGTTCAACAAAATGAAACAAAACAAAAATATTTCTTCTTGGGATGGCAGTGGAATGTTTGTATACAGAGGGGAAAACATAAAGGGTTCTCATTTGATGGATTTAGTGAAGGCGATTACTCAAACAAATGACCAGTCTAGCCATAACATACCAAAAGGCTGGGATGTTTTCATGAAAGCCATGGCTGAAATGAACCTCCCATCTTCTGTTGTGGGTAACCTGACTAATCGCCGTTCCTTGGAACATCTAAAGAACCCAAGTCCTGTTACAGGGACACCACCACTTTCTCGCAGAGCTTCTAAAAAGCATCAAGCTACAACACCGCCCAACTGGATAAGCTTGTAATTATATAAAATAATTTTTTTTTGAAATTGAACTGGTGTGTTTTTTTCTTTTAAAAAAAGACAGACAAAAGTCACTTTTAAACCCTCATGAGGGCACTTTATTGAAATTCAATATTATTGTGGTGTTGGTGAAACATGCTGCAAGAGACACATGCCTGGGGTTGTACAAAGAAGGTGGGGGCAAGCCTGGACATGCCTTTCTTGTTTTTTACAAACTGCTCCACCATTAGGTCATTCTGTGCTAGATCATCAGAGTAGAGTTCTTGAATTTGTTCAAAAGAAAGCCCCTTACTGCACAGCTGCAGAAAGAATATGCAGTGATATCCACAGACAACAGAGTCAGAGGCTTGCAGTTGTCAGGGCTGGAATATAGTCTCAATGGCATTTTGCCTCAAGAATCTCACAATAGTTTTTGGATATAAGGGGCTGTTTGGAGGGTGTCCATAAGAGTCAAAGAACTCGCCACATCCATCCTTTTCCAAGTATATGGCAAGCCAATGTTCTCCAGGGAGGTTGTGGGGGTGGGTGTTCACAACTAGACCGGCAGGTCTTCAATGCAGTCTTGTTTGGGGAGCCAATCGCTTGGAAACACTCCTGAGAAAGTCTTTTTGGTGTAGTGGTTTGTAGATAACACAGCTGTTAGCTGGAGGGTGTCCATGTTACTTATAGTCAAATAAAACATTTCGCCTATGATTTATCTCTATGACATTGTCGAAAACGCCATAGACCACCATATTGACAGTGTGAGGCAATGCTCAAGCAAAGCGCACTTCAGCTCACAGTTTTCCAGTTTTAATCAAGGAATAGTGTTCTGCACATTCCTGATCTGGGGAAAGGTCAAAAGCAAACAGTGTATAGCCACTTGCAAACTCCTCACGGTTCACTAACAAAGATCTGTCTTTCATGTGTTTGCCAGCTGCCTGAACCAGATGCATGTATTCCCTAACGCAGTTTCCAGCACCAAAGTCAGGTTGCAACGGCTTAGCAGGTATCAGTTCACCATCCATATAGAGCACCACAAAATTGATGTCTTAATGCTTAAAGTTAAATGGATTTTTATTGTGGGCCCCGCTGAAGGAATCATTATCCACCAGGCCAATCACTAACAACTTGGGCAATTGCCCCCAAAAGAGATTCACCTGGTTGATGACATGACTCCCAGCAGGGATGCTAAATACTTTCATGCCCACACAGTCCACAGGGTATTTTGCATTAGCTGTAAAGAGTGCCTCTGCATGGCCTAAACGGACACCAGGAGCTACTTGTACTTTCTTTACAAAAAGGGAAGCGGTCAAGATCTGTAATTTGCAAGCCCTGTTCAGATCATCCGTCATGAGGCAAAAGGCATCTTTGCTGCGTGTCAGTTTAATTTTCACATCCACTCCATTTAGCATAAGTTTTTCTTGAAAAAACAAGTCACTGTGAAGGCGGCCAAGCAGATCTACTTTTCTGCTTTCAGCTGTGAAGGCGGCTCTTTTAACAAACCCCTTATTATCTCTATCCAGGGCAGTTGATTCATGTTCTCCATGGCTGTCTTTGTAAAACAGGCCTGCGGAAAACTGAGTGGATAGGGTGTCTTCACTATAATTGAGGACAGCTTCTATAAAGGCCCTGTAAGGGTAGCAGTTGTTACTCTGGCTGAAGAGACGGTCCCCCAGTGTCACATCCAACTGGCTAAAGAGGCCGGCGATCGGGTAATTCACCAGATTTATCCTTGCACCTCTGTCAAGGTTTGTCCCATCCTCTTTGACAATTTTGCAGCATAGGTACAGCAGGGTGTTATTTAAATCCAAGTAATCTTCACCATTTCCAGCGATGAAAAACTCGAGTGGCGCTGTTTCTGACAATGCAGCTAGGGGTGGGACTTCAATATATAAGGCTGTTGATTTTCTCAATCAGATCAGAAATGCTTGAATAATAGCCACTGGAGAGTTTGAAAGTCCAGCGCTTCTCCTTATCGAGGATTGTAAAGGCGGCATCTTCATTCAGAACATACCAGCTGTGAGGATATTGTATCTCCACCAACCCTACATCCCAGGCTCCTGATAGGTCAATTGGCAGTGCTAGACGGATGGTAAAGGCAGAAGCAGTGTTCTGTGGGAAAACCGTGGCGCACGCATTGCTAGGAAGGGTGATGTAAAATCCGCTTTCAGCCATTTTCTTCTGGTGCAGGCTCACAAAGTTGAGAAGCAGGAACCCAGCTGTTAAATTTATCAGGCCACACTAACCACTTCACTGGCTGGTATTTTCTCTTGCCTCGTCCTTTTGATGCTAAGATTTTTTCAATTCGATACACTCTGCCTCCTTTAGTTTTAACTTTCTGTAACTCTTCAGGATAGAATGACCCTAGGACAGGATCTCCAGCATAATCTTTTAACCGGTACACAGTTCTGTGACCTCTTGGAATTACCTGTTCCACTATGAATATTTCCCCCGTGTAACTCTGCTCGTATCCCTTTGCAAAAAGTCCTTTGCTTTTAGACACTCGAACATGGTCCCCTTTTTAAAAGAAAGGCCTCTCTCCCTCCTTTTCATTTGTTCTCACATAGTCTCCGTAAACCGTTTTCCAGACTGTCTGTGCATTAGTTGAGTTTACATCCATAGGGCGGGCCCTGATAGTCCTGTGAAAACTGTGGTTGTAACTTTGTATGAGTAGCGACAGCACGTCAGTGTATCTGAACATATTGTTGGCAGTAAAATACCTCCACATTTTTGTTTTTAAGGTCCGATTGAAGCGCTCCACAGTGGCAGCTTTGACTTCATTATGGGTGAAAAAGTGGTGAACTCCATGCTGCTCTAGCACCCTGCTTACAGCCTGGTTTAAAAACTCTTTTCCCCTATCTGTTTGGAGCTTGGCAGGAATTCGATTCGATATATCCTTAAAGGCTTTGGCCATCTGCTCCCCTGTCTTGTCTTTTAAAGGAATGCCCCATGCAAACTTTGAGAGTATGTCAACCACTGTTAAAATGTACTTGTAGCCATCATTATATTTAGAAAACTGTTGCATGTCCACTAAATCAGCCTGCCATTGTGCATCCAGGCCAAAAACGATGGTCTTGTTTCTCTTAAAGCGGACCCTGGCCTGCTTATGCAGAGTGTAAGCATCTTGCTCTGAAAGCCAGGTAGTAACATTTTTTCGAGTAAGAGTTTTGCAATGCTTTTTGGCTTCCTGGAATAGTGGGCTCACGCCACCAAAACTCCCTACTTCTCCAGGTGTATAATATATATGCCTTAAGACTCCCTCTTTGTCATGCATCTCCATCACTGCCCCCTCTAAGCACCAGAATGACCACACAAGACTAAAAAACAAACACTTTTATTGTAACAAAACTATAGCTTCCTCTTCAGTTTCCCCTTTTTTGTCTTTTTTGTCTTTTTCTTTTTTTCCTTCTCACGTGGGGTCACACTGGTACAAAAACACGATGTGCAAGAGAGGTTCACATTAATAGGGTTACCGATGTGCAGATTGCCAAAAGCCTAGATAAAGTGCTCATCAAGCTGTCCAAACAGAATAATAAACAACTGGTAAGTATAATAGAACTCCTCAATGGACTCCCTAGTTTCATTATACAACCCACAAACAAAAACACTTTTTTTTAAAACCTGTTTACCTGGGCATTGAAAGCTTTGTCTTCCATTTCCATGGATTCATTAAAAGCCTCGTCATGTTCTGTGTCTTTTTGAGTGAATGCTTTGTTTTCCATTTCCATGGTTTCATTAAAAGCCTTGTCGTTTTCTGTGTCCTTTTGAGTTTCCTCATCTTCAGATTCCTCCACAGGATTCCGGTTTTGTTTTTTGACCAAGTAACAGGTTTGCTGGATCATGGAAATTCGGTTGATGTCGTTTACTTGGATTTTAGGAAAGCTTTTGCTAAGGCTCCTGATGATGTTCTGATGGATAAATTGAAGGACTGCAATCTGGATTTGAACACAATTTAAAAATGGGCAAATGAGAACAAGATGCAGTTTAATAAAGATAAGTGTAAAGTTCTGCATCTGGGTCAGAAAAATGAAAAGCATGCCTACTGGATGGGGGATACGCTTCTAGGTAACACTGTGTGTGAACGAGACCTTGGGGTACTTGTGGATTGTAAACTAAACATGAGCAGGCAGTGTGATGCAGCGGTAAAAAAGGCAAATGCCATTTTGGGCTGTATCAACAGAGGCATCACATCAAATCACAAGATGTCATAGTCCCATTGTATACGGCACTGGTCAGACCACACCTGGAGTACTGTGTGCAGTTCTGGAGGCCTCACTTCAAGAAAGATGTGGATAAAATTGAAAGGGTACAGAGGAGAGCGACGAGGATGATCTGGGCCAAGGGACCAAGCCCTATGAAGACAGGTTGAGGGACTTGGGAATGTTCAGCCTGGAGAAAAGGAGGTTGAGAGGGGACATGATAGCCCTCTTTAAGTATTTGAAAGGTTGTCACTTGGAGGAGGGCAGGATGCTGTTTCTGTTGGCTGCAGAGGAAAGGATGCGCAGTAATAGGTTTAAACTACAAGTACAACGATATAGGCTAGATATCAGGAAAAAATATTTCACAGTCAGAGTAGTTCATCAGTGGAATAGACTGCCTAAGGAGGTGGTGAGCTCCCCCTCACTGGCAGGCTTCAAGCAAGACACTTTTCTTAGATACTTAGGGGGTTGGACTAGATGGCCTGTATGGCCCCTTCCAACTCTATGATTCTGTGATTCTGTGATCCTATCGTTGTTAGCAAATCTCTGGGCTAAGCTAGGAGAGCCATGTTCTTTGGAGGCTTGTTCCATGCAAGAAATGAGCCTTATCTTAGGCTACCACTTGGTTAAAGATCTGGAGGGTGGAGCCTGTGGGTATTATTTATAATGTTCAGAGAGCCAGAGATGAAGGATCAAGACAATTAAGACAACTAGGAGTGCAATTTCTGTTACGAGTTTGCGCCGTTTTCTTGGACAGAGGTCTAACCACCAGCAGAGAAGTGATCACTCACCAACACAGCTAAGTTGTTGCAAATCATTTACAGTGATTTATTTACAGCCAGCATCCAGCAATACATTTAGCAGAGTTTCAGAATGTCCTGCTTAGCTCTCAGTGAAGAAGGCAGAAAAAAAACTCCCCCCACACAGTGCATACTCCATATATACAGTTTAACAGCCAATCACAACAGTGCTGACTCACTCAGGTAATTTGCCACAGGTGCAACACCTTATTACATCATCCCAATGCATTCCTATGGAGACTCAGGCTGACAACTAGAGACATGCCCTTACATGCCTGGACATGCCCCTGGAATCCATTGCATTGACATACGTTTATAGCAGTGACTGTATGATCAATACTTGACTGCCATATACTGACACACCTCCTCAGGCATGTATTGATCACTCCTGGATGTGTCACTTTCCCCTTTAGCCATTATGCGCAAGGCTTTGCACAGTTGGATAAATCTATCCACACTTAGCGCCTTCGTAAAGATATCTGCTACATTGTTTTCTGATTTGCAATGTTCCAACGTTACTAAGTTCTTCTTTACAGTTTCTCTTACATTCTGGTAACGAATGGTTATATGTTTACTGCGGGATTTTATTCCTTTGTCAACAGCCAGCTGGGTGGCTGCCGTACTGTCACAATACACCTTTATTGGCAATGGTGCATTAATGTCAAAATCTGTTAAGACTTGATTTAACCATTCAACCTGTAAGCACAATTCACTTAAAGCAGAGAACTCAGCCTCACATGTACTTGTGGCCACGTGTGATTGTTTCAATGCTTTCCAAATTATTAGAGCACCAGACACATAAATTGCGATCCCTGATGTGGATTTTCCATTGAGGTCACCCCAACTTGCATCACTAAACGCCCACACCCTTGGATTATTATCCACACTTAGAGATAGCTTAAGGTGTACCGTACCTTTAAGATATCTAAGTATGCGTTTTGCTGCTACCCAGTCTCTCATTGTTGGACAGGAACATCGCTGACACAACAAATGAGTGGCATAGTATATATCTGGCCTACACCAAGTAGCTATATATAGCAAAGAGCCCACGAGCGATTGGAAGGTTGTCACATCTTCCAACATCGCACCCTCTGGGTCTTTTAGATAGCTAGTGGTTATTGGAGAATTTACAGCCTTCGCTTCCAACATGTTAAACCTCTCCAGTAACTTTAGTATTTTCTTCCCTTGGAACATTTCATAGCCACCCTGGCCATCCTGGGATATGTCAACACCTAGGTAATGCTCCACATTGCCCAGATGCTTGACCTTAAACAGTTGTTCTGTTGTTTTCACAAACCAATCAACTTGTTGCTCTGTGTTGTACAGAAATGCTAAATCATCCACGAAACACAGCAAATAGCAATTAGACCCAAACAATTGTATTTTATACATGCATACGTCACCTATACATTGTTTGAAACCAACACTGAGTAGTGCCTCATCAAGACATTTTCTCCATAAAAATGCTGATTGATGAAGTCCATACAACGCCTTGTTTATTTTTAAGACCTTGTGTTTGTCTTCCCCTTCAAAACCAGGGATCTGGGTCATAAATATGTTTTCTGTTACCCTTGCATTCAAGTAAGCAGTAACAAAATCTGCATGATGTATTCTCATTCGATTTTGGCTTGCCTTTAGCAATGCCACTCTTAGCGTTTCTGCACGTAATGTGCTGGCAAATGTCTGGTCATAGTCTGAGTGTTTACATTGACTAAAACCACGAGCGACCAGACGGGCTTTTCTTAGGATTGTGCCGTCTGCTAACCGTTTGAGCTTGTAAATCCATCTGCAAGATATCACCTTTTTCCCTGCTGGCAAACACATAGAAGTAAACACTTCATTTTCCATTAAAGATTTGTACTCAGTCTCCATTGCCTGAACCCAGGCCTCTCTCTCAGACTTGTCCAGAGACATGACTGCTTCATAATTCTCCGGTTCAGCATAGACGTTATTGATATAACCGTACCTCTGAGGTGGTCTTCCTTTTGTGGTACGCTCTGACACCCTAGGAAGCACTCTTTCACCTCCTTCTGCTTGAGCAGAATCTTGTCTGTCAGCAGGAGACGAGGGAGTAGCCTCTTGCTTGATTTCCATTTGGCCTTCAGAGCCATCTGTTAGTGGGAGAGATACCTTACCAGGGAAATCATTTGCATGAATCCTTGGCCAGCCCTCACTCTCACAAAAACCAGCTGAGCGACTGAAGCTCAAGGAATTATTTTGGTTTAGAAACCGATAGCTTTTCATACTGTTTTGGTAACCCAGAAAGGTTAGCTTCTGAGCTCTGTCCTTCCCTTTTCTACGTTTTGTTAGTGGTACATTTACCCAGGCTTTAGTGTCAAACACCCGCAGATGGTCTAGGTCTGGGTTTTTGGAGTATAAAACCCTGTACGGTATATTTTGTATACTGCTCGTCCATAGACGGTTTACCACATAGCATGCATTTTTTAATGCTTCAGTCCAATACCCCATGTTTAACCCTGAGTCCTTTATCATTGATAACATTATGGTTTGTAGGACTGCCCCACGTCTCTCAGCCAGCCCGTTTTCTTGTGGGGTTGCCACATTAGCCACCCTATGCTCTATGCCTTTGGTCTTAAGCCACTTTGTGAACTCTAGTGACATAAATTCGCCTCCCATGTCTGTTTGGAACGCAGCCATTTCCAAACCCAGTTGCTTTTCAACCCTTTTAAGCCAATATTTGGTGGTCTGAAACACCTCGGATTTATGTTTCAATATATACAACCAGCTGAATCTACTATAGTCATCTGTGTAAACGACCGCGAAACGTTTTTTTGATAAACTAGGCTGATAAGGGCCGATAACATCACAATGCACCAATTCCAAGGCTCTTATAGTTATTCTAGAGCTCCTTTTGGCTACAGGGAAAGCTTTGGATTTGGTTTGTTTACAGATGTCACAATCCAAAAACGCATCACATTTTTGTACTTCATCCCTGCCTAACATAGCCAGTGTTTTGTTTATGACATAGAAACTGGCGTGGCCTAGGCGCCTATGAAGAAGGTGGATACATTTCTCATGGGGATTTTTGTTCAGGACCGCTTGTGCTTTAGCAGACCCATTTACGATCCTGTAAACATCATTATGCATCTCTCCTTGTACCAGAGTTTGATCACCCTTGCTTATGGTACACCTGTCCCCAAAGAACTGAACAGTGAAACCCTGCTTAGCCAATGAGGATACACTAAGAAGGTTATTTTCAAGCGAGGGTACATGCATAACGTGATCAAACACACACCCCAGGGCAGAAAATTCTACACTACCCTGGCAGCTGACTATAGAACTGCTGCCGTCCGCTAAGTTTACATGTTTGAGAGTGGAAGGCACTTCAGACTTCAAGAGCTTTTTGTCTGCACAGAAATGCTGGCTGGCGCCTGAATCAAGTAACCAAATCCCAGCAACACCACCACCCCCAGTTACCACCAAAGATGCTCCCTGCCTCTTCAAATAATCCTTACCCTTAGTTCTTTTGCTATTGTTCGGGCAATTCGCTTTTAAATGTTCCTTAGAGCCACAACCATAGCAACGTCGGACCTTGTAAACACATTGTTCCTGGCTCTGCCGTTGTTTTCTCCCAGAGCTAAACTCTGGAACGCTGTCGCAGCCGCTGATTCTTTGCTGCTCGCTCTTAACACCCCCGGCGCCAGGGGAAACCGTTCTTAACTCGTCCTGCCGTGCTTGTTCCTCGAGCAAACGACCCGTCACATAGACAAGAGTCAGCTTGTCTGCATCGAGACTTTCCAAGGAAGTGATAAGCACGCTGTAGTCATCACTTAACGAGGAGAGAAGAATGTAAACTTTATCTTCGTCTGGGAGCGTCTTGCCTTGTTTCTCTAGCTGCTGAAAACAGGCTGTCAATGTGTTGATGTGATTTCTCACCGACTCTCCCTTAGATAACCGGAGATGGTACATCCTCCTTGTTGTTGCTATCTTGGACCCTGCCGTTCTCCTCACATATACCGACTGCAAGCTGTCCCATGCTGCCTTCGCCGTCGTACAGCCAGTCACGAAGATCAGCTGGTCATCTGCAACACTTAGAACGATATTCGCCAGGGCTTTCCGGTCCTTGTTGACGTCTTCTGGTGTGGGGGCTGCTGGAGGAGCTGACACATACTCCCACAGAGCCTCTCGTGTGAGATAGTGCTCCATCCGGAGTGCCCACACACTATAGTTTGTTGAGGTGAGTTTATCCACCAGCTGAGCATTCACCGCGTATGCCATGCTGTCGTCTAGCCAAGACGCCTGGACTTCCTCTATGCTCACCTCCTCGGCCTTTTCCTGAGAACCGCTGCTGCTTGCCTGATCCGCTGTGCTATCCTCGGACTCACTGGACTTCCCTGCGTTCTGCACGTCCTCCAAGTCACTCTCGGTAGCCACAGAACTTCGTCCAACTCCAGGCAACTGAGTTCCCTTCCAGCCTCAGTGGTGGTGCCTCCGGTCGCCAGCGCAGTGTGCTGGGCCCATAACCCTGTTACGAGTTTGCGCCGTTTTCTTGGACAGAGGTCTAACCACCAGCAGAGAAGTGATCACTCACCAACACAGCTAAGTTGTTGCAAATCATTTACAGTGATTTATTTACAGCCAGCATCCAGCAATACATTTAGCAGAGTTTCAGAATGTCCTGCTTAGCTCTCAGTGAAGAAGGCAGAAAAAAAACTCCCCCCACACAGTGCATACTCCATATATACAGTTTAACAGCCAATCACAACAGTGCTGACTCACTCAGGTAATTTGCCACAGGTGCAACACCTTATTACATCATCCCAATGCATTCCTATGGAGACTCAGGCTGACAACTAGAGACATGCCCTTACATGCCTGGACATGCCCCTGGAATCCATTGCATTGACATACGTTTATAGCAGTGACTGTATGATCAATACTTGACTGCCATATACTGACAATTTCTTCCCCTAAAGACTTGCCTGAAAGAACCTGTGACAATTGGCTCACTGCAGGCCATTCTGCATGGCAGCAGCTGCAGTGCTGTGGAGCATAAAGCTCCCTATGTGGGACATATTTCAGCAGGACCCCTGGTGCTCCACTGATATATGCCCCCCACCCAGAAAACACAGCAGCAGCATGGGGAAGGGATTATTTTGCAGGAACGTGGGATTGTGTGGAATGCAATCCCACCTTTCTGCAAAATAAAAAAAATGCCTCAGTACACCCCGCAGTGCAGTGAAGTGCTGTGAAGCCAACTGGAGCATTTTTTGCTCCTTCTGGGCCACCATAGAACAGGGAGGAGGCTCTTCCCTGTCTTCACAGGCCTGCCCCAGGACAGACCCCATGGGGCCCCACAGCAAGCTAGGGAAACATGAGTTCTCTTAGCTCAGGGGAAATGAGGGCTTGATCCATGGATGGCTTAGGAGAGGGCCTGCCCGGCAGCTGCATCATGTGGGATTAGTCCCACTTTCATATGAGTGCTCTCTTGGCCTTTTCCGCCTGTGTGGAGCCAATACATGGCAGTAGGGAACAAGATGCAGGGAGTTGGACCCTTCCAACTAATGATTCTCTGATTCTATGACTATTACCAGACACAGTTTTAAGGCAGATTGCTGCTCCTGGATCTGGTATTAATGGGAAATATCAGCATTTCCACCAATGAAAATCTTCAGAGCAAGATAAGCTAGATTTAAATCCAATGGCACACTTTGAGACCGACAAGATTTTCAGGGAATAAGCTTTCAAGCCCTTTCAAGGATTGCTGCCTTGTCGTGGTGAAGGGGCTTGCATAGCTCAGTGAAGCTATAAGCTAAGCTGTGCAGGCTACAAAGAATAATAATGAAACCCAGTTATATTCAGAGCAATATGGAACAACATAATATTAAAATTGTAATATTAAGAAACCAATTAATTGGTTTATCATTAGGTATCTGACTAAATTTTTCTTTTTCTTTTAATGAGAAGTAGGAGGTAATTTGTATACGAGGAACACAAATTTTTTCTTGGTTTTCAGAGCGACAAAACTCATTAGGAAGCTTCTAAGAGGTAAGGAGACAATTATTTGAGGTGGAAAATAGGGCAACTGGATATTTAACAGAAAAAATGAAAAATAAAAAGTAAAAATTAACAAGGTGTATATACTTACTACTCTTTGTAGCTGTCTACTCCCCAGCAGAAGCTGTGGAGAAACAGGCTGAGCTCTTAGGACCTGTTGGGAGTATCCACAAAGTGGGAGTTACTCTTTGTTGCATTACATATTATATTTAAGTTTGTATAAAGAAATTGCAAGATTGTTTAGTGTGTACTTCTTGTATACCTCCTTTAATTGTGAAATCAGCTGTATACTTGTTATAATTGCTGAATTAATTGTTTTTTTGTTATTCCTATTGTGGTGAGGTACTTTTCCTCCTAGGCATCCTTGCACATGGCACCTTTATAGGAGCTGCAGGTTCCACCTTGGTGGCTGCCATATACATGTTTCCTTAATGCAGCACATGCCACAGACAGGCTGCTGAGTGGTTGCATCCCCTTCCAGCCGCCCTCTGCTGCATTGTCAGCTAAGTGAGTCTGAGCTGTGTTTTATCTGGCCTATGTTATTTATGTGGAATATATTTTGTAACACATCCCCTGAAATGGATGTGACTACAGACGTGATGAGCCCCTGGCTGCTCCACTGGATCAGCCGCACTTGTTTACATGCCAACTTGTACACAGGCCCCAAACCCCAGGGAGTCTGATCGCACACTGGACTCCCTGCCAATTAGCTCCATGCCATGATAGACAGAGTGCCTGACAAACTATTGACAGAGGTTTGCACCGTTGTACAAGAGGTAGCAACTAAAACCATCCCAAAGAAAAAGAAATGCAAGAAAGCAAAATGGCTATCTGGGGAAGCTTTACAAATAGCTGAGGAGAGAAGGGAAGTGAAAGGCAAGGGAGAAAGAGGAAGATACATCCAATTGAATGCAGAATTCCAGAGAATAGCTAGAAGATATAAGAATGCTTTCTTAAATGAACAGTACTAATAAATCGAAAACAATAGAATAGGGAGGACCAGAGATCTCTTTAAGAAAATTGGAGATATGAAGAGCACTCATGCAAAGATGGGTATGATAAAGTTCCAAAATGGTAGGGACCTAACAGAAGCAGAAGAGATTTTAAAAAGGTGGCAAAATTATACAGAGGAACTATGGGTCAGACAAGACTTCGCACCTAACAACAATAACAAGCCTTCAAGAGTCAAAGTTCCCCTTGTCAGATACCAGAGTAAGGTAAGTGACATATATCCTCACTACTCCAATTTATGTCACCTCAACAAATGAAAACTTTGAAACATCTTTTCAGGGACATACATGCAGAATATAGTGTAGTCATTGTAGTCATCAAGATTTTTGCATTAAGAAGCCATAAATACCAATGGTCAATGATGAAGCATAAAAAAAGAAGACAAAATTTGTGAAAAGGGACTGTACCCATTACTGTTTCTTATAGACCAGGATTTCTCAACCAGGTATCCATGGATCCCCAGGGATCCATGGGAGTTGTAGAGAGGGTCTGCAGCCTTTTCCCTCCTGCCTTAATAGATTTGGCCACCAGATGGGTGCCAGTCACCTTTGCTCCCTCTTCTGCCTCCTCAGTAAAAACAAGTTTTCTCATGGTTTCTGTGCCTGGGAAGGGGTGGAGCCTGTATGCCTTCTTCCACCTTTAAATGCCTCCTGTCTCTCCTTCCCCTCAGTCCTTTTCTAGCCTGCCTTTTAACAGTAGTGGTGAGGTTCATCTGATGATGTCACTTTTGGGGGTGTGGCAGGGAGACGTGGCCAGCTGACATCACTTCTGGGCTCTTCAATGGTCAAAAGGTTGTAAAAGGTTGTTGTAGACTGACATTAATAGCAAAACATGCTGAACTGTTACAGGTCATTATTACTGGGGATGGCTCAGATCAAAATGTATCTAATCTTCTTGAAGTGCTGTAAGAGATTCTATGAACATCAACAACAGGTTTTGCTTTTACTCCTGTGACCTTATAATATGTCTATTAATAATCTGAGGGTTGCATTTAGATATAAATCAAAGCATTATTTCTTCTGATAGTTTAGAGAAGTGGTTAGGGAAGAGCTTGTTAAATGCCAGGCACTGTGATCTGGCCTGATTCCTAACACTATGCTGGAGCTAGAGAGGGCTGATCTGATTGTAAATCTCTCTGAAGGAGAGGTAGGGTAGGGTGGGAACTGTTTACACTTGAGGCAGAGCCATTAGCAGGACTGATCTCTGAGTCCCAACCCAGTGTTTTCTACAAAATAACAATACAGATTCACATGGGAAGCTTCCATCATGCAGGTTCTGAACTGTAAAGACTAAGCAATTATATACCCTGTCAAGAGCGATGAAGTCTGGGAACTGCTAAGAGGCTCTTGGCTATCCTTGGGGGAGTTAATAAATCATTAGATTATCACTGGACAAGAATAATACGAGGAAGGAAACATCTGATTTAAAAGACTCCAACAGAAGAAATTTGGGTATTCCTTTTGAACAGTTACAAAAGGAGAGACTGAAAGATGTAGGGTTTTCAGAGGTGTTGCCATCAGGAAAGCTTCCATTTTTTACTTTAAATGTTTATTTATTTGCTTCAGGCAACCCACCCAATGAAGATATCAGACAACAGCATTGGGTTTGACCCCACTCAAATTGGCCACAGATAACAAGGTATGACTCCGGGGAATGGTAGAGGACAGGAAGGCCTGGAGGATCATTGTCCATGGGGTCGCGATGGGTCAGACACGACTTCGCACCTAACAACAACAACAAAGCAAGGTATGAAACGGTGACCCTGAGTCATGTTCCCAAGCTGCATCTAACATTCACCACTCAAAATGTCAGATTAAAGGTAAGAGTGGAAAGGCTACTTGGTGAGACAAAATGAGCCAAGACACACATGAGTAAGTGTGGGAGTGGGGGGGGGGGGGCTCCTTTCAAAAAAAATGCTCCTATCTCTATTGCTCTCATTTTCAGACAAAACCTCATCCTTTCAGTTTGTTTTTTAAAAATAGTCCTGAATACAAAAAGTGGGGGGACCACCTTAGGGTCCACAGAAACACACCCTCAACAAAGCACTGGAACACTATTAAACACTCCCAAATCCAACCCACAATCAATATTAAAAGGTTACTCACAAAGTTAGTCCCAATTGCTCAGAAGAAGATGCCAGCTGTCCTCCTAAGACACCAGCAGAAAATCTTGCCCAAAGGGGGAAAGATATATATGTAACAACATTGCACTCACTGATTGACTGCTTCGAATATCACCATCCAATTAAACCTTCTGCCATCCTTGTCCCCAAGGGGGACCAAGGCAAACCAATTCTTGGCATTAATAGAATGAATTCCATGTGTAGAATCAACTAGCAATGTTACTATATTTTGTTGCACCTCTGGTTTGATTCAAAAGTTTATATCCCTTTATGGCTTCCTCTACACTTGGGATAAAACGTATACCTTGGGAGCAACAATTAAATATAAATGATTTTAAAATGCTATTGTTTGTTTATTTATTATATTTGTATACCGTCCTCCATGAAGGCTCATAAAACAGAACAGAAAGAAAACAGATAACTTAGATTAACAATAATTAATGAAGTGAAACAATAAGCAACATGGAACAGTAGAAAAATTAAGCATTAAAGTAACTCCTACTGATAGCCCAGTGGATTGGGTGGAATTATGTTGGGTGCCATAGGAGGGAGGCTCATGGGGAGGGCCCTTGGGAAACATTGGTTCAAGTTGATCTCAACCAAATGCCTGGTGGAAGAGCTTCCTTTTGCAGGCCCTGTGGAACTGTTCAAGTTCCATCAGGGCCCTGATCTCTTCTAGGAGCTCGTTCTGCCAGGTGGAGGCCAGGAAAGCTCTGGCCCTGGTTGAGGCCAAGCGAGCTTCCCTGGGACCAGGGTTCACTAGGAAGTTGGAATTGCTAGAGCATAAGGCTCTTTGGGGGGTGTAAGCAGAGAGGCGATCCCTCAGGTACACTGGTGCCAGACTGCATATGGCCTTGTAGGTGATAACCAGAACCTTAAGCCTGATCTGGAATTCATTTGGCAAGTGTCCAAAATGTAGAACATGGATGCTAAATGGGCATAAAATTGAACAAGTAACCAAATTTAAATATTTAGTTGTATATATTCAAGCCTCTGGAGCAAAGAGCATCCATTATTCATATACATCAGAACTAGGTCAAAGATCAGCAAATAACATATTGAAATTCTATTGAACAAAGGGCAGATTCTTTATACCAGCAGCCTGAAACTATACTCTGCTAAATCTCTAGCCCAACTCACTTATGGTGCATTTTTGGGTGCTCCAATATCGGATACTATTGTCAGGATCAGTGCCTGTTCTCTGCCATTATTCTCTAACAGACTAGGGTGACTCCATCTTGCCTGTGTCTTATTGTACCCTCTATTTGCATATTGTGTTTTATCCCTGTAACCCATGTCTATTCACTGTTCCCATGTACTCATGCTTTGTAGTTGCTTGCTTTGATTTGTTTACTTTGATCTCTGCCTGCTCGCTCTGCATATTGTCTCCCTTTTGAGAAACATTGTAACAGGGACCCTGCAAAAGGCTTTATCTTTCCGCTGGCGCCGGCTGGCTCAAGGACGCGTGAATTTCAACACCTCTGGCAGGAAGCCTGGGATGGCACCTGGGAGAGGGGGCACCCCTCCCCTGGGAACATTCAAGTTTTGGGCGGGAGAATTGTATTGATAAGTGCTTGTAGTTCTGTTGTTTAGCAGATTTGACTTCTCGAGTTATAGTGACTAGAGCTAACTTCCATTAAAGCTTTCTTTTCATAGAAGTTTTGTGAGAGTTTTTCAGCACTTGACAACTATCATGCTTGAAAGGGTCTAGTCTAAATTCCTTAGGGCACTCCTCTAACTTCCATGCTGTGTAACCAACTCCATGGTGCATCTGGAAACAGGAATGTTAATGGTCCAAGACAAAATCTGCTTGTCAGCAATAGGAATTTGGCTGAAATTAATACATAACCCACAGGGTATAGTTTCTTTAACCCTGAATGAGAACTTCCAATCATCTTGGACTAAGGCTGCTCACAGACGAATCCAAAGTCTGGGCTTCTCCATACACTTATTATCCAAATTAGCTCATTATCAAGCTGCATCATTAGTTAAGCAGCAGATATGGGACAATCGACGTCAACTGGACCTGAATAAAGCTCCAACTTTTTTGGCCCCAGTTAAAATAAGATAAGTTCTGGCCCCTGCCACTTATCTGTCTCAGCTGGTAATAAGTAAACAAAGAAGGTCATTTACCCTTGCAAGATGCTCCATCTTGCCTTCAGCTCTTGTAGAGGGTCACTATAAGAACATTCCCCTTACACCGAGACCATGTTTTTGTGGGAGTGACGAAATTGATACAAGAGAGCATATATTGCTCCACTGCCCTGCTTATATAGACATTCATAGCAAAGTTGCCAGAACATCATGATGTAGATCAAGCAGAGAGGCTGCTAAGTGATGAGTCCCCCCAGGTGACAACTCAGCTGGCTACGTTTTGTGCCACTGCCATAAAAATCTGATGCTCTAAAGTAGCATAATTTTAAGTCCTATTTTATGTTCTGTTTTAAATTGTGTTACCAACATGAACTATCCTGTAGTGTAGTAACTCTATTAAAGTCATTTGCAGCATTTCTTTGTTTTCTTAAATTCCGCCCTCATAACCTCCTGTCCTCTAGCCTATAAATTTCTCAAGTCATCATCCTAAATGAGCTCAGTGTTGGCCCACTACATGCTACTTGATGCCTGTTTTTCACAGACATGTGCAAATGGCACCTAATGGACTGAAATGCCAGAAAAGTTGAAGCAGTTGTTTTTATAAACACAACAGGGAAAATCAATTCTGTACATTTTTAATGAGTGTTATAGTTACAAATTGCTGACTTCAAACATTTGCAGACATGATACAGGGTGAAAATATATACAAGCTTGCTTTTGCTTTTGTTTCCTCAGCTGTTTAATTGTGCCTGGGATTATAGAAATGACATTTGAGATGTTGAAAAACCATCTTTGGAACTTGCTGGAAGCTCCACAGTGTTCTGAAATCATGCTGATCCAGAAAAATAATAATGGAAGAAATCACTGTTACAATATAGGGAAAATATGAAAGAATATCTGGTTACTTTTATGCCAAAATAAATAAAATATTTTTCAGAGCTTCTCTCAGAATGCTTCAGTATTCATTCTCAATATTTGTTTTTTATTGCCTTGAATTCTAAAATTAAGTAGACAAATCAGATAAAATAAAATCATGAAAATTTTTGAAATATGTTTTTATAAGGAAAAAGACAGGATTACAAGTTCCAGCAAATACTTTCAAAAATTAATAACTGTTTCACTCCCCTTTCCTTGGAAAATATCAGGTCCATCCATCCCTGGGAACCAGTAAACTGAAGTTCAGTGTGAGCAAGTTTGAGGTATTGTCAATGAGAAAACTGCATAACAAGTGATGAGTCAGTCTGTCCTGGAGGGGATTGCATGTCTTTTGAAGGAGCAGGTTTACAATTTGAGGGTGTTTCTGGATCCTGGTCAAAGTCTCCTCTGTGGTGCATAGTAACTTTTATCAGTTATTTTTTTCATCTGAGTGCAGAGCCTTCCTCTAATACAGCGGTCTGCAACGGACCACTGTGCCGGAGTGGGGGGAGAGGGCGGCCCGGGACCCCACGCATATGCAGCAGCCCCAATGCAAACACGCATGCGCGGACTTGCCGCACGTGCGCATTTGTGTCTGGCGTGGGCACAAATGCGCATGCGTGGCAGCGCCGTGCATGCGCAAAACTGCTAGAGGCCTAGCTATAAAAAGAGATTGTAGCCAAGTGACAAGCCATGGTACTGGGCACTAGGCCCCATACTGATGTTGACCAAGAACCCCCTCCCCAGATAATGAGGAGACCAGGGAAGTCATGAAGAAGGAGTAATGGAGTTGAATAATCCCTGTGAGATCAGATGTCTGCAAGGGCCCACAGTTTATTTGGAAATGGGTCTGGATGGTGGTTCGGCCAAGGGTCCAAAGCCTAAAACCACTTATCTTGAAAGTGGTTAAAATATTATTATTTGAATCTGCAATATATTTAGCTGAGAAACAAATGTTAAGAAATTAATATTGCCAGATGCATTGGTTTGGTGATTGGTTGCCACATCACAAGTAGACTTTTATCTCAAATGGAATCTGCCCAGATGGTAACTGTTATTAAGATTGTAAAGAACTCAAGAAATATCAGAACCCTAAGGATATCAAACCCAGCCCAGAGAGCTGACCACCATTGTGCACACTACCAACCAGCCAAGTAAACTCCAAAAATGATATTCACAGGTGCAGCACAATGAACTGGCAGAAAGGAAGCTAGCTCCATCAACCATTGGTTCTTGAGCAGGTAGAGCAGATGGCTGTGATTACTAAGAGTCAGCATCACTTTCTCAAGAACAAGGCATGTCAGACTAACCTAATCTCTTTTTTTGAGAAAGTTACTACTTTGCTAGATGAGAGGAATGCTATGGATTTCAGTAAAGCTTATCTTGATTTCAGTAAAGCTTTTGATAAGGTTCCACATGATATTCTTGTTGACAAGTTGGTAAAATGTGGCATGGATCCTAGTACTGTTAGGTGGATTGATAACTGGTTGATAAATTGCATCCAAAAAGTGCTTCTTAATTGTTTGTCAAACTCTTGGAGAGGAGTGACAAGTGGAGTGCCTCAGGGATTTCTTCTGGGCCCTGTACTCTTCCATATATTCAAAAATTATTTGGAAGAAGGAATAGAGGGTGTGCTTGTTAAAATTGCAGAAGATACTAAACTTGGAGGGGCAGCAAACACAAGGCAGTTCTCAGGTCTGTTCAATTTCCTTGTATTTTCTCTGTCTTCCAACACAGCTTGTGCTCTCCCCCTGTGACTCTCGTCTCTGTGGACTCTAGTCTCTGTGACTCTAGACTCTGTGACTCTAAACTCATGACTTGCACCCCTCCTTTTATCCTTCTCCACCACTCTTCCTATATGCCTTATTAACCTGGGCTCCACCTCTTCCACCCTTTCTGTTTCCTCAGCATCCGAGCTCACCCTGAGCTCCCCTGCAGGTTAGTACTCTCATTAGAATCATAGAGTTGGAAGGGGCCATACAGGTCATCTATTCCAACCCCCTGCTCAAAGCAGGATGAGCCCTAAGCATCCTAAATCCTTTCCATCTTCCCTTTTTTTCCGCTTTCCTACTTCTAGGTTAATGCTGTTTGCCTCAGACCATGCATTTCCTGGCCCTTCTGTTGGGTTGTGGGAGGCTGAATTGCCTCAGGAATCTGGCTCCTGCCCACCCCCCATGGCTGGTTCCAATGGGGGCTCTGCTGGGGTAGTACCCTGCCTGAGGTTCTCAGGTGGATCCCAAACTCTCTCTTTTCAAGTAAGCCTGGGTCCCCTTTTCCCTCAGTGTTCCTAATTCCAGTTAAGAGCACTTTCAGCTCATTCCCGACCTCGGTGGCTGGTGTGTCTGTCAGTGTGGCTGTTCCTGCCATGGAAGGGCTAGCTGGGACTGTGAAAGTGCCAATGCCATTTTTGGCCTTCCCTCCTTCATCCCTCTTGTGCCCAGCTCTGCCCCCCACTCTGGCCTGGCAAGTGGGCATGTTGTCACCAAAGGTACGGACCTGAGGGCATTCTGAGACTCCCCATTTTTGGAACTTGATGTCAGAATGTCAGTGAGATAGGTTTCCTCTATGCTCTTTGACCTTAAATGAAGCTGATTGGGTACATAAATGATTAGTAAGACAGCAAAAACATTCCATGCCATATACATATTTTATGTACCCTTGATATATTCAACTACCTAGGATAGAAAGAGTTTCCCTGTTCACTTCAGTAATTGAATTCTTTTTTTTTATAGTGATTTTTTTTATTTTCATAAAGATAGAAATATAATCATCATTTGAGAATATACGACCCCACATTGACTCCACAGTGATATAAACTTTTGCCCAACAATACACCAATAAAAAAAAAAGATAATAAGGGGGGAAAGCCCCATTTTATATTTCCAATGCTAACGATTATATTACCTATATGCCTACTAAGAAAGAGAAACAAGAGAGAAAAAAGGCACTGCTTCCCCTTTTTCATAAAAATAGCAATGTAGGATACAGTATATGTTGTTAATACAGAGAATAATAAGATTTCCAGGTTTAGATTAGATGCTTAACATTAAACATAGAACAATATAAACTTTCAGTCTTCTATAGCTTCTCCTTATCCTTGGTTCTGATACATCTACAAAACAATTTATGCTTGACCCATTCTAAGAACCATCCTGACAGATATATTTTCAGATTTAAGTTGAAAGCTTAACATTAAACATTTTCTACAAATCAGTGTAGGCTTTAATCCTAGGACAATACACTAATAGAAGAAAGAAAAAATAAGGGGGGAGAACCCCATTTTACATTTTCAGCACTAATGATTATATTACCTATATGCCTACAAAAGAAAAGAGACAAAAAAAACAAGAGAGAAAGAGACACTGCTTCCCCTTTTTCATAAAAATGGAAATATAGAATACAGTATAACATTAAACATAAAACAATATGAGCTTTCGGTCTTCTTAAGGGGGTCTCATCTCGAGGCTTGCTACATCTTGTCGTTCCCGTAAAATTATATTCTGTCCCATTGGCCTTTGGCGTAGAAAGTGCAGTTGTACTCTTTCCCGCAGAATATGCATCGATAAATCTTGAGGCCGTTGCACCTCCTGGACTCCAGTATCAATACAATTTTTTCCCCAGAGAGATCCTTTAAATCGGTTACTTTCACTGCAGATCCATATTTCTTTTGATTGATTTTTGTACACTGTTGCTTTGAGATGGCTGTATGTCTTTTTAAAAAGGGTGTCCTTATCTGGGCTGCAGAACTCCGGCATCCCATTTTCCGTCTCCAGAATTTCAGATTTCTCTTCTACTGTTGGTTTTCCACCTTGTTTAGAGCTGTCATCAGCCACTGTTATTGATCCATTATTCCTGTTAAAGACGTCTTCCTTGGCATCTTGGATCTCCTTGAAGATATGAATTTCAGATTTCTCTTCTGCTGTTGGTTTTCCACCTTGTTTAAAGCTGTCATCAGTCACTGTTATTGATCCATCATTCCTATTGAAGACTTCTTCCTTGCCATCTTGGATCTCCTTGGAGATATTTTTGATCAATCCATCTAAAAATACTTTGTAATCTTGGGTTTGTATCTCTATTAGATGAGCCAATCTTTTAAACATAGACATGATTTTGACTTTAAAAAAAACCGGCCTCAAACAATTTTACAAGTGGCCAGTAGAGGTCCTCTGTTTTATCCTCTAATGTTCCGGCACAGGCATGTGACGTATTGAAGTCAGTTAAGGCAGAGATTCTCGTGCTGGCACAGAGTTCTCGTGAGATTTTCCCATTCACAGCTCTTATCTCTTATCTTCGAAAACCAAAACAATTACAATAAGAGCTTTTGCCAATTAATTCGAGTTGATTTGAGTCCTTCTTCTGCTTAGTTAGGAGAATTAGCCTGCCTCTTAATGAGGTGGCTTCAGGCAGAGCAGAGTAAGAGGAGGGGGAAACAAAGGGCTTTGATGCAGGAAGAGAGACGAAGAAAAAAAAGCGAGAGATACTTGCAGTAAATGATGTTTTGGAACTCAGCCGATGTCCTCCCCTCAGTTCAAAGCGTACATTTGTGGTAAATCATCATGTAGGGTTGAAGCAGATACTTTAAGATTAAAGAAAGAAAAGAAAGTCGGAGGTAGAAAATGGCAGTCGTCCTCTGGACCTGGAACGCTGACAGCCTATAATCCAGGGAGATATACTCCCTAAAGGATTGGAGACGGCCCCAAGAACTTCCTGTGTAGAAAGGTGAGGTGGGGTTTGCGTACCCCTCCTCTTTTCTGCAAATTCCTTGCACAATTGACCCCTGTCAGGCTTCAGAGATAGCAGAGCAAATGCCCTGCCACCCTCTCAGGACGACATCTTTAGCCACACCCCAGTAATTGAATTCTAACATGAAAACATCTCTGTTGAATATGCAGAGGTCATCCAACATCATCATGCCAGAACTCTGTAAGTACACTGGTACATTTGAGTATGTTTCAGCTGGGGATTTGATCAAGAAAGACCTTTTTTTTTCTTAAGTGTTATAAGGATTGCTAGAAGAAAATACTATTAGTTACTAGTTTTTGTTTTGCAATCATATGGACAATTGAAATTCATTTTATTGGCTACCATATCATTTTCCCTAAAGTATACTGTACCTTTTCCCCCCTTCAAGGATCGCTGCCTTGTTGTGGCAAGGGGGCTTGTGTAGTTCAGTGAAGCTATGAGCTATACCGTGCAGGGCCACCCAAGATGGACAGGTCATAGCTGAGAGCTCTGACAAAAGGTGATCCACTGGAGAAGGAAATGGCAAACCACTCCAGTATCTTTGCCATGAAAACTCTATGGACAGTTCCAAAAGACAAAACGATATGACGCCGGAAGATGAGCCTCTCAGGTCGGAAGGTGTCCAATATGCTACTGGGGATGAGCAGACGGCTAGTACGAGTAGCACCAGAATGAATGAAGCGACTGGGCCAAAGCCGAAAGGACGCTCAGTTGTGGAAGTAACTGGTGGCGAAAAGACAGTCCGATGCTGTAAAGATTTTTATTCCATAGGAACCTGGAACGTCAGATCCATGAATCAAGGCAAGCTGGATGTGGTTAAACAAGAAATGACAAGACTGAACATCGACATTTTAGGAATCAGTGAACTAAAATGGACAGGAATGGGTGAAGTTAATTCAGATGACCATCAGGTATACTACTGTGGACAAGAATCTCACAGAAGAAATGGAGTAGCCTTCATAATCAATAAGAGAGTAGGAAAAGCAGTCTTGGGATACAATCCCCAAAATGACAGAATGATCTCAGTTCGAATCCAAGGCAAGCCATTCAACATCACAGTGATCCAGGTCTATGCCCCAACCACTGCTGCTGAAGAGGATGAAGTTGATCAGTTCTATGAAGCCCTACAACACCTTCTAGAAGCAACGCCAAAAAATGATGTGCTTATCATCATGGGGGATTGGAATGCTAAAGTAGGAAGCCAAAAGATAACCGGGATAACAGGCAAGTTTGGCCTTGGAGTACAAAATGAAGCAGGGCACAGGCTGGTAGAATTTTGTCAAGAGAATACAATGGTCATAGCAAACACTCTTTTCCAACAACCCAAGAGACGACTCTACACATGGACATCACCAGACGGTCAACACAGAAATCAGATTGACTATGTGCTCTGCAGCCAAAGATGGAAAAGTTCTATCCAGTCAATAAAAACAAGACCAGGAGCTGATTGTGGTTCAGATCATGAACTTCTTGTTGCAAAATTTAGGCTTAAATTGAGGAAAGTAGGGAAAAGCACTAGGCCACTCAGCTATAAACTTAATCATATCCCCGACGAATACACAGTAGAGGTGACAAATAGATTTAAGGAATTAGATCTGATAGATAGAGTGCCTGAAGAACTATGGACGGAGGTTCGCAACATTGTACAAGAGGTAGCAACTAAAACCATCCCAAAGAAAAAGAAATGCAAGAAATCAAAATGGCTGTCTGAGGAAACTTTACAAATAGCTAAGGAGAGAAGAGAAGTGAAAGGCAAGGGAGAAAGAGAAAGATAAACCCAATTGAAAGCAGAATTCCAGAGAAAAGCTAGAAGAGATAAGAATGCCTTCTTAAATGAACAGTGCAAACAAATAGAAGAAAACAATAGAATGGGGAGGACCAGAGATCTTTTCAAGAAAATTGGAGATATGAAGAGAACGTTTCATGCAAAGATGGGTATGACAAGGGACCAAAATGGTAGGGACCTCACAGAAGCAGAAGAGATTAAGCAAAGGTGGCAAAATTATACAGAACAACTATACAAGAGCGAGCTTAACATCCCTGATGACCACAATGGGGTAGTTACTGACCTGGAGCCAGACATCCTGGAATGTGAAGTCAAACGGGCCTTAGGAAGTCTGAGCAACAATAAAGCTAGTGGTGGTGACAGCATTCCAGTTGAACTATTCAAAATCTTAAAGGACGATGCAGTAAAAGTGCTACACTCAATATGCCAGCAAATTTGGAAAACTCAACAATGGCCACAGGATTGGAAAAGGTCAGTTTACATTCCAATCCCAAAGAAGGGCAATGCCAAAGAATGTTCAAACTACCGCACCATTGCACTAATTTCTCATGCTAGCAAAGTTATGCTCAAAATCCTACAAGCTAGGCTCCAACAATATGTGGACCGAGAACTTCCAAAAGTACAGGCAGGATTTCGAAGAGGCAGAGGAACTAGAGATCAAATTTCCAACATACGCTGGATCATGGAGAAAGCTAGGGAGTACCAGAAGAAAGTCTACTTCTGCTTCATCGACTATGCTAAAGCCTTTGATTGTGTGGAGCACAACAAATTGTGGCAAGTTCTTAAAGCGATGGGAATACCAGAGCATCTTTTGTCTCTTGAGAAATTTATATGCAGGTCAAGAAGCAACAGTGAGAACTGAACATGGAATCACTAACTGGTTCAAAATTGTGAAAGGAGTTTGGCAAGGCTGTATACTGTCGCCTTGCCTATTTAACTTGTATGCAGAGCACATCATGAGAAATGCGGGATTAGAGGAGTCACAAATTGGGATCGAGATTGCAGGGAGAAATATCAACAACCTCAGATATGCAGATGATACCACTCTAATGGCAGAAAGTGAAGAGGAACTAAATAGCCTGTTGATGCGGGTGAAGGAGGAGAGTGCAAAAGTTGGCTTGAAACTCAACATCAAGAAAACAAAGATCATGGCATCCGGCCCTCTCAATTCCTGGCAAATAGATGGGGAAGAAATGGAGATAGTGACAGATTTTATTTTCCTGGGCTCCAAGGTCACTGCAGACGGGGACTGCAGCAAAGAAATTAAAAGACGCTTGCTCCTGGGGAGGAAAGCTATGGCAAATCTAGACAGCATCCTAAAAAGCAGAGACATCACCCTGCCAACAAAAGTGCATTTAGTCAAGGCTATGGTATTCCCTCTAGCGTTTTCATGGCAGACTCAATACGGGGTGGTTTGCCAGTGCCTTCCCCAGTCATGACCGTTTCAGCAAGCTGGGTACTCATTTTACCCACCTCGGAAGGATGGAAGGCTGAGTCAACCTTGAGCCGGCTGCTGGGATCGAACTCCCAACCTCATGAGCAAAGCTTTCAGGCGGCTGCCTTACCACTCTGCGCCACAAGAGCCTCTTGTGGCGCAGAGTGGTAAGGCAGCCGCCTGAAAGCTTTGCTCATGAGGTTGGGAGTTCGATCCCAGCAGCCGGCTCAAGGTTGACTCAGCCTTCCATCCTTCCGAGGTCGGTAAAATGAGTACCCAGCTTGCTGCTGGGGGGTAAACGGTCATGACTGGGGAAGGCACTGGCAAACCACCCCGTATTGAGTCTGCCATGAAAACGCTAGAGGGCGTCACCCCAAGGGTCAGACATGACTCGGTGCTTGCACAGGGGATACCTTTACCTTTACCTTTATGGTATTCCCAGTTGCAATGTATGGCTCCGAAAGTTGGACCGTAAGGAAGGCTGAGTGTCAAAGAATTGAGACTTTTGAACTCTGGTGCTGGAGAAGACTCTTGCGAGTCCCTTGGACTGCAAGGCAAACAAACTGGTCAGTCCTAGAGGAGATCAGCCCTGACTGCTCTTTAGAGGGCCAGATCCTGAAGATGAAACTCAAATACTTTGGCCACCTCATGAGAAGGAAGGACTCCCTGGAGAAGAGCCTAATGCTGGGAGCGATCGAGGGCAAAAGAAGAAGGGGGCGACAGAGAATGAGGTGGATGGATGGAGTCACTGAAGCAGTAGGTGCAAACTTAAATGGACTCCGGGGAATGGTAGAGGACAGGAAGGCCTGGAGGATCATTGTCCATGGGGTCGCGATGGGTTGGACACGACTTCGCACATAACAACAACAACAATACTGTACCTTTAAAATTGCTATGCTAGGCCAAATTACTGTTTATGAAATGTTTTAAAGGTAAAGGTAAAGGTATCCCCTGTGCAAGCACTGAGTCATGTCTGACCCTTGGGGTGACGCCCTCTAGCGTTTTCATGGCAGACTCAATACAGGGTGGTTTTCCAGTGCCTTCCCCAGTCATTACTGTTTACCCCCCAGCAAGCTGGGTACTCATTTTACCGACCTTGGAAGGATGGAAGGCTGAGTCAACCTTGAGCCGGCTGTTGGGATCGAACTCCCAACCTCATGGGCAGACAGCTCCAGACAGCATATCGCTGCCTTACCACTCTGCGCCACAAGAGGCTCATAAATCTAGAAATGTTTTACATTCATTTAAAAACTGCACCTGCAAAACTGGCATTGGCAGCATTTTCATTTTAAAAAGGGTCTCTTTAAAAACATTCTTTTTGAGTAGACATTTTATTCTCCTGAGTTTTCTCTATATTATTTCTAAAAACCATCCAAGTTTATGAATGAATTTTATTCATCATGATCACAGTGCAATTCATGAATGGATGAACCCCATCAGAACATTTTATCACGATGCATGATCAAATAAAATGTCAGAAGAAAATGCTCCCTGGTTTAAAAATATTAGTATTCATCTGGCTTCTACAATTGACCCCAAATACATCCTAATTGTCTAAATATTTATTAACTCTGAACTATAGCAAATCATGCTCTATAATGAAAGGGATCCACTTAAATCTAATCTGTCCTTAGAAAAATATTAGCATCTGAATGGGAGAAATTCCCATTGAACTAGTCATTTGTACTATTAACCATGAGGGGGTGGGAACAGGTGAATGATTCCCCACTTTACGTCAAGCAAAACTAATGGAAACACACTAATCCCCATGACAAAACTCTCATGTTTAGTTCTTGATTGTTCTTTGTACTGTAAAAAATGATAAGCAACTAAGCGTACTGCAAGTAGATTCAGTGCATTCTACCTTTGCCATATCTAGAAAGCACAGCTGTTATCCAGGAGTTGACCTGGGTAGACAATGATTTATGCTAGGCATTGGCATCTGCTGATAGCAAAAGGGAGCATGTGTCTTCCAGGCAGATGTTGTTGCATTCAGCTGTTAGTTGTAGAAATGGTAATCATAGTCCATCACTGATGCAGATAATAACCTTCCTCAGTCATAAACTTGATGATGTTTCTCTTTCTGCCTCATTGGAGATCAAGGTGGGCTATAGAGCTATTCAGAAATCTAACTCTGGGAACTTCATTGCAAGTGGATTCCAGATGGCCAGCAGTTTAATTCAGGTGAACAGTTCATTTAGCAGGCTGAGGCCAATGATTCAGCAGCTTCAAGAAGACACAGAACCTCAGAGGCAAAACAGGAGGGGGGAAATATTAAATATTGAAATGCAGTTGTCAAATTGAAGTTCACAAAATGGACGTGCACCTAAGCCCTGCCACAGAGGAAGATCATGAATGTTTAAGGTGTTCTGAATCATCCAGACAAAAAACTTACCCCACTTGTTTGTCTGTGTGCATTGGGACAGAATAGGAAATTATCTGACTTTCCATGTTGTCAAGATGCCACATAATGTATTTTTCATACCACCTCCTCCATGAAAAGTATCTAAGTTGTTGTACAAAGGAAATCAAATATGAGTGAAGCATGCAAAGATGAAATGTAAAATTATTAGATGAATTTTTAAAATGGAATATAGCATATAGGGGGAAATTAGTTTGTACTTCAAAGCAAAACACATTTCCCTATTGGGAAGTTTAAAAAAAAACATTTTCACGTCTTCCTTACCATTTTTATTTTTCGGCTCTTGCAGAAAATCTCAGCTGGATAAACAGATATAATAAACAGATCGGAACTTTGCATCCTTAGGGCCCAGATAACATTTTTATGTGATTGTTCATCAATAATTTTCAGAGGGCAGCCATGTTGATCTGCTGTAAAATAGATTTGAGTCCAGTCATCTCAGAGACCAGAAAGAGTTTCTGCATACAGACTTCTGAGAGTCAAAGTTCCCTTTGTCAGACACAAGTAGAAGCAGATAGCTTGGGATCCTTTTATTCTACTCAGAAGGCAGGAGGTTTGTAAGAGATACAGAAGTACCATGCATATTATTATCAGCTTGATTAGAGCAGAGGTGAAATGTTTAGGGGCAGAAAGAGTGTACCAGCATTCTAGAAACCAAGAGAGTTAAAGGGGCATTTCCCACGGCTTAAAAATAGCACAATGGTTGCTGATTGAAAACGCTACTAATTTGCCATAACGCACGACGTCGTAAACAATCTGCAACAATCCTGAAACCGACCCGCAAAAAGCGCTTCGTTGTAGCGCTTCTAGGGGAATCCAGAAAACTGGATTCACCCTCCGGATAGCGATACACTCCTGCAACCAATCTGCAACAGTAGCGCTAAAGACCTGTGCGTTACCATTGTTGCGGGTTCTTCAAAGTCCCTCCTCCCGAGCCTGTCCTCCAAACTTCCGGCGAACTGTTCGCCATTTTTTTTTTCTCCGAGCGAGCGGGGATCTACGAGGCAACGGGACAGCGACTGGCTTTCAAGCACGATCACTTTCGGAAATTCTGCCCGGACACCACAAGAGTTTTTCACAAGCACAGTGGCACACACCGTCACGTTCCCAAAATTTGCCCAAAGCTTAAAACCCCGTCTACCATCGGCCAGTCCTAGCGGAGTCAACGTACAGGGAGCATTTTAAAAAATTTTCCTCTGAGCGTGCCAACGAACATTCGCCGCTCGCAGTCTCCTGCTTAGCTTAGAGGGGTTCAATAGACATGATTCGTGGTGATTTCATGAGGGGCGGCTTATGTGTAGTGGGTCTTTGTGTGGTTCCCAGTGCGTGCTTGTGCTTGGGTGCGGACAACCCCTTCCATTGGCGGCTAGACCTCCGGCAAGCGGAGTTGCCGTCCCCCGTTCATTTTAAAAAATTTTCCTCTGAGCGTGCCAACGAACGGTCGCCGCTCGCAGTCTCCTGCTTAGCTTACAGGGGTTCAATAGACATGATTCGAGGTGATATCATGAGGGGCGGCTTATGTGTAGTGGGTCTTTGTGTGGTTCCCAGTGCGTGCTTGTGCTTGGGTGCGGACAACCCCTTCCATTGGCGGCTAGACCTCCGGCAAGCGGAGTCGCCGTCCCCCGTTCATTTTAAAAAACATTCCTCTGAGCGTGCCAACGAACGTACGCCAGTTACATGTCATGTTTGGTTGATTTATGCTGTGGCTGGTGAATATTATTGGGGAACTGCCGAGTACTGCCGCACTTGCTCTCGGTTGAACACCGGCATGCGTTTGTGTAATGGCGGACATTTTCCTAAAATGGCTCCCGCTGCATGTTCAAACTGCTCTTCTCGCGTGTAAACGAATACGCGCATGCGTTAAGTCAAACAACAAGGGCGCCAATCTGGCCATTAGGAGCAGATCCTGTTCCCGCGCGAGGAGTTTTGAACGTGACATGTGACCTGATGTGGCCAATGTGCGTGTCCCCTGCTGCCCTCCACCAATCAGGAGCCGGCTAGTCCCTTTGTCTTTGTGTGCGGGAAGGTATATGATCCGTTGCACCCTGCACCTCCCACCACCATTTTGCTCAGCTACTAGCAAAAGCAACATGGAATCGTCTTCTCAAGCCTCGTCCGTCCCTGCAACCGGCCGTGGCCCAACTTGGAGGGACGCGGAGATCAGGGACCTGATCGGGATTTTCTCGGAGGAGAAAATCCAGGACGCGTTCCAGTCCTCCCACAGGAATAGGGAGGTTTTTGAACAAGTGGCTATTAAGATGCGCGCCCTGGGCCACAACAGGACCGGCCTTGAATGCCGGTCGAAGACCAAGACAATGAGGGCAGAGTACATGCGTGCCGTGAACCATAATAAGGGTTCCGGCAACGAAAAGGTAACCTGCCCCTACTTCGAGGAGCAGCGCCAGCTGTACGGGGACGGGGAAGGATCCGGCAGGCCGAAGCGCGTCGGCCGGAGCCTTAAGGTGGTTCGGAAGCCGGCTGCCCCGGTCGAGGAACCACCCGCTGAGGAGGATCCCGGCGAGGGAACCTCCTCCAGCTTTCGCCCTCCACCCCCCGTCCAGCAACGAGCCGCGGAATCGGTAACGCTGGACCTGATCGCCATCGTTCCTGGGGAGCCAGAGGAGGCTCCTGAGCAAACGCCCCTTGCCTCCGGTAAGTGATTTTCTTTTTATTTTATATTTCCTTTTAAGCAAATGTGTGTTCTGACGTTTGGGCATCGTTTTCTCGTGTGTTCGTTGCAACGCATAAGACGGTAGGCTGTGGAGTGCTTGCTGTGGTTACTATTTGAAACGGTTTTAATTTTATAATTTTATAATTTAATTTTTAAAAGATTTTAAAAGAAGGTAGGCTGTGGAGTGCTTGCTGTGGTTACTATTTGAAACGGTTTTAATTTTATAATTTTATAATTTAATTTTTAAAAGATTTTAAAAGAAGGTAGGCTGTGGAGTGCTTGCTGTGGTTACTATTTGAAACGGTTTTAATTTTATAATTTTATAATTTAATTTTTAAAAGATTTATTAAGATGGTTGGCTGTGGAGTGCTTGATGTGGTTAGTATTTGAAACGGTCATGTTTAACCAACAGCCCCAAAATATTTGCAGCATGCCTCGCCCATAGGCCTTCTGCAGTACTTTGGCTCACAACTTTGGGAGCTTGCTTTGTGGTTCATGGTGTATGCTTGCTCGTTTTTCACTATTTTCTGCTCTTGTCCACAGAGACACAGTTGCCAGGGACGGGGCCCCTAGAGTCTCCAGCAGCACCTGACGTGGATAGTGATTCGGGGGCATCAACTAACATTGGTAAGTATTAGTAAAAATAGGGGGGGGGGCTGTTTTAACTGCTTTGTGCTTTTCTGTTTGTGCAGGGCAGCAGCACTGCTAAGAGAAAGAAGAGAGTCCCTCTGCGTTGCTGGTGTAGGCTTTGAAGCTGGCTTTGCCACCCTTTGGTCCTAGATCTGTTTTTTTTCCTTTTTTTGCAGATTTCATACCCGGAACACAGGAGGAGGAACAGCCTAGGGTGCTTGGACCTCCTGCCCGGCGCAGGCGGATACAGATTCAAGATGGTGAGCGTGCATGACCTGTTCCTTTCGAGCCATAGCTGCAGGACAATGTCGCTAGGCACTAACCATGTGCTCCCTTTTAATTGTTGAGAGTCCTGCTGTGAAAGTAGGCAAAAGTAAAAGCACACCATGGGCAAACAAACAATAGCCATGTGCTCGCCGGGGATTGTTTAAATTCTTGGCAGGAAAACACGGGGACAAAAAAGAACACCATGTCCACCATGGTGTGTTTTGACTTTTTTGATGTTACTAACAGTTTTGTTTCTCATTTTTTGCCAACAGAGGTTCTTTCAGATGAGGAGGAGGAACCACCCCTGGCTCCAGGCAGCCCACCACCTAGAGGTGCGCTCCCAGCAGAGGAGAGGCTTACGAGGGAACGCGGCAGGCTGAGGCGCGTCTCCGTCTTGACAAGCGTGGGAGAGAGGCTCCTTGAGCACTGCTATGAGGAGTCACGGCGTGCCGCGGCCGCTGACCAAGCCATGCTCACACTCATTGCCCAGGAGGGGAGAAAATTGAGGGCAGTCCTTAGAGAGACAAACCAAATCCTACGCGAAGGCGTGGAGGAGGTGCGTCTGATAAGGAGACTCATGGAGAGGGCTGTAGCGGTCATGGAAAGGGCCTACCCTCCACAAATCGCCCCCCCACCACCACCCACACCAACACCACCACTTCCAGCACCCACCCCACCGACTCCCTCTCAGAATGCCTCCACCCAAACAAGAAGGAGGACTATTCTCGGAAAGAGAAAAATAAAACCAGCAGACAAGTACTCCCCCTCCTAGTTTTGCCCACTTTTTCTATTTCATGTTATCTGTGTTTTGTTGTTTGTTGAATAAAGTTTATATTTTTGACTCTGTCTCTGTGTACCCTACTGTAGAATCTGCAAGGCTGAAAGCGGCCTCTCTAGTGATTGTGTATATTGTGGTACTGCTGTGTGGGTTGGAGGTTGGAGGGGTGTTAGTTCAAGGAGTTTTAGGAGTGTGGTGTGGGGTTAAATATGTGCGAGTTTAAGAAGTCACACTGGAGTCTTGTTATAAAATTTGCAATAACATTTTATTTTAAAAAACATTTTAACAGGGGAAAAACATTAGGGAATGAAACTTGGAGCCCCACCAGCACCACCCCCCCCCACCCCCCTGGAAAACCAATTTTTTTTAACAAAAGTATACATTTAACAGGGGAAAAACATTAGGGAATGAAACTTGGAGCCCCCCCCCCAACCCCTACCCCAAAACACAAACAGGAAACAAAACTCAGGTCCCACCGCTCCCCTCCCCAGCCCCTTCCATCGCCCTAACTCTCCTGCACAGCCGTCCCACGGTCCCCCTAACTTTGCGCCGGAAGAGCTCTTCGTCCTCCTTCTTCTTAACTGTGGGGAGGGAGAAAAAGTACACATTAGTACCACACATATTTTCAAATTTCTTTAGTTTACATGCATACACTTTTAAGTGGCCTTAGCCACAGTGTGAGAAGAGTTGGGCAGTGGGGAACATAACCTACGCTCTTCCGCCTCCCTCTGTTGCCTGTGCTGCTCAATCTCCCCTTTCAGCTCCGCCACTTGAGCCTCCAGGGAAGTAACTCTGGCCTCCATGGCACGCAGCCTTGCCTCCACAGTTTCAGCTATAGAAATCAAACAAAGAATTTGATCACACTCCAAAAGGAAGCATCACATCAGGCTCCCATATGGCTCCGTGTGGGTACACACACATGGGTCTCCCTCACAGACATAAAACTCTCACCTGCAGCCTGTCCCGAGGTGGAAGGTCCCTCTTCCTCCCCCTCCTCACGCTCAGGTGCTGTTGCCAGCTTGGATGGTGATTGTGTGGCTGGGCAAAGAAAAAGACAAATCATAATTAAAAGCACACAAAACAGAGATGAAACACAGCTGGTGGACACACCACAGTTAGAGTCTAAGCGCATAACCAAAGTGGTTCTACAGTACTGGCTGGCTAAGTCTGAGGGGGTTGACAGCATCTAAATACTTTCTCGAATTTCATTGGGGACAGTAGGGGAAAGAGGCAGCTAGTCATTCCATGCATGTTTAAGGGCAAAACACAACGAGGGCAGCACTCACCCATATGCCTCCTCATGTCCAGGGGGGGCTTCCCAGCCTTCTCCCATATTTTCACCATCTGGTCGTGGAAGACCGTCCTCCCACTTGGCTGCGGGATCCCCCCCCACTGTTCCAGACTGTTTAGGAAGTCCAGCTTAAGGCGCTTGAATTTTGTCCGGACCTGCTCCCAGGTCCGGACATAGCCCCTCTCCCTCAGCTTTGAAGCCAACACCAGGTAGGCACCCTTGGTGTGGCAATGGGTGCTGGCCATTAGGCGGCCAACACTTTTTGATTGTAGCACAAGCTCCAGAAGTGCCTCAGCCTCGGCGCGCTGCCAGAAGGAGCCCTTCCGTGGCTTCGGCATCTTCGGAATGACGGTTAGGGAACGAACGTGCGTTGCTCCGATCGACCACCCCGTTTTTTAAATGTATCAAAGCTGCCCACCAATAAAATTATTCCTTGGAACATGAGTGGATTGATCCTCCGGTTTGACAGGGGTCGCCAATACTTCCTGGCTACCCGCCTCCCCGAACTTTCCCCATTCAGCGCTTCCGTATTGTGTTTGTCAATTTCAGTGGGGAGTTAGCATTTAGGGCTGTCAAAGTGCTTTTGGACCAGAGAATCCCCGTTTTTTTGCTGGCAAAGTACACAAACCGCACAAGACAAGGTTAAACAAAGAACACAAAACTTTATTCAACAACAGAGTAGGAAAAACAATTAAACACGCCTCCTGTTTCTGTAGATGTGGGTGGCTATGGCGTCCCGAACCTTGCACCCCTCAGCATATATCCTTTTTCTCCTTGCTTCAGGGATGTCCTGTGTATCCTGAAGGACTACAGGTTCAGGTTCGTCCTCAGGGAAGGGGATGTTATGTCCCTTGTCCTCGCATATGTTGTGCAAAATCACACATGCGATTATCAGCGGAGTCACATTGTCAATATGTACATGGAGTCGTGACATTAAACAACGGAACCGTGACTTCAAACGTCCAAAGGCACGCTCCACTACATTCCTTGCCCGGGAGTGACTGAGGTTGTAGTGGCTCTGCACGTCCGTCCTTGGCCGCTTGTAGGGAGTCATGAGCCAGCGTCGTAATGGGTAGGCTCCGTCCCCGAGGACCAACGCCGGCACACGCACGCCCTCAATGGTGGCGGTGGGGTTTCCTGGAACAAAGACCCCTTCGTCCATGGCTTTCCTGAGGTTGGATTCCCTGAAAACAAGGGCATCATGCCTCCTGCCACTCCACCCCACCTCGGCATCGATAAACCGGCCGGAGAAGTCCACTGTTCCTTGCAGGAGAACAGAGCAAAAGTCCTTCCTGTTCCCGTACTCTTTTATGCTTCCCCCGGGGGCACGGATAGGGATGTGGCTTCCATCGACGGCCGCAAAACAATGCGGGAATCCAAGCCTGGCAAACCCGTCCATACTCTGGAATAAGGGAAAGAAAAGAATATAAGCCATGGCATGTCAGCGTGGGGTGTATCGCGTCTTCGTTGCTGACCTGTCAAACAAGAAAAAAAATTTAAAGGGCAAAGGGGATAGAATGACACTCACCGCTCCAAGCCGGTCTCCGAGGCACACGACTTTGCTGAACAATTCCGCCTCCATGGCGAGGCAGAACTCCTTAAGGATATCGCCAACCGTAGTGACTCCGAGTCCGAATTGCTGGGCTACTGTCCGGAAGTACTGAGGGGTGGCCAAGTACCACAATGCGGCAGCCACCCTTTTTTCAACTGGAACGGGGCGCCGCATGCCAGTGACTTGCCTCTCCATGCGTCCACGTAGAGCCTCCACGAGTTCAAAAAATGTCCCCCTCGACATCCTGAAGTTGGCAATCCAGTGGTCATCATCCCAGCGAGTCCACACAAAATTCTCCCACCAGTCAGAGGATCGTTCGTCCACCCAGAACTGTCTGGGGAACCGGACCTCTGCCAGAGCTTGCCAGCGTTTCTTGGCCGCCATGGTTACCCTTACAGAACGTCTTCTGCTGCTGGTCAGCGTTCCGGCCACCCGTTCTCGGTACTCCGCGATAGCAGACGTCCGACGCGACAAGGCGGTATTCATGCGCTGGACCACCGCGAGCATGTAAGCCAGCAATTGAAAAATAAGCCTCTCCATTGCAACGTTGACCTGTGCTGCGGGCAGTAGGCTACGCAAACAAAAGAGTGAGGCCGACCGCGTGTCTGCCCAGGTGCATATAAGCAGGTAACCTGTGGGCGTGTACTGTGGGCGGGGATTAACCAATCAAACATGTCAATGCATCTGGTTCCTAGAAAACAATAGAAAACACGTTCCAAGGGCGCCAATGATTGGACGATAACGCGTTGCTACGGGGTTTCCTGGGTTTTTTAAAAAAAAAGGGAACCCCGACAAGTTCGGCTTTAGGGTCGAGGTCAAAGGTGTGCCTGCAGTTTGATTGACGGGCACGGGAGGCCAGAAGCGCTAAAAAGGGACCTCCTTTGTAGCGATAAGACGGAGAACCGGAAGCCTGTGGGTTACGAAAGTGGCGAGAAGTGAAAGTGCCAAATTCCGCAAAAACCGCAGCTGTGCGTTACGGGCACGGCTAGTTACATTTCGCTACTTGAAGTAGCGCTTTCACAAACGGCAACCAAATAGCAACTTTGAGCTCTGTGCGAAATGGCCCAAAGATTTCTCAAAGGGGTTGTACTGAAGTGTTTTGGGAAAACACTGGAACAAAAGCATGCCAACATAAGCATGAAGATTTAAATCACTGTGAAAAGCTTAAGAACTGAAGTCTGTGTTTGTACTGGTTTTACTTCAGAAATCTCAACCCCTGATTACAATTGATTTTTTCTCTCTCTGTTAAAAGAAACATTTTGTTATTTTGAATTTTAAAAAATACCTCAAGAACCAACTAAATTGTTTAAATTGATATGCAGGCTGGCACTAGTGCCAAATAAGATGCGACTATCTGGAATGGCATTAACATGGCCACAGCCTATTATTAAGTCCAACCCACAAGAGAGGGTTGGCCCAAATTTGGGGCATCTAAGAGGAGGCCCATGCCCAACACCCACATTGGAGCTCAGAGGCGCCCTGGGACCACCTTTTCCCAGCTGGGAAGGTTGGTCCCTTGCCTCTGGATCTCTCCACATGGGAAGCAACCTTACCAGGACCCAATGGATGCCCATCTCATTTGGGTCCCTCAATTGCTTGGCCTCGAGCCCCTGGCCACCCAGCAGGATCAACCACGCTCTTACCAGCCGGTCCCTTAATGAGACCCCAACACCTCAGGGAGTCCAGTGAACATGAGGGCTCCCTGCAAAATAAGCTCCTCCTTGTGCTCCCTAATCTGCAGCTGTGACAGAATTTCAAACAGTAGAATTAACAACCCCAATCATAACCACCACCCTAAACCAATGACAACTGGGAGGGAGGGTGGGAAGTTGTCCCAATGGTGTTATGGGCAGAGAGGATGGGCTAGCTACATGTGGCGCCTTATAAAGTTGCCCTACAGCCCCACCCTCCACCGCTACGCCATACGTGCCCTATGGTACGCATGCTCCCGAGGCTGTTGCACCTGGATTTGAGGGCCTGACTGCATCATGAATCAGCAGCCGCCATTAATGGCAGCCGCTCTTTAATGCAGGCAGTTGATCCTTCCCTCAAATTCCTGAGCTGATCCAACAGTAAAATATCATACTGACACAGGGTTGGACAGCCAGAGTTTTTCAGGAAAAAAGAAAACAGATAACTGGGATGACTCAGACATAGAAGAGAAATAGAAATGGAGGGGAAACCTTGTCTCTGAGGGAGAGAAGTGGACAGGGCCACCACAGAAGACTACTAGCTTTAGGTCAGCAATGGAAAGACCTGGAATATTAAAATGTTCTCCCATGGTTGTTTGCTTGTGTTGTGGTTTTTAGTGTTGGATTTATATCTTTTGTGTGTGTGGGGGGGGTGGGAACTAACCTGTTTGTCCAATGTAAAAAGTGGAAGGGCACTGCTAACATTTGATTGATGCACAGTACCTTTGCATCCTTTACAACAGTGGTCCCCAACCTTTATATCGCCGTGGACCGTTCAATGCTTGACAATTTTACTGAGGCCCAGGGGAGGTAGTCTTTTGCTGAGGGGCATCGCTGCTGCCTGAGCTCCTGCTCCATTTGCTTTCCTGCTGGCACACCTGACTTCACGCCGACTGCTGGGGGCACTGCCAACAGTAGCTGCACAGTGCCATGCTGAGGGGGAGCCCCAGCCATGGCGGCCACCAGAGAGTACCAAAGGTGAGCCAGTGGCAGAGTGTCAGGGTAGCCCCCGAGGCAGCAGCCAGGGAAGAGAACGAGGAGGAGCCGCAGCCCGGTACTGACTGATCCACGGACTGGTCCTGGTCCTGGTCCCCTGACCGGGGGTTGGGGACCACTCCTTTACAAGCATTCTTTACAACATTCCTCTCACCTTATGACTAGAATAAAAAGCCTCAGAGAGCTGGCGGGTAATAATTCTAAAATAATAAAACCTATAGCAGCATTTGCACAACACAAATTCTCAGTGAGAGTTCCTATCTCTTCTTCACTGTATAATTAGAAACTCATACATAAACAATATCAACTAGTAATGTCTGATAAGATTCTGAAGAAACTAATTCTAAATAAGTTTAAAACTTACGGCCATTCTGCACAGGGGGAAAAAAAGCCTTACACCAGCACAATGGTGTAACACTAAATAAAAACACACCTCCTGGAATTCCTCACCTGCTGGCTCCTCTGCTGCTGTCTAGCGCTTCCTGACATTTTGCACGCCTTCTTGAAATGGCATACGAGGGAAACACGCTAGACACACTCCTCTCTTCCGCCTGTCTATCAAGACAGGAGGCCAATCACCTTCCTTGCTCTTTTAAAGGGACCATGATGCCCCAATGTTTTTAAAAAACCTATTAGTTTAAATGTATATGCATTAATTAATAGATGCATTGGGCTCCTTTCACTGTAATCCATCTTGAAATCTGGAGCCTTGATGCTTTAAAAAAAATTGGGAGGGGGATTTTTTTTGGGGGGTGGGGGGGAACAGGCATGCTTACTGGTCAAATTGGTGGGGAACAGTTCATTTGTTATGTTTATTCGGTCAATTGACCCATATAAATTATACATGTACAGAAAACTGTAATTAATAATAAAAGTTAATTATCATGACATAAAAATACAAGAATATCGCTACATGAAATATTAAAATAGTAGAACAATGTTAAAACAATGAATTGTTGGAAATGAAAATAAAGTTATTGTGAGTAGGGGGGAAAAGGGGTTATAACTAAGGATGGGCGATTCGGATTCGGAAACGCCCGAATCGGCCGAATCGGGGGCGATTCGGGCGTTTCCGAGCCAGGAACGGTCCGAATCGGACCTCTGGCTCCCCCTAGCGGTCCGAATCGCCGAGATTTGGCGTTTCGGACCGCCGAATCGATTCGGCCCGAATTGATTCGGCTTGAGTCGGAGGCTTCAGGCAGCCGTTGCCTGAAGCCTCCCTGGCTGTCTGGAATGTTTTTTTTTTTTACTGAATTTTTTTTGGCGCCTAAAATGGCGGCGGGGGGGAGGGGGGGAGTGAGTGGCCAACCAGAATGCCTGTAGCTTTTCAGCTCAGGCATTCTGGCCACTCACAGAGGGGTTTTTATTTTTTAAATCCCCTTGCTTTGTAGCCTGCACAGGAGGAGGCTACTTAAAGCAAGGGGCTGCTTGCTGGAGCTCACTTTGAGCTCTGGCTGGCTGGCTGGCTGTGTGCTGCTCCTAAGCTCCTGCTTGGTAGAGCGGCCGGCCTGCCTGCTGCCTTCTGGACTCCTGGACTGGTGGACTTCTCTGGACCTGGCCTGTGTGGACTGCGCTGGACAAGAGAGCAATAGTTTGTATTAGGGTTTTTTTTCTTCTGCTTTTCTATTTTTCTCTATTTTCCCCTCTCTCTCTCTCCCTCTCTCTCTCTCCTCTTTTCAAAAGTTTTTTGCCTTTGGGTTTCTGTGGGTGGGGGCCTGGGGGGGTTGGGGAATTGTGTTTGCTGTTCATTGTGTTAACTGTTTGCTGTGTTGTTCTTTGTTAAAGTATTTTGGGGGTGGGGGTTGGGGCTTGTATTTTAAAGTTGCCTTGTTTCTGATTGTTTGTTTTTTGGGGGGGGGTTGGTTGTTTTGGGTTTTTTTCTACAGGTTTCCTCAGTTGCCACCTTTGGGCTTCGTGCCCTGGGTGGCAGCTGGTTGTTTGATAGGTGTGTAGGTGTTTTTTTGGTGGGGGGCTAGTTTTAGTTTAGTTTTTTCTTTAGTTTAGTTTAGTTTAGTTTGTTAGGTTGTGTTTGTTAGGTTGGTTTAGCTTAGGGCCTTGCAGGGCCAGTTTTTGCCAGCCACCTTTGGGGGAGTGCCCTGGGTGGCTGCTGCTTGTTTGTTGGGAGCTGTTTCTTTGGTAGAGTTAGCTTGTTTGGTTAGGGCCCTGCGGGGCAAGTTTTTCTTGGTGGCCACCCTTGGGGGAGTGCCCTGGGTGGCTGCGGTTGTTTGCAGAAGCTGTTTGGTTGGCCTAGGCTAGGCTTGGTTTGATTTGGCAGTTTGGGCCTTGCAGGGCCACTTTTGCTTGGTTGCCACCTTTGGGAGAGTGCCCTGGGTGGCTGGCAGCTGGTTGGTGTTTTGGGGATTGTTTGTTTCCTTCCTGGGGGAATTGCTGCGTTCTTCTCGGGGTGTCCAATTAGTGACCCTTTAAATAGGCAGTAAAATCCATAGTGTTAGGAGAAATTATAAAGTGCAAATATTTTTTTAGAATAGATAGTTTCTTTCCTAAGTAGCCAGATAGGATTTTTATAAGAGAACAGTGATTTGGGTTTTAGGTTAAAATTGTATTTTCTTGATAGTTAAAAAAACATTTAAACCAGCAGGGGCTGTGCCTTATTGAAGGCCAGCTTTCCTGGTAGAGACAGGAATTGATTTAGAGGCCAACAGGTTTAGGGGTTCTTCTTAGCAGATCAGGTGGGGGCTTGGTGCACAAATCTGCTCCAGCCTTCCTTCTAGCTAGTAACACTCAGGTACTTTAAAACACTTTAAAAGTCTAAAAAGGTTTTTTTTCCTAATTTTTCCCTGCTGTAGGTTAGGTAGGGACAGTTAAACTTAGCTAGGACCAGACAGGTTGCTTTAGTTTAACAAAAAAAAAAAAAAAGGGAGAGAGAGAGAGAGAGAGAGAGAGAGAACAGGAAAACTCCATAGAAGTTAGGTCAGCTTAGGGTCTAAAAAAACTAAACAGGTAGCTGGTGGGAGGGTTTTATAAGTTTCAAGGTTTCCTTAGAAACAAGTGTTAGGGCAGTTAGTGGTAGGGCCTCAAATTTCCCTGTCTCTTAGATTACAGACAGTTAGTAGGAAAAGTTTGTCCAAGGGAACATGAGTGGGAAGAAGGAAGGTCAGGCTAGGGGCCCTGGGGGAAAGGCCCTACAGAAAACCAGAGGGGTGGAGGGGAGTGAGAGGGGGAAGGAAGTGTCCTTCCCCCCACCTGAGAAGAGGCCTGTCTTGGGTCGACCTTCCACCACTCCGACCTCTGGCCGGAGTGGTGCAATAAAGAGTGTCCGCAAGGGTCTCTTTATTGAGGCGGCTGACGGGGCGCCCCCTTCTAAGGTGCGGCAGGCAGGGGTCTTTGCTGGCACTTCTGCGGGGCCTGCTGATCAGGCAGCCCCTCGTGCCGCTCCTTTTGCTAGCGAGGCATGGGGGCGTCAGGAGGAGTAGCCTGATCTCTCCCTCAGGGTGAGCCTTGGGGACATGAGTGGCTTGTCCTTCATGTCCCCAGGCATCACCTCGGGGGTGCAGAGAGCCCTGGAGGAGATGGGTGAGGGACTGGCCCGCCAGTCTACTCCCCTTTCTCCTCCAGGATCCAGCAGGCTTCAATTGGGGGGGGAACAGGAGCAGATGGTTGAGGTGGTGCAAGAGGGAGAGATGGAGGTGGCACCCCCTGCCCCGCCATCTCAACCCCTTCCCCCTCTCTCACCTCTTTCTGTCCCCACCTCAGGACACGGTGTGTCCGGCCCGAGCTCCTCAAATGAGGCAGCTCAGAGGACTTCGCAGGCTGCAAGCCAGCCTACGTCGTCCAAAGCCTCCAAAGTCTGGAATTACTTCCAGACAGTGGAGGGAACCCACCTAGCAGAGTGCCAGCTCTGTAGGCAGAGGGTTAGTCGTGGAAGGCAGGAGCGCCACTACACGACTAGCGGCCTCATGAACCACCTGAAGAGGCACCACCAGGCTGTCCTGCTTCAGGGGGAGAGACAGGCTGGCAGTGGGGTGCGTGCGCAGGCACAACCTACCGGCACGGGGCTGGAGAGTCTCCCTGGGACCTCCACCTCGAGAGCTCTCCCTAAGAGTTCTGCTCAGGGGGCGGGTGGAGTTAGAGGGAGGCAAGCGACCATGGTGGAGATGCTTGCCCGGGCTGGCAGTGGCATGCCAAAAGGGGGGTTTGAGGCAGGGTGTAGGGCCGCGAACCATGACCTAGCTGCGCTCATGGCCATGGGTGGGTACCCCTTTCGTCTGGCCAACGACATGTACTTCCACCGACTATGCCGTCGCATATCCACCTGGTACACGCCTCCTAGTCGTACCACGATTAGCAGGACAGTGTTGCCCTCTCTTTATAGGGCAGCCAGGTGCCGGGTGGAGGTAGAGATGTCCCGAGCTTCAGGGACCGTACACTTCACCTCGGATATATGGACGTCATGTCATGCGCAAGATGCGTACATCTCTCTGACTGCGCATTGGTGGGACGTACGGGAGGTGCTGGGTGGGGTTGAGCCTGTTACGCAGGGTGAGGGCTGCCGGGCAGGCTATCGCCATGCCTTGCTGCACATCGAACCCTTCGATGTGCGGCACACGGCAGACAACATCGAGGGCACCATTCATAGAATGGTAGATGGCTGGGTAGGCAGTGGGACGGGGGTCACCAAGGGCTTCTTGGTGACAGATGGTGCCCTCAACATGACCAAGGCGGTCAAGGGCATGGGCCTGAAGCACATCTCCTGTGCGGCCCACCTTCTCCACCTCGTGGTTAAGGATGCCCTTGGGATCGGCTCCAAGGGAACCGGTTCATCCGCCGAAGCCATTGACTTCAGACATCTCATCGAGAAGTGCCGGAAGATCGTGGCGCATTTCTCTCACAGCTCGTACGACGTCTCGAGGCTGGAGAGAAAGCAGGTCCTGATGGGCGTGCCGCAGCACTGCCTTATCAGAGACGTCAGCACGCGCTGGAACTCCACCCGCGCCATGCTTGAGCGCTTGGTGGAGCAGAGGAGAGCCTTAGACGCCCTTGTCTAGGAGACGAGGATGTTTATGCCTGGGGAGTGGCTCACCCACCGAGAGTGGGAGATCATTTCTCAGACCGTGGAAGTGCTTGCGCCCTTCAAGACTTCCACGGAGATGCTCTCGTCTGACACGGCGAGTTTGGGTCTGGTCGTGCCCATGGTCCACAAGGCCCATGTGGTGCTGGCCCCCTTCCTGGACCCGGCTCGAGGACATGCAGACGTTGTTCCAGCCGTGCGCGCCCTTGCGAGGAGGCTTCTGAGAGGGCTTGAGAGCCGCTTCGAACCCCTCTGCAAGTCTGTGACATACAGGCTCGCCGCCATGTGTGATCTGCGCGTCAAGGGCAGTTTAGCAGAGAGGGAGAGGAGCCTTCCTGAATGGCGCGAGCTGCTCATTCAGAGGCTTGCCTGGTGGAAGTCCAGGGAGGCTGAGGTGTCAGGCCAGGCAGGGGAGGAAGGAGCCAGCACGACCGCTGCTCCTTCCCCCCCAGCCTCTGCTGGCACATCAGCCACTGCGGGCCACCCTAGCGAGAAGGCTGAGCAGGGCAACTTCTTGCTGGGGTTCCTCCAGCCCACTCCTTCTCTTGAGGGCAGCGGGTGCCCGAGGGAGGACAGTGTGTCTGGGATGGTGAGGGCTTACCTCGGTGAGCCCCAGGAGTCCGAGAACGCCTGTCCCTTGAGATACTGGGCCAGGATGGAGGCGGTCTGGCCGGCCCTCTCCCGCCTGGCCCATGTCTACCTTTCGTGCCCACCAACGAGCGTCCAGAGCGAGCGGGCATTTTCTCATGCGAGTAGCACTGTCTGTAAGTATGGCTCCCACCTGGCGCCCGAAAGAGTCCAGCAATTGGTCTTCCTCAAGGTCAACTTGCCGGCTCTTGGCCATCCAGAACTATTCTTGGAGGAGGACTGAGGTGAGCACAGAATTGCTGTGACTGCATCCTCTCTGAGTCTGTTCTGGGTGGCGGGGATGAAAAACGCTCGCCCAAGGTAAAAATTCAGACAGGACCAGTGCCCTGGCCAATCTAAATTGCCCCCCCCCAACCACACAAGCAGAAATTCTGCAATCACCAGAGGGCCAGAGATTAAATCTGGGTCCCTCAGTCATGCCACCCATTTGGAAAACTTTTCCCAGTCCCAAAGTGAGCCTTAGAGCTCAAGGTAAACCCAAGAAGTAACTGAGCATTTCTCAGTGGGTGCCCAGGAGGAGTTTGTTGTTGTGCGTGTGCCGATTTGTCGTTTTGCTGCTGCCAGAGCTGTTCTCCCAGAACAGCTCTGCCAGGGCTCTCTCAGGATGTGGCCTGAGTAGAGCAGTTGGGTTAGAGGTGGTTTGAGGCGGTGGCCTGTTAGGGTGTTGGATTCCCCACCAGTGTCCACTGCGCCGTGTGTGGACTTCTGGGGGGGGGATGTGTCTTTTTGCTGCTGCCAGGGCTGTTCTCCCAGAACAGCTCTGCCAGGGCTCTCTCAGGATGTGGCCTGAGTAGAGCAGTTGGATTTGTGGTGTTTGAGGGCGGTGGCCCAAGCGTAGGAAGGGAAAGGTGAGTGGAAGCTGCTTTGATACACCTTTGGGTTGTGAAAAGCAAGTCTTCCTCTTGCTTTGTATTTGTTAGAGGGGGGAGGCTGGATGGGAGAGCCAGTGATGAGTCCACAGCATGGATGGAGCATCCAGATTCGCCTCTGAGCTCCTCCATTTGCTTTCTGAGGCTCTCCTGGGTTAGTGCGTAGGCGCCGTGAAGCTTTACAGCTTCACTGGGGGTTTCTGGGGGGATCTCCAGGTCTCCCCTGGAGGTTGACATCCCTGAGCCACTAGTGTTCCTAGTGGTGCAGGGATATCCCCCCCACAGGCCAGTGCAGGGCCCCCCTCTCCTCTGCAGGGGAACCCAGGTGAGAACTCAGTGGACCTTATTGGTTCTGCAGTTCTCACCTGGAGGCTGCTTAGGCTGCCAGCCACAGGTTCCCCTGCACCTGGGAGAGAGAGTCCCTTCCTGGCCTCTGTTTGGAGCCAATGCAAGTCAATGTCTCCATTGACTTGCATTGGCAAGCCTTCCCCCGCCTTCCCCGGGGGCTGGGAGGGAGGGGGTGCAAGTTGCACCCCTGAAACTTCTTGGGGATCTCAGGGAGGGTCTTCCCTGAGTCCCCTGAAAGTTTCAAGAAGATTGGACCACGGGGTCCAATGCTACGGGCTCCCAAAGAGGGTGCCCCTATCCGCTCCATTGGTTACAATGGAGCGTCAGGTTCTCTAGGCTGAACATGTTTCTCCATAGACTTCTATGGGGGATGTTCCTTGGGAGCCCCCAGGATGGGACCCCCTGGTGCAATCTTCCTGAAACTTGCAGGGGATGGAGGGAAGACCCCCCCAGAGCCCCCCTGCAAGTTTCATGAAGATTGGACCAAGGGGTCCCCATCCTATGGGCTCCCAAAAGCGTGAGAAAAAAATGATTTCAGCAGGTAAATTGCCAATTTCCTTGTTCTGTAATCATTTTTTTGTCCGGGTCAATTCGGATCCGAAACGGTCCGAATCGGGGCCCCAATGCACAACCCTAGTTATAACATGTAAAGAAAAAGGGGGAAGAAACTATAAGAAGTTAACTACAGGGACAAGGAATCAAGGAGTCTTCTTGAGGTGAGAAACAGTTAATTTTGTGCCCTGCCTGGGTGATTGTGAAGCTATTCGTTGGTCCAGGCAGTTTTTTTTTAAAGAGTGACCACAGCTGAACAAGGCTGCAATTGATGCGGCGGATGGGAGCGGGACAAGGAAATGTGTGGCCTGGGAGCGCTTGCCTGCACGACATGCATCAGAGCAACGGAGGGGGCAGGGGAAGAGCTTTATAAGCACCACATGCCATTGGAATTGCCCTCTCCACCGCCATTAGTGACAGGGGACAGATCGCTGTCCCGAGTAGTGAGAAGGAGGCCTTGCCTGGGGGGGCGAGGTGACAGAGCTTTCCAGCCCGGTGGGGCCAGGAGAAAAGATTGCAGCCATGGCAGACGGTTCTCTGCAAAGAAGAAAAAGAAGATGGGGAGGAGTGTCATCGGAGCAGGCAATGAGCGACCGATGACCTAACTCGGAAGGGGGGAGAGGTGGAGTGGCGCAGCAGTGAACTCTTGGGATGGCCGGGTGGCGATTGCACGCCCGGCAAGGTGAGGCAGCCGGAAGCAGCATTGAGGCCCCGCGGAAGGCCGAAGAGGGGGCCGGCAGGCGGAGGGAAGTTGGGCTAGTGTATCGTGGGTGCGCGCAGAGTTGGTCACGGCTGTCCGTGGGACACAGATTGAGACCCCAGGGACTCCACAGAGCAGGGGGAGGGAAGGCGGCACCAGCAGGTCATGGTCAGCACTGAGGGGCTTGTGGGGATCACAAAGCGAGCCCGGGGACTCCAGTAGAGAGCCTGCTCGCTGGAAGAGCACCCAGGGACCACGCAGCAGGGCGTGGGGCCACCTGGTGGTGGTGGATTCCCATGTTTGTTCAGCCAGTGCCAGTCCTTCAGGGAGTGGGGCAAGGCAAACCAGGCCAGCAGGGGACACCTGCTGAAACCCAGGATGCGTGCGAGGGTGGCCCATAAACCCCCTAAGGGTCCACTCCCGGCCTTCCACTTCCTCCAAAGGGGGGGAGGCCAGGGTTAGCAGGGTTGTGGAGGGGCACATGCCTTGACTGCATGCCCTCAAGGGGTGAGGGGTGACCCCTATTGAGGGACCTGGCTCTCCGGAAAGAAGGACGGAGTGTCGGGTGGAATGGGATCTTCTGCTGCAGGCAAGTCAGCCTAAGATACCACGGGCACTTCGGGTGGTGGCCCCTACACCCATTAAGCTGGGGCCCTTAATGGACTGGCTTACCTTATACCCTAGGCAGTGGGAGGCTCTTTAACTGGCCAAAGGTTTTATCAAAGGGTTCCGGATTCCTTTCATGGGGGAACAGGTACCCACGGTTTGTGGTAACTTGCATTCCTCCAGGGAATTCCCAGAGGTGGTGGCCAACAAGTTGTGGTAAGAGTAGAATCATAGAATCATAGAGTTGGAAGGGGCCTAATAGGTCAACTAGTCCAACCTCCTGCACTATGCAGGACACTCACATCCCAATCGCTCATCTGCTGTAACCTGCCACCCCTTTGCCTTCACAGAATCAGCCTCTACGTCAGATGGCTATCTAGCCTCTGTTTAAAAATAGTACCTAGCAGGGAGGATGGCGGGTCCCTTTGGCAGCCCACCGCTGCCTAGCCTTCGGGTCTCTCCCCTAGGAGTAGTGCCCAAGAAGGCAGAAGGGCAATACCGGCTAATCCACCACTTATCTTACCCTTATGGTGGATCAGTCAATGATAATATACTGCCGGACATCTGTGCGGTGTGCTATGCCTCTTTTGACATGGCAGTGGCCATGGTGCGTACCTGTGGGCCTGGCGCCCTCCTCGCCAAGAATGATATTCAATCTGCGTTCCACTTGCTGCCCATCTACCCAGAGGATTTCAATCTTCTGGGGATCAAGTTTGGAGACGGTTGGTATGTAGATAAATTGATGCCAGTGGGTTGCTCCATAGCCTGTGTGGCGGTTGAATTCTTCAGCTCATTCCTAGAATGTGCGGTGAGGCGCAAGAGTCAGTTTCAGGAAGTCACGCACTTCTTAGGTGCTTTCTTGTCAAAAAGATGAAATCCCCATTCTGAGTGAAGAGAGAGAGAGGGAGGGAGGCTTGAGGGTGGGCATTGTAGCTGGAAATCTTGTTACTTCAGCCACTTTAGTAACACACATGTCTTGTGCGAGTGTCTTGCTGGCTGCTCTCATCCTGCTAGCACTACATGGCAGGGGTAATCCATTGTGGTGGATTCCCTTGCAAGTACTTTAAAATGGAGGATGTAGCAGCCAGTTTGCAGATGTTATGCTGGACGTTCATGATGTCGTGCAAAATGCCAAAAAATGGCGTTTACAAACGATAAGGATTTTACTTTTTTTAACGGGTGTGGAATGGCTCTTAATAATTTAAATGTCTAGAGAAGAAAACAAGAAAGGTTAGCAGGACTTGTCAGCTTACACAACAGAATCTTTTGGGATGAATGGTTTGAACCTGTTTGGGTGAAAGAAATTTTATCTCTTCACAAGGGACAGGACTTTTTTAGATTCAGTGCCAAATAATGCAGTACAATAAAAAAGGATTAGGAAATTAGTGCTTCCATGTGTGCACTAGTATAATCTATAAAATCGAAACTTGGTTGTATATCTTATATTTCAGTGCTCTGTAGCTGTGGTCCCCAACCTTTTTATCACCGGGGACCGGTCAACACTTGACAATTTTACTGAGGCCCGGGGGGGGGTATATTGCCGAAGGACATCACCACCCCACCTGAGCCCCTGCTCCACTTGCTTTCCTGCTGGTGCCCCTGACTTCTCACCACCCGCTGGGGGGCGCTTCTAGCAGCAGCTGCGCAGTGCCACGCCGAGAGGGAACCCCAGCCATGGCGGCTGCTGGAGAGCACCAAAGGTGAGCCAGCAGCAGAGTGGCAGGGCAGTCCTGAGGCAGCAGCTGGGGAGGAGGATGAGGAGGAGCCGCGGCCCAGTACTGACTGATCCACGGACCGGGACCGGTCCCCAGACCGGGGGTTGGGGACCACTGCTCTGTAGAAAGGAATAATCAGATTTTACTTGCTTGCCAGCAAATTCACTTCAACACACAACATATCCATTAAAGCAGGGGTAATCAACCTGTGGTCCTCCAGATGTTCATGGACTACATCTGGAGGACCACAGGTTGACTACCCCTGCATTAAAGTATTTCTGTTCCTCCACATAGCTCTTCCAAATGGTTCTTGAAGTATATGTTTTAGCACAGGGTACTGCAGAGAAAACCAATTAGAATGCAAACAGGTTTTAAACAATAGAGATGTTGCAGATGTTTGGTGAAGATATTTGACAGTCAAACATACCATTGTTGTTTGTGACAATCAGACATGAACTGATTACCAGGGCTGTTCACTTTGACATTGAATGATTCAAATGCCTGCTGATCAGGCCTGCATCAGGTTTCATAAATGGGCTGTCAATACAGACAACCACACATGTTGCTAATGACCACTAAGATAAATAAACAAATGGTAGGAATCTTTTAAAAAGCATTATATTTCTCCATGATGATTTATATTATTTGTGTCTGATTTTACTGTCAGTTTGAAGGGCTGCTTCCTGAAAGAAGTGACACACATCCAAGGACAGAGGTAAAAAATAAACCTTCATTGGTCTATTTGAAAGCATATGCTTAAAAGCTGGTTGTGGTATACTATAAAAGAAAGAATATATTAAAGAATTCACTCGATGGGTCAATGACCATAAAGAAGAAGAAGAAGAAGAAGAAGAAGAAGAAGAAGAAGAAGAAGAGTTGGTTCTTATATGCCGCTTTTCCCTACCCGAAGGAGGCTCAAAGCGGCTTACAGTCGCCTTCCCATCCCTCTCCCCACAACAGACACCTTGTGGGGTGGGTGAGGCTGAGAGAGCCCTGATATCACTGCTTGGTCAGAGCAGTTTTATCAGTGCCGTGGCGAGCCCAAGGTCACCCAGCTGATTGCATGTGGGGGAGCGCAGAATCGAACCCGGCATGCCAGATTAGAAGTCCGCACTCCTAACCACTACACCAAACTGGCTCTCATAAAAGTGGTCCATTAGAAACTTTGGTTGCCAAATTGTGACTGGAAAAGCAGCTGTGAGCCAAATGGAAGAGAGTTTGATTATTCTGAGTAAGAAATGCAACAGCTGGATTTTCACATTGAAACATTGGTCAATCTAATCTCCTGTCATAGAATATATATAGCGGAATTAAGACCAAAAAAGAGTCCCGAATTCAAGTATTTTAAGTATATCTAATTCCATTCATTTTAAGCGTAAGAAACATAGGATATAGGATAAACTAACAAAATTTATTTTCATAGAATCATAGAATGAAAGAAACAAAGAATTGGAAGGGACCTCCAGGGTCATCTATTCCAATTCCCTGCAGAATGCAGGAAACTCACATTTACCTGCCCACCCACAGTGATCCCAATTCCATCCCCAGATGATGCCCCCCCAAACCTCCCCCCCCCCCGAAACCCTGGCCAGTCTAGCCTGGAGGAAATTCACCTATCAACCCTGAAGTAGTGATCGGCATTTCCAGGGGCATGTAAGAAAGAGCCACAAGAGCCAAGCATGGACACAATCCCTTCTGCCCAGCCACTTACAATTTGTCTAAAATCATAGAATCAGCATTTCTGTGAGGTAGCTATCTAACCTCTGCTTAAAAACTTCCAAGGAAGGAGAACCCACCACAACTCCTGAAGAAGCCTGTTGCACTGAGGAACTGCTCTGTCAGGAACTACTTCCTGATGTTTAGCTGAAATTTCTTTTGAAGTAATTTCATCTCATGGGTTCTGGTCTGACCCACTGGGGCAACAGAAGACAACTCCACTCCATCCTCTATGTGACAGTCCTTCAAGTACTTGAAGATGGCTATCATATCACATCTTAGTTGTCTTCTCCCCAAGCTAAACAGACCAAGCTCCCTCAACTATGGTTGTGCACTCACCTACAAATCTGGACTGCCTTGGCTTTGGAGGAAGCCGCCTTGGGCTGCCTTGACTTCAGGAGAAGCTGCCTTGGCTGCCTTAGATATCTCTGAAACCTCTGAGATTTCTATGGTGGCACTTCGGAACCCGTTAAAGGACCACAGAGCTGGCTAAGGTGAATTTGAGTGGAGGCCGGGGTGGTGGCAGCAGCAGCGGCAGCAGCAGCAGCAGCTCTTGCCTGGCTGCTGGATCCCAGGGTAGGGATGGACAGGTTTGCGCTGGCACATTGCCAGGCCCAGGACCTCTGGGTGGATCTTCGAGGTGAGCCAGCCTCATGCTGAACCCGGCCGCTGGGTGAGCCATGCAGGGGACAAGGGAGTGGAGAAGGCAGGCAGACATGTTATCATCATCATCCTCCTTGGGGGAAAGAGGGAGGGAGGGAGGGAGGGGTGGCCCTCCCACCTTTCCTTTAATGGCCACATACAAAGAGCCTCAGAGTGCCCAAAGTGCTCCGGGCAGCCAGGGGCACCCTGAAGTGGGCCTCAGAAGGCCCACTTCGAATCTGTTTGAACATGGGATTTGGCGCTTCAAACCGCCTTGTGGCAATCTGTCTCCGAAGCAGCTTTGGTTCAGAGTTTTTTCAGCTGAGGCGGCCCAAAGCGCATATCCATACCCTCAACCTTTTCTCATACGTCTTGGTCTCCAAACCCATCACTATTTTTGTTGCCCTCTTCTGGACTCACTCCAGTTTGTCTAGATCCTTCTTCAATTGTGATGCCTCAAACACAACGCAGTACTCTAAGTGAGGTCTAATCAGAGTGGAATAAAGCAGTACCATCACCTTATGTGACCATTTCTTTTGATACAACCCTAAATCCTATTTGCCCTTTTAGCCTTTGAGTCACACTGCTGACTCATGTTCAGTGTATGGTCTACATCTTTTTTGCACATACTTTAGCCAAGAGAGGTCTCCCCCATCCTACCTAAATGCAGAACTTTACATTTTTCATTATTTAAATTCATTTTAGACCAGTTTAGCAGCCTGTCCTCTCAGAATCATACGCGTCCTGATTCTAATACTAATATTTATTAATATTTTATCCCTCTGCTTTCCAAAGACTCATGGCAGCTTACAACATAATTCTCCCATAAAAATTCCCGTATAAAACCCATTGTACCCAGGGTCCTAATATACCCTACAAACCACAAAGTTTGGCAGCTGAAAAAATTCCCTATGCCCTGAGCAGACCTCCCTAGAGGTGGTGGTGTAGAGGTAATGCAACTAAGCCTGAGGAGGGGGCATAGTGTTCCTGGCACTGGCATGGGCCCCAACCAAAAACCTGGCAGAAGAGCTCTGTTTTGCTGGCCTTGTGAAACTGTAATAGCTCCATGAGGGCCCTCAACTCTCCTGGGAGCTCATTCTACCAGATTGGGGCCAGGACTGAAAATGCTCTGGCCCTGGTTGAGGACAGGCATATCCTTAGAGCTAGGGATCTCCAAGAGATTCGCACCTGCAGAGCGAAGTGTTCTGTGAGTGGCATAAGCAGGCAAGCGGTCCCTCAGATAATCAAGGCCCAAGCCATGAATGGCCTTAAAGGTTAAAACCAAAACTTTGAACTTGATCGGGGCCACAACTGGCAACCAATGCAGCTGCCACAGCACAAGCTGGATATGAGTCATCCAAGGTGCTTTTGTGAGGACCCTAGGAGCTGCATTCTGTACCAGCTGGAGTTTCCAGGTCAAGGACAAGGATAGGCCAGCATACAGTGAGTTATAGAAATCCAATCTAGAGGTGACCATTGTGTGGATCACAGTAGTCAAGCAGTCCAGGGGCAGGTAGGATACTAGTAGCCTCACCTGGCACAGATGGAAAGATGCCATGACCTGGGTCTCCATAGATAAAGAGGCATCCAAAATCAAACCCAAATTCCTTGACGAGGATGAGTTGTTAAGCTGTACCTTAGCCAAGATGGGCCAGCATGCTTCCTGTCCTGACGCCTTTCTGCCCAGCCACAGGATCTCCATCTTGGAGGGATTGAGTTTCAGGCCACTCTACTCTAACCATCCAGCAATGGCTTCCAAACCTCTGGCAAATCTAACTGGGGGGAGTCATGGTAGCTGACCATGGTGAGATAGAGATGGATGTCATCTGCATACTGTTGACAACCCAGTCCACAGCTCTGGACCAGCTGTGACAGAGGGCACATAAAGATGTTAAATAGTGTGGAAAAGCTTTATTGCTAGCAGTTCTGATCACTCCAATGATTGTAGTCGATTCTGATCAATACATGGAAAGCAAGCACTTTTAATGGTGCATTTCCTGCCCAACTTCCCCCATTCCCAGAGAGAGAAATCCCCCCTCCTACAGGTGCCATCCTGGGCGCTCTTCCAGTCCTCGCCAGGCTGTCTGGCCTTGGATGTCAGACAGCTCTCCCTTCCTGATAACATAGTATAGAGAAACAGTTGTAACAACACAGCCCAGCAGGAGTGGATAAAGCAGAGCAGTGACAAATAGTTCAGGGTTATAAAAAGGGTTATAAAAGGTTCTTCAAACAGCACACATCAAACCAAGATGGAGTCTCTCAGGTCAATCACAAATCATGGCAGATATCAGAGATCAGAGGGACTGATCCTGACACGGCCAGTTGACTACTATTTGGGCACCCCTCCAACCATGAACAGAGCACAGTAATGGAGTTGTATTACATCACAGCTTCCAATGTTTGGAAATACATGGCAAATTTCAAATTCCAAATTAATTTTGTCTTTGGCCAATAAGCATCAGATTGGTTAGATTACAGGCTATTAGGGAACAAATGGAGAAAATCCAGTTCTGGATGTGTCTTGAACCCAAACACTGTTGCTCTGCTGAACCAAACCAGTTTGGGAGGTTGAGGAGCCAAACCAGTTTGGGAAGTTGAGGACTGGAGCCTTTCCAGGGACTTAGAAACTCCAAAATTACAGGACATCTCCATATGACTCTCTTCTACCTGCCTGTTAGGTTCAGCGAGGATTGGATTTAAGGGGTTTGATTTACAGACACCCAAACTAGGTGTCCTCATGAAAGTGTTTATCAGGGAAAAGTCAGGAGCAGGTCCAAGAATGTATAGAATGGGTCTTGAATGAACTACAGACCTCCCCAGCATGCTTCTTGAATTCTTGTACTTGCCAAAGGTGGTGCCCCCAGGAAAGTGCTTTCTGGGAAACTAGTATCTAGTATAGGTTCTGGGCCATAGAATGGACAGGCTTGACCTTTTTCAACCTAGTCGAGGAGAGGCATGAAACTTGCACCAGACTTCTTCAGGATGGATAACCCTCTACCCCTCCCCCCCCAAAGAATCATGGGTGAGACAACTGTTGCCAGCATTCTTGCAGATGGTTATTTCCCTGGCTGGGCTCATCCTCTCTCCTCGGAACTGGTAGATATAGGGCCAACCCTGGTCTAAAAGCCACCTACATAGTAGATAGCTGTTGTGCATTGCAGTGTGGTGCAAGACAGGGCAGGTTTAATCCTCTTGGCCTGCCTGAGAGTCCCCAGGCCCACCCTTCCTCTGCAGGTGGACATAATTAAAGGCAGGGCCAACCTTCCTGCCCTGTCAATGGCCTGCTTGGGATCATGGAAGTCCTTTAAATTATCCAGAATGAATAACATTATGATGGAATCACTTTCAACAAATAATATGAGATAGCACTATTAGGAGGATGTCCCTCAGGGAGATATAATGGTTCTGGTCACCCATTGATGTTGTTTGTATTGGCTGTGGGGCCTGGCAGAAACCCAAGTGCCAGGGGCGTGATCCATGAGCCACATGCTGGGATCACCCAGAAAGGAAAAGGAATGGGGAGGGCAAAGTATACTGACTCCTGTTTTCTGGCTGAGAGGTGTCTGATTACAGCTGGAGCAGCTGGCTGCCATGGAACTGAGAGTAGAGAAAAAGCATGTCAAAATGAGAGTTCCAAGATTCAGGCAAAGAGCAGTCTGCCATAGCTCAAAATCCAATCCAAGGAGTCCCAGGAAGTCTTGCGAGCAGAAAACAGACAAAAATCAGGCAAGGTGGATGCCAGCATTGTAGCAGTGCACATAGTTGTTTTCAGATTAGCTTGCTCACCCTGCATAATAAGGATGATAGCCAAGTCAAACCAAGGACATTTCTGCACATCAGTAAAAATAAGTGTTAGGCCAGCTAAATGGTAAAGTGCTACATTTTTTTGCACTTCCCAGCCCCTCCTCACCTTTTTGCTGTCTTGTCTTTGTCTGCTGCCGTTTTGCATGTCTCACCCTCCACATATGCTGCTGGAAATGGCAGAAGAGAGCAACACACCTTATATGTGACTCGCTTCTGCCTGTCAGTCAAGTCAGGCAACTAATCCCCTTTCTCCGACAGATTAAGGGTCCTGTGATGCCTGCTAATTTTTTTTTAAATCATACTTCTCCATTGCAATGCCTATGCATGGAATCATAGATGCATAGTGCTTTTTTACATTCCACCCCTTGTGGGACCACAAATCCTTTGATACATCTCCCGTACAGGAGAAAACTTTTGAGAGGCTTATGCTTTATTTGACAACTTTGAAAAAAATATTATTTTATTTCTGGCATCACCTGCATGCTTGTCCGCCTATTCATTGCTCCAGGAAGTTAGTCGTTTTAAAAAAGAAATTATCATCCTTGAGAACAAGTAAGAGGGAGCTGGTGTGAGGGCGGGACAAGGCAAGCGACTTTAGCGTGTTTGAGTCTCCATACCTTCCCTCTGCTGGTTGCCTGCTGGTTGCTCTCCAGTGGCTACTGCTAAATAAGTTGGTAAATCCACTTTATGTGATTCCTCAACTCTTGATTTAAAATGAAGGATGTAGCGAGCTGTCAGCTGGCCAGATGTGGGCAATACATCATGCAGAGCAGCTAGAATATAACACCTACATTAAGTAATCATTTTACTATATTTTTCAAATGCAGAAATGCCCCAAGAGTTCCAAGATTCAGACAAAGAGCAGTCCAAGAGCCACACTCAAGATAGAATTAGTTGGTTCAAGGGACTTTGCAAGGTACTTCCTGACCATAAACTTAATGGAATCCTCTACCATCACATGCCTAGCCCCCCTCCATGCTGCTCTGTCCTCTCACTTCACAGCTGACAGAAGTTGGAATTCTGGTTCGTCCGTCTCTTATCAGGCCATACATCCTCCTCCTTCCTCTCCTTCTTCTCGGCAGCCACTTTTACCTGCTGTTTCCTGACCATATCCATGGCGCTGGAACCTATGCACCTTGCAACAGAGCTCACATTTCATTGAATGAGCTGCAAGTTATAAACAGCAATGCTTTGCTTCATGTGAAGGGTCACATATGCAGGTCACTTTGTACTCCCACTCCTCGCTGAGAGAATGTAACCTCTCATTGATGCCTGCCTTCAACCTGTCTACCAGCTGCTCTGCATGATGTTGCCCACATGTGGCATCTGGCCAGCTGTGGGATAACTGGCATCCCCTTGGGGCCCAGTAGCACTGCAGAGTTTGGTGTTAATTCCAGCCCTCGAATAAGGGGAATGACTTGGCCCAGGAACACTGTATGGGTGCAGAGCATGTTGGTGTTGTCCTAGGACTGCTTTAGGACATCTCCATTTGAGAGACTATCAGTATGCTGCCCTAGTTGGGTGCACTCAGGGGCAGTGCGGGTAGCTACAATCTTGGCTGGTAAGCCAAGCCCAAATTGCAAACCGAGTAGCAGAGTCAGTCCAGTCTTAGGACTAGCTGTGTCAGACAAAGTCCAAAGGAGAGCCAATGGGTGGGTGGGTCAAGAAACAAGACAAAGTCAGGAACTGGGGAAACAGAGTCCAAAGCCAAAACAAAGACCAAATACCAAAGTTGTAATCCAAGAAGCCATAGCAGAAGTGAAGAAACTGAAGATCAGTCGGGTAGAGCTTCACTAAAGCAAAGGCAGGTCAGGAACCAGCGTTAAGGTCATGGGTGGGCTTGTGCACAGGTTGCACACACGCTGAAGGCTGTCTCTGCCTTGCTTAAGTGCAGCCTGGCTAACAAGTTAAGTGGCTGCACCTGGGAACTCAATCATCGGTTGAAATGGCCTCAGCTGGGCCCCATCTAGTTTGATAGTGAGCCTGGAGCCAGGCACTTCTTTTACGTTCTGTGAAGTCTGCCCTCCTTCGCTGTCTTCTGCAGTCTGATGAACTGTCTAGGCTGTCTTGCAGTGCAGGCAGGGCCAGGGTTGAGTCTGGCAGTGGCACCAGTCTGTTCCTGTGGCTAGGTCCTGGCTGCTCCTCTGGGTCAGAGCTTAGATCATGTCAGTCTTCCTGGCTGCACTAATTGATCAGCTGCACCTGGGTCCTGTTGCTGTGGCAATGACTGGAGGCTAAAATCACCCAATTCCCCCAAGTCAGGCTAGGTGCAGGGAGACAGGCTGACAAACACAGATCACCACCCAAGAAGAAGCAGGTTTTGTGTGTGTGTGGGTATCAAATGGAGAACTGGGAGTAAAGGAAAGTCACCCCAGTAACTTGCAAAATAAATATTCCAAGGCAGGTTGGGGAAGGTAGGCTGAAGACCATAGATTAGTGATCCTGTGGGCTGCGAACCACATGTGGTCCGTCAACTAATTGGAGGTGGGCCCCCCCCCACAGCCCTTTACTTCATCCCCCCCGGCCCTTTACAACACACTTCGGGTGTCATTGTCTCCCATCACTCCCAGATGGGACTATCTTGTTGCAGAGAAACAAGCTCAGGGTTCCCATTGATTTGTCATTGTCATGAGTTAAAATTTTCATAAAAATAAAATGTTCCTTATGTTCATTGTTGTGGCGTGTCTGTATCTTATTTTGAAGGGATGTTTAAACATTACCATAGCGATCAGAGAGCTTTAGGGCAGTGGTTGAGAGTAGAGGAGTAAGCTACCCCCCCCCACACCGGGCCTCACTAAAATTGTCAAGCGTTGAGTGGCCCCCGGTGATAAAAAGGTTGGGGACCACTGCCATAGATCACCTCCCAAGGGGAAGTAAAATTAAAATCCCATTGTGTTTATATAGGGATAAGATGGCAGATAATTAAACTGAATTCCCCACTGCCACACCCAGCAGGAAAGTTATTTAATAAGTACATCCTCTCTGTCCGAAACCCAAATGCCAAACAAAGGGAACATCCTATCTTTAACCGCTCCTAGCGGAGCGGATTAAATAAAGCAATAAGGGCTCCGTCGGCGGGCCCTGTCCGGGATGAGGAAGGGTGCAGATAGGCCCCTTCCCCCGGACTGACTGCAAAGCGCCTGCCAATTGGGCCCTCCAATTGTGGTCCCTTGCCACTAGACTGACAAATTGCGCCTCCCGATCCATCCCCCTCCCAGTTCGCTTGCACGCGGCCGCCTGCCGCCATTCCCTCGCTTCCCCTCCACAGGGCCAGTCGCAGCCTGCCCGCGCGAACAGGAGGGCCCAGCAGCCACGGCTGTGGCGGCGGATCCGCTGCAGCCGCCACCAACAATGTCATGCCTCCCCGCCAGCCCCCCTACCCAAGAGCAGCCCGCGCTGACACCTGCCACCGCCACAAACTGCGCCGCCAGAAAAACCCTCGCCGCCAGAAACACCGCCGTCGCTGCGGCCCACCGCATGCCCCACACGCAACACACCTCGCCCGCAGACACGCGCCACCGCCAGTGCCCGGCGCGTTGTCTGCCAGCTGCGCCCACAGCCCCGCTCACACCGGCCGCAATCAGCGACCCTGGAGCCCACTTCAACCTCACGCTCCCGAGTTCGACCCGGTGCCACCAGGCCCAGCCTCTGCGCTGACGCCCCCACCGCATTCTCCAGACTTGCCTCGCCAGCTGCCTCCTGCCCTCCAGCCCGCCGGCCGGCACTGGCAGCCGCCACAACGAGGATCCATGTCTGAAGGTCCAGGTAGGCCGTGAATCGCAGGCCCCCATCACCCACTCACGCCGCCTCACAGGTTGCCCCGCGCCCGGCCTTGGGTCCGGGGCCTGGCCCCAGAGAGCTGTGCCGCACAACTCCCCAGCCTTGCTAGTGCCCGCTGTATTTAGGTGACAGCGGGCTTATTTATTAGTACTTATATAAATCTGAGTCGCATTGTGATGAATAGGAACTCTGTTATTGGCAGGCAGAAGTGCCTGTCAAGCCTTGGAGGGTCTCTATTTGTGTTTCCAAGACTGGAAAATACTATCCCACCATTGTCAAGCATTTTCATGCCCCAGGAACCTTCTGGGTGGGTTTTGTTTTTCAAGCTGCATCAAAGAGCTTAGAGATTTCTTTAGAGACCATGTGCCAAACATCATCTCCCAAGCCCCAATCCAGCCATAATTCAGCCTGGCTCATCACACATTTTGTGCCCATCTCTACCATTTACTATAACACAATAAAAAAAAAAACTGGGCACACTCTCCTTTTTATAATCTCTAGAAGAGCCTCTATTATTTGATAATTTTAATTCTTTATTAAGTTTGTTCAAAACCAGAATTAATCTCTCTTGATTTCATGATAGTAGGGTTACAAACGTGGGCTTATGGGTTCCACTGAACCTTAATTAATTCTTTTCCATGTTCTTTCTGAATATGTCTTTCCTAATATATCAGAGGATTTGCTTTTCTTTTTTTTTTCTTTTTGCAGTTGGCTTGTGATCATCCAAAGACATTCCAGATTTCTTTTCTTCTCTTGAATTTCTTGCTGATGAGTTCCCAGATGATAACTAAAGTATGTGACCACTTAAACTTTGTATTTTATTGTTTTATCTCCAGGACATTTTCTACGTCAGATCATGTCTTAGAATTTTGTAAGTTAGTAAGACAGGGTAATAACTGCAGAGTACTTTAATGAGTCTTATCACTTGAATAGTCCGTTAACAGCCATTATAATAATTTTATGAAGATTGCAATATTGGTAGGAGAGGGAGTGCAAAAGATTCTGAGTAAATTGTTTTAGATCATTACTCTAGTGCTATAAGAACTTTGTCCTTTGCTTCAAGGATTGTAAGTTTCACATTCCCTCTCATTGCTCATACAAATAGGGTGTCACGCCCCCACTGCCACCTCCCGTCTCCCATGAGTTGCCAGAGCAACTGGACCTGGCAGCTGATTCAGCTCTGGCTGAAGAAACAGGGGATTCTGACAGGGGCGCTGGCCCAGCATATGAGAGATCGTGGACACTGACACAGCAGGAGCCTGAATCAGATTCAGATGGATCGCCCGAGCGACTCAGATGAAGCCATAGGGTGGGGTTGGCAGAACTCTGAAGAAGCCAGAGGCTGCAGGCACGCTATCTATGCCAGAATAGATGGGGGCAAGCTGGGTTAGTTCCGGGGATGATGGGTGAGTCATCCCCAGGTGCAGCTAGTTAGCTGGACTGCATTTAGGAAGATAAATGCGACTTTTGAGGCGTGGAAGCAATCTATGCTACTATCCTCCACCGGCTCTGCTCCTGTGAATGTCTGACTGATCTCTGGCAACTGACCCCTGGCTTTGCTCTTGACTCTGGCATTGTTAAAGTGAACTTGCTTTGTTTGACTATTGGATTCTCTGGACTTTGACCTTGGGACTGCTCGACTATTCTTTGCCTTGCTCTGCCCTGTACTTGTTTAACTTCCGGTGACTTGGACTGAACTCTGACTCTCCTCCAGATGGTCTTGCTGCCCAGGCTTCTGCGAGACAGCTGCTACTGGGTGTGGCCAGCTAGGGCAGCATACCGGGTCTATGTCAGCACTGGATCTGGAGAACTCTGCAAAAGCCTGGTGTGCCATTTTCCTTCTATAAATATGTTAGAATCATAGAATAATAGAGTTGGAAGGGATCTCATGGGTCATCTAGTCCAACCCCCTGCACTATGCAGGACACTCACATCCCTATCGCTCATCTATGTTGCTTGTGTTTTATTTCTAGGTGTTAATATGGAGTGTTCCATGTATGTTGCTGTTTAAGATGCATATCTGTGAGGAAGAAAGAGGGGAGCTGGTGGAGGGAAGTGAAATGTGTTATGATTGGATGATGGGGGGCAGAGTTGACTGGATTGTTGAGAGGTTTTGGGGAAGAGATAGTTAAGGGAGTGGGTAAAGAAAGATAGCTGAGTGGGTGAAGAGTGAAGTGGCAAGGGAGGTTATGAGTTGAAATGCCAAGTGAGAAAAAGAAGCGTCTGGAATGTATTAATGATGTGGCAAAATAAGCAGCAAAAAAGTGGCAAAAAGTCATTAAAATGAAATAATGTTTTTCAAATTCATTTTAAAAATGTACAGATTTGAAGCAGTGTCAGCTCAGGAATAATAGAAGGCCTGGATTAACAGAGCCTACCGTTGATTGGCGGTGACACAGCACCAAACAAAGGCCCAAGGAGAAGATGTACCTTAGGCATGTCAGGGAATAGCCTGACACGTGTGTGTCAGGGGTGGGCCTTATATAGTGCCATGTGCGTGGGCCTGGCCTCTTTCACCAGGACTTCCAGCAACGGACAGTTCTCACCTGCCGTCTGTTATTATGCTAAAACTTTTGTGTTTTGTGAGTAGGGTTTATACAGTTACTGGTTTGCCTTGCTATTTTGTCACAGCTTGCATAACAGCATAGGGGAAGCCTGCATCCTAGACTCCCTAGTTGGGGCCTCCTAAGGAGTGGCTGGGTATGAGCGGGGCCTGACCTTTGGGAAAAGACATGAGGCTCAAACAGCCAGATGGCTCAAGTGTGCACCCCCAGAAGTACCTTGGATGGGACACTTCCCTAAAGGGGGTCCTGGTAGCAAAAGAAGCCTGTGCTCCCAGCTGGGAGAAGTGTGTGTGTGTGTGGGGGGGGGGAGAGCTAACAGGATTTAGCTTCCTTTGGGAGCTAACAGCATTGTTTAATGAAGGGTGGCGCGGTCAGCTGACCACTGCCAGCAGACTCCTCCCTATCTCTACCAACACTCCTGGTGTGTCATCAACAAAAGCTGTGGCCTGGTTTTCCGAAGTTAAAGAAAAGGTGTGGGCATCTTTATTGGGCCAGGAATGCCTGCCTGTCAACAGATTTCAGTTAAGTAGAACTGTGGTGAATGGAGATGGGGAGAGCATTGGGAAGAAGTTGAGCCTAATTTCAGCTTCCCATGAGCCCCTGTCATGGGAGATTTTGGGATGGACCCTGAGGAGGACAGAGATCTCAGTAGGGTACAATGCCATGGAATCCACCCTCAAAGCATCCACTTTCTCTTTGGGAACTGATCTTTGACGTCTGGATATGATCTGTAATTCCAGGAGGTCCCCAGGTCCCACCTGGAGGTTGGAATCCCTACTTCCCCTAAACTTTCTCACAGATTTGTTGTTGGCCTTAAATGGTAAAATGCTCCTATCAGCAGCCTAAATTTACAGCAGATAATCACAGGAAGAGTGCCACAAAAGTAAACATCCATTCTACTGCCCTTTGACCATTTCTCAACAGATCTAGGGGTTGTGCCAATTACTTTATGCTATTTTTATTAATCATTAATGAAATTTATTGTGTGGTTGTGGGATCTCAGTCTGAGAGTTTGTAACACTTAAAATGAGAAGCCTTGCCAAGGATTGCTTTTCTTGTTACTGAATTGCAATTTTGTGGGTGCTGCTGTTGTAGTTCTTGCTCTCAGTCCAGCTGAATTGTTGTTGTAGTAAGTTAAGCATTCTAGGCTTTTCCATCTCTGTCCATGGATGCCAATAATGGTGATTTTAAAAGAGGGGTCATATGAACTTCTGCGTTGCTTCATGAAAGAATGAAAATTCCTCCTATTCTGCTTTCCCTGCCAGTGTGATACAATGGTACCGAGCTTACTTCTGAATGAGCATACTCAAGACGGCTAAACTAAGAGATGGGTGTTTGACCATCTCAACTCGTTGGAGGGGAGGATTCTTGTCAGATATCACAGAGAGGCAGAGGCAATCACTATAGAAGAGGAAGGCCCTGCTGACCCAAGTTTTGAAAGAAGAAGAATTTGCCTGGCTTTTTGCACAGCCCTTTTCTGTCATGTCAGTATGGCTTTATGCTCACTGATGTAACCCAACAATGTTATGTCTTGTTCTTAAAGCCCATTAATTGTACATAGATACAAAGGATCAGTCTTTTCTTCTTCCTTCCCTAAGATGTTTCCTTATTCTGTCCCATACACAGAACCACCCCAGCAGAACTAGTTTTCTCATATTTTTATAGACTTTTACAACTAGTATCTAAAAGCTATAATCAAACTCCAATAATATGTAAGCCTATAGGCCAAATACAGAGGACAGAATAAATAAGACCCAAAATGTGTCTGGTTATTTTGATTCGTGAGCGGTTCTTTCCTATTTTTCTTTCTTTTGGCCTGAGGCCTTCATTGGTCCATTCTGCTTTCTTCCTCGACTACAATTTTTCTTCCCTATACATTTCTCAGCTATTTGCCCTCTCCTTTTTATTGATTTGAATTCTCCTACTGGTAGCCCCACTCTTCTATGACGTTTCAAAACAGTCTCTCAGCTTCCCTGACCCCCTCAAAATTCTCATGTTCATTACAATATCTGTATTTTCTTTTGATAACTTGCTGGAGGGGCACCCTAGAACATACGTATGCATTTATAACTAAAACTGTAGCAGGAATTTATTTAAAATATGACTTCTATATTAATGTACAGGGACAGAACAGAAATAACCCTACAAAAACAGATGGCACTGCAAAAAATAACCTTGGTTTACTCAGAAGCACCCTGCAAGATTGAATAGCCTGATGATAGTATGAAGTGTGTTATTTTAAGGGTTCATTAGTCACTTTTTTTACTATTAATTGCAGACAGTACAATATGAGGACTTTATTTTTTATTCCAAATATAGTTGTAACTTAACCAAGAGTATCATCAAGATTTCTCAAATTACCTAACTTCACTGCTAGAGCAGTCTAATATGAGCTGGGCAGACACCCGGGCATCTTGATTCTCAGTGACCATAGTAAAACTTTGCAGAGAGATCTTAAGTATTTTTACCTTTGTTTTTGTTTACATACTGAAAACTGAGAGTCTAGTGTAAAATCAGAGTATTAGAAGGCCACATTGGTAGGTAGGAAAAATGAGGAACAAGGTGCACATTTGAGCAGTTTTATTAGATCCCTAAGTATTTTGCTGTTTACTTCATCAGGGAATTGGGTTGCCATCAGTACACTGATGACCCAGTTCTATCTCCTTATGGACTCTCCCCTGGAGCCATTTTCCAGATGTTTGGAAGCAGTGACTGAATGGTTCGAGCAGTCTCCTGAAACTCAACCCCTCCATGACGGACGTCCTGTGGCTGAGAGGTAGGGGGTGTGAGCAGGAAGCGTATTTACCCACCCTGGCAGGGATGCAACTTACGATTGCATACCAGGTGAGGAATTTGGGTGTGATCATTGATGCCTCACTAACCATGGAGACACGGGCCAAGAAAGTAGCCAGCCAGGCATTTTTGTATCTTCGCAAGGCTTGGTTACTAGCATCCTACCTGTCCCCCGAACACTTGGCCACAGTGATCCACGCAACGTTCATCTCCAGAATAGATTTCTGTAACTCGCTCTATGCAGGCCTACCCTTATCCATGATCCGGAGATTTCAGCTGGTCCAAAATGCAGCTGCTAGGGTCTTCACTGGTACTCCTTGGAGGGCCCACATCCAGCCTGTGCTGAGGCAGCTGCATTGGTGGCCAGTTGCTATCAGGGTCCGGTTCAAGGTTTTGGTTTTCAGCTTTAAGGCCTTATTTAGGTTGGGATCCACACACCTGAGGGACCACCTATTACCCTATGCCCCCCGCAGGGCTTTAAGCTCTGTGGGTGAAAATTTACTGGTCTTTCCCAGCCCCAGGGAAGTGCACCTAGCCTCAACCAGGGCCAGGGCTTTTTTGGTCCTGCCCCCAACCTGATGGAATAAGTCTCTGGGTGAGCTGCAGGCCCCATGGGAGCTTTTGGCGTTCCACAGGGCATGCAAAATGGAGCTCTTCCACCAGGTCTATGGTTGAGGCTAGGGTCAGCGAGATAGATCAACGCCCTCCTTCTTGGGTATATGCAGTGTATTGATTCTGACATCCTTCCTTGCCCCTCTAGTTAGTGGGGGTTGGGTGGGGATTTTCCCACCATGTTGGGGTTTTAATGTCTTTTAGTGGGGGTTTTAATGGGGATTTATGAGACTTGTAACCCATCACGAGCCAAACTCGGAAGTGTTGGGAAATAAATTGAAAATATAGATAAACAAATAACACAAAGTAAAAAATATAGTCATACTTTCAATTAACATGTCCTTATGGAATGCTAATTAAAATATTCTTTAAAATTAAAATGACTTGTAAAATGAATTATAGTCTGAGTGTGGTATAGCCTCAGTTTTTTTGCCATTGAGAAACTGCTGAAACATTCTTCAGGCATGCAGAATACAAACATGTACAAGCATAGCCATGTATATACCAACCCAGGGCCCACTCCTTCCCACACTCTCCAGGCCCACCATTGGCCATTTTGGGAAGAAGGGTGGTTCAACATGACCAAATGTGGTCATATCAGCTTATAAATTTTAAAAAATATATTAAAAATTAATTCACTCCCACCCATCCAGGAAGCCCTTCCAGGGCTGTCAAGAAACTGAGAGAGTCTGGTATAGGATTGTCTTACATTCTCTAGTATGATACAAAAATTACATTATTTATGAACAAAAATCTACTGGAAAAGATAAAGGAACTCCATACACATTTTACCAATAAAAGACTGCAGATCTCAAAATGCTTCATCACCCATGAGCAAATAAGTATAGAAGGTCTAGGTCAGGAGTAGTCACTGCAGACCTCCAGATGTTCGTGGACTACAATTCCCATGAGCTCCTGTCAGTGTTCGCTGGCAGGCACTCATGGGAATTGTAGTCCATGAACATCTGGATGGCCGCAGTTTGACTACGCTTGGGGCCATTCCGCACAAGGACCAATGTTGCCAGTTGTTTTCACAAAGCGGAAACGCTATTTTAAATAGTGGAATTAGGGATGGGTGATTCAGATTCAGAAACGTCCGAATAGCCAGAATCAGGCCCGATTCGGACATTTCCGAATTGGAAACGGTCCAAATCGGGGCCCTAGAGGTAGAAAACAGTCCGAATTGCCGAGATTTGGCGATTCGGGCTGCCGAATCGATTCGGGTGCGAATTGATTTGGCAGAGTCGGAGGCCAGGCAGCCGTTGCTTGGTTCTGCAGCTGTTGCTTGATTCTGCAGTTCTCACCTGGAGGCTGCTTAGGCTGCCAGCCACAGGTTCCCCTGCACCTGGGAGAGAGAGTCCCTTCCTCGCCTGCTCTGTTTGGAGCCAATGCAAGTCAATGGCTCCATTGAATTGCATTGGAAATCCTTCCCCCACCTTCCCCAATGGCTGAGGGGGAAGGGTTTAAGTTGCACCCCTGAAACTTCTTGGGGAGCTCAGGGAGGGAAATTGGTCTGATTCGGACCTGAAACAGTCTGAATCGGGGCCTCCCTGCACAACCCTAAGTGGAATCTCGGTGTTCCGCATACCTTTATTTGTAGTGGAATCCAGGAGCGTTTCATTCGTTCCCCACAGGTTTCTGGTCTCACAGGAATCACTAGAAAGGAAGTGATTTTTTTCTGTGCTTGTTCCCGCCCCTGTCCGTCAATCAAACGGAACAGCCAATGGGTGGTTGTTATCATGCTCCCGAAAAGCCCCTTTCCCTTTAAGCACAGGTTAAAAAAAAAAACACAGTTGCAATGAATATGCGTTGAGTCGTTGCAATGGAGAGACCCATCTAGCTGGCATGTTAACTCGCTCCCCCGAGTGGAAAAAAAAAATCCCCCCCACACACGGGCGCGATTTTTGGCTGAAATTAAAGGGAACTGGCAAACAGGGGACTATGTTGTGCTTGGGGACTTACGGGAGCTTTAATGCACTTCTGTGAAGGGACTGTAGCCAGAGAGGCCTCGCTGGGTGAATGAAGCCTTGCTGGTTCATTGCTTTCCCTGCTTCGAGGGGGGAAAATGGCGATCGCTTCACCGGAAGTTCGGAGGAGAGAGCCCGGGAGAGGGACTTTGTTGCAACCGCTACATTGAGAATGCACAGGTCTTTTTCGCAAGTGTTGCAGGTTGTTGGCAAGAGTGTAGCGATTTTCTGAGGGTGAATCCACTTTTCCTGATTCCCCGGAAATCATTACAATGAAGCAATTTTGGCGCTAGTGTTGCAGATTGCTCATGATGTCATGTGTAACGCAATTTTAGTGGCGAAAACAATGTAAGACTAGTGCTATATTAAAGTCGTGCGGAATGGCCCTTGGTCTAGATTCTTATTTATTCCATAGGGCACCAAAGATTTCAGTCTAAGTATCCATTCACACAAAACCCTTCTCATGAATAGCTTGCCATTCTGGCCTGGTACTTTCTGGATAGCCCAAAAGATAATGTCTGTGATAGTATGATTAAACTCAGTTAAATGTGAAACCAGTAGTACTCCTATTCCTCCAAGAGAGATGTTGCTTTTATGTTTACAAATAGATATATTCTTTTAGTATCTTGAGGATAATACATCACACAGGCCACATTCAGAAGTTTACAGATTCCTGAGAGTGGGTTAAGAACTATATTTCTAGAGTAGTATAATATTTGCGGGATTCATAAGTTTCCACAAGTAATCTTATAATATTTTTTCCAATATATACATATTTATATGAACACGCATGTCGACTTAAAATGTGTTGCTTTTTCAAAGTAGTCCTTCCCATCTCCTGTGGAGGAAAGAACTCCCACAGAAAAAAAATGATTCATGGAGTGAGCATGAGATAGATTTGACAATGGTAAAAATATGTATGACTAGATAGCACAGATACAGCTAAGAATTGCAGAAAAAGTTTCCACTGGAAAATGAGCTTTCATTGAAATTGGCATTTCCAGTCAGAAAATGTCATTGCTAGTGGAATTTTTTAAAGATTTGCTACCAGCAAAATATTTTAAAAATCCAACCCTGCTTTGCAATAATGACTTGAATTAAAATGAAATTAGTATTGAAATATGAGCTGAAAACTGGAATGGATGTTTTGAAGCAAAGAAGCAGAAAGCTGAATATTTATTTAGCCAAATATTTATTTAGCCAACTAATTCACTTTGAATGTCAGTACTAGAATAAATGGTTTTGGGGAAAGGGGGGCACATTAAAGTTGAACTTCAAGACACATTTATTCATTTCTCAATATCCAGATGAGTCTTGCAGATCAAAGATTCTAGGATCTTCATCCCAATTTGAAATTTCTATCCACATGAAAATAGAAAATCTCATTTTTGAAATATGTAGCTATGGTCCAGTAAGCTAATAAATGTGCAATTTTATTGTTATGAATTTATTTGATTTTAAACACATCTATCTTCCCTTTCCATTTTAACATTTAATCTTAACATCCATGGCCACTCACAACCAATACCAAATCAATACAGCTAAAAACATTGGGTGGGATCTAAGCTTTTGCAAATGAGGTAAGTTTGTCAAGCTGGTTTTTAATGCTTTGCCATAGCAGCTCTCTACATACACACACAGGAGAACATCCCAAGAAAACACTGTTGTGAATCAGGAAACCCTTAAAAATAGTATGCTGTGTCAGGTGGTATGGAGGACAGCAGCCAGAATGGATTGGAAACCACTGCTCCTTCATGCTTGTATGAACGGAGCTTTCTTCATGACCTCAAGCTCTGTGGAAGAGTGAAGTTATTCTGCATAATTCTATTTTTCTAAGTCTTTTATGAATCACGTGACATTAAGTTCACTGCAGCAGAGATGTGTAATCTATAAATGAGGGGTCACTATGCAAAAGAGATTAATTTGGGAGTCAAATATCACAGTCATGGTTTTGCTAACTTCCACTTGGTGCTTAAAGACTTCAAATAATTAGACCTAAACTCCATGCAGAGACCTGTTCTTCTTGAGATAATGTCTGCTTTGTTTGGTAGAGTCTATGGCATGCTATCACACTGCGGACCCTCCACTCCCCTAACTTCACCTTCCCCAGTCTGTACTCCAAAGTTCTTGAAATTTCCCAACTCAGAGTTGGCAACCAGTTACCAATCTCCCCAACTCTGAACAGGAGGGCCTTAAAAACAAATGCTGAATATTTTATTTCCCTTTAACCTAAAGTTTAAATATTAAAGATCATTTATGGTATACAATAATCGTATGATCATTTCATTTCATATTTGCTAGAGAAAAGATCAGGATGGAAATTTCATCTCAGCCTTGACTTAGCCATTGATAGCAACACAACACTTTGGATGGCAGAGACAAGACCCTGCTGACCTATGGTTAATGGCTATTTCCACGTGAAGATATTCTTAATCAGAACGGGGTTGTTTTAATGTAGATATGCACAGCCTGGGAGGAAGAATATTAACAGGAGACTTTACAATTTAATCTATTATATATTTTACATATTTTTGAAGGACAGGGGAAAAGATTTTGGACTTTTTCATTATCATAAGCATAATGCTACAAGTAAGAATTTTAAGGGATAAGGGAAATTACTTGTAGAAAGAGACTGATTCATTGGATGTTAACATTCATTCAAACAAAACACATTTAATTTAGCATGTTAAAAGAATTAAGAAGCATTAGAAATTATTTCGCATTCATCATCCATAATAGTACTGAAGTGGACCATTTTCTTGAATTCATTTTAATTAAAGGAAAATCCAAAGTAATGGTCAATTTTTTTTAAAGTCTTGAGAAGTGGAAGGTTCAAAACCCAAAAATTTCAGAATTCTATGTGTTTTAAGACTACTCTACTGACAGGTGACATTGGACATTTGTCCAGATTTAGGAGGAACCCTGCTGGCACTGCTAGTTTTATTTATATATATATATATATATATAACTTCTTTTTTGTTACATGATGTCTAGTGAGTTATTTCATGACCCTGCAAAATAAAGTTTAAACATATCCTCCCCCAGCTGTCCAGACTATGTATATATCGTGCTGATTGAGAAGGTAAATCTGTCTGGTCTGCACTGCTTTGATAAACATCCTGCCAAGCAGAAAACTACAAGGTCAGGGAGAAAACTAGACTATAATTCCTTTTCTTGTAATAATAGTTTGTTTAAATGTGTAGCGATTTTTTGTAGGAAGGAACATATTCAATAATGTGAACCCTGCTCTTGTATTGCAACCAAGACATTAGATATTGGGTGGCCAATTCCAAGTTGGTAAATTTCTGGACCTTTTGTAATGGACCTAAAGGACAGCAAAGTTTGGTGAGGTATGCTGCCATGGATTTCACCTTCTAAAGAGACATTTTGTCCAGCAAAACAATCTGTATAGTACAGGGATTTATTGTAATGCTAGCATACATCCAGGCTCCACTTGGATGGTTAGAACCATAAAGAGCGGCCGCGGCTTGGCAGGGGCCGCAGTTGATGGAGCCGATGGGGAGGCCAGGAAGACGTGATGATGCTCCTCTGGCTGGAAGCATCGTCGCCTGGAATCCTCGTCAGCGGCGGGAGGGGCCAGGCGCTTTATAAACACCACGCGGCCAGCGGCTGGCTCTCTTTGCCGCTGCGAGGGCTGAAGATGGACCCACCCACCCTCCCCAAGTTGTTGGAATATTTTGTCACAGCAGCGGAATAGGGGGCATGAGGTAGAGTATATGTCACAGGAACCAGTTTGCGGACTGGAACCTGCGGTGGGTGTCTCCTTAATAGATCGGCGGATACCGAGCGCGGCTTTACCCGGCTGGGAAGGCTAGGGGCTAGGAGCCAAGAGGCGGGGGATGGGGGCATGCGGCAGACACCCAGCAACCATGACTTGCCTCTTCCCAGGGGAGGGCTTCAAGAGGCAAGGGATCCTTCCCCCCGGCTGGGGGGAAGGGGGACCCAGGGCGCCCCTTGAGCCTGTGGCAGCAGTCAGACGACTGCGCTGGGAATATTCACACCTCGTTCCAGGCCAACCCGCGTTTGTTATGGATAATAAAGCTGTGGCCTGTTACCCCAAAGCCGACTCAAGTCTTTATTGGCCATGTCCATCGTGCCAGTCAACTTGATAAGATTATCACTTAAGAATTAGGCCTGATATCAGTTCTCTACTGCCCGGTTATCAGAATAGTTTGCTACAGTGTGAACCATATCTCCTTACAGAATTTTAAATTGAGATAAACCTTACAATACTTGTAACTAAATTGTATTTAGAAGAAGAAGAATCAGTTCTTATATGTCACTTTTCTCTGCCAGGAGGAGTCTCAAAGTGGCTTATAATTGCCTTCCCTTTCCTCTGCCCACAACAGACACCCTGTGACATAGGTGAGGCTGAGAGAGCCCTGATATTACCGTTCGGTCAGAACAGCTTTATCAGTGCTGTGGCGAGACCAAGGACACCCAGCTGGCTGCATGTGGAGGAGGAGCAGTGAATCAAACCTGGCTCACCAGATTAGAAGCCGCCACTCTTAGCCACTACACCAAGCTGGCTCCTGAGCTTTATGAGGTTTAGTTCCCTGCTGGTATCCACCTGAAAGGGGGATTGGAGAGGAGGCAAATGGCAGCATTCCCAGTGCACAAAAAAAAAAGTATTCCAGTGCTGCATGCAAACAAAATAAAGGGGGGGGGGGGTCATCAGCAAGGAATGAGATTGACAAAATATGTAAATAGAGAGAAACGCACTTTTTTCCTTTCATGCTTTGACAAAAGTAGTAAAGGGGTACACATCGCATAATGAACTGAAACCACGCCCATCACCTTGCATACTAATTAACATATTTGCATAACCACACCCCCTGATGTCACCGGAAGTGGCGTCACCATGCCCCGCCCTGTGCCCCATGCCCCGGAAGTGCCGCCATGTCACCACGCCCCCTTGACGTCACCGGAAGTGCCGTCAACATGCCCACCCATGCACCCCTGACCAGGATGTGCCGCCATTATGCCACACCCCCACCAGACGACACCGGAAGCAGCGTCATCGTGCCCTCTGGCCCCTGCCCCCTGCCCCGGATGTGCTGCCATTATGCCACGTACACCCCCCTCCCTGGAAGTGATGGTGTCATGCCCCCACCTTCTGCCCCAGAAACAATTTCCACAGACCATGCTCCCGCCGCAAACGCAGCCATCTTTTTATACCCATCATCACAGCGTTGGAAGTGACGTGCATCATAGACCAACCCTCCCTACTGCGTCACAACCAATGGGGATGACCAGGTACGGCCATGTGTTCCCTCTAGCAACACGCCCTGTCACCTCTGGCCAATAGCAAAGAGGCTGGGACAGCCCCCCTCCCCCCCAAAAATTGATTTTAGGAAAGAAGCCACTTGTGCTAGCAGACACTCACCACGGCTCTTGCTGAAAACATGGAGACTCCTAGCAGGCCCCTGATCCTCACCACCCCACCACCCATGCTGAAACCTAATGCTGCCATGAGGTGCCTGGTATTTAACCTCCCTACAGCAACTATGGGTAGCTTGGCCAAATGCCCTACAACTGCAGAAGTAAATGGCCTTGCAAACATAGAAAGTACTATGCTACCATCTTGGGGAACCCATCCTGTTACAGGCCATATTGCAGATGAGGCGGACTTGGGGATACCCAATCCTTTGCGATGCATGCACCGGAATCCTGTGGAGGAATCTGAAGATGAAGAAACGCAAAAGGACACAGAAAACGACGAGGCTTTTAATGAGACCATGGAAATGGAAAACAAAGCATTCACTCAAAAGGACACAGAACATGACGAGGCTTTTAATGAATCCATGGAAATGGAAGACAAAGCATTCAATGCCCAGGTAAACAGGTAAAAAAATTGTTTTTGTTTGTGGGTTATATAATGAAACTAGGGAGTCCATTGAGGAGTTCTATTACTCTTACCAGAAGAGCCTCTTGTGGCGCAGAGTGGTAAGGCAGCCGCCTGAAAGCTTTGCCCATGAGGTTGGGAGTTCAATCCCAGCAGCCGGCTCAAGGTTGACTCAGCCTTCCATCCTTCCGAGGTCGGTAAAATGAGTACCCAGCTTGCTGGGGGGGGTAAAGGGTAATGACTGGGGAAGGCACTGGCAAACCACCCCGTATTGAGTCTGCCATGAAAACGCTAGAGGGCGTCACCCCAAGGGTCAGACATGACTCAGTGCTTGCACAGGGGATACCTTTACCTTTTACCTTTATTACTGTTACCAGTTGTTTATTATTCTGTTTGGACAGCTTGATGAGCGCTTTATCCAGGCTTTTGGCAATGTGCACATCGGTAACCCTGTTAACGTGAACCTCTCTTGCACATCGTGTTTTTGTACCAGTGTGACCCCATGTGAGAAGAAAAAGAAGAAAAAGACAAAAAAGACAAAAAAAGGGGAAACTGAAGAGGAAACTACAGTTTTGTTACAATAAAAGTGTTTGTTTTTTAGTCTTGTGTGGTCATTCTGGTGCTAAGAGGGGGCAGTGATGGAGATGCATGACAAAGAGGGAGTCTTAAGGCATATATATTATATACCTGGAGAAGTAGGGAGTTTTGGTGGCGTGAGCCCACTATTCCAGGAAACCAAAAAGCACTGCAAAACTCTTACTTGAAAAAATATTACTACCTGGCTTTCAGAGCAAGATGCTTACACTCTGCATAAGCAGGCCAGGGTCCGCTTTAAGAGAAACAAGACCATCGTTTCTGGCCTGGATGCACAATGGCAGGCTGATTTAGTGGACATGCAACAGTTTTCTAAATATAATGATGGCTACAAGTACATTTTAACAGTGGTTGACATACTCTCAAAATTTGCATGGGGCATTCCTTTAAAAGACAAGACAGGAGAGCGGGTGGCCAAAGCCTTTAAGGATATATCGAATTGAATTCCTGCCAAGCTCCAAACAGATAAGGGGAAAGAGTTTTTAAACCAGGCTGTAAGCAGGGTGCTAAAGCAGCACGGAGTTCACCACTTTTTCACCCATAATGAAGTCAAAGCTGCCAGTGTGGAGCGCTTCAATCGGACCTTAAAAACAAAAATGTGGAGGTATTTTACTGCCAACAATACGTTCAGATACACTGACGTGCTGTCGCTACTCATACAAAGTTACAACCACAGTTTTCACAGGACTATCAGGGTCCGCCCTGTGGATGTAAACTCAACTAATGCACAGACAGTCTGGAAAACGGTTTACGGAGACTATGTGAGAACAAATGAAAAGGAGGGAGAGAGGCCTTTCTTTAAAAAAGGGGACCATGTTCGAGTGTCTAAAAGCAAAGGACTTTTTGCAAAGGGATATGAGCAGAGTTACACGGGGGAAATATTCATAGTGGAACAGGTAATCCCAAGAGGACACAGACCTGTGTACCGGCTAAAAGATTATGCTGGAGATCCTGTCCTAGGGTCATTCTATCCTGAAGAGTTACAGAAAGTTAAAACTAAAGGAGGCAGAGTGTATCGAATTGAAAAAATCTTAGCATCAAAAGGACGAGGCAAAAGAAAATACCAGCCACTGAAGTGGTTAGGGTGGCCTGATAAATTTAACAGCTGGGTTCCTGCTTCTCAACTTTGTGAGCCTGCACCAGAAGAAAATGGCTGACAGCGGATTTTACATCACCCTTCCTAGCAATGCATGCGCCACGGTTTTCCAACAGAACACTGCTTCTGCCTTTACCATCCATCTAGCATGGCCAATTGACCTACCAGGGGCCTGGGATGTAAGGTTGGTGGTGATACAATATCCTCACAGCTGGTATGCTCTGAATGAAGATGCCGCCTTTACAATCCTCGATAAGGAGAAGCGCTGGACTTTCAAACTCCCCAGTGTTTGAATCAGGAATCAGCAAACTCCCCAGTGTTTGAATCAGGAATCAGCATTCCTGATCTGATTGAGAAAATCAACAGCCTAATAAAGTCTCACTGGCGACCCCCTGAACTGAGCCTGGAGTATGACAGAGTGCATAGGAGGGTCACTCTAAAAGCGTCATCTAGTTGCAGTTTTTCAGCTACTACAGAATTGTCACATATTTTAGGGTTAGTTCCGCATAAGCCTGCCCAAACAGTACGCTTCACAGCGGACATTAAAGGGGGGTTCAACACATTGTACATTTACACAGACATTGTGGACCACCAAATTGTGGGTGATGCATATGTACCATTACTGCGCTGTATTCCTGTCCATGGGGAGACCCGTGACTGTATCAACATCTATGACAACCCTCATTATGTCCCTGTGAATAAGCAACACATAGATACCATCACTATTGAAATAAAGACTGACCAGAACAAGAACGTGTCATTTCGTTTTGGTAAGGTGATTGTGAAGCTTCACTTTCCTCCTCGGAAAAGCCTGCTTTTTTAAGCTCACCAGGATGGTCATTATAAAAAGCTATGGAGACCCAGAACTTTATAGGAATTATTACAAGAACCAAGCCGGTTGTGCTCTCCCTGGTTACCATGGAGCCCCGGTTATGTATGGGGCAGGGGTAGGGGGCATATTCCGGAGCCTTTTTCGAAAAGCTGTCCCTCTTTTGAGAAGGGGATTTGAGCTCATAAAGCCTCATGTGAAATCTGCTGCCCGAAATCTTGCTAAAGACGTTGTAGGTCATGTTTCTGAAGCTGTTCTGAATAGAGTGAGTCCGCCTGGACCGCAAGATGGGTCAGGCCTCATGTACCTTCCAAGAAAGCTAGGGGTTAAAAGAAAAGCATCACGTGTGCAACTTACCAGACCCCCACGACCTGCTAAAAGGAAGGCTGTTAAGCGGCGGCCACCTCAGAAGCAGAAGGCAAAGAGAAGGGTAGGAAGACGACCTCCGTGCCCCGGAAATATATTTTAAACTGCAATGGCTTTTATTCACGACGGGTCACAAGAATGCACGAAATCTGAGTTAGACCCTTTCCAAATAGCACCTACGCAAACTAGCATTGAGAAGTGCCTATATATTGAAGTCCCACCCCTAGCAGCATTGTCAGAAACAGCGCCACTCGAGTTTTTCATCGCTGGAAATGAAAGTCCATCGTTGGAAATGGTGAAGATTACTTGGATTTAAATAACACCCTGCTTTACCTATGCTGCAAAATTGTCAAAGAGGATGGGACAAACCTTGACAGAGGTGCAAGGGTAAGTCTGGTGAATTACCCGATCGCCGGCCTCTTTAGCCAGTTGGATGTGACATTGGGGAACCGTCTCATCAGCCAGAGTAACAACTGCTACTCTTACAGGGCCTTTATAGAAGCTGTCCACAATTATAGTGAAGACACCCTATCCACTCAGTTCTCCGCAGGCCTGTTTTACAAAGACAGCCATGGAGAACATGAATCAACTGCCCTGGATGGAGATAATAAAGGGTTTGTTAAAAGAGCCGCCTTCACAGCTGAAAGCAGAAAAGTAGATCTGCTCGGCCGCCTTCACAGTGACTTGTTTTTTCAAGAAATCTTATGCTAAATGGAGTGGATGTGAAAATTAAACTGACGCGCAGCAAAGATGCCTTTTGCCTCATGACGGATGATCTGAACAGGGCTTCCAAATTACAGATCTTGATCGCTTCCCTTTTTGTAAAGAAAGTGCGAGTAGCTCCTGGTGTCCGTTTAGGCCACGCAGAGGCACTCTTTACAGCTAATGCAAAATACCCTGTGGACCGTGTGGGCATGAAAGTATTTAGCATCCCTGCTGGGAGTCGTGTCAGCAACCAGGAGAACCTCTTTTGGGGGCAATTGCCCAAGTTGTTAGTGATTGGCCTGGTGGATAATGATTAAGCGGGGCCCACAATAAAAATCCATTTAACTTTAAGCATTATGACATCAATTTTGTGGTGCTCTACATGGATGGTGAACAGATACCTGCTAAGCCATTGCAACCTGACTTTGGTGCTGGCGCAGTAAGGGGCTTTCTTTTGAACAAATTCAAGAACTCTACTCTGATGATCTAGCACAGAATGACCTAATGGTGGAGCAGTTTGTAAAAAACAAGAAAGGCATGTCCAGGCTTGCCCCCAACTTCTTTGTACAACCCCAGGCATGTGTCTCTTGCAGCATGTTTCACCAACACCACAATAATATTGAATTTCAATAAAGTGCCCTCATGAAGGTTTAAAAGTGACTTTTGTCTGTCTTTTTTTTTTTTAAAGAAAAAACACACCAGTTCAATTTCAAAAAAAATTTATTTTACATAATTACAAGCTTATCCAGTTGGGCGGTGTTGTAGCTTGATGCTTTTTAGAAGCTCTGCGAGAAAGCGGTGGTGTCCCTGTACCAGGACTTGGGTTCTTTAGATGTTCCAAGGAACGGCGATTAGTCAGGTTACCCACAACAGAAGATGGGAGGTTCATTTCAGCCATGGCTTTCATGAAAACATCCCAGCCTTTTGGTATGTTATGGCTAGACTGGTCATTTGTTTGAGTAATCGCCTTCACTAAATCCATCAAATGAGAACCCTTTATGTTTTCCCCTCTGTATACAAACATTCCACTGCCATCCCAAGAAGAAATATTTTTGTTTTGTTTCATTTTGTTGAACAGCACCTTTGCACGGCTTTTGTATCTAGCAGGCAGGGTGTCTATGATTTCTTGGAAGACCACGTCAGAACTTGCAGGGCTTTCTGCAGAAGCAGCCTCTGATGTAGGCAGAAACAGGCTAAGTTTAGATTTTTCAGTTTCCCCCTGCTTGACATGAGCCAAATACTTTTGAAGCAGTGCTTCAAAATGCTTGGCCTTGTCATATTCTGATAAATCTTGCCTTTGGAGAGCCCCCTTCATTTCAGTATTTAAGGATTGCATTGTGGTGGTTCTGATGTTTTCCTCTTTAAGGGGAGGTGGGTTCCTTAAGTGTTCCAACTGGTGGCTAGGAACCAGGTACATTTTTTCTGCATATTCCATTACTGGTTTGTTAGAAGGCTAGTTAGGAGGGGAATGGCAAAGCTTAACAGAGGCACTATAAACCCCCCAGATTGTTTGACCAGCGCCTTCTTCTTTTTCAGAGATATTCTTTTGTTACTCAGATTTTTAATAAAAGTCTGCCGCTTCCTCAGTATGCATACTTGGTGCGGTGATAGAGGGATGTTGCCTTTTAATGTATTGAGAGCTATTTCAGAGATTGCTGCAACCAGATCATCCGAAGCTGAGCAAAGAACTGCTTTCCTCCGTTGCAGCGAAGCCTTGATAAGTATTTTTAGGAGAGCCAAATTCCTCTTTATCCGCCTGGACATGTTGCTCTTTGGAGGATTCAGGGAAACAGGATGTTTAAGGGACTTGCGGTTTCCTTTTGTATGCAGTGGAGGTCTGTTTTGTTTTTAAGACATATGCCACAGGCCACTCGGGTGGGAAAAGTCCAGTTCTTAGCCTGTAAAAATCTGGTGTAGAGGTATTTAAATCCACAACCAGATATCCATAAGGCTTTTGTGTGGCATTCTCAAAAGCCTCCAGAAAGAATTGTGACTTTCCAGGGTACATTTGACGGGCCAATGTTGCAATCTGTAATTTGTCCCTGGGATTTTTAAACAGTACCAGATATTTGGTATTTAAGCTGATGGTTCTATTGCTTTTTCCACGGAAAAAAATATTCTGAGTAATAAATAAAATACTGAGATTCCGGTGATGTACGTATTTAGTAAAGGCCCTTTCAATCTCAGGATTTTCACATTTTCACAAGCAGAGTCCATCAAATCATCTACTATGATCATAATTACTTTATTAGGAGGCAGCAGCTGATCATCATTAAGTATTTCAGGCAACCCTTCAACAAATTTTACAAAGGGGTACTTACAAAGGAGTTCTTCAAATAACTTTTGCCAAAGTCCATAAAAATACACGATATTTTCAGGCATTACAGAAAGTACATGCTGGGCATTGTCCAAAATGTTTTTAACAAAGAAACTTTTGCCACAGTTGCTAGGCCCCGCCACCACTGCAGAAAATGGATGTTTCCAACGCACGTCCATTCTAAAAACCATATGGCAGTGTTTTATAATCATCCACAAGGAAGCTGTTATCATAAACAACTTTCAGGGTTTTCTTAAGTGGCCCTGTCTCAATGAGAAACTGATTTTTGTTTCTTATGATGGAGGGCTGCTGGACTCGGATCTCTTTAGGAGGCTGTTCTGGGCTGTAATCTAGGACCAGATCCTTCAATGTTTCAAAGTTTATTTTCTCAGAATTTGAAACATTGAGCGTGATGCCTTTGGCTTTCATGCATGCCTTACCCCCTGACAGAGTATATCCATAGGTTTTGGGCCCAGCCGACGTGAACTCTGTGATATGCTCATCTGGCGGGATCTCACTTGTGAGATCGCCTAAATAATCAGCTAAAGGAGGATTCCAGTCCCCCTCCCTACTCACAAAAATCACAGAATCAGTATCATGGTACAAGCAACGATCTTGAAGCTTGTCTAGTAAATCATAAAGTTCTAGGCAGGCATAAGCAGTTGTAAAACAGGCAATCAGGACATTTGTATTACCTGATAAAGTAAATGTATCTTTTGCATGTCTCCAGGAGACACTTGCTGTAGCATCATCAATAATATCAAAACCAGAAATATCATAGGCTGGAGAAAAGGCATATTCTAAAAGCTGGGTTGTGTCCCTCACTATGCTGGTGTTTACCAAGTTTGAACGCTGACCAAACTTTCCCCACAATGAATTTAGAAAAAGTTTTGCAATTTGCCGCTTTGCAGGGTTCACAGCTATGTGATCAGCGTGCAGTTGAATACCTTCTTTCTCTAAGTAATCTGCAATGTATTTTGCCTTTTTTTCATCATCTGTACACCAGCTCGGATAACCTGAAGCCTCCTGTTTTTGGCGGAGGTGAAGCTTAATATAATCTGAAAACAGTTCTTCAGAGGATTCTGCAAAGTGCCACACCTCACTCATTGACATGATCCTGTACCTCTTCTCTATAGCTTTCATTAGTTCTACAGTACACCATGTCCCTTCTAGAGCCCTTCTAGAGCTATAGTGTAAGTCACCAAAGGATGAATCTGTCAGTGGATTTCTGACAGTGGGGCTGAAACATTGTGGACAGCCACTGAAAAAACAGCATTCAAATTCATAAGCTGTGGGTTGCCCTCCAACTACAGCATAGCTATCAAGAAAATAAGGGCCTATTTGAAACTCGCCACCTCTTAGTGCATGCTGTATCTCATAACCTTCTTTATGCTCAAGATACAGTAGCCACTGTATAGAGGGGGTTGAAAATCTCTTTGTTTGTCTGTGGTAATGGTCGTGTGGCAGCAGGACAATTGTGCTTGGCTTTAAAAACATGTCTCTGTACATGGACACCCACAAGAGTTATATAATTAAAAGGGTCAACTGAGGACATGGCAATAATTTCTCCCCTGTACAGGAGACAGGCCTTTCTCAGGAATTTAACATCCTGCTGACAGTAATAGGCCAGTTCTTTTTGGAGGTTAAATACGGAGCCTTGGTTTTCCTGATACCAGGAAATAAATGTGGCTCTCTCACCTGGCATCATGTTATCAACGCCGTAATCCTCCATCCTAGGTAATGGCTCCACATAGTTAGAATTGGCCACAGTGTTAAAGAAATGGGGGAAGAAGCCCTTGCAGCCCTTAAAACCCATGGCTTGTGGCATTTTGGCCAGTTTCATTGGCAAAAAGTTTAAACTATCCAGAAACCTGATGCTCAGCTTCTTAACAGTTACACACATCAGTTTGCCACCCTGTGTGATGAGGTCCACATCTACCTTCTCTGCCAAAAGTTGTCTAATTATAAAGTAATTGTCATAAACTTTTGCATTGTGGGCTAGAAAAGTGTAACCCCTGAATTGTTTGGTAATGAACCTTTTAACAAAATTAGAAACGCAGTCAGTTCCTTTGAATTCCCAGGTATCACACTCCTCTAGACCAGTGGTCCCCAACCTGCGGGCCGCGGCCCGGCGCCGGGCCGCAAAGGCCATGGCGCCGGGCCGCGGCTCCCTCTCCCCGCCCCTCCCCCGCAGTAAAAAACTTCCCAGGCCGCAAGCTTGCGGCCCGGGAAGCTACTTACCGCGGGAGGGCGGGCAGGGAATCAGGGCCGGGCCGCGCCCGTGCAGGCCGCGCCCGATCCGCGGGCGCGGCCCGCGGGCGCGGCCCGATCCGTGGGTGCGGCCCGCGGGCGCGGCCGGGCGCGGCTCGTGGGCGCGGCCCGCGGGCGCGGCCGGGCGCGGCTCGCGGGCGCGGCCCGCGGGCGCGGCCGGGCGCGGCCCGATCCGCGGGCGCGGCCCGAAGCATGGGCGTGGCCCGCGCGGGCGCGGTCCCTGCGGGCGCGACCCGATGCCCTGCCGGTCCCCAGCCTAATAAAGGTTGGGGACCACTGCTCTAGACCCATTGCATAAATATAATTTGGTATGTGTATGCCGGTTTCTTGCATACATTCAAAATCATAAAATATGTATTTCTCTGTTATTTCAGAATGCTTGATAGGGGGCATGAAGCAGTAGTGCCTGTTTATATCTCCGACAACATCCTTACATTGTTTACAACAACGAACTCTGCAGACATGTTTCTTTGGGGCATAGGCTAAGCAAGATTTGCAATAGATTTTAGTTATACATATGTTTGACAAAGCCATGTGCCTTTCTAAGCAGACGCTGGATTTGCAATATACTTTACAATAAGGGCACATTACCTCCTGCTGCTGCTGAAGCCGCTGACCACATCAGGGGTCCAAACATAAGCGACATCTATACTTACAGTTGTGTAAGTGGCTATAAACATTGCCACATACAGCACAGTAATTTCTTTGGCCAAAAAAACCCTTTGGCGCTTCTTCTTATGGATAACCTCACTGTAAAGGACAGTACTTATAACCCTCCTTCCTTTCCCACCTCTGTTTCTAATTACAGTCATAACTAAGCGCAGGGAGCCATGAAGATGGATTTCAGCGTTACTCTGCATGAGGTTTGCCATCTGGTTAATAAAATAATCAGCTGGAAATCCACCCAATGGCCTCCTCACGGATCGCAGAGGATTAGTTAGACCCCCTCCATCAAGATGTAGTTGAACTAAATCTCCCTCATGCACTCTATCACCCATCTCATTCAGAAGCTGCTGTATAGATTGACGGATAGCTTCCTGTGCTAGCATTGGATGGCCTAACTGCTCCAAGTTAACAAACCTGAAAACTTCTGAATGTTGATCCATTGGCAAGCACTGCAGTTGCCTTTCCCAATGTCCAAGCCTTTCTAGGTAAACTCTTGGCATATCAGGAGGTTGGAGAACTTCTTGTGGAGGAAGTTCTAAGGGAAATTCCTCAGGAGGGTCACATACGGGGGTGGCTGCATTGTTAACGTCTAATTGAGAAGTAGTGGGTGCCTGTTCTTCAGAGCCGAGGGGGCAATTGTCTGATCTCTCAGGATTTCTGCCATTCATACCCGTTTTGTCGAGACGTAACCATTTTTTCATTCTTCCGGCATTTGAGAATTACTCTTTGCCGTTGCTTTTTCAATTTCAAGTGCTTGCTTTTTCTTTGGTGAGTGGGCAGCTGCCCTATGACCTCAACCATGGCCTTATAAATTGTATTGTTAGCATACCCCTCCCTGCATTTTATCACAAAAGTATGCAATTCAAATATTTAAATATACCTGTCTGCAACCTTCTTAGAACAACATAATTGGATAAAGTCTTACATTCTTTCGAGCTGCAGTTCTGAAGCAAATGGGCAGGGGCACTGGTATTTTCAGGTTGTAAGACCAAGCAGGGGGGTTGATACAGAGTGGAAATATTTGAGGCTTGTTTGGATGATATTTATACTGTGTGGGGAGAAAGAAAAAATGGGCTGATTACACACATCTCCCTGTATGTCTATCACAAGCACAACAAAATATACAAACCAGCTATTTATACAATACCTTTCTACGGGGGTTTGCTTTTGGAGCCTGTCTCTTTTTTCTGAAAGGAATCCTGTGGAGTCTTACAACGCTTGCGATATTTAATAAAGGATTCAGGAATGAAATCATCCTCATCATCTAGGGGGGTCAAGAGAAATGAATTCTCATGAAATAATCACATGGCTTCATCACCCCCCCCCCCAATCTCCCAAATCTGTGAAAATATCATGCATTTCAAATAGTTTAAATATACCTGACTGCAACCTTCTTAGCACCTCATCTTTGGATAAAGTCTTAGATTCTTTCGAGCTGTTTTGTACTAAATGGGGGAACAGCAAAATAAGGATTAACTTTGGGGTAGAACCACATAATTGAACCACAGTTGCCCACATGGGCCAAAAAATAATATTCTAAATATACAAAAAACATACCTGGTTGCTTGGAAGGGCTCCCTGCAAACATTGTGGGGTATTGATTTACTTTATCACTACACTAAAACTGAGAAACAGAGAAAAATGTGGGTGCACATGAAATAAAATAAAACTTTTTTGGTCTAAAGGTGCTACTGGACTCAAACTTTATTCTGCTGCTTCAGACAAGCAAGGCCTCCCCATTGAAATCTATGCTTTTACCCCAGTTACTTTTAAAATCATTTTGCTCCTACATAATTCAATTTACCCATTACTAAAGAAAAATATGCCTTAAAAACTTACCTAGTGTTGCCTCTGCCTTGGTTTCACCCTGAATGGCCAGAAAGAGCCAAGCTATGGAGATGGTGATGCTGGCTCCTTTCTGTGGAATTGAGAAAGAGGAAGCCTACACATGCGCTAATCCCTTTAAAACATTCTAATCTCCTTTGCGTAAAAGCTGTCCCATGATTAGCCGTTGGCGTCAGGTGATTTGCAGGCTCCATGGAAATGCTCCTCCTCCTCACTGCATTCTGCTTCCTCCCTCACCCAGGCCCCACCCCCCCTCTTCACTCACCCCCCCCCTCACTCCAGCAATGTGTCCCACATGGCCTGCTTTTGGATTTTGGTAAGCGCTTATATTTTATTATTGCTGTAAATGGGGCTTATATAAATTTGGGTATCCCAACCACCCTCCAATACTCTGTTGTGTGCGTAAGAGCCCCCACCCCCAATTGGGGCTACTATGGAAAAAAACACAATTTCATTTTCTGCGACCACCTGAAGGATGAGTTGAACAATGGAGTATTCTCCTGATTTCCTGTGGGAAAGACAGCAGCAGTAACTTTTAGGACAGGACCAATATATGAAGGGAACTGACTTTATATCATCTAAGACAATAATAGAATATATCCTTTTAATAGATTATATTCTCATATGTATTAACAACTACTCTGCTAAGAAAGATGGTAATAACTCCTAGATCAGGATCAATATGTGATGGGAATTGAATATATATGTTAATATGCATGCTAAAAGAGGATGACAAACTATACTTCATAGGTATTAACAAGACGGCAGTAGTAACTCCTAGGTCAGGGCCAATTTATGAAGGGGACTGACCTCATATCATTTAAGATAATAACAGAATATATTCTTATAACAGATCATATTCTCATATGTATTAACAATCACTTTGCTAAGAAAAATGGTAAAAACTTCTAGATTAGGAATAATATGTGATGGGAACTGAATATGTATGTCAAAAGAGATGGCAAACCATATCAGCTGGTCGCTTTTTTCTTAATTTTTCTGTAAATGCTTTATATAATAATAAATAATAAAACTATATTAAAAAAAAAGATGGCTGCGTTTGCGGTGAGAGCATGGTCTGTGAAAATTGTTTCCGGGGCAGAAGGTGGGGGCATGACACCATCACTTCCAGGGAGGGGGGTGTACGTGGCATAATGGCAGCACATCCGGGGCAGGGGGCAGGGGCCAGAGGGCACGATGACGCTGCTTCCAGTGTCGTCAGGGGGGGTGTGGCGTAATGGCGGCACATCCGGGTCAGGGGTGCATGGGTGGGCATGTTGACGGCACTTCCGGTGACGTCAGGGGGCGTGGTTATGCAAATATGTTAATTAGTATGCAAGGTGGTGGGCGTGGTTTCAGCTCATTATGCGATGTGTACCCCTTTACTTCTTTCATTAAAGCATGAAAGGAAAAAAGTGTTTTTAAAATGTTAGACTTCTATCCTAGTGTGTCTGTCTCTATTTACATATTTTGTCAATCTCATTCCTTGCTGATGACTCCCCCCCTTTATTTTGTTTGCATGCAGCACTGGAATACTTTTTTTATTTTGCGCACTGGGAATGCTGCCATTGCCTCCTCTCCAATCCCCCTTTCAGGTGGATACCAGCAGGGAACTAAACCTCATAAAGCTCAGGAGCCAGCTTGGTGTAGTGGCTAAGAGTGGCGGCTTCTAATCTGGTGAGCCAGGTTTGATTCACTGCTCCTCCTCCACATGCAGCCAGCTGGGTGTCCTTGGTCTCGCCACAGCACTGATAAAGCTGTTCTGACCGAACAGTAATATCAGGGCTCTCTCAGCCTCACCTATGTCACAGGGTGTCTGTTGTGGGCAGAGGAAAGGGAAGGCAATTATGAGCCACTTTGAGACTCCTCCTGGCAGAGAAAAGTGGCATATAAGAACCGATTCTTCTTCTTCTAAATAAAATTTAGTTACAAGTATTGTAAGGTTTATCTCAATTTAAAATTCTGTAAGGAGATATGGTTCACACTGTAGCAAACTATTCTGATAACCGGGCAGTAGAGAACTGATATCAGGCCTAATTCTTAAGTGATAATCTTATCAAGTTGACTGGCACGATGGACGCGGCCAATAAAGACTTGAGTCGGCTTTGGCGTAACAGGCCACAGCTTTATTATCCATAACAAACGCGGGTTGGCCTGGCACGAGGTGTGAATATTCCCAGCGCAGTCGTCTGACTGTTACCACAGGCTCAAGGGGCGCCCTGGGTCCCCCTTCCCCCCAGCCGGGGGGAAGGATCCCTTGCCTCTTGAAGCCCTCCCCTGGGAAGAGGCAAGTCATGGTTGCTGGGTGTCCGCCGCATGCCCCCATCCCCCGCCTCTTGGCTCCTAGCCCCTGGCCTTCCCAGCCGGGTAAGGCCGCGCTCGGTATCCGCCGATCTCTTAAGGAGACACCCACCACAGGTTCCAGTCCACAAACTGGTTCCTGTGACATATACTCTACCTCGTGCCCCCTATTCCGCTGCTGTGACAAAATATTCCAACAACTTGGGGAGGGTGGGTGGGTCCATCTTCGGCCCTCGCAGCGGCAAAGAGAGCATTATTCCCCCCGTGCATAATGGGTCATAGTGGTTGCAGATGAGCTTTCCAGAGCCATGTCTTCAGATATGTGAAGGAAAAATCAGACTGGAGACTCTTCTTAGGGGAAGATTACATGGCAACCAATTCCTCCCAGTTCTGTAGCCGTTCTCCTTCTGTTTCCATTTTTTTTACTGTTGATATAATGTTATGTGCCCACACGCTTCTTTCACTGTTGCCCCTTAGAAGAAGTGTTGTATTTTTGTACCATGCTGTTTACTGCCAAAAGGAGTCACAAAGTGCTTTACAAACATCTTTTCCCTTTCTCTCCCCACAATAGACAACCTGTGAGGGTGGTGGGGGCGAGAGCTCTGAGAGAACTGAGAATGGCCGACATTCACCCAGCAGGCCTCAGGAGTTTCTAAGCAGTTTAAAATAACCTTTACTTCCTCTCCCCATAACAGACACCCTGTGAGGGAAGTGGGGCTGTGAGAGGTCTGAGAGAACTGGGAATAGCACACAGTTACCCAGCAGGCCTCAGGTGTCTGTAAGCAGTTTAAAATCACCTTCCCTTTCTCTCCTGTGAGGTAGGATGCTAGGGCAGGCAGTAAGCTTAGGGGCTGGCAACACCCTGATTGACCCATATTCAAGCGCAGACACCCCAGACATGCTCCTCTCACAGGGGAGTTTCACAAATATATAGAGGAACCATGGATAAAGTAGAGATGAATGCTGTGAATACCATGGATAGCCAAAGTTACCAACAAGATAGTTTTAGAGAGGAGCAAACCAACTATGTCATTTGAAAGCAAGATAAAGTTCACTTACTTTGGACATATCATGCAATCAAACTCGCTAGAAAAATCATTAATGCTTGGCATGGTCAGCAGCAAAAGGAAACATCGTTGCCAAAGTATCCACTGGCTCAACATGATCAAAGCCGACACAGGGATAACCATGAATCAACTAAAACAGTGGTCCCCAACCTGCGGTCTGAGGCCCGGTGCTGGGCCGCAAAGGCCAGGGTGCCAGGCCGCGGTTCCCTCTCCCCACCCACCCCCCGCAGTAAAAAACTTCCCGGGCTGCAAGCTTGCGGCCCGGGAAGCTTCTTACTGCGGGAGGGCGGGGAGAGGGAATCAGGGCCATGTATGCGCACAGGCGTGCTGCGCGGCCAAAATCGGGCATGTGCGAAAGTGCCGCTCACACGCGATTTCAGCCACGCAGCGCGCATGTGCGCATGTGCGCATGTGCGCATGTGCGCATGTGCGGCCCGGCCACTGAACTAAAAGAAGCAGTCAGAGACAGGGGTGCATGGTGAAGACTATAGAATCACCGAGGGTGGGACACAACTGAATGGATAACATAATCCACATCATCATGGATAATTATTTAAGTATTTAAAAGGCTGCCATATAGAGTATGGAGCAGAGTTGTTCTCTCTTGCCCCGGAGGGACGGACCAGAACCAATGGGATGAAATTAATTCAAAAGAAATTCCGTCTAAACATCTGGAAGAAGTTCCTGAAAGTCAGAGGAGTTTCTCAGTGGAAAAGGCTTTCTTGGGAGGTGGTGGGTTCTCCATCTTTGGAAATTTTTAAACAGAGGCTGGGTAGCCATCTGACAGAGAGCCTGATTCTGTGAAGGCTTAAGGGGGTGGCAGGTTAGAGTGGATGAGTAATAGGGTTGTGAGAGCCATGCATAGTGCAGGGGGTTGGACTAGATGACTTTTTTGATGCTACTGGACAGCTGCTATAGGACAATTGCATATTTTATGTTGAAACACATACAATGGAGGGGAAAGAATGTTGCATAAAGAAGGCACAGAATCCAAAAGCCAAGATTAAAAGCTTACTGCTCTGAAAATCTGCAGTAAGATGTCTATGCATAACTGGCCTTAAAGTCTTGGTAATATCCAGCCTTGCAGTGAATTTCCCCAAAGATAACAAACTGAAAATAGTCTGCTGACAGTGCACAAAGGAAGGAACAGGATTTTTCTTATTTGCTTATACCTGTCTGGATACTGAGAGGCTAATTGGAGCAAAACAACAATAAACCCTGATTCCAGTCACTAAAGCCAGCATGTAACCAATCACATAGGGAGCAGCTTTGCTGACAGGCATATCTGCAGATGGTGCGCTTCTTTTCTTCTCTGCCTTTCCCCCTAATCCTCATTTCACCTCATGTGTCGCATGAGATACTGGAGATAAATGAGATGATGGACCCACAATTTTGTTAGAAAATGCTAAATGAGAATGCAGCAAGGGACCAAGTGTTATTATTGTTTGAGAACAAATATGATGCTCATGAATTAGGCATTTCAGCTTTCTCTCTTTTTCTTCCTTCCAATTTTCACTCCAACCAAAAAGTGGACATTTGTATCTCTTATCCACACCAATATGCATGTACACACCATAGTCGGAGCAAAGCCCTAATTGTTCATGCTTAGGGCCTGCATGCACAACCTAGTGGTTAGTGAACAGTTTTTTCCTCTGAGGCTCTGGCCTCAGGATCAGTTGCATGATAGCACCCATTTGCTTGATCACTTCCTGTGCTTTTTAGAGAAGCAGCACACAATGGAGCTGCTGCCAGGCAGGCTGTGTAGAATTTCTTGGATGCTCATTGTCTAACAAGAAATTTGAAACAAAACATGGCCAGCAATCAGGAGAAACAGGTCCCATCAGAAGGAGAAGCAAGGCTCATTTTCTTGCAGTTCAGAATGTTCCTCCATCCATCCATAGCTATGTGATTTGTGTCAACACCAGAGGGTAATTCTTTTCCATAGTTTTTCTAAGCACAGAGGTTGTTCATATGCACCTGTTGTAACAAGGCACTATATCAAAGATATAACACTTATGACTCCTTTCTCCTAGCTTTGAAGAGATGGAGTCATCCCTCATGCTCCCAGAGCCTTGCTACAAAGTAATGAAATTAGCAGCAAGAAAAGAAGCTGCGGTCAATCTGTTGAACAATCTTCTTACATATATTTTAACAATTATACACAATAATTAAATTTGAGCACCAGTATACTGCAGCAAGGAGAATTAGGACAGCACAATCACATCTCCAGGATCTTTGTTTCAAATGACTTCTCCCTTATTCCTCCCACATCCACCCTCCCACTCATTTTTTTTTCTTACGAAAAGTCTATAGTTATTCCCAAGACCAGAACAAATTCTAAATCTCCTTGCAATCACAATAATGCAACTTGACAGAATCTGATGGTATTAAGGCCTATAAAAATGGCGCATGAAAAAATACCTTCCCGATGCATACTGATTCTTGGGCCAGCTTCTCCTCAGCTGAGCTTTCAGGGAGAATTCTCCCCACAGAATCAGTTCCTTGGCAGGCTCTGTTGAGCAGTCTGGTTTCAACTGGAGACACAGCAGAGACCAAGAAATGCCTGTGGGGAGAGCTCTCTGTGCAGGGTCAGCTGTTCGGTGAGCTCTGCTGAGCAGTTCTTTTAAACTGAGCCACCAGGCAGAGCTTCAGCCGAATCTGCAGTGAGAGTTCTCCTGAAAGGATCGGCTACTTGTTGGTTTAAAAGGACCTAAAGGTCCCCAGCTAAGCCATGGCTCAGCTGTTTTTAGCCGCTTTCTTTTTTCAGTGGGGTTTTTGTTTTGTATTTTGGTGTGGGTCTATTGGACTTAAACATTCCAGGATTTCTGAAAAATTTCAGATCCAAATCAGTCCCCTCCAGCAAGGGGGGCTGTGGCAATTTCCTGTTGACTAATTGATCTTTATAAAAGAGAACACAGGATCTTAATAGAGGGTTGATATTGCTGTAGATTGCACTTGCCTATATATTTGTAGATTGGAAGACAGTATCCTTTAGAACAGTGGTCCCCAACCCCCGGGCCTGGGACCGATACCGGTCTGTAGATCACTCGGTACCGGGCCGTGGCTCCTCCTCGTCCTCCTCCCCAGCTGCTGCCTCGCAGGCTGCCCTGCCACTCTGCCACTGGCTCACCTTTGGTGCTCTCCAGTGGCTGCCATGGCTGGGGCTCCCCCTCGGCCTAGAACTGCACAGCTACTGCTAGCAAGAAAGCTGGTGGAGCAGGGGCTCAGGTAGCGGCAGGGATGTTCCTTGGCAAAAGACTACCCCCCCCCCCGGGCCTCAGTAAAATTGTCAAGTGTTGGCTGGTCCTCGGTGATAAAAAGGTTGGGGACCACTACTTTAGAATCATGTGAGGTGGCTGTGACCAATTCTTCAGTTGCATCCTAGTTGGGGGAGGGGAAATCTTACTTGGAAATCTGTTCTTTATTGAAATCAAGGAAAATAACTATAATACTATATTCTATGTATCTATATATTCTGATGACAATAATCAAATTCATAATTTAAAAAAGACAGGCTCCTCAAATCGAACTCTAATGTTCTTTTTGCATATCCGTAGCTACTTTTTATTGGCACTTTAGAAGTATTAGATGTATTAATATTCTTTAATATCTTGACTTGTGTACCACTGTTATTGCCTAAGTTTGTATTTTATGTGTATTATAAGTTATATCTGCATTGCATTGTTGTTGCTGTTTTGTGAGAAGCACATCACTAAGTATGCATGTTTTGTTTCCCATCCCCTTCAGATGAAATTCTCAGGCTGCGCGCCCTTCATCCCTGGTATCCTTTCTTAGATTGAAATAAAATTGCACCACCCCCCATTCTAGTAACCATTAAAAGCAGAGCTTCTTTCTGGCTTTAAATATTTAGCTATTGTATGCATTGTCATTCAGGTCCTCCTTGCCAAATTCCTGGTGGAAAGAGAAATAATGCCTGCTTTAAATGCAGTTACTTTTGTCACTTTCATAGCAGGGACAAGCTGTTTGGCAAGTCCAGAAGGCCTCCAGCACGGCAGAGCCAGTGGAACTGGTCATCACGAGTTTCATGACAGGTAGGCTGAATTCAGGGCAGAGGTTTGCACTCCCTGGCAAGGACACCCAGTCCCACAGAAGCAAGGACACGGCTGGCAAGGCCAGTCAGTCAGTCAGTCACCTTTTATTGGCATAAAATATGTATAAAACATATAGAAATAGGGCTTAAAATTTCAACGAAATAATAAAATGGGGTTACATAACTGAACAGATCTTAAAATGATTAGATAAACTATAAAAGATAAAATACAAGGTAGGCAGCATATTATAAAAGCATCTTAGTTAAAACTCTGGCAACTAAAATGGTTACCTCTGGGTCTTTGTCAGAGAGCAGAAATTGCAAGGTCATAGATTTACTTACAGAAGGCTTGTTTCCCAGCAAAGCAACAAAGCTGTCATCCCGACACTGCTCATATAAGGGGCAGTCTAACAAAATGTGTGAGACAGAGTCAGGGCAGCCAGAACCACATGGACAGAGTCTCGCATGGTATGGGATATGGTGGAATCTTCCCTCTAAGACCTTTGAGGGGAAAGCATTCATTCATGCCAGGAGAAAAGCTCTTCTCAGGGGTGGGACATCAAGAAGATGTAGATATGTAGGCATAATATTTCTCTGCATAGTGATGCCAAAGACAGCTGGAGAGCAGACTCGAGCCTGGGTAGGTATGAGTTCCTGCTGCTCATGGTCTAATATTCTCTGTTTAATAATCTGGAAGATACATTTTTCTTCCAGAGGTAGTAGGGAGTTCAGATCGATGCCAGTGGAGACTTTCTGTTCAATAGCCTGGAACCATCAAAATTTAAGAGGGTCACTCTTTAGACAAGTTAAAAGGCTGTCAGTTTCTACTCTAAAATAGAGTATGACCCAAAATTTAAAAGTAGGTATCCAAGCCCTTGTCTCTACCTTAATTTGGCCAAATTCTGCGCAGATGGCATGAGGAGACACAATTGGGAACCCCTGCAATTTGCCTATAGAAAGCAGATTGAACACCCTCAACAGATTTATTAAAAGCAGGAACCCATAAGGGGCATCCAAACAGGAGCTGGGACATTACTTTGGCATTAAAAAATTTAATTGCTGCAGGCTGGCAAGGCAATGTTAATGCTAGAAGCAGACATACTGGAAAACCAGTAGGCTCTAATGGTTATGATTAGAGTACTGCAGGAGGGTCTGGGACAACCTGAATCAAATCTCCACTCTTCTGTAGAAACTAATTGGGTGATCTTGGATCAGTCACGTGCTTTAACCCTATCATATTTCATAGGGTTGGTGTGGGGATAAAAGTGTAGAGAAGAGAATGGTGGTGCTTTTCGTTCTCACTGGGGACAAATGCAGAGTATAAGTGAAGTCAATAAATAAATAAAATAAAAACATGTTGCTTATCAAATCTCCTGCTTCAGAAGGCTGACAGAAGCACACAGGGAACAAAGGTTAGTGGATGTCCCAGACTGTTTTCACATGCCAAAAAACACACACAATAGCCACCTTAACATTCTGTGGAATCACAAGCATTTTTCACAGAAATCTTCCTATTCAGGTATATCTCCAAATGTGCTCCCTGTTTGCATGCTTTAAGAATGATGTTAAAACCTGGGCGCATTCCGCACCAGGATCAATGTGGCAAATTGGTTTCAGAAAAAGAAAGCGGGATTTTAAATAGTGGAATTCGGCGTAATGCATACCTGCCTTTGTAGTGGAATCCTGTTGTGTTTCAATCGTTTCCCACAGGTTTCCGGTCTCGGCAAAAATCGCCAGAAAGGAAGCGATATTTGCCGTGCTTTGTCCCGCCCCGGGCCATCAATCAAATGAGCAGCCAATGGTTGGTTGTTACCATGCTCCGAAAAAGCCCCTTTGCCTTTAAGAACATGTTTTTTAAAAAAAGAAAAACACACGTTGCAACAAATATGCTTTGATTCCTTGCTTCCTCCTAACGTAGAGACCCATCTAGCTGGCGGCTGGCGTGTGAGCTGCCGTTTCATCATTGCCACCCTCCCCCGAGTGAACCCCCCCCCATGCACGGGCATGGTTTTCGGCAAAAATAAAGGGAACTTGCAAACAGGGAACTTGCAAAGCTGTGTTGTGCTTGGGGACTTAAAGCAGCTCTGTGGAGAGACTGTAGCCGGAGAAGCCTCACTGGGTAAATGAAGGCTTGCCGGCTCTCCGCTCACTCCAAGAAAAAAAAATGGCGATCGCTTCGCCGGAAGATCAGAGGAGAGAGTTGGGGGAGGGACTTTGCTGAAACTGCAATAATTGTAATGCACAGAACTTTTTTGCTAGTGTTGCAGATTGGTTGCAAGAGTGTAGTGCTTTCCAGAGGGTGAATCCATTTTTTGGGATTTCCCTGGAAGTGCTACAATGAAACGCTTTTTGCTGATCAGTTTCAGGAGTGTGGCAGATTGTGTATGACGTTGTGCATAACTGCATTTTAGTGGCGATTACAATTTGCCACACTCCTGCTACAATAAACCTGTGCAGAATGGGCCCTGATTTCTCCCCTTCGCCTGTGATGGAATTCACATTTACCTAAAGGGTAAATTCACAAGAGTCGGTTGGTTTTCTCCTCTGTTTCTTACCTCAAATGATGACATACTAAATCAAACCAATGTTCTGCTCTCCTCCCACCCTCTCTCTTCCACCTCTCCATGCTGTATCTTTTTTTACATTGAATTGCACTACAGTGCTAATCTGCAGTAGCATAGCACCAGCTCTAGAAGGTTGAAAGTCATCACCACACCCTCTCAGCCTCCCCTGTCTACCGTCTCTAGCATCTAAATGTACCTTATGATTTAAGGTGCAATGGGGCACTTTGTAAACTTCTTTTAGGTAAACCCTGAGGTCAGCATGAGCATGGGAAAAATCTGATACCTGATTCCAGAAAACACCCAAACCTAGAAGGCAGACAGTAGACAAGATCACTAGCAGGAGAGGGGGAGGATAATACAGGCACTCAATAGCCCCTGTGCTCATCATTAGTGTAGGAACAAGATCTCTGATTCCAGAAACCTTCCACACCTTGAAAGCAGACAAAATCACTAGCGAGAGATGGGGGTGGGAGGGCTCAGTGTAAGTGCTGGAAGAGCAGAATCAGATCCCTGGTGCAGAAATTTTCAAAATCCTCACAGAAGAGAGCAGAGTTAGATCACTACCAGGAGAGGTGGGGGGAGAGGTAGGCAAATAGCTAAGTCCCTGTGCTGAAAATCAGAGCCCCAAATCCACCACTGCACCTTAATCCCAAATCCCAGCAATAGACAGCAGATCAAGGAAACAGAAAGCAAGGAAACAAATCAGCTCTGCTACATCTGCATCTCTCTTTCACCTCACCAGTCAACAAAGGAGGGTGAGGGAGGAGAGCCTATTCAATATATAACCTTCTGAGCTCATCAACCTCAATAGGAGTTCTGTTACTGACAGGCAGCAGTCCCTGTTAAGATCTGGAAGGCTTCTATTGGTGTTACCAAGGCTGGAAAATTCCACTCCCATAGCTGCCTTGGAGTGCCAATCTGTCTTTGCCCATAAACTGCCATGAACCATGATAAAAATTCACAACATCACTTCGCAGACTATGAGATGGCCCAAATTATTTTCATTCACTCATTCACCCATTCACTCACATTTATATACCTCCCTCCATGAGGCTCAGGGCGATTTATATAAAATTTAGCAGAACAGGAACAATACAGAAAAATCAGTGGCTATAGATAACAGTAATAGTAAACAGTAAATAGAAATAGTACAATAGTATAATCAAAAAGTATTGAACAGTAATTCAACTGCAACATACTGATGCCCTGACCAATCTGTGACAGACTGCTTCTCTACATCAGTGTTGAAGGCATGGGGAAAGAAGTTATTCTGGCAAACCGCAGAATATCGACACTTAATACTGGGGCTTCTGAACGGTTTTCTCAAATGTAGCAACTTATATCCGCATCTGGATATCATGGGGGAAAGGTAGTGTCATTGGTGAGCAATCATAGATTTTGCAGAGGGAAAATTTAAAGTGCTAAATATTAAAATGGAAAGCAAATAATGTCGGGGTCACCGGGAATTAAAAACTGAGTGCCGATTCACCCCAGCAGGAAGTTGGAGGTAGAGAGCTGTCTCCTTGTTAAGTCCTTCCTGGCTGAGGGCAACCTTCTGATTGGGGCTAAGCTACCAGGGTACACCATTGCTGGATGAAGGCCATCACTTACTCATGAGTAAACATTCCCAGGACAGAGGCATTTCCTCACCACCCTGGATCCCAAAGGTCCAGCAGTGGGCCATTTCTGGGCTATCTGCAGCCCCCCACATCGAGAAGGCATGCAGAAGCTGCCCCAGCTCTCCCCCCCATGTCCTCTCAGTTGAAAGAGACCAGGAGGCCAGGGCAACTTACTGGCAGCAAGGATTGCTCTGAGGCTGGGTCCTCTTCCACCCAGCAATCTTCTGAACCGGGCAGGAAGTTGAAAGTGGAGAGCTGATGCTTTATTAAGCCTTTCCTGTTTGAGGGCTGCCTCCTGATTGAGTCTAAACTAGCAACTATTCCTGGATGAGGGCCAATCAGGTAGTTGGTGAGCAGTCATTTAGGATTTTATAAGGTTTACTGATGATTATGTTGCCAACAACAGTTTTCTAGAGCCTGTTGCATTTTTTTTGTTTCAACAGGCCATTATCGCTACTAATACAATAAAACCCAGAAACTTCCCCATGCTTTTGTGATATTACTCCCCCTGATCCTTTCCTGAAAGACAAGCTAAGGCCTCAATCAGAGCCTTAAACACTACTTGCTACAAGACCAGGTTGTGTTCCAGGGCTTCAACATCCTTGATAAAGCTCTAGGAACCCCAATAAATAGAATCAGAGTTGGAAGGGACCTCCTGGGTCATCTAGTCCAACCTCCTGCACTATGCAAGACCCTATTGCTCATCCACACTAACCTGCTACCCCCTTCAGTGGATCACTTCAATGGATCTTGTTTCTGACAATATAACTTAGGTATTCCAGGAACTTGGATTCCCAAGAAATCCAGTTTCCAAGGACTTTTGTGTCATGGGAATCTATACAGTGATCCTGGAATCCATATTGCTGACACTTGATGAAGGCTTCAGCAGCAACTTTTCATAGAGCACAACAAAATTTGAGTCCAGTAGCACCTTTAAGACCAACAAAGTTTTATTCAAGGTACTAGCTTCAAAGCCTAAGAACGGGCTTTGAAAGGGTCTCCTCCCCTGGCTGCTGGTAAGGCAGCTTAAGATAGCTTTGGGCCGCAGTTCACAGCCAGATCTAGTGGGGCAGGTGGGGGCTGGGCAGATGTTGAAGACTCAGATGTTGAAGAAAAGGTCACAATTAGCCTGGGAGTGATATTCCAGACCCAGGGTGGTGGTGGTGTTCTAAACTCCAACTCTGCTACAGATTTTGTCTGTGTCATGTCATCCTGTCGAAGGGTAAGGAAGTTTTTAATCATACTTCAGGCACAAATGTGTAGTAATAAGTTTGTAAGCACTGGATCAATCTCATTGAGACTGCTGTGAATAAATAGATACCAGTCCTTGTATCTGAAGCTTGGGGACTTCAGTGTTTACTGCCTTCTATTACAAAAACAAGCAACCTTTTAAAATCAGCCTTTTGCTTCTTGGGAGGGTTTTTTAAAAAAAATCTTGAATACTTACATAAAATTCCTTAGATCTCAAGATCTGTGTGTAAACTGCATGGAGCTTTTATTCCAATCCCAGGTCAATTCAGTTCCTGCCGTCTACACAGAATGCAATTTCCATTTTGATTTTGGGCGATTTAAATTTTCCTTCTGCAACAAGAAGGATTGATCCAGAGTGACCCTACATTTATTGTGCGATATCTTAGAGCTCATTTAATACTCAATATTTAAAATAATTGAATTGAGAAAGCAGGTGGTTTTGAATCTGGGCTTTGCTCTGTGGTAGAGAACCCCTGATTGGCCAAAGCTGATCATGTGACAAGCTTGCTTTAAAGGAGAAGCCCCTAATTTCCCTCAACTCCTGTCAGTCCTGGATTATTTTCTCCATCCTCTGCCTTCTTCGATCCTCCCCCCCCCCTTTTCCAGGAAAAGAAAGAAAGAGGCTGTGCTTGGCTTCTCCCCCCTTCTGAACTACCCTAACCATGTGCAGAACACTTTTCTGTTCCAATGGGGAAGAGGAAGACCGGAGTTCAAATCGATCTGAATTCAATAGGATTGACAATGGAATAAACAAAGTAAGTGCAGACTCTGCCCTGGTTAGACTACCTTCTTGTGCCCTCGTCCTCCATCATTTTTTCATTAATGGCCTCCACTAGCAGCTCTGAGGGGGAAAATATTCATTGTATCTCTTCCATCCTCCCAGTGCTTAGTTTGGGAGGGGAAGTGCTGAACATTTCTAAAGACAAAATCCCCCTAATGTTGTACTTTTTAAGAATCTCCCCCCCCCTCTCCTCATCATCATGTTGCCATGCAACACTTTACCAGTACCAGCAGCTGGAAAACTAGAATCCTTTGTAAGATAAATTTTTCTATATTATCCCTTTGTTATCTTCCCATCAGCTTCCCATGGAAATGATTTCCCCTTCACAGATATAAAATAACAGTTTATGTCATTCTTGTCTCTCAAATCCAACTATGAATGGTGCCCAAGTAAACAGAGCAGAAATGTAAAGCTTCAGCAGAGGAGCAAAAAGAGTGACTGTCATCATATGTCTTTGAACTATGAATAAAGGTAGACAGAAAAATCCATGTTGGGGGGTAGGGTGAAGGGAAGCCTTCTTCCCCAAGAGCTCAGGTGCAGATTGGGGGGGGGGGGCAGGGGGGAGGTCCTAATGATAAAGCTAACGCCCGTGTAGGGCAAATGGTGAGTCATCTTTGCAGGAGCTCCCTTGTACCCTTGATCAAACCACTGGAAGGATGCCTGCAGAGAGCAGCTGGAGCTTTGGTGCTAAGAGGAAGCTGGGCAAACTCTCCAGCTCTGACTCAGTCCACCTCTGCAGGACCAGGATACTGGCCTGGGGACTGTCGCTGGGCTCTCCAGGAAGGGAAATACCCCCCTTCCATCACTGGCTTCCCGTTGGGCCAAGAAGCCCTCACACTGCCTCTTCCCAGCTCAAGCGGGAAGGGACATCCCCCTGCAAGCTGGATCCAATGCTCTCCACTGAAATCTTTCTGGCCACAGTGAAACAGGAACCGGAGAGTTCACCCAGCTTCCTCTTTGTGGCCAAGCTCCAACTGCTCTCTGCAGGTGTCCTTCCAGCTGTTTGAGTAAGGGGGACATGGCCTCCCCAACAAAGATGACCCACTTTTTGCCATACAGGAGCATTGGCTTTATCATTAGGACCTCCCCCCTGCCCTCCCAATCTGCGCCTGAGCTCTTGGGGAAGAAGGCTTCCCTTCCCCTCCCCCCCCCCCCATGGACTTTTCTGTCTATTGACCATGTTTGTTTTTATATTAATAGTTATTATGTTATTAGTTAGTATTATTAGCTATAATAAATGGTTGCTCTGGAGTAGATCCAAAAGGGGATTTTAAGTGTCATTGATTATTCTACAAATTTTTCCATTGGTTAAGCATGTGAAAATGTGTGAATTTTTTGGTAGTAACTCTCTTCCTATTGTTCTCTGTATGACATTACCAGCTGCTCAGATCTCTACTATGAAAAATAATTCACCAGTTCAAAATTTAAGATTTATTCCCCAAATCTTTTGGAACCTGAAGAGCGTAATGATGACTCCTGAAATAACAGCTATGAGGAGATTGCTCTTGCATCAACATTAACTCTGCTTTGGCCACATGAAATGCTACTTTGTCATTTTTAAAACCACTCAATCTGAATCCTTCCTTTGAAGGATACTCTAGAGCAAGGGTAGCCAACCTGTGGTCCTCCAGATGTCCATGGACTACAATTCCCATAAGCCCCTGCCAGTGGTTGCTGGCAGGGGATCATGGGAATTGTAGTCCATGAATATCTGGAGGACCACTGGTTGACTACCCCTGCCCTAGAGGAAGACCACCAAGCATGCTGTTTGGTTTGATAAGAAATGCAAACTGCTTAGCAGGAATTACAATGGAAACACAGTGAATTTAACAGGAACAATGTCAGTTTTGGCCCTCAAGAAATACTATAAGAAACTGACCAGGTTATGGAAAATTGAAGTATTGCATAATGTTTGGATCCAACTAATGTTAATTCTAATGACAGCTCAGCATTCTGGTCTCTTATAAACTAGGGCCTCAACATTTTTTTCATTTTGCAACTCCCCACAGGAAGCATATTCCAAGAGCTCATTTTCCATTAATAAGAAAACTTTTGTCATCAGACCTTTGGTCATAAATGATCATTTACCAAACTGGCCAGCTGTTGCTCCCATAGAAATTTATGAGTCTTCACTCAGACCATTTTTGCTCTACTGATAGCCCTCACTTTTTACTTTTTAAAGTGCCAAATTTTGTGTAAATTTCTGCACCTAATTTTGCATGCTCACTGACCCCATGGATTTCATTTTTAAAAGCAGATTCTAGTTCAGGGCTGCCCAGTGGAGAAATCCTTGCATTCGGGTTTCCTGCCCTGGCCACCATTTTGATGAGTACGTGCATATACCCTTTCTTGTCACCATCCTCTCTCCCCTCCCTCCCTTTTCCCAAAAAACATCTGACTTCTTTTCTTCAAGGGGTGATTGCACTACTGTCTGTAACCATCAAAATAGTGGTAATCAGTCTTGCTCATTACATAGCAGCACCATTGTACCACAAAAAGCTAAGGCTGGTATAAGATGTTTTATAGATGGTATGTGACACCTAAGATTATTGCATAAATGGCTAAGGGATATAATAATGTTTGTTGGAGGTGTGGGATCCTTCTTTCATATGTGGTAGAGATGTGGTAATATGTATAAATTCTGGACAAAAGTGCATGGTCTTTTAGAAGTGATGTTTAAGACTAATTTCCCTTTGAGACCTGAATATATGATGTTAAGTCTCTGTCTGGATATATTATCTACTCGAGCTAGAACCTTTTTTTTCCTATGCAACTACAGCAGCAAGATTAGTCTTAGCCAAGATTTGGAAATCTTCAGAAGTACCGACTATTGAGACATGGCTGAATAAAGTTATGGAACTACTGAGAATGGTGAAGCTTACATCTATCTATATGGTCTATAAAAGACCAACTGAAGAATATCAGGAGCAATGGTGCTTAAACTACCTTGCTAACTGAAGAGCTATGGATATTAGGGGTTGAGGGAGGACGAGGGATGAGATAGTTGATGTTTTTTTTTCCTTTCTGTCTTTATACTTTACATACTCAAAATAAAAATGGGGGAAAAAAGAAAAAGCTAAGGTTTTTCTTTTAAAAACTCATGTCCAGTATACTGGGGGGGGGGGTGCTCAGTATTCGTGAGGGAGAATGGTGGAATTAAGAGGTGCAACAAAAAGAAAGGTGCAAAGAGCTATCATTTTGCAAAAAAACCCACTTTTTTTGGAAAAGTGGAAGGGAGCAAATCATGATGGGCGGCTGTCGTCTTCTGACTCAGTTGTGGAAAACATATGATGAATTTCAGCCTAGGAGATGAGGGGAGGAAAGCCCAAATGCAGAACATCTAGTGTCAACTCACAGCATTCAATGGAAATTCAAAATATTGAGATCTCTAACACCGAGATCATGGTTAGATCTATTGTATTGGTGCCACCCTCTTCTGAACATTATTCTCTCCACCAGGCTGAACTAAGATCAGAATTGTGACCACCGCCGCTATATGTTATGTTATATGTAACTTTTAATTGGGGTTTTTATGGGGATTTTATTGTATTTTAACTATTTATGTTGTAAACCGCCCTGAGACCTATTGGGAGAAGGGCGGTCTAGAAATTAAATAATAATAATAATAATAATAAAAATGAGGCTCGAACAAGTTATGTCTAAAATGTGGAAATAGTCTCAGTGAAAGCCCCGAGTGTTGATCGTATTTCAAACAAGTTGCTCAAGATTGTTCCATGCCTGTAGGCAGAAATTCTCACTCCTTTGTTTATCTGGATAAACCAGACAGGGTTTTCCCAAAATCATGGAGGCACACAATAATGTTGCCAATTTTTTAACGGGTTCCTGATCTGATCCTAGTAACTATTGGACAATCAATTCATTGTCATGTCTAGATAAACTGTTTTCTTATTTGCTGAAGATTCTTGTGGACTGTCTAAATCAACAAAATATTTTAGGATGGGAACAGATCAGATTTAGGCAAAGTTGTTCAACCTGAATCACTGTCTGCTTTTATCACATTTGATAGGCCTATCTGGCCTTATTGAAAGAGAGTACCTATTAATCATTCATGTTTAGAATCATGGATAAGAAATTGCTGGCTATTGGTTTTACTATGAAAGCTATCAAGGAATTAGCTCGCTGAATCAGTAATTACAATTAAAATGGATTAGACAGATTGATTATAATAGTTAGAGGAAGGAAAGGAAAGAACAAAATGAAAGATCTGTTCCAATGCATTGAACAGGAATGACCACAGACTCTGACAAAAGAAATGTAAGTTAATAATGAGGCATTTTAAAAAACATTTTTTGGAGCAAGTTGCTAAAAGTATCAAGACAATAAACATTTTTTTAATATATATGGAGCAGGAAAACTGACAGAGAAGTAGTATGGAATGACAAAGAGATTGATAAAAGAAGATGGTAGAGAAGCTCAGAGAACCTTTTGCTCCTGGGTTCACTGTGAAAAGTGTGGGGCACTTTTATAGTCTGAGGAACTGAGCTGAATTGAGATGACCAGAGATGAAGACCTACTGGACCAATTAAAAACAGAAAAGTCTCTGAGTTCTGATGGCATACACCCGAGAGTTAATGGAGTCTGAACTTGGTGATATTGAGAGGAAAAACCATCTCAGGGTAATATTTGATAGCTCAATGAAAGTGTCAACCCAATGTGCTGCAGTGGTGAAAAAAAAGGCAATTTCTATTTTAAGGATTAATAGGAAGAAGATTAAAAATAAAACTAGTGATATTATAATGTTCCTGTATAAACACATGAAGTGGCCTCATTTGGAATACTGTGTACAATTCTCATCATATATATATATTTAAAAAATACATGGCAGAGCTCGAAAAGGTACAGAGGAGGGAGACCAAGATGATTATGGGTTGGAACACCTTCTCTATCAGGAAAGCTGAAGAGTCTGTGAAGTTTCAGTTTAGAAAAGAGACAACTGGGGGGCATGATAGGGGTTTATAAAATCATGCATGGAGTAGAGACAGCTGACAAAGAGAAATTTTCTCTCCCTCCCAAAATACAAAACTTGAGGGCACCAATAAAGCTGATGGACAATACATTCAGAACAGACAAAAGGGAATATTTCTTTACACAGTGAGTTATTAAAATGTGGAATTTACTGCTGGAGGATATAGTGATAGCCATAGGAATAAACAGCTTTTAAAAAGGGGATGAGACAAATTCTTGGAGAAAATGTCTTCCAGTGGCTGGCTACCAGCCATGATGATTGAGAGAAACCTTCACATTCAAAGGCACCAAATCTCTGACTCCCAGAACCAGGAGACAAAATCAGGGAATGGTCTCATTCTCTGTTTTCGGTTGTTGACCATCCAGAGGAATTGGTTTGCCACTGTGTGAGACAGGAGTGCTGGACTGGATGGACTGGGTTTGATCCAGTGCTCTTCTTATGTCCTTATGGGTTGTTCATGATCAGATAGCCAAGCAGCCCCATATTGGAAGCAGTTTTTCATATGGCTTGCTGCTCAACAATACTGGCCATCCAAAAATAAGCCCAGTGAGGTATATGGTCAATATTTCTCTCTTCTTTAAATGAGAGAAATAGCTTCTTTCCAGGAATTAAATGCTACCATTAGATGTACTCTATTTGCGTTCCGCTCAGACAATACCCAATGCTGTTGATGATTGTTGACAGAATAGAATAGATGGTAGTCTGGCACTGCTGTAGGAACCCAGGAAAAGCTATTGAGAACTGGCTGAACACAAATCATAAATACATCTTCTCTTTTCTGACTGCCTATTAAATGGGGGATTACTTGATTTTTAAATATATATTTCTGTCTGATAGCTCTATTTTTGTATAAATGATCATTGTCAGAAGAATGTTCTAGTTGCAGACATTCAGCTTTTAATAGAAACAGCACTGGACAATATAAGTCATTGCCTGTCAACAATGATCAGTATACTGACATAAATGCATATTTGTAAAAAAAAAAAGACATTTTAGAAGGGCAAACACATTTAAATGGTTTGCAAAATGAAAACAGAGTTTCAGAATTGTGTTATACACCAGGGGTGATCTGAAATCAATGGTGTGCAGAACACCAAATTTCCTACCATTTCAATAGAAGAGTGCACAGGATTTGCAACAGTGCACAGGATTTGCATTTTTTTCAAAAAAATAAAAATAAAACAGAATCAACAGCTCTCTTCATCAATCCCGCAGATAGCATTTAAAACCTGACTCAGTTAAGAAGCATGTTGAGCATATATTTAGTACAAGAGCTACTGAAGGCAATTTGCAGTTGGACTTGACAGTTGGGACAGCCTTGGGGTGAAAAGGGCTGTCCAAGCCTCTTGAATATGTAAAAGATCAAGTGGTGTTATCAATGAGGGGAATTGAAGGAGAAGGTAATTAACTTTATGTGCTACTAGACTATAGAGCTAATTTTCTTAGATACTTTCAATAATTCAAGAAAATGTTGCCATAGCTAGACATTGGGACCATCTAGTGGCCTGCTACAAAGTCAAATTTCTGCTTACCTAACCTCAGGGACACCCACCTCATATACTCCCTGGTGGTATTTCAGCAACTGACTCAAGTAATGCTCTTTAGAATGTATTTAGGTCAGACTTAAATATGACAGGGGTAAGCAAGAAGAATGTACAGGTTTTTTTGCATTTACCCAGGGATCTCGTTTAAACTGTGCTGCCATATGTGCAACAGCAGCATGACAGTACAGTGCCAGTTCAGGCATATTAAAGCTGTATGTAAAACAACTGAGAGCCAATCTTAAGCAAGAGGGTGAGCCCGTCAGAAACCACATAGATACATTTTTAACTTATGCCTCTGGCTCCTGGGGAAGATAATGTTTAAACCCCCCTCCTCTACTTTTGTTTTGGTTTTTTGCTATAATTTCACAACTGACTTAGGGTAATGAGGGTTTTCAGAGCAAGAAACATTTGGAGGTGGTTTGCCATTACCTACATCCATGTCAACCCTGTTTAGCTTTTGAGATCTGACCAAATCAGGCTAGGTTGGAGCTAACCTGATCAGGTGCCCTCCTCATTGTTTTCAGTAATAATCATTAACTAAAGTGAATTATAAGAGCCTCTTGTGGCGCGGAGTGGTAAGGCAGTGACAGGCTGTCTGAAGCTGTCTGCCCATGAGGCTGGGAGTTGGATTCCAGCAGCCGGCTCAAGGTTGACTCAGCCTTCCATCCTTCCGAGGTCGGTAAAATGAGTACCCAGCTTGCTGGGGGGTAAACGGTAATGACTGGGGAAGGCACTGGCAAACCACCCCATATTGAGTCTGCCATGAAAATGCTAGAGGGCGTCACCCCAAGGGTCAGACATGACCTGGTGCTTGCACAGGGGATACCTTTACCTTTAAAGTGAATTATAATAATGGCCAGAACATAGATTCAGATGGGTACCCGTGTTGATCTGAAACACCAGAACAAAGTTTGGTCTTAAAAGTTCAGTTGAACCTAAACTTTATAGCAATGGCCCGAAAATAAGCACAGACAGTGACAAATTTATTTTATTTAACTTTGTAAATATAATCATGCCAGTAAAAAAAAATCAAATCCCAATACACTACTCTATCACGAGAGCCAGCATGATGTACTGCATAAAGTGATGGACTAAAATCTGGGGAACCAGGGTTTTATCCCTGCTCATGCTATGGAAGATTGGTGGGTGACCTTGGGCCAGTCACTCTCAGCCTAGCTCTGACTTAGGTAACACATTACAGTCTGATCTCATCAGATCTCAGAAGCTAAGCAAGGCCCACACAGATGCATGTAATGGCAAACCGTCTCTTGCCTTGAAAACCCTAGAGGGTCACCATCAGGCAGCTGTGACTTGATGGCAAAAAACAAATAAACAAAAAACATCATTCCACTTATGTTCTGAGTAGGCATTTGGGAGGGCTTCTGTTATCCATTTTGAAGACCAGTAGCTGACCATCCCAGGCATCTACAAGACATTTTTGGGAGCTGGAAGTCTGCTTTTGCTAACTAACACTAACTTCAGCAGGCTGAATGTTAAGAAACCATTGTGAGAATGCTAGCTGATGTCAAGCACGGAATCATAGTTCAAGCAGAGGGAGGTGGAATTTCAGCAGAATCAGTGCAATATGCCATGCTCAGCTGTTCATAATATTGACAAAAGTTTGCTATTATATTTCTTCAACCAGCAGGACAGGGATGAAAAGATCTCGAGACCAAGAAGTGAAAATATAGTGTGTGTTGGGGAGGACATGGAAAAAAATAGGTGAAGAGATACAGAAATGTGTGGAAAAGATGGAAAGAAATTAAGAATCGGAATGTTTATTGTATTTTGCTGCAACACCCTAACTACAGCTTTGCAAGATTTGGCTGAGCTGGATGAAAGGAGAGGAAGAAAGGGAAATTAGACTCTTCGGGAAAATGACTTGCAGGCTGCCAAGTACTGTAGCAACTATGAGTCTACTGGCTCAGTTGTAAAATCTGTTAAATACTTTTGGAGAAAGGGACATCTGGGTGATCTGATAGTGCTTGTTGCTATGCTCAGCCTTCCGTGCTTCCCTAGTAGCTTCAGCCAGAACTGCATGTTAAAAATAAAAGGAAAGATATTTGGCTAGATGCAACATGGAGTTGGATTCAAGGGTCCTCAGCTAGTTTCCGCACCCCCACCCTTCCGGTGGTAAGCGGTAGACACAGTCTTTTTCAAATAGGCAATCGAGGAAAGTTCCAAAGGTACCATAGATTAGTGGAAAAGCTTGGTGTAGAAACTTGTTTGTATTCTAGAGTTCTTTTCTTGTCACAGCCTCCATCTCCATTTCTTTGTATCATTTCTTGTAGATCACAGGCTGGAGAGAAATGTAAGATAACAAGAGGGCTCAGGGCACACTCATATACCCCAGGGTTCCATCAAACCTTAATTTTCAGACATACCAGCAAACCAAGTTGCTGAAGGCTTTTAGGCTGGTCTCTCCCCTCTAACTCCATTGCTTTCTGTCACAATGCTATGTCCTTCCTCTGACTTGGAAAAGCTAATGAAGCACCCTGCAGCTGGAGGAAAATGAGCAGGCAGCAATAATGAGTGGCAGAACCAGCATGGAGGGGCAAGACTAAAGGGCTTCAGTCAGTGGTGAATACGCTGGTATTTTTCATAGTTCAGGTTTAGAGGCTAGGCTCAAAGCACTGTGAATGCACTTTGAGCTATCTTTTAAACTTATGTCTGCCTGAGTGTATTAACTTCTGCGGGGACTTCTATACATGTAGATTTCTAAAGTCAACATCTGCTGCATGGCTCTGCGAGAAGATTTTTGGCTCAATTGAGAGAAGGAAAGGCCATGCACGTACAATGGTGGCCTGCTGTGCTGCCACTGCATTGCCTCTAGCAAGATCATAAATTGGTGGTGGTACATTCAGCTTTAGAGAGGAAATGCTGGATTCTTTCCAAAATGCAACATGTATTGATTTTCTCTGTATTTGTATTCAAGTCAGTAACATTTTATAGCTTTCAACAGAAACGTAAGCACTGGAAATAGGTGTTTCACTGCTGTAAACAAGTTTCAGACCTGTAACAGCAGCTAGAGAAATATGACAGATGAAAAATTGATGGAAGAATGGTAGTTAGGTTTGCAAGTTGCATTTATGAAGATGGTAGTAGAAGCCATGGGTAAGGATTGATGGATCTTAGCTATAACTACTCCAAATACTAGCAGACAAGGCTATGGGCCAGTATTCCTTCTCGGATGAGAAGCTCAAACTGAAAATCAGTGGTTTCCTCACAAACAATGGAAACTTCTAGAATCCTCTGCCCATGACATTTTTGTCTCTCTAAATTGTTAGTGTTTGAAATATATACTGGAAATATGAATAGGAACTGTTATTTTTACATCTGTAATATTTTACTCATATCTAAACTTTTTAAAGTTATTCCTCATCCTCCTTCCTTAAGGGATCCTTCTGTGCTTATACTAGCTAAGGGGAGATTTTGTCAAGTTCATTTGAAGTATAAGTAAGCTTGAAAAACGCTTCACGGGAATCTTGAATTTGTGGAATTGGCTGGACAAAATTGACAGAGTTTGAAGCATTGCTATTTGAGGCAGCATTACTTGCTACTGATTTCTACTTTTGGCTCACATACAAGGTCAATATGTTATATTTCTTATCTTTCCCCCCCATTTATACAACTGCCTGAATATCTTTAAATAGGACAGGGTCCTATTAAATAAAAGAGTAAGGCCACCTGGGGAGGAGTTAGGGTGGGCCCTGTCCAGGATAAAAACTCAGAGGGTCCAATCAGGAGCCGCAAAGCGGCTCCTCATTGGGCCCTCCGAGTGTCCATCCAGGGCCAAGCAGCCAATGGGGACACGCGCAAAGTGCCTTCCTATTGGCCCCTCACCAGGACAGACCAAAATTCCATTCACCCAGCCCAGTCTGGCTGCCAGTCTGCTCCTGACCACCGCAGGGAGAGGAGGTCAGTAAGGCTGCCAAGGGGGGGGGGGTGAGAACAGAGGCTTGGACAGCCCTTTTCACCCCAAGGCTGTCCCAACTGTCAAGTCCAACTGCAAATTGCCTCAGAACCCTGACAGAGCTGGCAGGAGGCTGCAGAGTGCTCCCCCTCCCCCCCTTCAGGCCTGCTGCGAAGGAGCCCCTGACAGGCCCTGACTGAGGGAAGGAGGCCTTTCCAAGAGCAACGCAGGGGAGCCTGAGGGCCTTCCTTTTGAGGGGGGGGACTTTCCCCTTCTGCCAAACAGTTGCCTGACAGGGAGGCCACAGAAAAGCCCCTTCTCACTTAAAATACTGCTCTGGCCGGGGGTTAGACACAGCCAAGCCATGTGTCTTTCTTCTTTGCAACTCTCTGCAGATTTGAGGCCACTGCACAGCGTTATTCTGCAGAGGAAGCTGGCTCTTTTGTCTCCTGTTTCATCTGCACAACAACCCTGTGCAGTAGGCCTCAAGTCTTTCAAATCAACAACAACCTGTGTGGGAAGCCTTAAATGTTTCTTCTCTACCACAACCCTGTCCAAAGTAGCCCTTTCTGCCTGGGGAGCTGATCTTTATACTCTGCAGGAGAGCTGTAATTCCAGGAGCTCTCTAGGCCCCACCTGGAGGGTGGAAATATTCCTGGAGGTTTGGAGGTGGGACTTCAAAATCGTACAATGCCTCAGAGTCCAGCCTTCAATGGAGCCATTTTGCCTGCAGTTGGGAGGGAGTGGTGCAGGTGTGTCCCTCCTGGCCTATGGGTTATGGCCAGCCCTTATCAGCAACTGTTTGTATTCTGGGGCGCAGACAGGCAGACCAGCATCAGTCCTGTGAGTCTGGAAACTGCAGGAAGATCTAAATAAATATTTACAGCCTGAAACTAAATAGAGAACAAGTAAATGTCTGGAGACACATCATAACTGAAATAGTAACTTGCAAATAACCTTGGCCTGGCAAATAAAAAAACAGTATTAAAAACCTTACTAAGGTCAAGACTGCTGTGCACAGACAGTCTTCCTCTTAGGGTTGCCAGCTTCCCTGTGAGGCTCGCTACCCCACCTCCCTCCTGGGGAGTCTGCTATGGGGAGAGAAGGGGAAGACGATTGGAAAATGCTTTGAGACACCTGAGGCCTGCTGGGTCACTGCGGCCCATTCCCAGTTCTCTCAGATCTCTCACAACCCTACATACCTCACAGGTTGACTATTGTGGAGAGACAAATGGAAAAGGTGTTCGTAAACCGCTTTGAGACTCCTTTGGGTAGTAAGCAATAGGGTACAAAAATCCGTTCTTCTAAGGAGCAACCATGAAGGAAGCATGTGGGCACATAACATTTTACCAACAGTGAAAATATGGGAGACAGAAGGAACAGGGTGGACACCTGTGTACTGTGACTACCCTATGTGTATTAGGGCAGAGGGGCATTTCGGTGAATGTGGCCTAATTCACACAAGAAGGGAAATGACGCAGAACTGGGGGGAATTGGTTGCCATGTAATCTTCCCCTAAGAAGAGTCTCCAGTCTGATTTTCCCTTCACATATCTGAGGACATGGCTCTGGAAAGCTCATCTGTAACCACTATGCCACAATTCCCAAAGGTCAGTCCTCTCCCACAATCAACGAACATTCCACACCACAGGTTCTTGACACCCATATCTCCACACTCATGGCCTCATTTGCCACCATGCCACCACAGCCTCCCACACAACACACATGACAACCCCATGCCCTTACAGACTGGACAACTCCTCCCCTTCCTCTTTCCACCGCCAAGCTCTAGCGCCCATTGTATTCTTGGAGACAACGGGCTGTGCCCCTAGTAAAAATAAAAGTTGGATGTCAGAGAAATACAACAAAATGTGTTCAAGTTACAGCAATCTAGGAGGAATTCTACATGGAGCCAAATAAAACTGTTTAAAAAACTACTAGTTTAGACCACTTTATTATATTACAATCGTTGCTCTGCATTGAATATAATCTGTTGAAAAACTACGTTGCAGTGCTCTCTGCATGAAACAATTCATAGCCCTGCTCCCTGTAGTTTTGCTAACTCTGCTTTGTTCTCAAATGCAGTCACTAATCTGCATAACTAAAGATCTTCTCTGCATGGCTAATAGAACATCTCAGGCAGGCGGGAGAGAAATGAATCGGTGAAAAACATCTTTCAGAAACAACGCTTAAAAGACGCTTAAAGCACCGAAGAGGTAGTTCACCATGCAGAGCAAAATCCGTTCTGCGGAGTAAATTAACTCTTCTGTGCAGAGATCAGAAAAACAACGGTGTATTTAGTGAGTTTTCATCAGCTTATCCATCATGCAGAAGATGCCTAGGAGTGACATGAATAATAGTGCAATCTTCTACAGAATGACACCGTTCTAAGCATAATATTTTAGTGGACTTAGATTTTTCTGAAGCCTTTTCATCTGATCCAGAAGAGTAGTTGATGCACAGAAAACAATTCTGACCATGTTGATTACCTGTTTAAGTCACTGGGAAGCTGAAGTCAAACATTCCTTCTCCCCCAACTTCAAGACCCAATAGTACAGATAATGTATCTGCTGGGAGAGCATGGCTGAGTCTCTCATAAGAAACATTACTTTTCTGTTGAACTCCTGAACCTGATCCTTGAACTTTTCAAATGTGTAGTTATAAGATACCAAACATATATCAAAGTAATGACCCACCTCTCATAGTGCCGAAAAGATCAAAAATATAAACAGCACTAAGTGTACCACCATATATAGTGGCATTTCTAAAGTAAAAAAAGAAACACAGATGACCTGAGAGACCTATTGATTAACTATCCATTGATTTTGCAATGAATGACTGCAAAGTTCAACTTGAAGAAATGATAAACTCTTATATAATATGCACTTCAAAACAGAAGATGCTCTCTTTCTATCATCAGTCATGTATAAGCAAGGTTGACATGTATCTTCTGCATTACAGGATAACCTCTTATTTCTGAACCACATTACCCTGCAGGGAATAATGCACTACTATTTTTAGTCTGCGAGAACTGGTAACCTCACTATCCTTTTTGCTATCCTTTATTAAGGACTCCATTGAGCCTTTGAGGAAGTGTTGCATACAAATTTGAATATAAACCAGATAAATAAATTCTCCTTTCCACATTAGGGTTTTTGGTCTCCAATTGGGGCCTGAAGACCTTCTGGAATTACAACTAGGGTTGTCAACTGCAAGATCTCCTGGGCTTACAAATGATATCCAGGTAACAGAAATCAGTTTGCCTGGAACACATGACTGTTGGAAGGTGGAGTCAATGGCTTTAAACACCATTTGGAAATGTGGACTCCTAACAGTGCTATCTTATACAGAGTTAATCCAGTCTAAGCTCCCTGATTTCAATGAACTGTACTGTTAGACTTGCAGCCATCTTAATCACTTTGACTTTGGCAGCTCCAAGATATGAAATGCCATTTTGGGCTGTATCAACAGGGGCATCACATCAAAATCACAAGATGTCATAGTCCCATTGTATACGGCACCGGTCAGACCACACCTGGAGTACTGTGTGCAGTTCTGGAGGCCTCACTTCAAGAAGGACGTAGATAAAATTGAAAGGGTACAGAGGAGAGCAACGAAGATGATCTGGGGCCAAGGGACCAAGCCCTATGAAGATAGGTTGAGGGACTTGGGAATGTTCAGCCTGGAGAAAAGGAGGTTGAGAGGGGACATGATAGCCCTCTTTAAGTATTTGAAAGGTTGTCACTTGGAGGAGGGCAGGATGCTGTTTCTGCTGGCTGCAGAGGAGAGGACACGCAGTAATGGGTTTAAACTTCAAGTACAACGATATAGGCTAGATATCAGGAAAAAGTTTTTCACAGTCAGAGTAGTTCAGCAGTGGAATAGGCTGCCTAAGGAGGTGGTGAGCTCCCCCTCACTGGCAGTCTTCAAGCAAAGGTTGGATACACACTTTTCTTGGATGCTTTAGGATGCTTAGGGCTAGTCCTGCGTTGAGCAGGGGGTTGGACTAGATGGCCTGTATGGCCCCTTCCAACTCTATGATTCTATGATTCTATCTTGAAATGCGGTGATATTTATTTGGATAGTTTTCTATTGAAATTACTGAATGTTTTATTTCTGCAATTAAAGTACATGAGCATCATTGAACCATTCATTTCAGAATCCTTAGATGGGTTTTTCATGTGCTAAATGCATTGGCAAGAAGAGAATTATCCATAGCCTGCCCTGCATATGCATGTGTTGGGACACAGCTGATGTGTGAAATCAGTGGTTGCTTTTATCATACCCAGGGATTGCTTGTTGTCAGTGATTTCATATAACAGTATCCTAATATATATTAATACGTGGTGGACTTTATAAAGTTAGCTTCTTGAGAGAGGTTAATTAGCTAATTTTTTGAGTATGTCACTTATTCTACATAATTTATATATACATTCTTATGTAATGATTTACAAATAAACAGGTTCAGCAATGGACATTAAGAAGAACTGTTTTTTTTTGTACCCTGCTTTTTCCTGCCTGAAGGAGTCTCAAAGTAGCTTACAATCGCCTACCCTTCCAACCCCACAACAGACACCCTGTGAGGTAGGTGAGACTGAGAGAGCTCTGAGAGAACTGCCAGTAGCCCAAAGTCACCCAGCTGGCTGCATGTGGAAGGCAGGGGAAGCAGGTCTGGTTCCCCAGATTAGAGGCTGCTGCTCATAACCACTCAACCAAGCTGGCTCTCAAATATTAGGACTGCAACGTATTATAACTGCAGCAATGTACAATCCATAGGGCCTTCCTGCTCCTGCCACAAAACTTGTTGAGTGTGCTGTATGTAATTTGATGCTGAAATGTGGCTGATTGAGCATTAAGGGCCCTTGAGTCTTGCAGAGGCAAGGGGTTGGGTTTATTACACATACATGGTTCAACTGAAGACTACACAGTCACCACTGCTATCTTGCATTTGTTGTCGATAAGGCTGGTGAGAAAACACACTGAATTCAATGGGATTTACTAGTAAGTGTGCTTAGGATTGCAGTTTTAGAGCCTAGGGTGTGAGGCATTCCTTTGATATATTTCTTTTGGTTACAGCTTACTTTAGTGTGTTTTTCTCATTATATTAGCATCCACCCTCTATAGTTTGTTTGTATAGTTTATTTTACAGTCATTTTAGTATTGCTTTTCTTTCCCCTTCTTGTGTAATCATATCAGAAGCAAACAAAGCTTCCTAAAAGAAAACAATTTTTACCTTGGAGGTTTGGTTATCTCCTTTCATGTGGCAGGCTGGAAATACGGTCTGTAGCCCATATCTAGAACAAGCCTGAGTTGCCCATCCATCCTTGCTGTAAATCTTTCCATACACCCAATTGTCCTACATCCAAGTGTCCTGGTGAAGGATTGTGAAGGAAATAAAATTTAGAGTCCAGTGGCACCTTGAAGACCAACAAGGTTTTCTTCAAGGTATGAGCTTTCATGTGCACATACACTTCCTCAGGTACAATGTCATGGCAGTCTTGCAGTATTGAAAGCCAGAATTTATCCATCTCCATCTCATTTGTTAGGGGAACAATCCTAAGCCACCCTACTCAAAAGTGAATCCTCTTTTTAGTAGGACTGATACCCAGGAAAGTGTTCTTAGGCCAACATCTGTCGTCAATTAACAACAGCACAGACACAGTGGCACTAACCAAAGATGCTCAGGCTCAGACTATATTTCTGTATCAAACTCCTACCTCACCAAAACCTAATGAAATGTTGCAAGAGACAAGAAAAGAGCACTAACCTTTTAAAAGATTCATAATGAACTAAAAGGCCAAGGCAAAGTCAATTTATTATTCACCAAAGTCTCAGGTTCCAGCATGTTTTGCTCTCCTGAATAAAACATACACTGAGGACTGCTATGCCAGTCAGAAGCAGGAGAAGGAGAGTTTAGCCAAGTCAGATATATTTACATACGTGTTTTAAGAAGCTCAAGCAGAGGATGGATGATATGATTAACCTTGATGTTCCTTTTGAGTCCTCGGAGTTTAAAATGTATTTACATGTAAAGTGAAAAATATTTACTGTTAAAATTGAAAGAGTAAATGCTGACAAAATATATCATATGGCAGCCTGATCAACAGGAGGGAGCAGGCATATTGCTACATCTTCAGGTCACATATACTTTCCCCCTCCTTTGTAAAGACAGCAGTGTGGTTTACTGCCATTCACTATTCCTGAGGCAAGCAGCACTTCTATCCTGTAAGGCGGTAGAGATCTCTGAATCCTGCTGAGGCATAGTGATGGACAATGTTTAGATAAAAATGCTTTGTATCTGCTTCCACTTTGACCATTTCCACATAGTAATTTTTCCCCATTAGGTTAGCTGGATGTCATATGACATAGTTGTTCATTCTCACCATTTCCCCATGCTTTTCATCTTCAAGCTGGATCAACCACAAGACCTCTGTTGAGCCAAACAGGAAGGTGGCAGAGTTAAATTCCACATTACCCATCTTTAAGCCCCCCCCCCCCAACTGAGCCAGGGGTCAGCTATGAAGGGGAAAAGGAGTGTTGCTCTATGCAGGAGGCTGCACAATAGTAATCACATTGCCACTTCTCCATGAATGTGACAAACTGCAAGACAGAGTAGAGGAGAAGTGGTGAAGAGATCAATAGGTAACACAAGGACAAATCATCCACCTACTTCCAGTATGTGTGCTTCCACATTGGGGCTGCCTTTCCCCACCCTGGAGTGGAAGTTGCCTTGGATGGAGATACAATAACTAAAGATCCCGAAGGGGAGAGATTCTGTGCTGACACTTCAACTGCCTTTACTGTTTATTTACTGAAGTATTTAAACCTTTATAGAATCATAGAATTACAGAGTTGGAATGGGCCATAGAGGCCACCTAGGTGTAAACTGCACGGAGCTTTTATTCCAACCCCAGATCGATTCAGTCCCTGCCCTCTACACAGAATGCGATTTCTGTTTTGATTTTGGGCGATTTTAATTTTCCCTCTGCACCAAGGAGGATTGATCCAGAGTCACCCTACCATTTCTTCGCCATATCCAAGAGTCCTTTTAATCCTCGATATTGGAATATTGTGGTTCAAAAAGCATGAGAAAGCACTCCCTCCGTGGTAGAGCAGTTCTGATTGGCCAGCTGACTCCGTGATACAGAAACTCTGATTGGCTAAACCTGCGAAGCCAGCCAAGGCTGTTAGCTTTTCCTAAAGTGGAAGCCCTAATTTTCTTTCTATAGAAGCTGCAGAAGCCCTTACTTCTGTGGATAGAGATTTGCCTCGTGTTTTTTTCTCTCTCCCTTCTCTGTTGTCTTCAAGCCCCCCCCCTCAAGAAACGAAAGAAAGAAATAGGCTCTGTCTGGGCTTGGCTCCCCCCCCTTCTGAGTTTTCCCAATCAAGTGCAGAACACTTTTCTGTTTCAGTGGAGGGGGGGGGGGAGAGGAAGACCCAGTTCAAATCGATCTGAATTCAGCAGGATCCACACCGAAAAAAACAAAGTAAATGCAGAATCAGCCCTAGTCTAACACCCTGATCAATGCAGGATCAGCCTAAAGCATCCAGGGCTGAATCTGCACTTACTTTATTTAGTCCTGTTGAATCAGATCCTCCTGATTATTTTCCCCCGATTTGAAACAGAATGTGCTCTGCACTTGATTCGGGGAGGGCGGAGGATTTCTCCTCCATTTGACTGCCGGTGGAGAATCAGCTGGAGGCTCACGGGGGGGGGGGGGGACCGGGAGCCAGGAGCCGGGAGCTGGGAGCCGGCTCCTTGTGATTTCTTTCTCATGCTAATATCAGCCTCCCACTCTGGGACTTACAGGGAATTTGATCCATCTCACAGGAAAAGCTTGCAGCCGTCCTTTTGAAATAGGAGGCTTGTCTAAATTGCAGATAGTGGGAGGTAAACCCCACTCCCTCCCCTCCCCTTCCCTCCCCGAGTTTGCAATAACGTTCATTTAAAAAGAAGAACAAAAGCCAGCTAGCCAGCAGCTTCTCAGAGAAGAGGCAAATCCAGAGGGAAACAAATTCCAGAGGGAAACAAAGAGAAACAATACATCTTGGGAGGAACGTTTCGTAACTGGAAGCATTTGAACGGACTCCCTTACCAATTGGAGGCTCGGTAGCTTTTAGTTCGGGGAAACGCAAACAGCTGCACGTTTTAGGAATGCGATTTTTAATTTATCCAGGGTTAAAAGCACTCCGATTGACTATGTGCTCTGCAGCCAAAGATGGAAAAGTTCTATCCAGTCAATAAAAACAAGACCAGGAGCTGATTGTGGTTCAGATCATGAGCTTCTTGTTGCAAAATTTAGGCTTAAATTGAAGAAAGTAGGGAAAAGCACTAGGCCACTCAGGTATGAACTAAATCATATCCCCGACGAATACACAGTAGAGGTGACAAATAGATTTAAGGAATTAGATCTGATAGACAGAGTGCCTGAAGAACTATGGACGGAGGTTCGCAACATTGTACAAGAGGTAGTAACTAAAACCATCCCAAAGAAAAAGAAATGCAAGAAATCAAAATGGCTGTCTGAGGAAGCTTTACAAATAGCTAAGGAGAGAAGGGAAGTGAAAGGCAAGGGAGAAAGAGAAAGATACACCCAATTGAATGCAGAATTCCAGAGAAAAGCTAGAAGAGATAAGAATGCCTTCTTAAATGAACAGTGCAAACAAATAGAAGAAAACAATAGAATGGGGAGGACCAGAGATCTTTTCAAGAAAATTGGAGATATGAAGAGAACGTTTCATGCAAAGTTGGGTATGATAAGGGACCAAAATGGTAGGGACCTCACAGAAGCAGAAGAGATTAAACAAAGGTGGCAAAATTATACAGAACAACTATACAAGAGCGAGCTTAACATCCCTGATGACCACAGTGGGGTAGTTACTGACCTGGAGCCAGACATCCTGGAATGTGAAGTCAAATGGGCCTTAGAAAGTCTGAGCAACAATAAAGCTAGTGGTGGTGACAGCATTCCAGTTGAACTATTCAAAATCTTAAAGGACGATGCAGTAAAAGTGCTACACTCAATATGCCAGCAAATTTGGAAAACTCAACAATGGCCACAGGATTGGAAAAGGTCAGTTTACATTCCAATCCCAAAGAAGGGCAATGCCAAAGAATGTTCAAACTACCGCACCATTGCACTAATTTCTCATGCTAGCAAAGTTATGCTCAAAATCCTACAAGCTAGGCTCCAGCAATATGTGGACCGAGAACTTCCAGAAGTACAGGCAGGATTTCGAAGAAGCAGAGGAACTAGAGATCAAATTGCCAACATACGCTGGATCATGGAGAAAGCTAGGGAGTACCAGAAGAACGTCTACTTCTGCTTCATTGACTATGCTAAAGCCTTTGATTGTGTGGAGCACAACAAACTGTGGCAAGTTCTTAAAGAGATGGGAATACCAGAGCATCTTATTTGTCTTTTGAGAAATTTATATGCAGGTCAAGAAGCAACAGTGAGAACTGAACATGGAATCACTGATTGGTTCAAAATTGAGAAAGGAGTTCGGCAAGGCTGTATACTGTCGCCTTGCCTATTTAACTTGTATGCAGAGCACATCATGAGAAATGCGGGATTAGAGGAGTCACAAATTGGGATCAAGATTGCAGGGAGAAATATCAACAACCTCAGATATGCAGATGATACCACTCTAATGGCAGAAAGTGAAGAGGAACTAAAGAGCCTGTTGATGCGGGTGAAGGAGGAGAGTGCAAAGGTTGGCTTGAAACTCAACATCAAGAAAACAAAGATCATGGCATCCGGCCCTCTCAATTCCTGGCAAATAGATGGGGAAGAAATGGAGATAGTGACCGATTTTATTTTCCTGGGCTCCAAGATCACTGCAGATGGGGACTGCAGCAACGAAATTAAAAGACGCTTGCTCTTGGGGAGGAAAGCTATGGCAAATCTAGACAGCATCCTAAAAAGCAGAGACATCACCCTGCCAACAAAAGTGCGTTTAGTCAAGGCTATGGTCTTCCCAGTTGCAATGTATGGCTGCGAAAGTTGGACCATAAGGAAGGCCGAGCGTCAAACAATTGAGGCTTTTGAACTCTGGTGCTGGAGAAGACTCTTGCGAGTCCCTTGGACTGCAAGGCGAACAAACCGGTCAGTCCTAGAGGAGATCAACCCTGACTGCGCTTTAGAAGGCCAGATCCTGAAGATGAAACTCAAATACTTTGGCCACCTCATGAGAAGGAAGGACTCCCTGGAGAAGAGCCTAATGCTGGGAGCGATCGAGGGCAAAAGAAGAAGGGGACGACAGAGAATGAGGTGGCTGGATGGAGTCACTGAAGCAGTAGGTACAAACTTAAATGGACTCCGAGGAATGGTGGAGGACAGGAAGGCCTGGAGGATCATTGTCCATGGGGTCGCGATGGGTCGGACACGACTTCGCACATAACAACAACAACAACAAAAGCACTCCAGGAAATCGCGAAGAAAAGGTAGGGTCACTCCGGATCAATCATTTCTGTTGCAGAGGGAATATTTAAATCGCCCCAATTCAAAATGGAAATCACATTCCGTGTAGAAGGCGGGGACTGAATCGACCTGGAAGTGCAATAAAAGCTCCATGCAGCTTTCACCTAGGATACATATCTGTCCAGCTGCTGCTTGAAGAACTCCAGCCTCCTTAGGCAGTTGTTTCCCCTGCTGGCTGTGAACTATTTTTCCTATCTAGCCAATATCGTTCTCCAGGCAGGTTAAACCCATTACTTTGAGTCCTATCCTCTGCTTCCAACAAGAACCTTTCCTTGCCCACCTCTAAGTGACAACCACATAGTGTTACCAATCAAGCCTGGAGTTGTCCCAGGATTACCACTGGTCTTCAGACTAGAGGGACTAGTTCCCATGTACAAAATGGCAGCTTTGGATGGCAAGACTCCATGACATGACATCCCTGCTGAGCTCCCTCCCCTTCTTAGACTCTGCCCTCTCCAGGTTCCACCCCCAAATCTCCAGCAATACTCCAATTTGGTATTGGCAACCATAGCTACCAGGCAGGTATATTCTTGATCCTACACAGAAATGAAAACAGTGCAGTGGAAATCTTTATTGGATGTGGGTTTGGCTTCCACACCCTCAGGTGACTAATTGTCAGGATCAGTCCCCTGCTCTCTGCCATGTAAGATTCCAGCGGACCTGAGAGACTCCATCTTTGTGTGCTGTGCTCTTGCTGCCTTTCCCATGTAACCATAATGCTTATGGCTCTGTAGTATCTCTTTGATCCCCCCTCCTTCCTTTGATCCTGTCAGGATCAGTGCCTGCTCTCTGCCATGAATTGCCATGAACAGGGGTTACCCCATCTTGTCTGTATTTCACTATTCCTTTTCCTGGCTTTCCATGTAACCCAAGCCTATTCTGTGTTCCCATGTTATTATGCTTTGTAGTGCCCGCTCTGAATTGTTTGTGCTTTGATCCCTGCCCGCTCGCTCTGCTTTTTGTAACAGCAACATTGTATCTTGTCACTAGGCGCCGGCCAGTCCAAGGACGTGCGAATTGTAGCACCTCTGGCAGGATGCCTGGGATGGCACCTGGGGAAGAGGGCACCCCTCCCCTTGGGAACATTCAAGTTTTGGGCAGGAGAATTGGATTGAAAAGGGCTTGCAATTCTATTGTGGGGTAGATTTGACTTCTTGAATTATAGGGACTAGAGTAAACTTCCATTAAAGCTTTCTTATTATAGAAGTTTTGTTTGAGTTTTTTTAGCGCTTGACATTACGTCAAATCTCACAACGCCCTTCTCTCGGCACAATGGAGAAGTGGGGAGAGGACACCCTCTTTAGCAACCAAGAGGATGAGGGGGACGAGTATGCAAGCGACATTGGGGAAGATCTCATTGCCATTGGTCTCCCTTGGCCTCAGCGGTTCCTCCGGGATGTCGAAAGCATTGGGAAGCTTCAGCCCGGCCCCCGCGGAGTTTTTGGAGAAGCATGTCACTGAGCGGCGGTGGCTGTCCAAATACGACAAACCCACCGGGGATGAATATTGGCCTGAAGGGCTCCCCAAAGGAGTTCCAGGGGGTTGGGTCCAGAAGGACGTTCTAACCGACACTGAATTTCTGATGCTACGCCCCTCTCTTGAGGAGAAGGGGGGCATGTTTCTAAAAGACAACCGCTTGTGCGTTCCCTTGTGCGCCAGGAAAGAGGTTTTGAAATTGTGCCATGACTCTAAACCCGCTGGTCATTTTGGTTTCGTAAAGACGCTCCACCTAGCTCGGCGGCACTATTGGTGACCCTCTCTGCGGAGAGATGTAGAGACTTACATACAGGGGTGCCCCGTTTGTCTGACTTCCAAGCCAATGGGGGGTAAGAAGAAGGGCTTGCTGCAGCCACTGCCCACCCCCTCTCGGCCCTGGTCGGATGTCACCATGGACTTTATCACGGATTTGCCCCTTAGCCATGGCAAAAGTGTAATTTGGGTGGTGGTAGACGCTTTTTCCAAGCAAGCCCATTTTGTTCAGTGCGTAGGGATGCCCTCAGCTGTGAAGCTGGCCTCCCTGTTTGTCAACCACGTATACCGGATACATGGAATCCCTAGTAGACTGCTCACGGATCTGGGCCCACAGTTCGTTGCCAAGTTCTGGCAGGAGCTCTTGAGACTGCTGGGAGTGGAGCAGGCTCTCACCTCTGGTTACCATCCTGAAACAAATGGGCAAACTGAGAGGGTGAACCAGATACTGGAACAGTACCTCTGCTGTTTTATCAACCATCAATAAAATGACTGGGTGTCCCTACTCCCGTTGGCTGAATTTGCCTATAACAATGGGGTATATGCTTCGACTGGTGTGTCCCCATTCAAAGCCGTCTATGGGGCAGAACTCTCAGCTGTGCCCACCTGGGAAATTTCTTCCCCCGAGGCCCCCGATGTGCAGAAGTGGGCTGGTGGAATCACCAGAGCCTGGCCAGAGATTGTGAAGTGCTTGGAGGAAGCCAAGCAGGCCTACAAGGCTCAGGCTGACACGAAACGAGTGGCAAACCTGGCCTGGGCTGTGGGGGACCTGGCATACTTATCCACGAAAAACCTGCGATGCCAACAACCCTCCCGCAAATTAGGGGCTAAGTTTGTGGGCCCTTTCCAGGTGACTAGACTGATAAATGCTTTAACAGTGGAACTTTCCTTGCCAAAGACTTATAGAAATGTACACCCCATTTTTCATTCCAGCTTGCTGAAACATGCCCCGCCTCCGGAAGCCTGGCACCCTCCTGTGCCTGTGCCTGTATTCATCAACAAGGACACCCACTACGAGGTCGAGAAGATTCTGGACTCTCGTTGGCATAAAGGCAAACTGCAGTACCTGATTGAATGGAAGGATTTTCCTATGGGGGATAGGGAGTGGGTTGGTGCCTCCGACATCAAGGCACCCAGACTCCTTCGTGCGTTCCACGGGGAATTCCCTATGTGCCCTAGGCCCAGGGACAATGGGTGAGGGGAAGTTGTTTTGGGGTTGGAGGAATGTCAGGATCAGTGCCTGCTCTCTGCCATGAATTGTCCATGAACAAGGGTTACCCCATCTTGTCTGTATTTCACTATTCCTTTTCCTGGCTTTCCATGTAACCCAAGCCTATTCTCTGTTCCCATGTTATCATGCTTTGTAGTGCCTACTCTGAATTGTTTGTGCTTTGATCCCTGCCCGCTCGCTCTGCTTTTTGTAACAGCAACATTGTATCTTGTCACTAGGCGCCGGCCAGTCCAAGGACGTACGAATTGTTGCACCTCTGGCAGGATGCCTGGGATGGCACCTGGGGAAGAGGGCACCCCTCCCCTTGGGAACATTCAAGTTTTGGGCGGGATAATTGGATTGAAAAGGGCTTGCAATTCTATTGTGGGGTAGATTTGACTTCTTGAGTTATAGTGACTAGAGTAAACTTCCATTAAAGCTTTCTTATTATAGAAATTTTGTTGTGAGTTCTTTTAGCGCTTGGCAGCTCCCTTCGCTTTCACACTGCAAGTTCTCCCTGCTGTGATACATTGTTACCAGTGTCCCTGTAAACATCTTATCTGCAGCCTGGGGCGCCGGGATGACCAAGGCCGTGCTAACTTAGACACTTTGGCAGGAAGCCTGGGATGGCACCTGGGTGGGGGATGACACCCTCCCCTTGGGAACGGGTCTGGTTTTGGCAGGAGAATTGTATTGATAACTGCTTGCCTCCCCAATATCGAACAGTCTTGACTTCATATGTTTAGGTGTTCAGATCTACTTCCAATTAAAGCTTACTTTCTATAGAAGCCTGGTTGTGAGTTTTGTCTGCCCTTGACACTAATGAAATCCAAAGAAACAGAACAATCCCCTGATAGACATCAGTCACGAACTCTTATGCTGTCCTTTGACAAGCTGACATGGCCCTTCCTCAGCTAATCTTGCTTTCCCTCAGCATCAGTTTTTAAATTTTTATTCTCTGCCTGTGTGTATTGCCGCAAACCCTCTATACTTTCTTCTTTCTCTCTTGGGGATAACTGTCTTTCTCCTTTATTTATTGCTCCATGCTGCTGACAAATGACCACACCCTTTCCCTGTACTTTTTGTAAAAGTCTTTTTGTAAAAGATTTGAGTCGCTAGCAATCCTGTGGTTCTCAGGCTCTCTTTTTAAACAATTACAATAAATAAATAATAAAAATATCTTCTTGAGAGCAGTTGAGTGTTAAAATAAAATGGCTCACTTCAATATCTGAAGTCTTTTATATATTATTTATAAAACCATAAATAATCTTTAAATAGGACAGGGTCCTATTAAATAAAAGAGTAAGGCCACCTGGGGAGGAGTTAGGGTGGGCCCTGTCCAGGATAAAAACTCAGAGGGCTCAATCAGGAGCCGCAAAGTGGCTCCTAATTGGGCCCTCCGAGTGTCCATCCAGGGCCAAGCAGCCAATGGGGACACGCGCAAAGTGCCTTCCTATTGGCCCCTCACCAGGACAGACCAAAATTCCATTCACCCAGCCCACTCTGGCTGCCAGTCTGCTCCTGACCACCGCAGGGAGAGGAGGTCAGTAGGACTGCCAAGGGGGATGAGAACAGAGGCTTGGATAGGCTGCGCCAGCCCTTTTCGCCCCAAGGCTGTCCAAACTGTCATGTCCAACTGTAAATTGCCTCAGAACCCTGTCAAAGCTGGCAGGAGGCTGCAGAGTGCTCCATCTCCCCCCTCCCTTCAGGCCTGCTGCGAAGGAGCCTCTGACAGCCCCTGACTGAGGGGAGGGAGGCCTTTCCAAGAGCAACACAGGGGAGCCTGAGGGCCTTCCTTTTGAGGGGGGGGGACTTTCCCCTTCTGCCAAACAGTTGCCTGACAGGGAAGCCACAGAAAAACCCCTTCTCTAAATACTGCTCTGGCCAAGCCATGTGTCTTTCTTCTTTGCAACTCTCTGCAGATTTGAGACCACTGCACAGCGTTATTCTGCAGAGGAAGCTGGCTCTTTTGTCTCCTGTTTCATCTGCACAACAACCCTGTGCAGTAGGCCTCAAGTCTTTCAATTCAACAACAACCTGTGTGGGAAGCCTTAAATGTTTCTTCTCTACCACAACCCTGTCCAAAGTAGCCTTTTCTGCCTGGGGAGCTGATCTTTATACTCTGCAGGTGAGCTGTAATTCCAGGAGCTCTCCAGGCCACACCTGTAGGTTGGCTACCCCTGGGTTGGAAATATTCCTGGAGGTTTGGAGGTGGGACTTCAAAATCGTACAATGCCTCAGAGTCCAGCCTTCAAATGAGCCATTTTTGCCTGCAGTTGGTAGGGAGTGGTGCAGGAGTGTCCCTCCTGGCCTATGGGTTATGGCCAGCCCTTATCAGCAACTGTTTGTATTCTGGGGCGCATACAGGCAGACCAGCATCAGTCCTGTGAGTCTGGAAAGTGCAGGAAGATCTAAATAAATATTTACAGCCTGAAACTAAATAGAGAACAAGTAAATGTCTGGAGACACATCGTCACTGAAATAGTAACTGGCAAATAACCTTGGCCTGGCAAATTAAAAAACAGTATTAAAAACCTTACTAAGGTCAAGACTGCTGTGCACAGACATTCTTCCTCTTAGGGTTGCCAGCTTCCCTGTGAGGCTCGCTACCCCACCTCCCTCCTGGGGAGTCTGCTATGGGGAGAGAAGGGGAAGACGATTGGAAAATGCTTTGAGACACCTGAGGCCTGCTGGGTCACTGCGGCCCATTCCCAGTTCTCTCAGATCTCTCACAACCCTACATACCTCACAGGTTGAGTATTGTGGAGAGACAAATGGAAAAAGGTGTGAGACTCCTTTGGGTAGTAAGCAATAGGGTACAAAAATCCATTCTTCTACGGAGCAACCATGAAAGAAGCATGTGGGCACATAACATTTTACCAACAGTGAAAATATGGGAGACAGAAGGAACTGGGTGGACACCTGTGTACTGTGACTACCCTATGTGTATTAGGGCAGAGGGGCATTTTGGTGAATGTGGCCTAATTCACACAAGAAGGGAAATGACGCAGAACTGGGGGGAATTGGTTGCCATGTAATCTTCCCCTAAGAAGAGTCTCCAGTCTGATTTTCCCTTCACATATCTGAGGAAATGGCTCTGGAAAGCTCATCTGTAACCACTAGGCCACAATTCCCAAAGGTCAGTCCTCTCCCACAATCAACGAACATTCCACACCACAGGTTCTTGACACCCATATCTCCACACCCATGCCCTCATTTGCCACCATGCCACCACAACCTCCCACACAACACACATGACAACCCCATGCCCTTACAGACTGGACAACTCCTCCCCTTCCTCTTCCCACTGCTAAGCTCTAGCGCCCGTTGTATTCTTGGAGACAACGGGCTTTGCCCCTAGTGATATACATAAAATAGTTGCTGTCCTTCTTTTAGGTATTCATCTAAGCAAACCCACACACACACACCTGATAAACTCAGACATTTATATGAAAACACAGCACCTCTTACCAACATTTCTGCTTTGCCTGGAATAAAATTAATGACAAAAATGAATTTTAGCAGTGTATTTCTTTCATAATAGTAGTTTACATCCCTGCATATAAAACAATCTCAACCCCCTTTGCCTCTTTGTATTTTTCTATTCTGTCACTGAAACTGATAGTGTTTAATTTCCTTAAGCCAGGCACTTTTTTCCAATATATATTTAACTAGAGCTAATATAAATGTCACTTTTGGGAAATGGAAAAAAATGCTTTTTATTTACTAAAATAGGTTTCATTTTTGCTGATACTCATAAATATTTGATGAACATATCTTTCCAGCTAGGCTACAAAGAACTGAGCACTAGACTAGAATGTTGACAAAAACTCAAAGCTATGATTACACAAAACAAATCCAACAACCTTCTGTAGAAATAAATGCCTTCTAAAGGGTGTGGAAGCATTGATTATATTCGGCTGGGTCCTTTCTATTCTCTGGATGTCCTTCAGAAACTCATCTCTGTGTGCTCTCTGCCCCCCTTGACCACATTAGCACACATTTGTAGCATCAACAACAGGCTTTTGCGTGGAGGTGTATAAAAACACCTCTAAAACACATTTTAACATGCCAATGGAAAATTTTGAACATCTTTCTTCTTTTGTTGGTTTCTATCTTTTTGCAGAACATAGAATTAGAAATGCTTTCATAGTAGCCCTTTGCATACTCAAAAGCATATCATTTGGGTTTATTTTTTTTCACAGCATAATGACAGTTCGGACTTACTGGGATTACAGTTCGGACATTTGATGAAGCGGAGGTGCGAGCAAGGAAGTTGTGCCTGCTGCCCGGCCTGGGAGCATGCACGGCAGGATGCTGCGCAGACGTGGCATCCTGGGATTGATGGAGAGGCAGAAGCAGCTGCGCTTAAATAAGCATCATGTGCATTGCTCCGCCTTTTTGCCAAGTGGCATAGAACAGTTTCCCACAATCCTTCCCAGTTACTTATTTTGGAGTTGGTGGTGCGGTGTTGGGCCACAGTTGGGGGGACTATGTTAGTGTTGCATTAGTGTTACTTGTCACAACTTGCAAGTTGGCAGGGGGTGGAGCCAGTTTTGGGAGGAGTTTGCCCAGGGAGGCAAAGCTCCCTGGGAAGGGGTCTCTTCGCATACACTATGTACACCACATTTACCAAGTCACCCATTTATCCATGATAGAACAAGCTATGCAAGGGCATTAAGCTCAAATTGTGGAAAAGGGGGAGGGAAGGAAAGGGAGGATTTTAAAAACATTCCAATCATTTTCTCTGTATCTGTATCTCTGATACTCCTCCACATGCACATAATTCTTGTATAGGAATTTCAAGAAACAAAAAAGAATTCAACAATTTATAGATTTATAGATTTCTTACCCTTTAGATTTCTAACCCTTGTTGTGTACAAGATGCCTTCCTAGGCATCCTTTTAGATGCCTTCAACAACAGAGCAGTAAATTCAAAAGAACACAATACAATTCAGAACCTGGCCACAAAGACAATAATCGATCAATTATTTTATTAATTTTGTTGCCATTAAACATCAGTTTCAACACCAATTTAATTTCATCTTTTATTAACAGACCTTTTCCCTCCTCTGGGTACACATTCAGGAGAGGGTGTTTTCCTGGACCCTGTTTTTATATTCCACTTTGTATGCGTGGCTGTTACCCCCTTCTACAAGTAGGAACCTGATTCTCCCATACACTCACTCAAGAACAGAACTCACAAGGTGGGGCAAAATGGAGTTTTGAATAGTCCACTTTTTATGCACTCCGGAACCAAGCAGGGGTTGATTTGTGGCTGCAGTTGACAGAAGGGCATGCTAACCTCCCACACTTTCTGCCCAGGGAAGCTTGTAGAAACTCCTGGGGCCATCTCTGATTCTTGGGGAGTTTTTATTTCTCCGGATCTTTAGCTCCCTGTGCTTCGGGACAAAAGGACTCCCGCTGCCATCTTTCTGAACTCTTTATTCTCTTTTTGAGCTGCTATCTATCTTAGAAAAAAATAAGGAAAAAACCCTCTGATTCCTGGACTGGATGTTACCTTGTTGCTTGTTGTCTGTCATTACATGCAAATATTCCTGGAGGCTCTCTTTGCTCACTGTTATGATCACCGTGCTGTGAGTTGGACTTCTTCCTCCCCCTCCCTTTCCTCTTTTATGGTCTCTTTCAGTACAAGCTGAGGCTATTCAGTGTTGGGATATTCATAACAGGTGGGGATCAAGGCCAAGGCATTTCTGAAGGGGGGGGGGCATCTCTTCTTGTTGTTTATGTTCCAGAGATCAGTGTCAAGATATATTGCTCCCATGAGACTTCCAGACACCAGGACGGGAATCTTCATTATTTCTGCTTCAAGACATCTTTGAAAGGGGACCCAGAAGCCTGAAAAGTCTCTCCAGCCATCCTTCTGGTTTGGGACAAAACACGACTTTTGTTTTTGTTTAATTTTCTTCCTGCTATAGACATGCCTGTGATAATAATGACACAGATGATCCATCTTTTAGAAAAGAGTTGAATGCTTTTATGGAAGATTTGCTTACAGATACTTTTAAGAAAATTCAAAACTGCAAGAAAGAATTCTTAACCAGGATTGGTGGACTAAAAACAGTGATTGAACAAAAGAGCAAAATTAAAGAATGGCAAGATTGGAAATCATCACCAGAAGAGAAACTTGAAGTATTGGAGACAGAAAGGGGGGGGGGGGTCAGAGACCTTTGGAAAACAAGGCCTGTAACAAGAACTCATTATTTTTTTGAACAATATTTCCCAGACGAGGACATCCATGTTGAAAAGGCATATAGCCATTCCAAAGCTGCAGGACGTAAAAATCAACCAAAAGATATATTGGTCTGTTTTGAAAGTAATCATCTTATCAGATGACCCATTCCGGATTGGAGATCAGCTGGTGCAAGTGTTTGAAGATTTACTGGTGGATATTTTGTGGAAAAGACCACAATTTCATTCTCTCTGTCAAAGTCTAATTGGCCAGAATATAAGATATCTATGGAAGATTCTGTTTGCCCTGGAAGGAATGTTATCAACAGGAAGGAAAATCATCAAAATATCACATAAAATGCAAGAGCTAGTTGATTCCTTAGCTCAAGGATATGCCTTGGCACAAGGGGAACAACAAGGTGCAGCAAGCCTTGATATGAGACCCCCGTAGAAGGAATAAATGGAACTTTCTGATATTTTGAGACACTAAATTTACATTTATGGCAAACAGAAAGTCAGATGAAGAATTTTGGGAGCAGTGAAGCTTCTATTTGGATTACTTTATGAAAGATGGCTTGAAGCAAAAAAGAAAAGATTGGGGGGGCAAGGAGGGGGTAACATGGTGTTTTATAGTTCTTTTTTATTCTTATATAGATATAGATGTATATAACACCTAAGGTTGATTGTAACTGCTGGAAATGTCATGTCAAAGTGGGCTTTTTTAAATACGTGGTGGTTAGTTAAAATTGCTGAGGTATTTAAAAAGGTAAAACTGACATCTATAGTCAACAGAAAACTTCAAGAACAGTGGAATTTTTACCTGGAGTATTTGGCAAAATGAAACTTCTAACAAATGTGGAATATGGGAAGTAGAGGGAGGGGTGATATTATAACCAAAGTTATTCTTTCTTTTTTCTTTTTTTGTATCTATATAAAAATTATATATAGGGGCAGCATTGAGTATATATCAGGGAGGAGTTGGTCCAGAGGCCAAAAATCACAGTTGTAGACAAAAATGATGTCTGGGAACATTCAGTCCTATGTTGGGTATCAAATCTGATAGCCAAACTGCCTAATTAGGATTCTTTTGCCCAGCCCCCAATTAATCACACTAAGAGAAAAACTTTTTTTCTATTTTTACTGCAGAATAAATATACACAAAGGAGTTATTACTATTGTTGTTGTTGTTGTTGTTAATATTATTATTTATTTGATTTATATCCTGCCACTCCCCGGAGGCTTGTGGTGGTAACAATACAATATAATATACAATAATAATAAAATCCAACAAAAAAACACCCTTAAAGCTAAAAGCTAAAAACCCCATTAGCCACAGTTCAAGTCATAAAGCAATGAAAAAGTTATAACACCCCCTATTATACCCCCCTGGAGGGGTGGACATGGGGAAGCATTGTAAGCTGTCGAGAGAGTGGTACAAAAGTGGGGTCAGATCTACTTTAGTGCACCGGTCTCAACCATAGACCTGGCGGAAGAGCTCTGTCTTACAGGCCCTGTGAAATGCTGGAAGCACCTGCAGGGCCCATAGCTCTTCCGGGAGCTCATTCCAACGGATAGGGGCCAGGACCAAAAAGGCCCTGGCCCTGGTCGAGGCCAAGTGCGCTTACCTGGGGCTGGGTATGATCAATAGGTTAGAACCCCCTTGAATCGGATCCGGGCAGTAACCAGCAACCAGTGCAGCTGCCTCAGCACAGGCTGGATATGGGCCCTCCATAGTGTTCCAGTGAGGACCCTAGCAGCCGCATTCTGTACCAGCTATAACTTCTGGATCAAGCCCAAGGGCAGGCCCGGATAGAGCGAGTTACAGAAATCTATTCTGGAGATGACTGTCGCGAGGATCACTGTGGCCGGGTGTTCCGGGACAGGTTGGGTGCTAGTAGCCAAGCCTGGCAAAGACAGAAAAAAGCCTGGTTGGCTACCTTTTTGACCTGGGCCTCCAGTGTTAACGAGGCCTCCAAGGTCACACCCAAATTACTGGCCTGGGACGTGATGACCAATTGCATCCCTGCCAAGATGGGCAGATGCGCTTCCTGATCTGCCCCCCTACCCCTCAGCCACAGGACCTTCATCTTGGAGGAGCTGAATTTCAGGCGACTCTGCTCAAGCCACTCAGCTACGCCTTCCAAACATCTGGTGAATGGTTCCAGGGGGGATTTCGGGAAGCCGTCCATCAGGAGATACAGCTGGGTGTCATCCGAATATTGGTGACAGCCCAAGATGTAACTCTGCACCAGTTGGGCCAAAGGGCGCATAAATCTGTGCAGAGAACAATACGATTACCTTGGAGGCTGGGAAAGATGATGCCCCTTGCAGGATGAGCCAATAGCCTGGGGTCTCTAAACCCCCACTCTACCTCCCAGGAATACCCTACAACCTCCGGGTCAGCCCCCTCATAAGCTGCTTATAGGTCCAAAAAGCTGCTCACATGCTTCCCTCCCAATCTCCAATTGTTTAAAAAAGCTATTGTTGTTGTGTGACAAACACTCCTTCAATTTCTCTAGCCTTGAGATAAAGACAGATTGACTCCAGCTATAAAATAAACTTTGCTTTTATTAGAGAGCTTATAAAAAAACTACATTCCAGAGAGGAACACACCGTTTTATCTGCCAAGTAAGAACCAAAGTCTTGAACCAGGACAGACCATTATATAGAATTACAGCCAATCCCTAATGGCTGTATGATCAATTAGAAGGTTGCAATCATTTTCTTTACCATCATGCTGTCACTAGGATGTTTTTTTTTTAAATAAAGTTCTTATATTACAATGCTGTGCCATTGTAACAAGCATGCTTTTTTTCCCCTGGAGGATTGGAGAAGGCAGCAGTCTTCTGAAGGACAGGGATGGAGGTGGGCATGGAAAATCCAGATATGCCTCCCTGATGCTGCTTGGGGCAGCTGTCAGATCACATGGGGAGGAGAGGCATGGAAGTCCCTTTATTTCCTCTCCCCAATCTGAGCCCATGCTGCATGAGGATGGGGGGAGGTGGGTGCAGAGTATCCGTGTGTGCCTTCCCAATGCTGCATGGGGGAGCTGTAAGATTGCATGGGGAGCAGAGGCACTGAGGTCCCCTTACTTCCTGTCCCTGAACTGAGCTGTAGTCGCCTGTCTAGAGTCAGGAAAGTACATGTGGATTTCTCCATGCCTGCCTCCCCCATCCTTGTGCAGTGTGAGCTCAAACTGGGAAGGGAAAGGAAGGGGACCTCTGTGCCTCCCCTCCCCATGCAATCTGATAGCTTCCCCATGCAGGATCAGGTTGGTACATGCAAGTTCATCTGTGCCTCCCACGCTCCCATCCTTGAGAAGCCCACTGCCTTCTCCAATCCTCCAGGGACAAAACAAATCTTAGAATCATAGAATCATAGAATCATAGAATCATAGAATCATAGAATCACAGAATCATAGAATCATAGAGTTGGAAGGGGCCATACAGGCCATCTAGTCCAACCCCCTGCTCAACGCAGGATTAGACCTAAGCATCCTAAAGCATCCAAGAAAAGTGTGTATCCAACCTTTGCTTGAAGACTGCCAGTGAGGGGGAGCTCACCACCTCCTTAGGCAGCCTATTCCACTGCTGAACTACTCTGACTGTGAAAAACTTTTTCCTGATATCTAGCCTATATTGTTGTACTTGAAGTTTAAACCCATTACTGCGTGTCCTTTCCTCTGCAGCCAACAGAAACAGCATCCTGCCCTCCTCCAAGTGACAACCTTTCAAATACTTAAAGAGGACTATCATGTCCCCTCTCAACCTCCTTTTCTCCAGGCTGAACATTCCCTTTTCTCCAGGCTGAACATTTACTTACTAGTAAATCCCATTGAATTCAGTGCGTTTTCTCACCAGCCTTATCGACAACAAATGCAAGATAGCAGTGGTGACTGTGTAGTCTTCAGTTGAACCATGTATGTGTAATAAACCCAACCCCTTGCCTCTGCAAGACTCAAGGGCCCTTAATGCTCAATCAGCCACATTTCAGCATCAAATTACATACAGCACACTCAACAAGTTTTGTGGCAGGAGCAGGAAGGCCCTATGGATTGTACATTGCTGCAGTTATAATACGTTGCAGTCCTAATATTTGAGAGCCAGCTTGGTTGAGTGGTTATGAGCAGCAGCCTCTAATCTGGGGAACCAGACCTGCTTCCCCTGCCTTCCACATGCAGCCAGCTGGGTGACTTTGGGCTACTGGCAGTTCTCTCAGAGCTCTCTCAGTCTCACCTACCTCACAGGGTGTCTGTTGTGGGGTTGGAAGGGTAGGCGATTGTAAGCTACTTTGAGACTCCTTCAGGCAGGAAAAAGCAGGGTACAAAAAAAACAGTTCTTCTTAATGTCCATTGCTGAACCTGTTTATTTGTAAATCATTACATAAGAATGTATATATAAATTATGTAGAATAAGTGACATACTCAAAAAATTAGCTAATTAACCTCTCTCAAGAAGCTAACTTTATAAAGTCCACCACGTATTAATATATATTAGGATACTGTTATATGAAATCACTGACAACAAGCAATCCCTGGGTATGATAAAAGCAACCACTGATTTCACACATCAGCTGTGTCCCAACACATGCATATGCAGGGCAGGCTATGGATAATTCTCTTCTTGCCAATGCATTTAGCACATGAAAAACCCATCTAAGGATTCTGAAATGAATGGTTCAATGATGCTCATGTACTTTAATTGCAGAAATAAAACATTCAGTAATTTCAATAGAAAACTATCCAAATAAATATCACCGCATTTCAAGATAGAATCATAGAATCATAGAGTTGGAAGGGGCCATACAGGCCATCTAGTCCAACCCCCTGCTCAACACAGGACTAGCCCTAAGCATCCTAAAGCATCCAAGAAAAGTGTGTATCCAACCTTTGCTTGAAGACTGCCAGTGAGGGGGAGCTCACCACCTCCTTAGGCAGCCTATTCCACTGCTGAACTACTCTGACTGTGAAAAACTTTTTCCTGATATCTAGCCTATATCGCTGTACTTGAAGTTTAAACCCATTACTGCGTGTCCTCTCCTCTGCAGCCAGCAGAAACAGCATCCTGCCCTCCTCCAAGTGACAACCTTTCAAATACTTAAAGAGGGCTATCATGTCCCCTCTCAACCTCATTTTCTCCAGGCTGAACATTCCCAAGTCCCTCAACCTATCTTCATAGGGCTTGGTCCCTTGGCCCCAGATCATCTTCGTCGCTCTCCTCTGTGTCAAGCGTTGAAAGAACTCACAACTAGCTTCTTAATAATAAGAAAGCTTTATTGAGAAGTACTACAAGCATCAAGACTGGCGAAGTCAAATCTGACTTGAATACAGATTTGCTTCTCTTTATCAATACGAATGAGCCTCTTGTGGCGCAGAGTGGTAAGGCAGCCGTCTGAAAGCTTTGCCCATGAGGCTGGGGGTTCA